>NC_066364.1:13700858-14367733 GCF_013377495.2 Cygnus atratus | reverse complement strand
AGAATATAATAAAGATCTGGCAAGCTTGCTGAAGCTTTTGCAGACTTCTCGTATTAAAGTTCTTCCAAGATCATCTTCAATGAAGAAAGTCCCACTGAAAACTCACTTGGGCTTTTTAAGATTCTAGACATTAACAGATATATCTTGTCTTTTGTTTGTTTGATATTTGTGGGTTTTTGTTGTTGTTTTTTGGTTTGGGTCAATGTTTGACAGAGACATGCCTTTTAGGAATATATCATATCATCAAAAGACCTCACCAGCCTATAGTAACAATATGCAGTAGTAATAATTTCATTTACTGTTGTTTTTCTAAAAGGGTTGATGGCTACCAGCTGCTATACCTTGACTGTAAAGACAATCACAACCCTTATTAAACCTTAGGTATGCCACGCAGTTCCCTGAAGGCTTGAAAAACTAAAAATAATTAAAACTTTTTATGACATAAAAGCATTTGGTGGCGAGAGTGGGGAGGAAGGAGCTCTCCCTGAGGAACTGTGATGCAGGGCAATATGACTATTATGATCACTAGACAAGGATTAGCTTGTCAAATGGAAATGGTGTTATGTGTGAACTGGAGGTAGAAATCTGTGAATAAGCAATAAAGAAGCAGACAGGGCTTTGTGAGTAGATTGTAGTCTGAGGAGCAGATGTGGAGAGTTCAGCGCTATGGAGCTTCTTGCCTCTGTTCATGCTGTGTTTCATATTTTTTTAAGTAAATAAAGTTACATGAAGCTGTGTTTGACTGATGTCTGCAATTTTTCTCATTCCAATAGAAATAATCTTTCAAGGCCCCAAGTTATAACCAGTGGTCTCAGGTCAGAGGAGCAATGGCATTTTTTTTACCACTGTATTTGCATTTCATATATTGCATTAGTACTGAAGGTCTTTATTTCTTTCAGTGTGAAATTATAAAAGCCTAAATAAGGTTTTTCTTGTTGGGGCTATTGATACAAACTTACGGTTATGAAGTTGCGCTAGTGTGCTGAAGTACTTCTGGTTTAGGATTTAAATCCTCTCTTTGTCTACCTCTCCAGAAAGAAAAACAATCAAAAGTGTTAGGGATTTGACCTGCTGCTTCTCTTACTTTTTCAACTTTGAAATGTTTGCTTGCCAAGTGAATTGAGGAAGTGAGCGTGTTTTGTAAGCTGTCATTCTGTATAGAGATTTACAGCTTTCTGTTTCTATTTAGAATTAAAGAATGATGGTGTAGCCCTTTCTTGAAAAGTTCAATAAAACCAAAGTGATGCGCACAGTATATAATGAGAACTAAATGGAGCTTTCAAAATCACTAGTAGCTATGCATCTCCATCAAGCTGTCATTTATCACACAATCAAGCCTTGAGCAGGAACCAAGCCACAAAACTGCATTACAAAAATACATTCTTGAAGCCTTGCTGAAAAGTTTTCAAAAGAACTTTGTCACAAATGCCTTATTTCTCTAGTATGCGTAATGAAACTGCATAGTTACCATCTAGGCAAATATTTCTTGAACAAATATGAAAGTCACAGTTTTTACTGCATGCATGGATTAGATTAATTTAGACTTTCATGTTTGAATGATATCTTCAAATGGGTAAGATCGTTTAATAAATATAGTTCAAAATCAGTAGTGTAAATAACTTTTCAGAGCTCTTTTAATGCATCTCTTCTTACACAGAAGTAAATATTCTGTTTTCCCATAACCATGTTGATTGAAAAGGACCTCTGCAGGCCATCTTGTGTAGCCTCCCTCTTGAAGCAAATCTACCAGCAACAGTAGGTAAGCCATGGTTTTGTTTAGTTGAGTCTTGGAAACCTGCAAGGATGGAGATCCTGTTCCTTCTATGTCTAAAAGTGTTACACCACCTCCTGGTAAAGAAGTTTTTCCAAGAATCCAATCTGAATTTCCCAAACTGCAGTTTGTGGCTGGTGCTCTTTGCTGTCATGTCTGCCACTTCTGGGAAAAGCTTGCCTCCATCATCTCTATGATTCCTTTCAATTAGCTGTGGGTAGCTATGAGGAGGTCCCTTAGTCATTCCTTTACAACTATGCAAGCTCATTTCCCTCAACTTCTCCCCATAAGGTCTATATCTCTTAGTGTCTTGGTGACTTCCACTGGACCTTCTCTAGCTTTTCCATACCTCTCCTGAATGGAAGTAGAGCAGGCTGGTAACTCCCTTCAGCCTTCTTCCTATCCTTCATTTAATACATCTCAGTAGGTTTGTCTCATGGTGCAAGAATACAGTCTTTGTTGGCTTATATTTAATGCAGTGTCCACACTGATCCACCTTCCCTACCAAGTCCTGTCAGCAGAGTACTCCCCTCAGCTAGCACTGATGTTTAAGGTTCTCCCACACCAGCTGCAGAAATGGGAGCACTTCATTATTGAACCCCTCAAGGCTCCTGTTTCTCTAGTCCCCATGTTTGTCCATGTCACTCTAAGTGGAAATTCAGCCAGGTATTGTCAATGACTTTCCCTCATTTAGCACGCTCCCTCGAGTATGTTGTGTGTCTTATTATTTGTATCACTGATGAAGATATTGAAGAGAACAGAAGTCAACATGGGTCTCTGTGGTACCCTGTTCATCACCAGCCAGCAGTAACTAATTGACAGTAGCTCTGCAGGGGCTAACATTGTAGTCAATATTCATTTCTCTCTATTTGGTTCTTTTGAGCTTCAGAGAGCTTAGAAGGAAATTTCTTTTCAATTTCCTAGTTGGAATTTTTTAAAACCTTCCAGAAGAACACCAGTGGCAAAACCCCAGGAGCCATAAAAGAAGTTTGGGGTTTTGTTCTCTTTGAGTTGAAGAATTAGGCCCCGTTTCCATGTGGGTTAGTTCATTTCTTATTAGGAAGATTTTTTTTTCCTTCAAAGAAAACCTAATCCAAATAATAATGACTTTAGAGCTTCCAAAATATTCTGGAGAATGCAGAAAAAACACTATCAGTGTTAAAACTTTTCAGATATTTTTGTTTTGTTTCATTTTTACTTTCTTCTTTGAGAACTACTTTTGCCACTGCTGCCCACAGTTATTTCTACCTGCAATTTAACTTACTTATCCATCCTTATGATTTGTCAGACACCTTAAAGTAAGCTAAATTACAGGTAAAAAATTGTTCCCGCAAAGTTAGAACCCACACAAAACGAAGAACAAATCAAGGTCATCTTGCCCTTTTTGTTCTGAAGATTTCACTCATATTTATCATTAGTATCTAGCCTCTTGTACAAATAACTTTTATACATCTTCACTTACATTTACAACCTGAATGTTCAAAGATAAATACAAATGGCTTAGAAACAGCAGAACATAGTAAAGTGCAACACAAACAGATTTACAGTGATTTCTATGGTGGGTGCTGCAATATGAATATTTTCAGTAAAGCAGTTTCAAAAACAGAAAAGAAGGTAGATTTTCATCCTCCTTTTAAAGCCACGTCTCTTCTGACATTCAAAATGCTGTTAAATTCGAGATCTAGAAATCTGCTTTGGATTCATTGGAGAAGCTGCCTTAAGCTCAAAGAGGATGAGGTGTCAAAATAAACCCTAGGAATATTCACTTGTACCTTCTATCAGTCTTTATCTCTGTTTTGCAATTTTCAGTAATAATTCAATGATGTTATTTTACCATTCTGAGTCCTGAATTAGGTAGACACCTGAAAAAAAACCACTGTTTAGTCCTCAAACTTGCATCATAGGGCAAATGTTACATAAACATCTGGCAAATGGCAATACAACTTGAATGAAATTAGCATTGGCTCAAATTTTCCCTTTTCACCGAATAATGTTCCTGGAAGATGGAATAAACAGAGCAATTCAGCAAGGCTTTTAAAATGTTCTGTGCTGCTTAAGATCACTATTCTGTAGGCAAATGTATTAATGAGAATGAGCCTTCAAGTTCACTGCCACCTGGACTTGCATTTGGCATCTCTAAATGAAATGATCCAGTGGGTTCTATACATTTTAAAACAACGGACATTAATTCCATTTATAGCATAGAAATACTACTCTTTTTAACAGCTTAACATCCCTTGGTCATCTTTGACTTTTATTTGTTTGATTTTAAGGATGATAGAGTGATGTTAAAATCATGAAAAATAGCACGTTGGCTACAAACTGAAATAATGGAAAAACAAAGCAAAAGAAGATTTCTGGAATGACCACAATCTCTTTGGCTCCTTTTCTCATTTTATCTTGTCAGAGAAAAATAAACCTTAAGAAAGAAGTCCATGTATCTCTCTCTCTCTCTCTCTCTTTTTTTTTTTTTTTAAATCATTTTTTTAGACTACAGCATTGCCTGACTGGCTAGCAGTGTAACAGTCACCTGAGTTCTTGGAAAAGTGATACAATCTCTTACAGAAAACACAAACAATGTATCAGCTGAAAATATTGTTAGGTTCAATTCAAAGGTAGGCAATGCAAGCAGGGATAGACAGAAATGAATCCAAGCATTACTGCATTTATCACTTATTTGGAACAGAAAATAAAGACCCCCTATTCTTTCTGCTGCTTCCAAGTCAGATCCAAATGTGCATGAAGACCAACTTTCATATCAGAAATTGAAGCAGATGTTAGCCTTGTGCAATTTTTGATTTGTTCCTCACTGCTGCCTTTTCAGTCTTGGTACTCTGTCATTGGTAACCAATGTATTGGCCCGAGGCAGCACAAACATTATACTTATGTCATTGATAGATGCTTTCTTCCTAGGAGGGTTAGAAATCAAGTTGCCAGGTGGTGACGTGAGTTCTCTTAAGTGTCTCTAACACCTTTTATGCCAGAATGTCATTTACCTACACTTGATGTCTTGAATCCTATTTCTCAAAGGAATTGCATAGGGTATTTTTTTGAATAATTGCATTCTAGTTCTCTCAGTTCACCTGTGTGTTTCTCAGTGCTGTGGAGATCTTGTCAGGCACTCTCTTCCACAATCCCCATCCTTTGAATCTCTGTAGGCATGCAACATTTTTTAGGGTGAGTGAAGGAATATGAACCACACTTTTTACAACTTACTTGTCACAGCTTTGCATGTCTTGTCTTGCAAATCCAGGAAAGTATAGTGAACTCTACTAGCCCCAACAGTCAAAGGTTCCTCTTGTACCAGCAGTCCGTGTCAGAGAAAATACCAGGTCTGCCCAGGACTATGTAACAATTTCTGTCCACAATAAGATGTGTGTATAACAGATAGCTTTTTGAAAAGAATAACCAAGGGAAAAAAAGTACGTCTGTATATGGACAAACTATAGGAATGACTATCAGTGAGGAAATAATTCAACATGCATTAATAGAAAGTGCCCTCGAAAGAATGTTCTTCTCCAAAAGCTACTAACGCAAGACAAAACAAAGAAAAATTCATATCTGTATGCAAAGCATAAGGGAATAGACACAAAGATAATTCACAGAGAAGCACAAAGAAAACATGGAGATGAAGGGGGCAAGACATCAAAATCTGCAAGGACTTGCAAGTATAAAGTAGGGATAACAATAAGCAAAGGAAAATCTGTGAGGTATGGAGAAAACTGTCATGGAAAATGCCCTATCTCTAGGTTAATTATAGCCTAAAAGCCATTATGTCAGAGCACACAGACAAGAAAAAAGAAGAAAGGCAATTCATCGCACTGGGGACACAAGCAATTAGTTGAAGAATGTATCTTTATTGCATAAAGGTAAATAGTGCAGAAAAAAGAAAAGGTTTGTAAGTTTGGTATAGTAGTAACAATGAAGACAAGTTAGCAGCATAAAAAACAAACAGGTAATTGAAGGCCAAATGGAGAATGGTGTATGCGTGACTGCACTAGCCTGAAACAACATTCTCCTTTTTATTCAAGAAGCACATTGCAACTAAGCAAGACCAAATTGTAATTTTACAGAGGACATATTACCCATAGAAGGATGCAAATAACATGTAGCAGAATAAGGAAAATGCACAGTCTGAAATCTCAGGTGCCACAGGAAATAAAGGAGCCATCACTTGCAACTAAAACAAGTGAATTCATAAACCACTGACACTAAAGTTAGGACAAATGATTCACATGATAGACACTGAGGCAGAACAAAAGCATTCAGCCAATGTACTGCAGTGGCCTGCGAGCAGAACTGCTGCACTATTTATCTGAAGGACTGTGAAAGCCTCCAGCAAAATTATACCTAGAGAAGGATGCAATGCTTCAGCAACCATAGCACCTTTCCTAAAGTGTTCAGAGAACTTAAATAAAATAAATAAATAAATAAATAAATAAATAAAAGTAATTAAGCAAACTGAAAAAGAAAATAATACTGTTCAAAGACCTCACATTGGATGAACATGATAGCCCTTAAGAAGGCAATGCATTTATATTTTCTTCAATTTAGGCAATTTACAAATTAGGTGCTCGTTGCATAGTATTTACAACATGAGTGTATTAATCCTTATTAATGTGTTCATCAGGTGAACACACTTACACAGTCAGTTCTTATTGGAAAAGTAAATATTGGCAAATAATACTGCATAAGGCCAGTAATTGATACTTGACAGAAGCTTTGGAGATTTTCAACGTACAAATGTTGAGAATACTATTCTTTTAAGATAACTAATCTCAAAACATCAGAAACCTCACAAATATGTTGTAAATCAATATGCAAAAGATATTTCAAAAATTAAATATGCATACCATTACCCCGGAGTGTTGCTACTCTAACAGGTAGTGATGAACTATTCCTTACCATATAGAAATATTACAATGTAAATTAAGGATTATTCATACAATATATTTCTGTGAAATGGATTTGGGTCTTTCTTCCTTCAAAGACTGCTTGGCAGCTTTTATATCAGGTGCAGTATTGCTGGGGGAGGGGTGGGGGGAGGAGCAGGGGGGCAGAATTAGAAAGATCTAACTACGTAATTTCCTTGTTAAAGGGTCTTAAAAAAAAGCTGTTCATAAAATGAAACATGCTTCTGCAGGGGATCCTCATGATGCTCTGCTGCAGAATGTGATGACCAGTTTCCACCCTGTCCCAGACTGCAAAAATATGCAGAGGTCAAAAACTACCACACATGGTAGCTTCTAGGAGGTAAATGAGAAGATCCCAGCACCTCCAAGACCTGCCTCTAAGAAGAAATCATACTCTTAAGGATAACTTTATGGCATAAATCCTCATTCAGAAAACATAGCTAAGCATGCTTGTGTACCACGGAGGTTTGTGAGATAAATTTTCTGCTGAGTTTTGTTCAGGAGAAAAACAGCCGTCCATTGATTGAACAGGTATAGTAGAACACAGAGAAGACATCTGAAGAACATCATCCAGGAACAAAGCCTCCATATATTGTAGTTTTTGTTTTTATTATTTATTTATTTATTTTTCCTCTGTCGACAGACAAGGCTCCTCTTTGCAATGTTCTGTGCACAAAGCAGAGGCTATAGCCTAACTTGGGCAAGTGGATGACAAAGCATATTTGTATTTTCCCTTCCAACCCCATATACAGGTCATCTCCAAAATGTCCTGTACAACAGTCAGCACCTGTAAGGGTATGAAATTTCTCTTCATCAGATTTGACATCTTCCACAGGTGACAGGCCATTTTTCCAGGTTCAACACCTAATTTTAAATAAATAATTCCTACGCTGTCTCTCAGATTAATATACATCCTAGACTTTTTGAATGACTCAGTTATGCCATATATCCATACCTCTTTTTAATGATTATACATTTTCAGGGAAACTAGAAGACTAAAGAAAAAACTTGATACGTGGCACAGACTTTTCCTTCACCAATTGAGCATTATCTTTCAAAGTGCACTTTATATAATTTGTCCAGCTTCAAAACAAATGTTAGGCACCACAGATCAGTCAGTGATTTATTTGGCACTGCTTTTAGCAACATTTTCTTAAAGTTTAGGTTGTCTGTCTGCTTGTCTGTCAGCTTCCAGCTGAGAGCTAAATGACAGAGGAAGAAGATTAATACTGAGGGGAAATAGTAGATAGGAATTATGAGGGACTTTGGGGGAACAGAAGCAAACAGCATGGCTAAAAGTGAGGTCATAAAGGGAAAAGAAGCTGGGGTTATTGCTTACTAGTAGTATATAGAAGGGGGGAAAGGGAGGGAGGCAAAAGCTAGGTTTTATTATTTCCTCTCCAACAACTTCTACACTGCAGCTGCTTTTAGCTAACAAGCATTTCACTGCCTCACAGATGCACTCCTTCACATATGCCATGACAGCCTGTTTTCAAGAATAAAATTTGACTCCTTTCTATGGGAAACTACTAAAAAAAAAAAAAAAGTGGAAAAATTTGCCAAAGATTAAAAACCTTGTGATTTAGGATTTATCACTTGTTGATATTCCATGATTGCCATATTCTGCTAAGATTAGTACTTGCATTTTTCTTTAAGAAAGGTGTTATGCTTTGATTATAATGAAATGATGTCTATATCAAATTGCAAACTGATTCAGAAAAGGTGACTCTTCAGGAAGAAATTGACTTTGTATTCATTAAAGGCTAAAAGATAATCAATTGCTTTGAAATTGCACTGTTATGAATAGATGTGCTGTTTACTTACAGTACTTTTTCAAACCTTAGTGCAGGGCTGTTTTTTGTTTGTTTGTTTGTTTGTTTTCTCCCAAATTTGCTGTTACTGGGTTTGATTCTGATATTTTTTTTCTCTCAGTGTTGATAAAAATATTTTTTCATTTTATTCATCAATTTACATTAGTCAATGTTTAAATCAATATACGAAATATTCAAAATATTCTGTATTTAGGAAGTACTTGTATCACATTACATGTATTTGGTATACTGAACGTTGTCATGAGCTGCTTCCATGTGTGGCATTGATGACATAAGCAATTTTTATTTTACTTCAGAAGAAGTAAATTACTATCCTACTTACTATCTCTACAGTGACAGAGGAACAAATCCTGAGTGTGCAACAGCGTGACTCCACGGGAGTTGCAGTAGACGATCTGGACAAGAACAGTTCTGCAAAACAAATCTCCTCTTATATAGAAGATCTAAAAGTATTTCAGTGGCTTTAAACACATGTACAATGAGTGGAGAGCTGTCTTTCTGTGAAAAGTAGCTACAGTGATTTAGTTTTGCTAAAAATAAATAAAACTGTTATCAGATAGATATATATATCTCCTGGGAAGACAAAGGAGATTACAAGGAAGTTTTCTCAACTAAGAAAAATTGATGATACACATTATCATTGTTTTAGGTTTGTAGCTGCTTGTAAAAATCCTAAAGTAGAAGTAAATAGGAGTTCATCAAAGGTGAAATACCTTTTTCTGTTTCTTTGTTTCATTCTGAAGTTGAAAATACAAGGCCATACTCAACTAGCAATTACTTTCTGTGTTCAAAGCTATGAAAACATATTACTGAGAGAACCTGTCCTCCCACACTTTTATTATTTTTCTCCTTCTTCATGACCTTAATTGCTGGCACACTTCAGAGCTTTGAACTAGCCATAAATGAAATGCAGGAGGTTAGGTCACCAAAATCTGTTAATGCATGGATAAAGCAGGTGAAATTCAATGCATTTTCCAGCAGAAACTTCCTGCTTATAACACTTTATTATGTTTTAATTTCACTTTATGATAGTTAAGCTAGCCAACCGTCCTACTATGACCAAATTTCATGCTGATTCTTTTTATTATTATTATTTTTTTATTTTGACTGTCCTTCCCATTGAGGCTTATTGGTTTTTCTGCACTATTTTTTTTTCATTATTGTGAAAGAATTCATTATATCTTTTTACTTTGCTCCATGTGTTTTCTAAAGTTAGTAATGACAGAAAATACATGATAGAAAAACTTTTGTTTGTGTAGCAACTATTGTCATTTAATCTTCTAATATCTTCATAAAAGTCTTAATGAATTGAATAGTTTGATTTTTACTCCATCAGTTAGTATTACTCTTTAATGTTTCACTGCCTTATGCCCATGAAATTGGTGATCAGTCTAGTGAATATTCCGAGAGCTAAGTGGCCATTTTGTTTGTTTGTTTGTTTGTTTTGCATTTCATAAAATTGTAAGGAAATTATATAATAAATACAATATATATGATCTATATGAGGAAATTTAAAAAAAAAAAAAAAGGAACTTTTTATTTTGCTTTGTTTTTATAGATTCACATGCATTTGAAATCATACATGAGAGAGTCCAGAAAAGCTGAAATCATAATGAAACTTTTTCATCAGGTATTACTATGAATCACGAGATGTAAGGGTAAATGCATCATTGACACTAGCAGTTCCAAGCTTTGTGCTATGTGATGTACTACTGTGGTAATGTTGCATGTACCTCAGTACCACACTGAGTATCTTGTCTAAAACCTGGTGCACACATCTGAGACACATTGTTCCTGAGTGCGAGTTGTACTAGGGAGCTGATGCTACAGGTGGCTCTGTGAGGGCTAAGACAATTATTTTTCCCCCAGAGTGTTTCTTTTGTCATCTGGAGTATAAGGTTATGTGCTCCTTTTATTTTCTCTTATAAAATACGATACCCATAAAAGAGAAGAAGGAGCTTTTCATGAATCATCCACTCTACTCCCTACCCTAAGACAGAACAAATGATTGACAAATGATTTTCCAATTTCTTTTAAAGACCTTCAATGACAAAAGCCACACAGCCTTTTCAGGTAGGTCACTTCAGAGCTTCACTATTGTTATCACTAGACATTTTTCCTAACTTCTAATGTAAATTTCTTCTTATTTTAGTCCTGTTACTTTTTGTGTTTTCTACTACAAGTATGGATAAGAGGTTATAATTTCCCCTTTGAAGTTGCTATTAGTAGGCTGTAACTCTGTAACTTAGGGATTTCCTCAAACATTGAGTTGATATTTTAAGGTGGATGCTTTCCACTGAAAATTGACCATTTCCAATGAAAATTAGTTCAATCACAATAAAATAAAATAAAATAAAATAAAATAAAATAAAATAAAATAAATAAAATGTAGTCAGCCACAGTTATTTAATATATCAATTCTTTATCTGACAGCATACAGCTGATAGACTGCTCAAGATAGCTGCAATAATACTAAGGCAAACAAATAACAGAAACAGAATTTGGCCTTAAAAGTGCCAATCCATATTATATTACACTCTACATGGAATGCACAATAACACCAGGTTCAAAAAAAAAAAGAATCATGATGCTTATTTAAAAATAAAAACAAAGTATAATTATGAAAATAATGTGGAGGAATACGTATGCTCATAATTAGGGAGTATTAGGCAGGATGTTAGGAATCAGTAGTTTCCAAATTTCAGTTCTACTTTTGAACTGGAAATAAAATAGAAAGAAGAGTAGTAGTCTCCCAGTATGATATTTTTTTCCCTACCATTTTTTTTAATATAAACTATTTTGTTGTTATTGTTGTAATGCATTCAGTCATAGCTATCTGTTGATTCTTAATTTTTTTTAAAATGCATATTTAAAGAAATAGATATGTGTACAATGCACATATTATTCTCACCAATTATTATTGAGATCATTTTTGTTTTCTGGTTGTAAGTCATGCTGGCACATTTCCCGAAATATAAGATATATATTGCTAATTAGAGAGCTCCATTGGGAAGCAAAACCTTGATTTGAGAACTTATACTATTTATTCAAAATAGTTTGTTTAACTGTCAATTCACGGACTGGCAATTATTGCAGATTATGGAAACAGTAATAAAACAAATGTGTGGTGGAATAACAAAAAGAATGTTTAGTTTAATATTTTTTCTATTTCTGTCCCTAAAAAAGTAATTTTACATGTCTCTAAAATAGTTCATGGCATGTGTTTACTCTTAATAATATTGGCAGCAGCAGAAACAGGAATCTCTACCATTTCACAATTTAAATTTATTTAAATTTCGTAAAGACTCACTGACATTCACCTTATCCTCTTCCAAACAAAAGTCCTGTGGGGGGAAAAAAAAAAGTGAAGAAAAGGGAGAAAAAATGCATTTTAGCTTATATCACTGTCTCTTTATAACAGTAGGAACAATGCTGTTCAGTAACAAGAGCTGACATTACTTTTTACTGGGCACACAGAAAGATTTGACCTAGAGGACTCATGGTAATCTTGGTTACTTGTGAAAAGAAAACTGTATTCACTGTTCCTCACATAAAATACATGCTGAATTTTGAGAAAAGAAAAAAAAAAGAAGAAGAAAAGAAATAAAAATGTCACCTGGAAGCAGTATATCTGCTGGATCTCAAAAGCTGTATGAAAGACACTATTGGGGGCCAAATGGCATGTCACTGCATGCATTTCTGCTCTTATTCCCCCAAAGGAATGGTTACATTGGTTTTGGCTTAGCATAGCTGATGTTCAAAGAGCATATCGACTTTCCACTGTGCTGTGCATGGAATGTAAATGTAAATGAAAGTGCATCAACTCAAGGAGATCTGGGAAGAACAGCTATTATTAATCCCTGAAGTTTTTATTTAATTGAAAGCCCTTCCAGTTAGGAAAACCAGCAGTGTCTCCTGTTGTGTGACTTTTAAAGCTTTGCAGGTGTTATTGCAGTGTTATGGAAAGAAGAGACATTATACGCCATTACTCTTAAATTTCTGCACCTCTTTGTCAAATGGTGTCAAATCAGAACTAGAAATACTTTTCCATAAGCATTAGCCCTTTCCAAGTCAGAAATATTAAATGAAGGCATGAAAGGTGGCAAAGGTTGCTTATTTTAGGGTAGTAGGGTAGTATTGCACTGCTATTTTTATCCTAATAGATGTCTGGGAGGGATTTTCAAAGCAAAGTTTTGTTTCCTGCATGTACTTTTGTCTCCAGGGCTTGGTTATAGGGAATCTCTATCTTAAAGGCTCACTGTATTGTGTTTATGTGGCAAGGGTTCAGTAGCAGGGAAGCTGCAGGGGATCACGTCAGATCAGAGCCAGCTCCAGCCAGCCCCAAAAGGGACCCGCCACTGGCCGGAGCCGAGCCAGTGAATGACTCTGATTGGGCCTCTGGGAGAGCAGATTTAAGAAGGGGCAGGGGGTGGGGGGAGGAAATGCTGCGCAACACCAGCTGAGAGAGTGATGAATGAGAAAGTTTGAGAGAACCAGCCGTGCAGCCCCCAAGGTCAGTGCAGAAGGAGGACAGGAGGTGCTCCAGGCACGCGGCAGAAGTTCCCCTGCGGCCTGTGGAGAGGCCCCTGGTGGAGCAGGCTGTCTCCCTGCAGCCCATGGGTCCCACATGGAGCAGATCTCCACACTGCAGCCCGTGGAGGAGCCCCCCGTGGAGCAGGTGGATGTGGCCTGGAGGAGGCTGCGGCCCATGGAGAGCCCCTGCAGGAGCAGGCCCCGGGCCGGAGCTGCAGCCCGTGGAGAGGAGCCCACTCAGGAACAGGAGGTCTGGGGGGAGCTGCCACCCGTGGGGGACCTGTGCTGGAGCAGTTTGCTCCCGGGGGATGGACCAGGTGGTATGGAGCCATGTGGGAGCAGTTCTTGAAGAGCTGCTGCCTGTGTGCAGCCCCCGCAGGCTCAGTTCGGGAAGGACGGCATCCTGTGGGAGGGACCCCACATGGAGCAGGGGCAGAGAGTGAGCGTGGAGGAGTGGCAGAGATGAAGCGTCAGGAACTGACCGCAGACCCCATTTCCCATTCCCCTGTGCCGCTCAGGGAGAGGAGGTGGAAGAGGGAGGATGAGGGGAAGGCATTTTTGATTTCTTTCCTTTGTTTCTCACTGCTCTATCTCGTTAGTTAATAGGCAATAAATCTTACTATCTCCCTACTCTGAGTCTGTTTTGCCTGTCATGGTAATTGTTGAGCAACCTCCCTGTCCTTATCTCAACCCTTGCGCCCTTTGAATCATATTTTCTCCCCCTTTCGCTTTGAGGAGGGGGAGTGTGAAAGTGCCTATGGTGGAGCTTTACTCAAGTAAAACCACCACATCCTCATTGCCCTGTGCCATTGACGGGAAGGAGGTAGAAGTGGGTGTGTGGAGGGAAGGTATTTTTACTTTTCTTTTAGTTTCTCACTGTTCTAGCCTGTTAGTAATAGGCAATAAATTATATTAATCTCCCTACACTTAGTCTGTTTTGACCATGGTGGTAATTGGTGAGCAATCTCCCTGTCCTTATCTCAGTTCTATAGCCCTTTTCCATCATATTTTCTCCCCCTCTTTCTTTGAGGAGAAGGAGTGAGAGAGTGGTTGTGGTCCAGTGTGACTGGCCAGCTGGGTGAAACCACCACATTCACATATCATTCATCTTGCCTCACTGTAGCCAAAACTGAACAAAGAAGCTTGTTGTGTCATCTCTCTAAGTGGTGGATCTGAGCATCTGAGTGGATACTCATTAGACATTTCTCAAGCACAGATTTTAGGATACAATAGAATAAAACACTTCTCTCCGTCTAGAAATAAAGGCTAGATTAACTGAGGTTGATTACCTAAATAAATGGCTGCTGCAAACTGGATTCCATTGTTAGTGAACAAAATAAGCAAAAAATCTCTCACTGAGATTTCTAAGTAGCTGAAATAATACTGTGTGCAGTGTATTTGAAACTTAAATCTCATTATGTACGAAAGATCAGATTAAATCTGTTTAAAAAGCAAGAATGGGAGTTATTCAAAGAACACTGTTATTAAGTACAGTTTTGTAACTTATTCTTGTCTTAGTATCTGGTATGAAACTCACGCTCTACACAAAACTGGAGTGAGAAAAGCTTCAGTCTAAAATGAGTTAGCTGCCTCAGTGGAAAATTCAACAGTTTATTTTTTCCATTACAAATATAGTTTATAAGCAGTTACTATAAGAAGATACTATGAAGGTTTTCTTTCTTTCTTTTTTTTTTTTTTTGAGTTTTGTGCAATATTAGGCATTGGATTTTTCTGTTTTGCAAAGTTCAATTTGCAGCTAGAGTACAAGATGTTGCTTTGATTTGCCTATTTTTAATTTTCATAAAAATATACCTTTAAATTTATCCATGTGCTATAAAGTTTTTATGGCAAATAAAAATATTACAGAAATCATTAATTGCTGCACCTGAAGAGCAACTACTAGCTTCTAAACATTTGTATGTTGTTTTTAATCATCAACTCTAACAGAATAATTACTTTCATTTCAAGTAGTATACATAATGAGAGATTTGGGTTATATAAATTCCCACTGTGTTTTTTTTTTATTTGCTGTTTGTGGGCTTTTTTGGGATGTTGGTTTTAATAGAACATGCATTTTTTTTTTTTCCTTTTTCCCTCCAAAGGTCTTTTAGAGACTAATTCTACCAGATTGTCTAAAACATATGTTTTAAAATTGATAACATGTATAGCAGCTAATGCTACATGAAATCATTTAAATCTTGGGTTTTGAAAGATGCAATATAATATAGGAAGACAAGGTACAATAATGGCCATGGTAGAACAACATTACAGAGTGTAGGAGTTTCAGGTTGTGACAGTTTCACTTTGCTCAGTGCTGTATCTGGAAAGAATTTCATTTCTAGCAAACAAACAGATTTCTGAATATTTATGAGCAACCCCCGTTGGGGCCTGACTGAACGATCATGGAAAGAATGAAAAATAAATGACTAAAGAAGAGAGTTGAACAAGAAAAAGATAAAAGGCTTATGCAAGCACAAGACAAAAACAATCTGATTTCTCTCACACGAGTAATTGCAATGGGTAGGAGGCTGGATTTTCTGTCCTAGGTGAACTGGTGATTTTCTGTCAATATATATGTACAGGATCTCCCACACAGAACTGACAAACTTTTTTCCCCTGTTGGGGGAAACATTGGGGTATTGGTGTAACAATACCACTTCAGAGCAAACACTAGTGACTTGGTGAACCAATACACAATTATAACTGACTGACAGATCATGGGAAAAGTGTGCTAACAGTGGTGCATATCGTGGGGTGGGGGAGTGCTATGGGGTACCCTGAAATCTTGCTTCTGATGGTTACTCTGTGTTATGGAGGTTGTGGGCTGGTCCACTTCTCTGAGAATGAAATCCCAACAGATGGCCAGGAAAGAAATGGAGATCATGTCCAGCTGGTGCAACTGGGAGACCAAGACCAGCACCAGAAGCCGGGGAAGGCTGAGTGTAACTAAGGCATGAATTTGGAGACCAAAATTGTGGGGTGCATTACAGAGCACATGAAGCCATTATCGTTTTACCTGACTTTTAGCCATATGGGTCCAGTTAGGTGTATTTGAGCTACATTTGTGAAGGCTCCTGGTCCCCCCAAGAGAGAGCAACATCATCCTAGCTTCAGGGTTGTGATTCACATTATGAAAGAGAAAGAGACAGACCTAGAAAAGCTCCTCAGAAGTATGGTTCATGAGAAACCTGCAAACTAAGTGGGTAACAACTGGTAATAAGCCCCAATTTCAGGGACAGTTCATTCTATCTTAGCTGTGTGAGTCAGAGCAATAGATAATTCTCTGATGCCCACTAGGGCAATTACTGAGAAGAAGAGATATGTCATACATTCTGCTTGACCTGAAGGAATTCAAGCAAATCTTGAGCACGCTGCAGTTGAAAGGCTAGGCAGACTGAGGTTATCCTCCATCCACACTGTTGGGGTTACAACTAAGAATTCATAGGATTAAGAGTATTTTGGGGGCTAGAAGGAAAGCAACAGAAAAGAAACCCAATAGTGTGGCTTCCTGGGTTGAGGTGAGTTAGCATTCTGGTTTCTGTTCCATAGCTTCTTTTGCATTGCACACCCCATGACTGCAATTCCAAAATAGTCTTAGGAGACCTACAGACTCCACTTCGTGTGTCCACCCTGATCACTGATGTCTGGGTCCAGAGATCTGCTGTTCCTGACTGCACAGTGGCAAGGCTGGCAAGCTTTCACTGCTAAAGCTGATGGGATTTGGTGTGAAACCCAGCATGTCTCATCTCTAGCTCTTATAACTTTCTTGTTGGCACATAGAGAAGGTCCTCCTTGTGCTAAATCAAATACATTAAATCATAGAGCGTGGCATTGAGATCTGATGACATAAGTCATTCCTTGAGATGAGTGAGAAACTACTTTGGAAGATTAATATACCTGGTATCTTATCTGTAATCTGCAAGGTTAAAAATGAAAGATGTTTCTTTTCCTCATCTCATTGTTTCCTGTACTATTTCCCTATTTTATGTAATGCTTCTTATTCCACTCCACAAATTTTCATGTCAAGTGTAAGCCTGCTGATTTTTGTAAGAACAAATACTTTATCATACTTAAAAAAGCCTTAGAAGTTGGAGTGACTTGGACATTATGAAATTAAAATGTGCTGAGATGCACGATGTTTACAATCAAAATAATTAATTCATTTTTCAGTTTGCATATTGCAAAATGGGCTTCTTTCCACTGGGGATAATAAAAGAAGTTTTTAACTAAAAATAATCCTTGCTTTTCTTCTAGTGAAAATGGTTCATTATAAATGAATAAATACAAATAGGCTTTTTTACATGTACTGTTTGTGCATATGTTTAGTTAATACATTACATTTTTCTGCATGTTTACCTAAGAGCTTTGCAAAATTAATTGTTGAAGTAAACTCTGTCTTACCTTAAATTATTCTCAATGTATTAAGCTCAAATTCCCATTTTGACTACTCATCCCATCCTTTTTCCATAAAAGTTCTGCATAAAGAGATTTTATTAAAGCAAATGAGCACTGAAGTGCATAGGAGCTTTTGAAATCTCTGTCATGGGAGGTCTTTAAGAACAGGTTTAGCAAACATCTGTCATGTACTGATCCTGCCATGAACTAGAGGGATAATCGTACAACCTCTGGAGGTCACTTCTAGGCAATAAGTCTATTTTATATGGGATTGGGACTGCTCCATGCATGAACTGTGTCAAAACTGTAGACACTGCTTAAGTACGTGAACCATTACTTAACAGGAATGAAATGTGTGGAAGGAGAACTTAGGTAAATGGACAAGACAAAAAAAAAATCTAAATTTTATCTCTTTCTTTCTCTGCAGAAAGGGATCTTGCAGTTGTTCTGTGTGAGAACTTCATTCCATGGGGATGGGCAACTCAGTCAGTCAATTGACACCAAGGCACCTTTTGTACATGACTGAAATAAGGGCCGGGTAAAAAGATATTAATATTATAGTAATATTTCTTCCATCTGTGAATCTCAACACAAGAGAGTGTCTGCAGTCTGTCTGTGAGGAAACCAATGCTCAAAGGGAAGTGACTTGTCCAAAGTCACCAAGTAGAATTGCAGCAGAATTGCAAATAGGACCAGGTTTTCCAGAACGCACTTAAGTATCCAATTAACTTGGCTTTGCTCCTTCTTTTGGTAAATGCAACTGTAATATCACCTCATATAAAGTTTGTTGTTACTGTTTTGTTTTTGTTTTGGCCTGGTTTGGTTTCAGACATACAATTCTCCCTCAGGTTTTGGCAAGAAATACACAGAATAATAGGAACTTGGCTTCTGGCTGATTTTTTTTTTTCCTAGTGCATAAGCTTGCATTGACGTAAACAGCAAGTAAAAGGAGAACAGAAGAAATAAACATTATATTGATGCTATACTTCACTGATAATTTTAAATATCTTGAATTATACTGTTACTGTATCTTCCTGTTTGATATGAATAGCTGTCCTTATGTCCACACTTGCAAATAAAATTACTCACTCTTTTTTGAGTTTTGTATTTTCTTGTCCTTAAGAAGTTCTTTGGTTGGCTAATATAGGAACAAAATGAATAATATAGGCATATTCTTACTAGAAATTTATATATTTAGACTGCCCAAATTTATTTTACTGTTTTATCAGTTCTAAAAAAAAAAGAGAGAGGAAAAAAAAGACAAAAACTCACTTTTGACTATATTATATACCACAGTACTACTACTTATCTTCAGCAGAAAAGTACAATCTCAAGCTACCTATTGTAGATTCCTTTTGTAAACATTATTTCAGACTGGACATTTATTATTGCCTGATGTGAGATGTAAAATGATCATTTTATTTTAAGCTCTCATATCATTTGTATACAAAAGGATTTTATCCAGACTGATAAATGTTTCTTTATTTTCTTTTTCTTTTAAAGAAAAGTATATATGTGTGTTTAATTTCCTTTCTTTTCCGCTCTCTTTATTTGCTTGACCTAAGTTTCATCGAATATCAATAACTTCAATAGATTTTATGTTGGACAATGGGGAGAATTGTCATTAAAAGTATAGCAATATTCAGCTTTCAGAGTTCACATTTTTGAATGAGAGCCTATGTTTTCACTTGTCATTTTCAGAGCATCCTTATTTATTTATTTATGTATTTTTTCTATGGATTTATCCTTCTATGTTATTACAGGACTATGAAATTTCAATTAGCCCTGTTCTACCAATTGAAAATTAATGAAAAATATGAAAGTTCGGTATAAAGCAGCCACCTGTATTTTTGAAAGTAGATTAAGGGATAGTAGGTTAGACCCCAGAAAGACAGAAAACACTCTTTCTGTTACAGAGTGACTATTTATTTCCTACATATGGTGTTCAGAAGCATGTGTTCCCCTGTCTGTTGGGTGGGAAAGATTACTCATCTCCCATCTATTCATTTGCGTAGTTCACAGCTATTGTTTTTTTTCCAGTGGTATTTCTCTAAGTTCGTATTGGCTTCCAAATAAATGATTTTTAAATATACATTCTTTAATACATACATAAATGACTCTTGTCTTACTTGAACAAACTATATGTTATAGATACTTTGATATCTTTCCATATTTTGCTAAAAGACACAACATTTGGAGACTTATCATTGGTTCAAATTTTCCTTAGTGGGTGTTGCTAGTGTTCAATAATATTAATATCTGTAATTGTGGGAGTGTGGCCATGGTGGTGTCTGTGTGGTCATTATGCCACATGTAATAAGAAGTATTCTGTAAGTTTGAAGAAGAGTTTATCAAAGCAGACGTAAAAAGTGACTTCGTTTTATCAGGACATAGTGATATCAGTTTCATTACTTCTGGTCCACACATCATAGCCTAAGAACAATGTCAAAAAGCTAATCAACAGACTTGCGTGAAAGGTTCACAAGGCTCAGGACAGTTCTATTTCTCAAGCATCATGCTGGCCACTGGAAAGATTATAGACGCTGCCAGTAAAAGGAAGTTATAAAAATAAACACTTTGGAAGTCTGAGTTGTTTCTAGAATTTCTCTTTTCATAATAGACATATAGTTGCTGGATTTTTTCAAGTATTTAAAAGCTTATCATGGATTATATTAACTTAACAAGTTTGACATGTACTTAGCATCCCTGCTAAGTACATAGAGATGTTTTAAGGGTATAGGCAAAGTAAAGGATGAGTTGATATCTGAAATTAAGGGAAACTGTTTTGTAAAGGTATCTGGTTAGTAGCTATTCCACTTAAAACAAAAATAAAAAGAGAGAAAGAGAGAGAGAGACAGAAAGAGAACGAGAGAAATAAAGAAAAAGAGAAAGAAAGAGAGAAAAAGAATAATAAACACCCAGATACACAAACCCAGATACAAGGAGATACTAGAGATGATAATGAAGATGAGACTTCTCAAGTCGCACATGTCTGAGCACTTGGAAAAATTTGCTCAGGTGAACATTTGCAAAGTTTGCTCTGAACTTTGCAGCTGATAAATCAGGAGAAACAAGATTATCATGGGTCTTATGGGAAAGCACCCACTTATGGTGTATTTGAGAGGGGTATGTTTGAATCAGGGAGGACCAAGTGTGGGAGATTAGAGAGAATGGAGACAAAAGTTGGTTGCAAACCCACAGCTGGTCAGCATGTTTGTCTGTCCTGAAACTCATTACTATGGGCTGTCTTTGTTTTATTCAGTCTCATTTCTGTTTTCTGTGTAACCACACTCGTGTGTGCACTTGTGTGTGCATATGTGATTTATTAGGAAACTCCAAGATGAACGTCAAGCTGATATGAGACCCAGAGAGGTCTGAGCCAGTGACGGGGAAGAAATCTGAAGTCTGTATACAGACGCTGGACAGACTTAAAGATGTGCTTTGAGAGGATTTCAAGGGAGTCTTTAAGGATATTTTCAAGGAATCACTGAGTGTGGATGTGCCTACGAATTAAGAGTGAGTGTGTGTGTGTGTGCAAGTAACCTTCAATCCCAGTCATCCAAAAAGGAAGGGCAGGATCAGGCCCTCGACTATCATGTTTATGTGAGTGTTGGGATTTATGTGGGGACATCTTTGTGCCTGTTCTGGGCTATGTGGCTATATGTGTGTGCTGTGTGTGTGTATGGAGACCTTTTGAACAGGCTCTCAGCCTTGCTACAGAATCTACCTGCACATGGGAACAGCAGAAATCAGGCTAGGAAGCAAAATCCCCGTGGCCCTGGTTTTGACTTCTCTTGACAGTCATAATAAACAGACTTATGAGATTGTCTTTAGGCTCACGTGTTTGAAATATGGCCTTACCCTTCAGTGTGCTGAGATGCCTACTTCATATTCATTCTGTGAGAACAGAATTTACTTTTCATTCAGCTGCGAGGTTCTGAGCAATCACCTGCCTAATCTGATCTGCCTAAGGTAATTCCAGGGAAGCAGTTACAAGGGTCTATAAGTACAACATTGTGTCAGGCAATACTTTAAATGGGAAAATATGGTCTGTTGGAGGAAAAATAAAAAGCTCTGGCAATGTGCAGTCAGAGCCTTTTAATATTTGCTATATTTCTTTTACTTATGGTAACAATTTGTAATTGTTTGAAAGACAAAACTGCCAAATTAGGAGAGGATAAAACAGTGCAGGTGGTATGTTCAGAAAAAAAAAAAAGTTAAAACTCAAGAAAGACACGAGTATGATGACTCGAGAGATGCCTTGTCAATGAGATCAGTGTGAGCAATGGAGTATTCACCAGATGAAAGTAAAGGAAGCTCTCTTGCCTGAATGTCTTAAAACTGAGCTAGACAAATCCCTTTAAAAATAGATGAAAAGGGATAAATAAGCCATTTACCATTGGCTTATTTAAGCCAGGTTCATTTAAAACTCAATACTTTTGAGAAGCTGTGTGACAGGAGTGACACTCTTTTGTTTCCCAAGAAGTTTAGAAGAAGCTGGCTTTGATCTGCTAAGTCATGTCGTTAATTAGGATCAGTCATGACAAGGACTGGAACACCTGACCTTTCAGCACATGTGAACAGCTGTTCTTCCAGCAGAGCCAAACAATATGCTCACATGCCTTTGAGGCTCTGTAGGTAGCAGTCACAAGGTTAGTGGATTACTAATAAATTAAAAAAAAAAAAAAAAGTAGATTGTTTTGTTGCTGTAGTTAATATAAACTTTTACTCAGGTTCTTCCTGAACAGTTGATCATGAATATTATTTTCAGTAGTTTTTCTGTTCACCTTTTAATAACATGAAAGAATAAAGAAGAGGAAAACTCAAAATCCTCAGAGTATTGTGATAAGTGGAACTGCTGCTTTCTAACAAGCCCAACTTATTTGTGTCATTTGTTCAAACATAATGTGGTGCACAACTTCTCTTCTTTGTTCTGCAAGGTGGCACTCTGCAGTGTTCTTTTTAAAAGCTGCACAGCAAAACTTTGTATTAAATAGGATTATTTTTTTTCAAACTATTCTGTATCTGTATACCAAAACTTTATTCCTTCAATGACTTTGCTAAAAACATCAGATTCTCCCCAGTATAGATAAGTAGAATTTTCTGGAGATTTTTTTCCCCACTGTTTTAGATCCTTCCACATTGTTTCTGGCACTTGCAAAATATATGCACTTTAAACTTATCCTTATTTTCTGCTTACAATAACTATTGTTTGTCCAATTTTTAACTTCACCTTCCCTGTTTTATGAACCACCATGATCTTTAGAGGTGCCTTATTGTGTTTGCTTCGAATGATTTGCATTGGAGGATTACTATTTTTGACTACATTTTAACCTTTTTTGTTTGTTTGTTTGTTTTTACTTGCATGTATGCAGAACATCTTTTCACAAAATTCTGTGTAACAATTCCTTCAAATTCCATGCAACACTGCAGAATGCTAATGATACCACCATAAATGTCCCTTCTTTCATACCTTCAATATTCATAGAATCACAGAATCGTAGAATGCCTTGGGATAGAATAAAGGGGACCTTAAAGATCATCTAGTTCTAATCCCTCTGCCATGGGCAGGGATGCCACCTTCCACTAGATCAGGTTGCCCAGGGACCCATCCAGCCTGGTCTTGAACACCTCCACAGATGGGGCATCCACAGCTTCTCTGGGCAACATGTTGCAGTGCCTCACCACCCTCTGAGTGAAGAATTTCCTCCTAACATCTAATCTAAATCTCGCCTCTTAGTTTAAAACCATTCCCCCTTGTCCTATCATTATCTGCCCATGTAAAAAGTCACTCTCCATCTGTTTTATAAGAACTTTAGAACTGATTGAGGTCTCCTCAGAACCTTTGTAAGGGCTCACTGCAACATGTTGCCCACAGAAGCTGTGGATGCCCCATCCCTGGAAGTGTTTAAGTCCAGGCTGGATGGGGCTTTGAGCAACCTTGTCTGGTGGGTGGCATCCCTGCCCATGGCAGAGAGGTTGGAACTACATTATCTTTAAGAACGCTTCCAACCCAAGCCATTCTATGATTCTGTGATTTCTTACACATGGGGATGGAGAGCTCTTGTTCCCTAAGAAAAGTGTTCTTAAAGAGTTGCCAGCTCTGATCATTTCCTCTGTCGCTAAGGACAGTGTCCCAGGAGATCTCATCCACTCATTCTTTAAACGGCTGGAATTTTGTTCTTTGAAAGTTGAGGGTCCTGACTTTACTCTTTGCCAGGCCCATATTCACTATTCTTAGTTGGAACTCACACAGTAAGCATCGGATGTGCAGCTTTTTTGATCACTGTAGGAAAGAAATTGCAAAATGAATCTTCTCTTTCAATTCTCATACTTGTAAGGCCATTATTAAAATCTGGCACTTATTTCTCCAAAACAAAAAGTTCTGTCTCTTCATCACTCTCTGTGGTCTAAAATGTTCATTGTCTTAGTCATAAAGAAATTTTGAAAGCATCCATGAAAAAGATGGTTAACTTTGTCAAGTCATTGGAAAGACTGAAGAAAGTATTGCTTAGATAACACTAAGCAGTGGGGAGTATTGGAGGTTATGCATAATATAGGAAAGGAAAGCTATGATGCATGCCTTTTATCAGCTAGCTTACATGGAAATCATAAAACTGAAACTTCTCATGTTTAAAAAGACTTATAGCCCTCATTGTCAGAAGTTAGAGGCAAAAGGCACCAACTTTTATTAGTCTGTACTTTAATATAACCATTATTCTCTGCAGTTTAACTCACATATTACTAAATGCAGAGCTTATAATATTATACAGTACTGATTTACGGAAATTGCTTTTCTGTCACTGAAATGTATTTTCATTAGGTATTTGAAGGATAGGAGCAGTTTGCCTTTAATCTATAGAGGTACTGTCTTTACACAGTGAAATGACATTGGGAGGGGGGTATATTTTCATTTTTAGGAAAATAAATCTTTAATTCCACACACTGCATGAAATTTCAGGCCTGCTGAAGTCAATGAGAATTTTGCCATTGACTTGAATGGAGTTATAATTTCATCTTCATTTCTAACTTTCTGTGTCCTCAGGTAACCATTCTGTCTTGAGAATTTTCCTGAATCCAGCATTTAATGATCAGATTAAAAGCCAAAAAAATAAGGTTTTTGCAGTATTAAATTCTGATTAAAAAAAGGTCATAAATGTAAAGTATTTATATAATATAAATGTATATATACTTACAAATATGAAATTATAAGAATTTTAAAGAAATAAATAATAAAAAATAGCAGATTCCAAGACTTCATCAGTTAATTCCACAAAGTAAAAAGTATCTTTTAAAAGAAAATCAGTAAATTTGATTCTTCTCTGGAATACGGTTTCAAGATTTTGTCAGTACTTGCAAATTGACATACACAGTGGACATATTCTTAGGGGTGATTAGGAAGATGAAGGTAAAATAAAAGTAATTAGGATTGGATAATATATTCTATAAGAATCTTAATGTGAATTTTCTGGTCTTTTACAGTTATGAAACAGTGTCTCATCTTTGGAATTAAGGTTGTGCTAGCTACATTTGAGAAACTATTCATCTGATTCTTTATATTCACTTTACCTCAAATAAACTGAAATTCAGCTAAAGAAATTATTCATTGCCTCTTATTCTAAAATGCTACATATTGTCTCTACGCACTGCTAAGCAGCTACTTCACATAAGTCAGAGAGATAATGTATTTCAATTGTACATGAAGCCATTTCTCTTAGCTTCAAAACAGGTATGCCACTTTAAGTGAGGTTTGTTTAGATGACATTGTGATGAATATTTATTTGCCTCTTACATCAGAAATGTTAGCTGAACTAAGGCCAAATTGTTAAAAATATATATATAATAAAATTAAACACACATTTTCTTTTTTTTCCAAATAACATTATTTTTATTAGACGTAGCCTCAGTACAGAAAATAGTCTTAAATACACAAAGTTTAAAATGCAAATAAACATTTTCATTAAGTAGCAATTAATGGCACAATTATAGCACATGACAACCTGTAATACACAATGTCATGAATTTGATATTCACAGCATTGCCTGTAGTGCCAAAGAAAATTCTGAAGTGCCTTGTCACATACTGGTACTCGCTAGACATGATTAGTACAACAGAACAGAAGACAATACGTTCATTTTAGGAGGGCAAGGTACTGTTTGCTGTAGTAGAGCATTTGCACTTTATGTCATGTGTTTTGTAATATATAGTACATTATATCTATTTTGTGATAGGAAGGAAATGCTTGCATGTCTTAGGGTCTGGGTATAAATTCAAACCTCAAATCTGTTTTGTTCCAATAAATTAAGTAAACAGAAACATTGCATGCAGATTTAAAAATCATGCCACCACAGTGTTTTAACTACCTGACTTGATTTTCTAGTGGTGGATTGAGACTGAGCTCCAGCAGTTTTCAACAAATGATTGTCTCTGACTTTTTTTTTTTTTTTTCTCTTGGAGTTTGGAGGAGATGAAAAGAAAACAGACGCATTGTTTTGATGTCCATACAAAAGATTATAGCAACCAGCAGACATGCCAGATAATGGTGGTGCTATCCTTAAAAAAGTGAAATATTGAGCACTACACCCACCCTGCAAGTTGGCAGTAAGTTCTAATGCACAGTCATAGAGCATGCAGGTTGCCAGAGGCATCTGGCAGCAGCTTCAGATATTCCTGTAGTACTCAAGGTCCATGATGAGACATGATTCACTACATATTATTTTGCTCCTGTGTGTTTGTTTCTGGAGGACTGAAATATATGTCTGTTATTTTGAAATTATTTGTGTAATTAAAATTGTCTTCCAGTTACATTTTTAGTAACTGAATGAAAAAAGGAAAAAAAAAAAAAAGAAATGTGTGTATATATGCGTGTCTGTAGCCAATTGAATGTCATTAATTCAGAAGCAGTAACATACGCTTTAGAATTTGCAATGAGAATGGTGAATATATACGTCAAAGAAAGTAATTTTTAAAATTGTGAGTGTTTTAGCTGAATCATATGAGTACTGTCAGATTTCATAAGGCTACTCTATATTTTTAGAATGGTACTGTTTTGAGCAATGCCATAAAACATGCAAAACATGTATACCACAGAGAACATCAGGATAAAAATTCACTTGCATCACCCTCAGCTCCGACAGAAGAATGTTCTTTAATAACATTTCATCTTCCTAATGTCTTTGAATAGGATGGATTGGAAGAATTTCCTAAATCTGTTTCCTCTGCTTTCAGGAAACACCCAGGCCGACTGTTAGATAAAATTTTCTCTGAGGGTGATCTTACATGCTTACTAAGGCATGGAGAGACCTCCTTGGGATCCTCTTATTGTGCATATTCGATGTTCATGTTGACTCACTCCAAGAAAGAACCTTTTGTGTTATTTTATCACCCTCTTTGTTCTCCTTGATATATCTGAGCCTGCAGTTTTGTGAACAAGGTAACCTTCATCTCTTACCCTTCAACCTACTCTTTCTTGACTGTGGGCTATCTTCTCTGTTTATCCCATATAAACATTTGTGTGGCTCAGTGGAAGGAAAAAAAAAGCACCCAAACAACCAACAGGCTTAAATTTGTGTCTGGTCTATCATAAATCCTTAAAAATAGTTGTGCTGGCATGGTGCATGGCATGCCATGGAGTGTATGGAAATGGGAGCCCTTGGTTATGCTGGTATAAATTTTTGCTGCTGAACATGAAACCAGATGCAGGATGTCATCCATAAATATTTCCTTGATTTCTTTCAGGACTTCTTGACTTTATTCTCTATTACTATTACCAGTATTGTGGGAGTATATCAAGGTCCCTAGGGTAATGTATAAATGTATAGTAAGAGACAATTCTAACCCACCAAACTGACAGGCTTAATAGACAAGACAGCATGGAAACTAAGGCTTAGACTGGTCAAAAATAGTCTTCCTGAGTTCATACTGAAAGGCTATGACATATCAAATAATTACAAGTCTCAAGCAAGTGCCTGACCTACTGAGCTGTCAAACACAGATGAGAATACTTCCAGCTGCATGTAGTAGGAATATCTGCTAGCAGTTGCAACACACACAGATTTCTCATGTTGAAGATTTCCTAAACTATTCAACTTTTATTTTTATTTCTTGTTCTACTCTGTGCTGGTGCAGCCTTAGCTCAAGTACTGTGTGCGCTTTTGGGCACCACAGCATAAAAAGGACATAAAACTATTAGGGAGGGCTACAAAGGGCTACTATCCAAAGGAGGGCTGCAAAGATGGTGAAGGGTCTAGAGGGCAAGATGTATGAGGAACAGCTGAAGTCACTTGGTTTGTTCAGCCCAGAGGAGAGCAGGCCGAGGGGAGGCCTCATGGTGGCCTGCAGCTCCCTCACGAGAGGAGCGGAGGGGCAGGCGCTGAGCTCTGCTCTCTGGGGACAGCGACAGGACTCAAGGGAACGGCATGGAGATGGGACAGGGGAGGGTCAGGCTGGGTGTTAGGGAAAGGTTCTTCTCCAAGAGGATGGTCAGGCACTGGGACAGGCTCCCCAGGGCAGCAGTCAACTGAGCGTTGGAGTTCAAGAAGCATTTGGACAATGCTCTCAGATACTATGGTCTGATTTTTAGGTGGTCCTGTGCAGACCCAGGAGTTGGACTTGATGGTCCTTGTGGATCCCTTCCAATTCAGGATATTCAGTGATTCTAGTGAGGGATGTGGTTTTAAAGGGGGTAAAAGGGGATAACTGCAAAGTGTTGCTTCAGAATGGCCAGGTGCATACTGTACCAACAGTATTTTCATTACAGTTACCTACATAAAATAGCTAGTCACGTAAGAAGGAAACCTTACCCAAAAACCTTATACCAAGCAAAAATGTATATATATATAATATAGCAAAAAAAGCACACACAGTCTCTATTAGTTATTATGAATCTCTTTAATAGCGACTCTAAAGAAGTACAAGTCAGAATGAAAAATAAATGATTGAAGGCCAATGAAGTGGAACACGATGTAGAAAACATGCACTCCTCTATTTTGCAAAATATATTCATCTTTTATAGCTCGTGTTTCTCTCCGTTGGTGCAAAAATAGCAGTTCAAGAGTCTTGTCCTTGTAATAAAGTTTTGAAAATGACAAATGCATATTTTTTCTTACAAAAGATAATAAAGCAAACCAGAGTACAAAACAAAATGTTATTCCAGAGTGTATTATCATTCTATACAGAATAAATATAGATTTCAGAGTATGTATAAGACAGAGTGAAAATTACTACATGCCGTGCAGAAGAATAAAACAGCAGTTGAGACACTTCGAGAGACACCTCATCTCACAAAAGCTTTCTTGTTTTTATTGACTTTTAAATTTTGAGGTCTTTATCAAGGTTTACAAGCAACATGAAAGTTGGTATAAGACTGGTTACACTGTATCTTGCAATCAAAACGTATTCCAATATAATAATTGAACTAACATTATCCTCCAGCTAGATATTTTCAGAACGTGTCCTTAGTTTTAACTGATAATAAGCAAAACAATTTCTTGTGTTCAAAAGAAGTGTACTTCATGACAGAGCACCAAGAAAGAAAGATTCAATGTAAATGTGAAAGGTCAAAATAAATGTCATAAAAATAAAAAATCAAAATTTTCTCTGCTAGCTATATCATTTTAATTTAAAAATTACGTATTCTGAAGTGTACTGGGAAATCTATTACTTTTAAGATATAAAAATCTTGTTAAAATTACTGTGAAGTCTTTCCAAGACTAGGAAAAGTCATTCACCCATCAAAGACTGTAGTTCTTAAAAGATAATAATCACAACAGAAAATGTATTTACATCAAAGAAGTACAAAAGTGTTTTCCATAGAAATATGCTCTTCCTCTCTTCCTTGTTCTATTTTATATCACTACCAAATCATCTAATTAATAGCCTATATCCTTTCTTAATGAGCAGCCTCTCTATGTATACAGAGACATGACAGAATTGAAAATTTGTTTTTTATAACTTATCTCCCAGTGGGATGGATCTGGAAAGTAATAGCAAAATTGAGATTATTTAAGAAGTTTCCCATTACAGGAAAACTACTCAACTCAGAATCTTGATTCCATATTAAGTTCAATTTATTTTTTATTCTTCACCTCTTGAACAGAAGTGAATAAGCTGCATGTAAGCAAATGAGAATCTTAGGCATAACTGACTTCCCAATAATTAACTTTATCTAAAGATAACGATAACAGAAAGCAAACTTTTTGCTTTGTTTAAAAGCAAATTGTTTTTCAAGGACCCTGCAGGCAGAATAACAACAGGTTAACAATGGCCTTGTCAACAATATGCAGTTCTCAAGAGACCCATAATGCTGAGTTCTATGTGTCCTTTCTTGGAACATTTTTGTTGTTGTTATTTCAATATCAAAGGCAGGTTGACTGTCCTGGTTTCAGCTGAGTTAATTTTCTATGGTGCTGTGTTTTGGATTTAGGATGTGAACAATGTTAACATGATGATGTTATAGTTGTTGCAGAGCAGTGCTTACACTAACTCAAGACCCAAACTGGCCAACGAGATGTCCCCTACCACGTGGTGTCATGCTGAACAGTAAAACCAGGGGGAGTTGGCTGTGGGGGGCTGCAGCTGCCTGGAGACTAGCTGGACTTTGGTCAGCGGGTGGTGAGCAACTGCATTGTGCATCACTTGTTTTGCATATTCCTTTACAACAACAACAACAACAACAACAATAATATATTATTATTATTATTATTACTGTTATTATTATTATTATTATTATCCCCTTCTTTTCTGTGTTGTTAGACTGTCTTTATCTCAACCCAAAAGTTTTACCTTTTTTTCTGATTGTCTCCCTCATCCCACTGCTGGAGGAGGGAGCATATGCCTGTGTGGTGTTTATCTGCCTGTCAGGTTAAACAACAGTGATGCAACTCAGCAAGTTCGATGCCATTGCAGATTTTTATTTGTGCCGTATGTAGTTCATTAGTGAATGGTTTGCTTTACTTCGGGGACTGAACTGGGAAGTACACCTGTATTTCATCTGGTCTTATGCATTGTTTTATTCACTTCACTCTACTTCACTTCACTTCACTCTACTTCACTTCACTTCACTTCACTTCACTTCACTTCACTTCACTTCACTTCACTTCACTTCACTTCACTTCACTGTCTTTGCTTTCCTGTGGCTCCATAGCTGTATTTGTGCTAGTCAATTAAACTGGGCTAAGGCATGGATCTGAACGCTGGCGCATGGCTCATCTTCAGCCATTTCATGCCATCCCAGGCAGCATACTCTGTGGCTACATCTAGGAGCACCTTTGGATTCAGCAGAGAAGCAGTCTGCAATATGACCACCTTGTTGCAGAGTAAGAGATCAGCAGTATGTACAGCCACCCAGGCTATCTGCTGGATGCAAAATTAGAAAACAAGTCCCTACCTTTTTTATGCCCAAATAATATATCTAATGGTACAGCCTTTAGCGGGCAGGTAGTTGTTTTGTGGTGTCACAAGAAGACTTTCAGCTCAGATTTTATGATGTAGAAATGTTCCAGGAATTTGAAGTTTTTGCTGTTTAGCAGTGATCCTAGATTTTGGGAAGTGACAAACTACTAAGTCACATCTGAAGTAGCTGAAGGATACTATGCCAAAGGGTAACCACATTTACCCAAATTGCACAGAAGCTGTCCTAATGATGTAATACTGTATCATCCAATATAAATTAAAACTTCATTTTTTCAGAAGTATGGTTTCAAAAAACATGGTTTCATATCCCCCCCCCCCAAATACTTTATTTTTGTCATGATACCCTTGGCTCCTAAATAAAATGTTATGAAATGACTTGTTCTTTTTGTGTGAGAGAACGTTTCCTCATTGCGGTATTGAGTTTTTATGAACATTTATATTATGAAATATAAAAGCATTTGGAGTCAAAGCTACTCACTGCAATGGGAAATTGGTATTTTTGATGACTTCTGATGTAACATTCTGTTATTCTGTTTACAACACTTGCCACCTTATAATAAAAACAGAAATTATAAAAAAAAAAAGAAAAGAAAAAAGAAAAGAAAAGCCAAATCTAGGTTTTTAATCCTTAAATGTTTTCCTTAAATGTTTTCTATGTTCATGTTCTCATCATCATGTAAGCATTTTTAACATATTTTCTTTATGGAAATTAACACTTTTAGTTTTTCTTATTACATGACAAGCTGTCAAAATACTTAATTACCTTTAGAGTTTCTTCTTGATTTCCTTTTTTTCTCTGCCACGGATTATGGAGTTTATTCTATTATTACTTTTTTTTTTCTTTTTGAATGCTAAAAATAAATGTTTTTTACAGGCTGCAAATTACACAGTCCACTTCAATTTCAATGTCATAATATGTATTTTAATTCCCCAAGCATTTGCACTTGCTAATTTCAGTATTTTGCCTTCTAAAATAACTTAAAGTTAACTTCCAGATTTTAATTAGTTTTCTCTCCATTTATCTTTCTTTCTTCTTTCTTCCTTTCCCTTTATTATTATTTTTCTCTTTTCCCCTCTATTTGCACTGAGATTAATCCACTAGATTATCTACAGCTCCATCTAATGATTGCATTACTGAGCTTTGAAATATTCTCCAGTGGGTGTATTTTTGAGTAGCTGGTGCTGAAATTTCACTGGCTCATAAAGTTTTAGAGCTGCTTAACCACATGATCATTGGGCTGTCACTCGCTACATATTGAAGAAGCCAATAAGAAAGGAGTCAAGCACATCCTAAAGGAGAAAAAGACAAGCAAATTTTGGGGCACTTTTTCATGAAGGACTTCAATCAGTTCTGTGACTGAAGTCTGCTTTATAGCTTGTGTAATACAATTTGCTGCCTTTGAAATTACATTATATACTAGATATATACTATATTTTTACTTCAGCTAAATTAATTTTATTCCTAATCAAGGTAAACTACAATGAAATAAGAAGCTCTTATTCGTCTCTCTTGGCAGTACTGTTTAAATTGTCACCTTAAATCATGGTTGGTAGACAGTGGTTTGTCTAAGCAAAATTTTCTTATTTTTCCAATTGAATATATTTTCCTCTTTGAAAAGGCCTTAAAGTGTCACGGACATAAATGCAGGGAGAGGAAATCTTGTCAGTCGTGCCCTCTGAAATAACAAACTTGATTGACAAAACACCATGTGCAAAGCTGAATATTTATTAGGATTTATTATGTTTGAAGTCTTATGAAACATATGAACTCTTAGTATGTCAGCTACAGTAGAAACTGGATGACATAGAAACTGTCATTGTGGATGTCCTGGTTAAATGACAACAGTCCTTTCGCTCACTTCTGGGGCTGGAGTGGCCCCAGGGCCTGTTGCAGGGGTCAGATCAGATCCAGAGGCATTTTCTTCCCCTTGAAGATGCTGAATAGTGTTCAATAGGCATAGATGCCAGCACAGTGCAGTGAGCTGTAAATCTCTGGCATTGCCAGGATCAGGGCATACATTTTTAAAACATTTTATCATCTTTTTAGGATTTGTCATTTGCTTGGGGGGTGGGGGGTGGGGGAGATCCAAAACCATCCTGATAAATACCTGCCCATATCCTCCCACATACCTTGCCACCCATAACCTTCCTGCCTCAGGGCAGATCTCTGAGTGGAATTTTTAAATAGTTGTCTAACCATAGACAAAACTGGAAACACATATATAGGAGACATAACATGCTAGCTTGAACATCCCAAGAATATTCAGATTTTTCAAAAACTATTTTAACTTTTCTGGAGTAAAGGGTGTACTTGCTAAACGTTTCCATAGTAAGGTTCCTGAAGTGCATAAATGATGGCCATAGTGAGTACAAATATTGGATTAAGTTCATGGTCGATGTAATAAAGGCACATGCTACATACAAACTGGCAAAACCGTACACAAACCATACACATTCTTCATTTTTAAGAATATCTTTCTTTTTAGCATTTTTAATTTCTTGATGTATGTGACTGCTTCTTGATGTGCGAACTACTAGAAATCCTGCATGATTTTCTCCATGAGCCTGCAACATATGTGTTCACTTTGATGCCTAATTCAGACTTCTAAATGACACTCTTGGAGTCAGGCATCTGAAACTTAGGCTTTTACTTAGTTCTTTTAATACTCATGAGATCAGAACATCTTCAAATTCATGTCAACCATGGTGATGATGATAGCGTAGACACAACAGACAATGTGATGGTTGCCTTTAGGAAGCTCTCTCAGTAGATGCGAATATTTCCCAAAGGAAGTATGAGATTTTATTATCTATTTCTGATTTGTCATTCTTCTGCTGCTGTAAGTTATATTTTGAGGCTAGCTCTTCAATCATCTCACTGTGCCTTCTTTCCTTTGCATATCTTTTTGTTCAGTGATTACTGCTCCTGTGTTTTTATAGAGGCTGCTTGTTTATTTGGACTGATTCTAGATCTGTCCTAGGTGCCAGACTTTACTGGAGATAAGAACAGGATATAATTTGGAATGTGTTTCCACTTCATTTCTTATTATGTCTTATTATGTCTCAGTCATGTTTTCTGTGTGCTTCATTACCTTGTGGTAGGCTGCTGTCATGAGAATGTGGCTCATAAGAAGATGTGGGACTACACCTTAAATCTTAACTTCTCCTTTCCACTGCAAGGTAAGTTTGTTCCTTTTGACTGTGACATGTAAGGTATAAGATGTGTATTCTGAAACTTTTCTTTCCTAGTTGACTTTTCTGTCCCACATACTGATTACTTTTTATTTTATTAATTATCATTGAATTAACTAGATATTAATTAATTAATATTATGTGCTAATAGACATGCTATTTAATTATCTTTAATTTAATTATTTTAGTCAGTTTTTCCATGCGGTTCATTCTGAAACAGGTTTCACCCACTAACTAAAGTACTTCTTAAACAGACTAAATATTTGTCAAAGTAACAGAAATATTTTTGAGTTTTAGGAATAAATACAATACACTGTGAATCATTATGAGCTGCTTTCTGAAGTCTGGTGTCAGTTTTCACCCACTTTTTTTTTTTAAGTGAAATAAAATGGGAGACATAATCAATCTGTTATTTTAATCAAGAAGGCATGTATACAGAAGTACTGAATCACTTGACGTGTGTCAAATGTCAGTGACACCATAAGTCTTGAAGGTGACATCATATTCCTGACAGCTGGAAAAGTTCAGTTACCCTCACACTGAAATTACTCATGCCTGGGGTAGGGCTACACAGATATAGCAGACAGATTGCAGTTCACTCAGTTCTCCTGCCAAGATGATCAGACATGAGGCCACTGTGATCCAGAATACAGAAAGTCGTGGTAACCTGTTATTATTGTATTGTTTTTTGTCTTGGCAATATATGCTAATGTGGGAACAGCTTCAGGAAGAAAGGGCTATATCTATATCCTAGAAAATTAGCATTAGATCCAGAAGATGTAAGGACACATTATTTTCCTTTAGGGAAAACTGCCTTATACTTTTTGCCTCGAAACAGGAATTTTACATCCAAATTGCTTATAGTGAATGATTCCTTCTCCTTTGAATTCCCAAACTGCATTTGTGAATAATTTGGAAGAATATGATTTGGCCAAGTCCAAAGCTGAGTCAGACCATTATGCCAATATAACACAATGGTTCTGATTGTACTACTGCAAAAGCTTCTGACCAGGTACTAGCTGGTTTACTAGTATAATGCATGCTTGTAGGTGCGTTACAGCATGGAGTTGATTTTCAGCCACCAGTTAAACAACACCTTGGTTGTTCTTCAGTGTGGCAAAGAATAAACAAATTACCACTCTTAGGTCCTAATTGCATCCTTCAGTGACTACATTGCTTTATAATTCTAGCCCCCAAATTCCAAGGTCATAAAAGCAGTGTGTACTAGAACAAAGAAAATACATTTTCCAAAGCCACACTTAGCAGCTTAGTCAATGCAACATTCTTTTTCCCATTAACCTAAGAGGGCTTGACTCAGAAACGCAGATCCATTTAATTAGTCTCAAGTTACAAACTAAAAATCAATAGTTATTTTCAAAAGATAAATATCCTGTTTGAAGTATGCCAAGACACTTTGTAGGGTAACTTTTCTCAAACAGTAAAAAGCGGCCAGGCAAATAGCTCTCCAGTTTCATAGAGTAGCATTCCTTTTCTAGCAGTTACTAGATATTTCAGAGAAACAGTCTGATTATCTGCATGTTCGTAGGTGATTCAACATTCTCCAAGGAAAAAACAAACCACCACCAACAGTATGACCTCTCAAAATTAAGTAATGCAAAATTGCTTCAGCTTCACTACCTGAGAAGACTGAAAAAGTCATAACTGAAAGCAAAACTGAAAGCCAATGTACAACTGTAGGAAAATAAATAAATAAATAAATAAATAATCTTTCTAAAGTGTAAAGTGAAAAATTAATTAAAGTTCAATATCACACAGAATCATGTTATGCTTTGCATGTTCGTTACATCTAATAATGACAAGTCACACTGTACAGGTAACCTAACAGTAATGATACAACTATTATTCAGGATTATTGTTTATTGTTGAGATTAGTAGCTGTGGGTTTTGACTGCAAGAACCCTAAAACTGACAGAAAGTGGAAATAGGAAAAAAAAAATCACTTTGTGAATGCTGCCTCTTTCAACTATATTGTGAATATGATACATGGTTCCTGTCAAGAATGGACAGTGAATTGTGAGTTAAGTAAGACATGGATGTCAGTTACATCTATCAGTGAATTACATATAAGATGTTGAAATAGCCTTGAAAATACTACAAACTGCATGAAGGATATTAAAGTTTAAAAGATGGTGCTAGTAAGGAAAACTAAACAAACAAACAAAAAGCTAGAGAAGCCCCTAAGGAGTGTTAACTATCTTTTCACCAAATGGCAGCATGTAACTCAAAGCAGGGTTTGTGAGTGAACTGAGGAAGAACTGACTTGGAAAGAGTTGATACTGAAACAAGGGGGCTCAGAAGTTCAAATTCAGAAGTCATTACTGAGAAAGAAGACCTAGAATGTTTTCCTAAAAAAAAATAAATATCCAAAGTAGAGAAACAGCTGAAGATTAAAAAATAAATAAATGAATACTCAGTTAAATTGAATCTGGAATCATATTTTATTAATCTTCTGGTGTTTTGGTTTTTTTTAAGTTTTCCTCAGTCTTCCTCTATGGTCATGAACTGATTTTTTTGTTTTAGTAAGGTAGATCTTGATCTGCTATTTTAAAATTGTTCAGTGTTTAATCTTTAAAATGACCAAAGAAGAACATGAAATAGTTTTAATTCTTTGGGGCTGACACAAAAAATTGCAATGTGCATCAACAAACCCTTTGGGTGCCTGCAGTGTGGAACAATTTTAGAAATCTGAGGAGCTGGATCTCCTGTTAGGCTTCCAGCTACTAAATATGTTGGGGGAACTATTCTTCTTGAGTGAGTAAAATAGTCTTCTTTAGGAAGCCAGCTCTTCTTTCTAGAAAGATATAAGAGAGAGAGGAGCACATGGCCTTCGTTAATTCATTGTTTTCAAAAATATCCTATAGGCAACTCACAAGCTTATGGTTTTCCTTCTTGGTCATCTTAATAACTGTCACTTTTTCATCAGTAAAATATTGTATTTTGTCTTGTACTTCATCTACTCTAACAGATTGTCTACTGCAATGGAATACCTAAATCATAGTAGCATTATAGTAGTTTTTATAGTAGTATTATAGTAGTATTTCCTGTTTAGTTTCAAGCTAAATTGTTTACTTGTTGTCTAAGCTATTTCGCTAAATATTCATTAGCGTTTTATGCTTTCCTGTCTGAATGTACTTCTGCCACACCTCATGTTTTACTTTACAGTATCAATGTAATGATATATTCTAGTTACCATCAACCGTTCATCCAAATATACTCCACCTGGAAATATCTTAATTAATGTTTATTCAACTTCTCTAAGTCTTTATTTTTCCCAAAGAAACTATTTTACAGTGATTTTAACATAAGTCACGAAAGTATTGTTATTCTGACAGGCCTGGACAATTCCCTCTCAACATGGTTGAACCTAATTTACATACATAATCTTGCAGTGTCTAATTGCATATCTTAATGATATATCTGGCCTCTAAGGAGAACTACATGCATGATTTCCTAGCTTATTAGGATACTGAATGGAAAAAAAGAGAAAGAGAAAAATCCAGTGTATGTTGACTGGAAATTAATTTTACTTTTTGTCCAATTCTCTGAGTGTTAAAGAATGAGATCAACAAATTTAAGGTGGAAAGGATAACATTATGCAGAAGGAAAAATAACGGCGGCTAGATAAGGGAAAGTTTGTAAGAGAGAGAAATTCTAAATGAAGATATGATGATCTGAAATTCTGTGTATGGACTAACCACTGTTTAGAGCCAAAAACAGTATATCACCAGTCACACCTGACCAGTAGTAGCACCAACAGTCCTTATGAATAGAGGATGAGAAAAAGTGTTTGTTTTCCATTAGTAATAGCACAATTAATAGAAAAAGAAGATATTTGTAGATTTTTATAAAGATTAAGCCTCAAAACTTGCAGCCAGTGATTTCTGTACAATAATGAGTATTGTCAGCTTACAGGAACAAATATAGCATTCTTGTGGATCTATATGTTTTCTCATTTATTTCAGTAGCGTTTAAGGGACTGTGATGCTTGAAAACCATCACAGAAAAGTTGACTTCTTGAATACAGAGTGGTTTTATTTCCGGCCCTCTTTAAAATTTAAAGACATATTGGAATTCATAATTCTACCCATGTCAGATGGCTATCAGCAGGATAAGAAAACCATAATGAGAACATTGTCAGAGGTGTATTAGAAGCAGACTTGGAAAATTGAATCACTACTTGAAGGAAATAGATTTTCAATTGTTTAAAGGACCACTGAGATTTCTGAGAGAAGCATGAAAAGATGTGCTGAGGAAAAGTGATAATTTTTGACATCAGAACTAGAAACAGAGAAATAAATGATAGAAACAGGAACTGCTTGTACCTACTGATATTATGCCTGGACAAAGAAGCATTGTTAAGCTTTGACCCACAACCATTACAACAGGAGTAAAGACTATTTGTTTGGATAGAATCATAGAATGGTTTGGGTTGGTAGGGACATTAAAGTTCATATAGTTCCAATGACCAGGTTGTCCAAAGCCCCATCCAACCTGACTTTGAACACTTCCAGAAAAGTGGGTGTTCACAGCTTCTCTGGGAAACTTGTTGCAGTGCCTTACCACCCTCTGAGTAAAGAATTTCTTCCAAATATATAATCTGAATCTACCTTCTTTTAGTTTAAAGTTGTTACCCCTTGTTCTGTCACTACACTCCCTGATAGAACAGCTTTCTTGTAAGGCCCCTTTTAAATACTGGAAAGTATACACTCTAAGGTCTCCCTGGAGCCTTCTCTTCTCCAGGTTGAACAACCCCAGTTCTCTCGGCCTGTCTTCATAGAAGGGGTTCTCCAGCCCTCTGATCATCCTCATGGCCCTCCTCTGGACTCAATCCAAGAGGTCCATGTCCTTCTTATTTTGGGGGCTCCAGAGCTGAATGTAGTACTCCAGGTGGGATCAACAGGATAAGCTGTAAACTAACTGGATAAAACGTCTGAACTTCTTCAAATCTGTAATTCTTCAGAAGAATCCTCTTCTCTTACAGGAAGGATAACCATCTATATTTATCCTAGGAAAGCTGGGATACTAGGCAGAAAGGGAAAGAAACTGTGTGGCTCTCATAAGTACTGAAGAAAGCTATCCTTCCAGGAGTATTCATATATGGGATGGCATAGTTAAATCACCTAAAATGCATTTTAGACCCACTGATAACTTCAGGTTTTGCATATTGATTTAACTTATTTTCCTGAGATTCAGACTTCCTATCATGTCTCACAGAGTATATTTATTCAGTAGAGCAAATGATGATAACTTCATTACCTAATTGAAATATCCATGAAACAAGGGAAAGATCATAGTCTAAGTTATACTGAAAATTTCTCCCTCAGATTATATGCTGTTATTTATTTATTTATTTCCTTCAGGTATATGCATGTTATTATGGCTATTATTATGAAAAATAAAAGGACAAAAATAGTTAAATAGTTGTGAACCAAGGCCCTGGACTGCACAGCACTTATTACTCACTGTATATACTGTTCTATTAAAGCAAAGTATTTAAGGACATAATTAATTTAGGATGAGTGGCTTGCCTGACTCCAATGCTCTACCTTCAGATATGAAAAAACTTGCCTGAATAAAGTCAGGTAGAAAACACCTGTCGACCTCTGTAGAAATTATATTTCCTAATTCTTCTCATAGGGTATTAATAATATATTAAGCAGACTAATATTGTCCAAAGTATATTTTTTTAGTAATGATTAACTTTAACAAGCCACTCATCCACCTATTTCTATATGCCGTCAGAGAAAGACTAATTAAAAGTCAGTGGTGTCTTCTTTATAACACATGCTAAAAAGATCAACTATTTAGGTATAGTATTTAAAGAGCTGTTTTTAGTTTTCAAATATTTATTAAACTGTTACAGTGGTGTGCTCAAAGTAAATTGTATTTATTAGATTCATCTGTTGTCGAATGTGCTAGAAAGGTTTCTCTTAGGACATGCAAATCTCTCTGGAAAATCGTCAGGCATTTCAGTACTAGCCAGTTTATTTTCTCTGTATATCATCTTTCTGTTTCAGCACCCTTTTGGTAGCATAAGCTAGCTTTTTGTAGTGTACAGTCACACGCAGGCCTGGCTTCTCTAAGAACTGCGACTGCTTAGTGCCTCTGAAAACTAGGCCCAAAAAGAACAAAACAATATCTAAAATATCATTGCAGTCCTTCTTTTGAAATATCGATTGCTTATCTGACAGGTTGATATTAAATTACAATGGCACATTTTGAGACAAAGAAGAGCTAATTGCCCAGCAGTCTCCAGTTTTTCCACTACAGAACAATAAAATAAATGTAGCAATGAAAGGGCTGAAATCCCAACCACAGAAATTTATCAACAGGCTTTCTTTGACATTTATGGTTGGGATTTCATTATGGCATTATAAATATTGCAGCTGTGAAAACTAGAAAAAATGGTGGGAAACTGTCAAGGGCCACCTTTGGGATATGGCCTGTGATTTTGTCTCTGAGAGCCTTGCAACCGTAGTTTTCATTGTCTCAATTTCAGCTGTTATGGAATTTTTACTTTTTACCTCCTCCTAACAAATACCACCAGGAATCCTTAGAACTCCCAACAGTTTCTGGACTACAGTGACACAGCCCAAGGCAGAATAAAAATGAAAACAAACTAACAAACAAAAAACACCACCACCAATAACAAATACTGTGAAGAAATGGGAGATCGCTCTTTGATTTTCCTTTAACAGTACTGTAGCTTACTGTAATAATTGTAGGACTACTTTTTACAAAGTGCTTCATATGGCATCTTTTGTGATAGTGAGGCTGAGTAGCCACCATCAGACACGGCTAACAGCTGCACCTTATACAGATGCACTCATGGTTTTCATTTCCCACTCCTATGCCTCTTCCAGTGTGAAGAATTGAATTGACTGACAGGGCAACAACCCAGAGAGCTCTTGGAGTGAGTTTCATTAGAGTGGATGTAGCTGTCTTCATCTGAAGTAGCCGCCTGATGTCCTTTTATAGGTAATGGAGAGAAATAGGCTGTCTTAGAACATGATTCATCTGACTTATTTTAGACATTTATTTTGGTGTGAGATGAATCACAAGTAAAGAGTGTTTATTTCTTTCCATTGACATTATCAAAAGTCTAGACAACTAGTTCAGATGCAGATGTCTATATTTATCCTGATTAATCCAGCCCATGGGGAGAAAATATTTCCTGCAGGGTTTGAAATGAAAATCCATGGTCATATTCAAGGAGAGATCTTGAGTGAAAAAAAATATATAAATATAGAAAAAGCTTGCTGTGTACAGGAATTATATTTGAAACCTGAGAAGAAATCTTATCCCATTTAGCTTGGATTGAAATATAGGTTTAAATGAGACTAAATATGTCTAGAGACTGCATGATTGTTTTTTACCATATTTTTAATAGTAGAACTTAATTACAACTTCTAAATAAAATGTTATTTTTGAAACACCTTTGTGTGTGTGTGTGTGTGTGTGAAAATCACTTATCTTTGGCCCCAGAAATGGAGCTGTAGCTGTCTTTAATCTAGATGCAAGGTGACCAGCTACTGACATGTGGGCAACATCCTGACTGGACCTTAAAAAGTCAAATGGCTTCAAGACAATCAAGGACTGGACATTCTGCATACCACTGGGAAGCACTTCTGGGAAGCACTTCTGGAAGGAAAAGGTAAACTACAGAGAGTATAACTAGCTCCAAAGTAGTGACAAAAGATGAATGGCTAGATTAGAAAACAATGCACAGCACTAAATCACGTTTTGATTGCAACTATTTCTGGTCCTTTCAGAGTCCTGGAGAAAGTTTGCAGTGGTTCAAATAACTATAGTCTGACCTGGTATCTTTTTGGTTAATCCAGGCATACAAAAAGCCTTTCTGATGTGTCTGAGTATGTAAAAGGGATGTCCTGTTTTCTTTGAACTACACACGTGTGCACAGATGAGACAAACTGCCTTGTGCCTTATTGGCTACGTTTACAATGGTGAAGTCAAAAGGGTGAAGGAGCAAGGCTGAGCACTGACACCTGACTGACTATATAATTAATTTCCCAGCAAGATTCCTGTTGTTGTTTTGGTTTGGGCCAAATATTATAGTTTAAGAGATTTTGGGAATGGGGACTATTTCTGTTACGTGGTTTTGTTACCATTATTGTCTTACATATTAGCTTTCTTGATGTGATGTAATTTAGGTATATTTCCTGGTCTTTACTGGCAAATACTCTAGCCACACCACCCAATAAACAGAATCCAAACGCAGGAACTGGCAGAATGAAGAACCCACTGTAGAAGATCAGGTGTGAGACCATCTAAGGAGCCTGTTGGTGGATAAGTCCATTGTACCTGATGAGATGCATCTGAGGGTCATGAGGGAACTGGCAGATGAAGCTGCTAAGCCACTATCCATCATATTTGAAAATTCATGGCAGTCCAGTGAAGTTTCCAGTGATTAGAAAAAGGGGAGCACAGTCTGCGTAATTAAAAGAGGGGAAAAAAGGCAAACTAAGGGAACTACAGGCCAGTAAGTCTCACTTCTGTGCCTGGCAAGATCACAGAGCAGATCATTCTGAAAACTATGCTAAGGCACATGGAAAACAGAGAGGTGACTGGTGACAGCCAACATAGTTTCATTAAGGGCAAATAATGCCTGACACATTCAGTAGCCTTCTATGATGGGGTTACAGCATTAGGGAAGAGCAACTGATGACATCTACCTGGACTTGTGCCAAGCATTTTGTGCTGTCCTGCAGGACATCCAGTGGATAAGGAATTGGCTGGATGGTCACACTCAAAGAGTTGTGATCAACGGCTCAACGTCCAAGTGGAGACCAATGACGTGCTCTTCAAGAAAGAAATTCTTCACTATGTGGGTGGTTGCCCAGAGAAGCTGTGGATGCTCCATCCCTGGAAGTATTCAAGGCCAGGTTGGATGGGGCTTTGAGCAACCTAATCTAGCGGAAAGTGTCCCTGTCCATGGCAGGCGGGTTGGAACTAAATGGTTTTTAATGTCCCTTCCAATGCAAAACAGCCTGTGATACTATCCTGTCCTACTTAATTTCAAGGCCAGAGAAGATAAATTCAGTTGTTTACAAGTATTGGTATCATTGTCATGGTCAGTTTTGCTGATCGGTGGTCTTTTGTGGGTCACTATACTCATCTGAGTATGGTATTTAAGGTTAGGACTGTAAATGGTCTACAGAATATGCTTTTGTTTTTTTCAGCAAATTGAGTTTGGTTTTCTTGCAAAACATACTTATTTTTTTATTTATTTATTTAACCTTAGAGGCTTAAAGGAGCATCAGAATGGATGATTGGGCCTCATATGCCTAAGGCTGACTGAATAATGCAGTGTGTGTATCTGCTTTGCAACAGTAGATGTGTCAAGGATTAAATCTGACTAATCAGAAATGATTAGGCATTAGAAATAAATCCGAACTGCTGCATGGGTCAGAAATGACAGTGACATTTTAAAAGGCATTTTCTTAAAAGTTTACAGTATTGTTTCATTTATTGTTTTTCCAGTAGGACTATTACAGAAATAAATATGTTTGTGACATTATGACTAATATATAACTCTGTGCCATCATATTTAAATTTAACAACACATTTATATCACATGGTCAGACTTTCTGAAATCAGAAGCCTTAAAAAAAATCATGAGCTGTGGTTTCAATTTTGATTACAGGTTTATGAGATAGCTTTATTTGATATTTTAACTATGATATTGATGAGGGGATTGAGTACACCCTCAGTAAGTTTGCAAATGACACCAAGTTGGGCAAAAGTGTTTATCTGCTTGAGGATAGGGAGGCTTTGCAGAGGGACCTGGACAGGTTGGCTCGATGGGCAGAGGCCAATGGGATGAGGTTCAACATGGCTAAGAGCCGGGTCCTGCACTTTGATCACAACAACCCCATGCAATGCTTCAGGCTTGGGGCAAAGTGGCTGGAAAGTTGCCTAGCTGAACATCAGCTGGCAGTGTGCCCAGGTAGCCAAGAAGGCCAATGGCATTCTGGCATGCAAAAGAAATAGCGTGGCCAGCAGGACGAGGGAAGCAATTGCCCCTTTGTACACAGCACTTGTGAGACCACACCTCAAGTACTGTGTTCAGTTTGGGGCCTCTCACTGCAAGGACATTGAGTTGCTCAAGCATATGTAGAGAAGAGCAACAAAGCTGTGAAGGGACTAGAAAACAAGACAACAAGCAACAGAGGAATTGGGGCAGGTTACTCTGGAGAAAGAGGCTCTCTCTAGTCTGGAGAAAGGAGGTCGTAGAAAGGTGGGTGTTGGTGTCTTCTCTCAGGTGACAAGTGATGGGATGCAAGGAAACCGTCTCAAATTGCACCAGGGAAGATTTAGATTGAAAATTAGGATGAATATCTTCATGGAGAGGGTGGTCAAACTTTGGAACAGGCAGCCCAGGGAGGTGATGGAGTCACCATCTCTGGAGGTATTTAAGAGACGTGTGAATATAGTGTTCAGGGATACAGTTTAGTGGTGGACTTGTAGTGTTAGGTGGATGGTTGGACTTGATGATCTTAAAGGTCTTTTCCAAACTAAATGATTCTATTAAAAACATTGATGTAGAATTGTAGTTGATAATGTACATCTGTAATGCAGTGCAAATAATGCTACAAAGAGATTATAATAATCTCCAAAGCATGTTTTATTAATTCAAAGCACAAGCACTGTAAGACTAGGGTTAAAGTTGAATGCAAATTAAATACCAGCATATTAAATGCAAATACTTGCAAATGATACTATTCTTTGCCTGGATGCCATGCATATTATTATGATTTGGCTGTATTGGTTTTCCAGGCTCAGATGATAATAGCATTACCTTTTTTCAATTTATTTTACTGATGATGTCATTGAAAGACAAAATTATTCTTGTGCATTTATATAAAATTTCACAAATTTGAACAAAACGTGTGTTTGACCCTGAGTCTCCATTGTATATTTCCAGAAGGCAGTGGCTGTTACCAGCCTGTGGGTGCAGTTCTCTCTGCACAGCTTTTTGGTTGTCACACAGTTTCTTTGTGTTTTTACACAGATCTGTGATACTGTGATCCATTTTTCCACCTTGAAACAAATCATCTCTTCGTTTTTCATTTTGATAATAATTCTGAACTGCTTTTTCAAGTGTTACATGTGAACTGCTCCTGTGTAACATACATTTACCAGTTGTTAAATTTTGATTTTTCAAATTGCTCTACTTTGAATTTTAAGGAAGACAGAGCTACATAAAAACGTTTTTGAATTCATGAATTAACAAAAAAAACAATAAGATATGTAAGCAGATTTATAAATCCAACCCAGGATACACGATATTTACAGATGCATATAATTTGTGAAACTCTAAACATTTATTATTATCTGTGTGAGACTATTCTGATCAATTAAATCTTATCTTTCCAATCATCCACGTAAAGCAAAGTATGTTTTGAAATAAGGAAGTGAACAAACTTAATCAGGAGATTTTGCTCTAGGATATGATGTAAAATCTTAATATATGGAACAGAGCATTTCCCAGATAAACCATATTCAGTCAACACAAATTTCCTGAGGTATATGATTCTTGTTATCTTTATTTTGTTTTAAAGTCATTCAGTTTAAACAAATATTATGCAACATTTCTATTCCAATGCTAGTTTTAATAATCCTCAAATAGAATAAAAACCTACCTTCTAGTAGAAGTAAGCCAACTACTTCCTAATCCTCTTATCCTCTTATTCTTTTTTTTTTTTTTTTTGGCAGCTCTTGCTAGATAGATAAAAAGCAGAGCGTAGAGGAATGCAATACAAATGAAATACTGCTAAACCCTGTATATTTGTAACTTAGTCCATCTTCTTGTTCTATCAGAAAAAAAGTAATTGAGGCTAAATTTTAGTATGCCATTATGCTTTACACTAATGTTTCTGGGGGAAAGGAAGGGATTTAGATTTGAAAAAAAATCATTCACCTTATTGATCCTCATTTTTTGATTTGTCAAAAAATAGAGATGAGCTCCCGAAATAAGTTATTTTGTGAATTAGTGTATCAAAGTATCATGTTTTAGGGAAGAACAAGGCAAAAATGCTCTAGCTTTCTGATTTTTCCCAATGTGTCTAAATTAAAAAAATTAATGGCAAAGAAGGAATGGTATATACAAAGGTGTACTTGCAGGAATGGTATACAAATGGTATACTAGCAGGAATCTAGACAAGGAATGAAGCTAGAAAAAATTTGGGTTGGTGAAGAAAGTGATTGAAGAACAAACTGTCAAATAGGGAAAAAAATATAAAGGGAAACCTTAGCTAATGTGCATATTTCTTTTGTGATTTATAAGGACAAGTTTCCAGTCTTTTACTTGTCAGTATCCTTATGAATAGACAATAAAGAAATTGCTGACAAAGTTCACAGATGTCACAAGTGCAGGTGGAGGAGTAAGTAATTACAGGTTGTATGAACAGAACAATTACATGTATTGGATAGCTGGCCTTGTGATTAGTGCTTTAATTCAAATAAATACAAGGTTTGCACCCAGAAAAGAAAGAAAGTCATATTTTTAGCATGAGAGAGCTACCACTACTTTGGAAAGCACTGACTTCCATTGGGATATAGCATCTGTGTTAGTGTATCAAACATGATTTTTTAGCACATGAAATTCTAGTATTTCACAGATAAATTGGGAAATATGAAATATAAATTGGAAGAGGATTTTACCCTTGTATGCAAGTAATATCTGTATTTAAGCAACTGTGTAAGTTACCACTTCTGGTAACTGTACCTCAAGAAAGGATTATTATTTATTACAAACAGTTCAGAATATAAAAGAAATACTAATAAATGAACAAAATTCTCCTCCATTTTTATGAGTTAGAATTGTCAAAGAAACAACCAGGGTCTACTGGAATGACTGAGACCAGATTTTTACTCTTAGAAAAGCTGAATTTCAGTATAAAAATAGATATGTGATTTACCTGATTTTGCAGTGGAGTGCACTGCATGCTTTGCCTTGGCTGAATATATGTCTGTAGTTCCTTCAGCATAGTGTTTTTTGTTTGTTTGTTTATTCATTTATTTATTTATTTAAGATTTAACAATAAAGTCTGGAAGTCTTACTGAGGCAAGGCTCTCTTTCAAATTCTGTGGTGATAGAAGTAGGACTATCAAAAAGTGCTATACTTGATTTCATGACAGATAAATTCATACACAGGTAGATCAGAATGGTGCCTCTGAATATTCCAGACGCTTAAAACATTCTAAATATAAAAGTTTGTTTCAGATGGAACCAGGAAGGCAATATTTGTTAAAGGTTAGGTAGATTCATAGGATAAAAAAGTCTTGAAAAGAAGAGCTACGTACTTCTTTTCTCATATGCTGACTTCCTCTTCACTTTGTTTTGGTAGTTTCCACTTTCTTCCCTCCACATCTCCCAGCCTCTTGGCCTGTCACAATTTGTCATTACTTTCATTACATGTTGTCACTCACTTTCTCCTCCTTATTTCCAGTTGATGGCTAATAACCATGTCATAAGCTGGGAAACAAGCATGAAATAAGAAAGACAAAATATATCATATCCTGTACTTTCTGTAAGTGCTGCTAGCTCATCATCCTGAGGCTCACCATTCAGACTAACCTCTAGGTGATCAGACTTGAGATGATTCAGCACAGCTGGTCTAGGAAAACTTCCTGTGATAGGGCTTCCTGATGAACAAGGTGATAACACTGTTACATAGCAGCTTTGCAGGTTAACCCAAAAAATACTTTCATGCGATGGTTCTTTAAAATTCCAAAACACTACTTTTTCCTCACTCACAATGATAAGCTGTTGATCATGAAAGTGAGAAATGAATAATTGATGAAGCATTTTGATAAATGAAATTAAGGAAGAAGGGACGTGAGGGGAGGAGAAGGGGGAATGAGAGAATGGAGCAATACGAAAATGATTAATAATTAGCCCATATCCAATAGACTCAATGCACTGCAAGTGTTCCTGAATTGCAACCAAGGTTTTTGTATCAATTAATTCTGAGGCTTGATGTGGTCAGGTGCCCAACTGTGCGTCCATAATTACATCAGTAGTTCTTTATTTCAGTAAGAGTTAAAAGTATTAATCATGGAACAGTCCCCTCTATATCTAAATTTGCAAGTGGTGCTGACAAATAGGAGCATTAATTGTAGAATGAACAGTTGATGCTGTGATCCCAATGACTGCCCTGCAACTGTTTCAGAGGGTCTTTGCTTCAGACTAGTTCTAGCCCATTTCTAAGGACTGAAATGCTCCTTGAGTTCTTTGATAAGCTCCTTGGTGGAGCACATCACATCTAATATAGTTTCTTCTGATTTCATCCAGCGCATGGCATTCCCAGATCATGTGAACCAAAGCATGGTGACCATGGGTGACCAGAAGATTTACTTCAAAGGTACAGTCGAGTTCTGAATTAAAATATGAAGGGAGATGTCCCCATTGTGTACCAAGAATGCAAATCACATTCATAAAGCACAAATCATATTTTCTGTTCTAAGTATATTACAGGTCTTAGCACTGAAACAACAAATGGTTGCAGAAGGAATGGGGAAACTGAAAAGTCAGTAACACAGCCAGATAGATAGTGCTATCAACATTTCACTTTCCAGATCATTATAAATGTGTTTTTGTTTGTTTATTTGTTTTTTTTAAACTATTTGGAGAATATGGAAATAAAGTAAGAAGGAATGTGGGGACATTCACATGGCATTGCTCTTTCCAAATGAGGAGGTGCTTGAACAAATAAATATCAAATGAATTAGCAATGTGTGCTAGGATATATTTATACTCATTCTTATAATGGAGAATGCTGTAACAAATGGATTATCGTATACTTTTTTTTTTTTCTGGCATGCATTTATTTTTTTAAACTTGCTTTGTGATTTTACACACTTAACCCATTAAAAGGCCCATAAATTACCTTATTCCCAACTGATAACTTATGTTCATAAAAATAAGGTTAAGTGTTGCAGTCTTTAAGCCATTGGCAAAGAATTGCTACTGTTTTTAAATAAAAGTTTTGGAATGTTGACTTGTTCTTTAAATAAATCAATAAAAAATAATTTATTAAAATAATACATCTTTTTTGAAACATTTAAATACTGTCCCTCCACTTCTCTGCAAGTCAATAAATTCACAGCTGTTGGAATTGGAGAAGCTATCAGCTCGCTATCTGTAAAAATTAATGTATGATATCAAAACATTTATATGAAAAAAAACAGTTAATTGAGTTTGTTCAAGTTCTTCTAATGCATTCCATTTTGCTGTGAAAGCATGTCAAATGAAAACTAAAGGCCTCGAACTTCTGTATTTGAGCTCTTCACAAATAAATACTTTAAACTTTATGATGTAGTGTAATATATAAAAATATGTTTTATTAAAGGGGACTAGATTTCTTTCTTGTGTATACACTCATTTATTCAGACTCTTTAGGCCTTAACCAGATTATAGAGGCAGTATATTGTAGGGTTAGTTTAGTTTCTTTATCTCCTAAATATTGCAGAGCAGAGCACTTTTCTGTCAACAACAAGGCTGATTACTGTGCCTTGATAGAAGTTCCTTGTAGAAGATCATGAATACCAGCATAAATAAACACTCAGTCTCTAGAAGAAAATTATAGTGCATCATGCAGATAGCACTGGTAATTATTCAGAATGCCTTTACCTGTTGAGGAACCAAAACAAGGAATCCTAAAATAAAATACATGCACAGGATAATTTCCACTAATTACGAACTATTTACCTTGGGAACACTTTGTTCATCTATAATTATCATCTAGAATACGTTATAAAGTAATGTCTTAGTCAAAAGCAAAATGAAGTAAGTTCTAGGACTATCATTCATTCATTAGAGGAGTAAGGAATTTAGAATTACGCCTCAGATTGGCAATACTGTGCAAAAATATGAATTTGAAATCTGAGTATAAATGATAGTATTAAAAAGTGTTGCCCTGGCCTCAGAGTGGTCTGGAGATTTTTCATTTTGAAGTGCATTGTTGTCCTGTTGACAAAGCAGCAACGTATTGACTGAAAACATTGCAAGCACTTTTTTCTTCACTCACCATTGCTGTTATTACTTCTAGCAAGAACAGGTTGCACACATTTAGACTCATTCAAAGGATATAGCAGAACATAGATGAATTTTAAAACTCCACTGAAGATATTAACTAGTCTTGATGCTGTTTCTCTTAATATGAATTTGAACTGCTTCCTATCTTAAAGAATCATTTAATTTGTACCCTGTTCAGAGGTATATGAACTTGAGATAGGACTTAACGTGAGGATGGAAATAATGGGAGGTTCTGGCCAGTTGTATTTGGCATATGTGGCAATGCTTTGGTAGCAGGGGACTCCAGGGCTGACCTTTGAGCAGAGCCCAGCAGCTGCCCCATGTCAGATCAGAGCCAGCTCCAGCCAGCTCCAAAAGGGACCCACGGTTGGCCAGGGCCAAGCTATGAGTGCTGCTGGTTGGGCCTCTGGGAGAACAGAATTAGGGAAAAATCACCGTGCAACAACAGCTGGGAGAGAGGAGTGAGAAAGTGTGAGAGAACCAGTCCTGCAGCCCCCAAGGTCAGTGCAGAAGGAGGGCAGGAGGTGCTGCAGGTATGCAGCAGAAGTTCCCCTGCGGCCTGTGGAGAGGCCCCTGGTGGAGCAGGCTGTCCCCCTGCAGCCCATGGGTCCCACATGGAGCAGATCTCCATGCTGCAGCCCGTGGAGGAGCCCCCGGTGGAGCAGGTGGATGTGGCCTGGAGGAGGCTGTGGCCCATGGAGAGCCCCCGCAGGAGCAGGCCCCAGGCCGGAGCTGCAGCCCGTGGAGAGGAGCTCATGCAGGAGCAAGGGGTCTGGGGGGAGCTGCCACCTGTGGGGGAGCCGTGCTGGAGCAGTTTGCTCCCGGGGGATGGATGGACCCCGTGGTACAGCGCCATGTGGGAGCAGTTCTTGAAGAGCTGCTGCCTGTGGGCAGCCCCTGCAGGATCCATTTGGGAAGGATGGGAACAACAGATTCTCCTATGTTGAATCTGTTTTCCTTATGATGGTAACTGTTGAGTGATCTAGTGATCTCCCTGTCCTTATCTCAACCCTTGCCTTATCTCAACCCTTGAGCCCTTTCCATCATTTTTTCTCCTTTTCCTTTGAGGAGCAGAGTGAGTGATGTGGTGGAGTTTAGCTGTCCACCAGTGTGAAACCACCATACCAGTTCTTTCACTGTAAATTACTTTTGCTATCAAAAAGTAAATTTTTTTTCCTGCTACTTCTGTAAGGAAAAAAAAATAAACAAAGAAAAGAAGCTGTCTTTGAAAGAGCAAATGGAGCTGTATGGCAACTATTATCTAAATTCTTCACTCAATCGTCTTAAACATAAAATCTATCAAGTCCATCTGTAAACATGAATTTTAATGCCCTAAATAGCTGAAATTACTATTTTTATATTTTAGCCACTCCATCATTTAAATGGAATCAAATGGTCTAAACTACTGCATGTATCTGCTCAACTGTGTAACTTTATTCCCTCTAAGGCTATAGAAAATCCCCAAATACCATTTTACCTCTACATGCCGGACAGGTCTATGCCTCTGAAATAGCATTGTATGGCTTAAAGACAAATTTTGCCTCCACTTGCTCTCAGACAAACCTATTGCAGAAAGGGGAACAAGAATTCATTCTTTTGATATATAGTTCAAAAAGTTAGGTAGAATTTTCTTAATGAAATTGGCATGTCTTTGTTTGATATACTTTTATCTTCACCCTCTGTTTGTAAAGTATTATGAGTAAATTGAGGTTGTAATAATGTTCTCAAACTGCAGCCTAAGATGGCTTTGAGGGATATTATGCACCAATCATGAGATTACATTTTAAAAAAACTCAAAATATTGGGCTTTAACTTCCCACAACTTTATGAATGTCTTGCTTGCTTTCAACAGCCCGTTAGCAAAATGATTGCTCCTGTGACTGCTAGAATATCTTAAAAAAAATAGTATGAATGCCTACAGCATGAATGCATGCCCTTGCATATAGAAATGTTTGCAAGCATGTGTAAATGTTGTGGTTTCACTGTGATGGACAGCTAAACTCCACAACAACCACTCTCTCAATCTCTTCCCTCAAGGGGGGGGGGGGAGAAAATATGATAAAAAATAAAAATAATTTTAAAAATAGGATCACATGTTGAGATAAGAATAATTTATTTAAAAGGAAAAGAAAGAGAAGATGAAGAAGAAGAAAAAAAAAAAAAGCAAAGGCTGTGTCGAAGCAAAGAGAGAGAAAACAATTATTCTCTACTTCCCATCAAGAAGTGATGTTTGTCCATGATTTGGGAAGCTGGGCCTCAGTATGCATAGCGGTTGTTTGGGAGGACAGATATTTTCATAATGAGAGCTTCCCCTCTCCTTCCCATTTCCCACCTTTTATTGCTGAGTGTGATATCATATGGTACGGAATATCCCGTTGGTTGGTTTAAGTCAGCTGCCCTGGTGATGTCCCTTCCCAAATTCTTGCCCACCCGCAGCCTGCTGACTCTGGGGAGGTTTGGAGGGAGGCTTGATGCTGTGCCAGCACTGTTCTGCAATAAACAAAGCATTGGTGTGATACCAATGCTGTTCTAGCTACAAGTGCAGAGCGCAGCACTATATGTGATGCTGTGGGGAAAGTTAATTCCACCCCAGCCAGACCCAATACAGTAAGCAACCCATAAATTAATTTATGAAAACGTCACCAGGCAAGTTATAGATAAATGAAATGGAAATGCAAACCCAAATGTCTACATTGTAAAGCCTTGTGTATTGGCAAGTTCCAAATGTTTGTAAGGAGTGAGGAGAGACTGGACCTTAAAATATACACTAAATCACAGACATCAGAAGCCACTGTGTCCCTCAGATGTATGATACTTCTCCGGGAGTAAGTGGGGCTTGCCACTTACTATGGTGCAGCCATGACGAGGGAGATCCTTCCCTTACTAAACAGCTTTAGAACAGCCAGTATCACTACAGCTGCTGAGAAGGGGTATGTTACCTCCCTCATCTGTTTTGTCCTCTCCTGAAGTACTTCTTGGCTCTCATTATCTGGTCAAAACAAGAAGATCTAACTGCAGAAACTTCTCTGCTTAATGGTCAGAAAATTATGCAGAAGTAAGAAATTATGCAGAAGTAGAATTTCTTGATATAAGGGAAAACATACAAGGCTGCTATATACTATGCAAATGTCTTCTGTTTTATTGATTTATTTTTCATGCTGACATGATTATTTGCTTTTCATATTAAGAAAGGGGTAAGAGATGAGGAGGCTCTTGTTTTTGTTTTATAATCCCATTTCCTAAACTGTCAAGAAGCACCCTTTTCTGAAAACTAAGCTTATGCATTGTATAAACCACCACTTTTTATTTTTGTTTAATTGCTCAGGTGTTAACTTGTATGCTCTTTTTCGTAGCATTGTTAATGAAAGCTGCAGTGTTGAATAGGCTACTAACAAAACTTAATATCCGTAGACAATGTTGAATTTTAAGTAGCAAACATGCTCAGTTCTTTTGATAGGATGGAGGTAGCATAATTTTTTGTTGTTGTTTTGTTCTGTTTTGTTTGTTAGTAGGGTATTTGGCATCCTGGAAATAACTTACAATGTTTTCTTTAACCACTGAACCATGAGTCTGGCATGAGGAAAAGTTAAATTCACTCAGAATTGTTGTAGAGATTGCACCAGGCAGCTGTCTTCTGCCTTTATTTGCCTTACCATAGTTGGTTTGTACTTCATTCTGAAGGACCTTACTTTCCCCATATATAAAGTGCTCAGACACCTTACTGTGGACAATGAATTCCCACCATGTAGGTCTTGGAATCTAAGTTATTAATGTTTAAAGCCTGAGAACTGATCAAATCAAGATCAGTTCCTTTCTTTGCTATTGTGTAGGGGAGTGACCCTAAGAAGAATTACTTTCACATATCATCATTATTACTTACATAGGATCCATAACTGGGCCAGTATACAGGTAAAGTGGAAAAAAATTGGTTATTTGTAAGCTGTACTGTCTCACTAGGAATAACAAATATCAAGGGAAAACTCATTGAAGCAGTCAGACACAGACACAGACACAGATTTCTAGGTTGGAAGAGACCTCAAGATCATCGAGTCCAACCTCCGACCTAACACTAAGTACTCCACTAAACCATATCGCTAAGCTCTACATCTAAACGTCTTTTAAAGACCTCCAGGGATGGTGACTCCACCACCTCCCTGGGCAGCCCGTTCCAATGCTTAATAACCCTTTCGGTAAAGAAGTACTTCCTAACATCCAACCTAAAACTCCCCTGTCGCAACTTTCGCCCATTCCCTCTCGTCCTGTCACCAGACACGTGGGAGGACAGACCAACCCCCACCTCTCTACAGCCTCCTTTAAGGTAACTGTAGAGAGCGATAAGGTCTCCCCTGAGCCTCCTCTTCTCCAGGCTGAACAAGCCCAGCTCCCTCAGCCGCTCCTCGTAAGACTTGTTCTCCAGACCCCTCACCAGCTTCGTCGCCCTTCTCTGGACTCGCTCGAGCACATCCATGTCCTTCCTGTAGTGAGGGGCCCAAAACTGAACACAGTACTCAAGGTGCGGCCTCACCAGAGCCGAGTACAGGGGGACAATCACTTCCCTAGACCTGCTGGCCACGCTGCTTCTTATACAGGCCAGGATGCTGTTGGCCTTCTTGGCCACCTGAGCACACTGCTGGCTCATATTCAGCCGACTATCAACCAGTACTCCCAGGTCCTTCTCGGCCAGGCAGCTTTCCAGCCACTCATCTCCCAGCCTGTAGCTCTGCTTGGGGTTGTTGCGCCCCAGGTGCAGGACCCGGCACTTGGCCTTGTTGAACTTCATACAGTTGACTTCAGCCCATCGCTCCAGCCTATCCAGATCCTCCTGTAGAGCCTTCCTGCCCTCGAGCAGATCGACACACGCACTTAGCTTGGTGTCATCTGCAAACTTACTGAGGGTGCACTGGATGCCCTCATCCAGGTCATCGATAAAGATATTAAAGAGGACCGGCCCCAGTACCGAGCCCTGGGGGACACCACTTGTGACCAGCCTCCAACCAGATTTGACTCCATTCACCACAACTCTCTGGGCCCGGCTATCCAGCCAGTTTCTAACCCAGCGAAGCGTACGCCAGTCCAAGCCCCGAGCAGCCAGTTTCTTGAGGAGAATGTTGTGGGGAACGGTGTCAAAAGCCTTACTGAGGTCAAGGTAAACCACATCCACAGCCCTTCCCTCATCCACCAAGCGCGTCACTTGGTCATAGAAGGAGATCAGGTTCGTCAAGCAGGACCTGCCTTTCATAAACCCATGCTGACTGGGCCTGATCGCCTGCTTGCCCTGCAAGTGCCGCGTGATGACCCTCAAGATAATCTGCTCCATGAGCTTTCCTGGCACTGAGGTCAAACTGACAGGCCTATAGTTCCCCGGGTCTGCCCTCCGGCCCTTCTTATAGATGGGCGTCACATTGGCTAGCCGCCAGTCAACTGGGACCTCCCCCGATAGCCAGGACTGCCGATAAATGATGGAAAGCGGCTCAGCCAGCTCCTCCGCCAGTTCTTTCAGCACTCTCGGGTGGATCCCATCCGGCCCCATCGACTTGCGCACATCCAAGCTCCTTAGCAGGTCGCCAACCATTTCCTCATGAATAGCGAAGGCCACATCCTGCTCCCCATCCCCTTCCACCAGCTCCAGGCACTGAGTATCCAGAGAACAACCGGTATTGCCGCTACAGACTGAGGCAAAGGCGGCATTAAGCACCTCAGCCTTTTCCTCATCCTTAGTAACTAGGTTTCCCCTCGCATCCAGTAAAGGATGGAGATTCTCCTTAGTCCTCCGTTTCGCGTTGATATATTTGTAAAAGGATTTTTTGTTGTCTTTAACGGCAGTAGCCATGTTGAGCTCCAGATGAGCTTTGGCCTTTCTAATTTTCTCCCTGCACAGCCTCGCTACATCCTTGTAGTCCTCCTCAGTGGCCCGCCCTTTTTTCCAAAGATTATAAACCCTCTTTTTTCTGTTAAGCAGAAGCCGCAACTCTCTGTTGAGCCAGGCCGGTCTTCTTCCACGCCGGCTCGTCTTTGGGCACGTGGGGACGGACCGCTCCTGTGCCGTTAAGATTTCCTTCTTGAGGAGCGCCCAGCCTTCCTGGACTCCTCTGCCCTTCAGAACCGCCTCCCAAGGGACTCGGCCAACCAGCGTCCTGAGCAGCTCAAAGTCAGCCCTCCGGAAGTCCAATACAGCAGTTTTACTGGTCCCCTTCCTGGCCTCGCCAAGAATAGAGAACTCTACCATTTCGTGGTCACTCTGTCCAAGACAGTTTCCAACCACCACATCTCCCACCAGTCCTTCTCTGTTTGTGAAGAGAAGGTCTAGCGGGGCACCACCCCTGGTAGGTTCACTGACCAGCTGCATCAGGAAGCTATCTCCCACGCTTTCCAGAAACCTCCTAGACTGCTTTCTCTGTGCCGTGTTGTGTTTCCAGGATATATCCGGGAAGTTGAAGTCCCCCACGAGGACAAGCGCCGACGATTTTGCAGCTTCTGTCAGTTGCCTATAAAACTCCTCATCCGTCTCCTCATCCTGGTTCGGCGGTCTATAACAGACCCCGACCAGGATGCTAGCCTTGCCGGCCTTCCCGCGGATCCTAACCCACAGGGATTCAACCTTATCATTCCCAGCCTGGAGTTCCACAACATCAAAAAATTCTCTAATGTAGAGAGCCACGCCACCACCCCCTCTGTGCTGCCTGTCCCTCCTGAAGAGCCGATAGCCAGGCATTGCAGCACTCCAGTCGTGGGAGCGGTCCCACCACGTCTCCATGATGGCAACCAAGTCGTAGCCTGCCTGCTGCATGATGGCTTCCAGCTCCTCCTGTTTGTTACCCATGCTGCGTGCATTAGTGTAGATGCACTTCAGCTGGGCCATCGCCTTCTTCCCCAGCCTAGCCATTGTTTCCCCTGGCACAGCTCCAACAAGCCTTGTTTGAGCCCCGTCCCCCTTCTTGCCTAGTTTAAAGCTCTCTCTATGAGCCCCGCCAGCTCCTGGCCTAGGATCCGTTTTCCCCTTGGAGATAGGGACCCGTCTGGGGCCATCAGGCCGGGTGCCGAGTAAAGCTCCCCATGGTGAAAAAATCCAAAATTTCTGCGCTGGCACCAGCCTCTGAGCCACCTATTAACCACGTGAGCTTTCCGTGTCCTCTCCGTGCCTCTCCCTTCCCCCATAGGGATAGACGAAAACACCACCTGCACTCCCGCTCCCTCCACCAATCGTCCCAGCCCCCTATAGTCCTGTTTGATAGCCTTGAGGCTTCTCTTTTCAAGATCATCACTGCCAGCCTGGACTATCAAAAGCGGGTAATAGTCAGAGGGGCGAACCAGGTTTGGAAGCTTCCTGGTAACGTCTCTGACCCTGGCCCCAGGGAGGCAGCAGACTTCCCTATGCGTGGGGTCAGGCCGACAAATAGGGCCCTCCGTTCCCCTGAGGAGGGAGTCGCCCACAACAATCACCCTTCTTTCTTTCTTGGTGGAGGCAGTCCTGAGGCGTGGAGTCAACTTCCTCACCTCAGGCATCCTCCTGGGTAGGCTTCCTACCTCGTCCTCACCCACCGGTCTCTCAAGCTCCAGGGCCTCAAACCTATTGTTCAAGGGCACCTGGGAAGGTGGCGCCGGAAGGGGAGGGCATCTCCTGCGAGGTCGAGAAGGGACCCGTCTCCATTCCTCCTCAACTCGCAGGTCCCCTCCCTCTGCCCGATCGCGACAGGGCAGGGGGTCCACCCCCCTTTGGGGCGTCTCACCCTGGTCCCTCTCCCTCCGGTCCTGCAGGGAGTCGCTCCACCAGTCTATCTCCCGCTCGCACTCCCTGATATCCCTCAACCTCTGCACCTCCTCCTTGAGTTCCGCCACCATGCGGACCAGGTCGTCCACCTGCTCGCACCTCACGCAAGCAGTCCCTCTGCCTCCCGCCGATGGCAGCAAGTCCTCGGCATACTTCTAATAGTAATCTAATAGTAATCCCAGAAACTTCTAATTACCTCCACCACCAAACACTGCCCACAAACAAACACACACATATGAGTTACCTATATAACCTGCACATATGTAAGTCATATAGCACATGCCTCCTCACTTGTCCTCTACTTGCACATCCTTCTCATAGCAGATGTAGGAGCTTCTGGCTATGTGGACACAGTTCTGCACTGATTCAGCCCAAGACAACTTCCATTCAGATGTCCCTTTCTCTTTGGGACCAAAGGGAGAATCAAAGTATCCGTGAGTTACGGTGCCTAAATGGGTCTTACTGGCTCCTGTGCAATAGCACAAAAATAGTCCTGAGCTGTTTTATTTTCACAATTCTGCTCCACCATGGAGACTTAAAAATTCTGGCACTGTATTTGAGTGCATGGGGTAAGCACCCCTTTGTGTACATATTTTTCATCAGACAATCTTACAGCATGGATTCTTTGCCATACCCAAGTATTAAGCATCATACTGTGTGGCTAAACTTCCCCTGCAGACCTGACTGAGCAGAGTTGTTGCAGCCATGGAAGATCAAAGATAGGCTGTACCCTTGTTTTGCTTGAAAGGCAGGGCAACAGGTTCATCACCCTCTGCCCCCTGTTTGGCATGTCCATACAGTGCCAGATATAACCGAGTCTTTCATGCATAACCTGACAGTGGCTTTTATATCTAGAGCAAATTAGATTTAAATTCAACCAAATAACCTTTTATCCTTGAAAAAATCTCATTCATAATGGCATCATTTGTCATACATAATGAAGTTTAATTGCCCTGTTTAGAGTCCCACAGTGCTTACGTTAAACTGATTTTAATCTAAATGGCAAGTCAAAGGGTTTCAAAACAAATTGTACTTACAGATTTTTATGCCAGTATTTCTTTTACTTAATATCGTAAATGATGTTTTATTTGAAAGTGTTTGCTGTTTACAAAAATTATTATGCAAAGAAATTAAGAGTTCTTGCATGTATGCAGAAGACATTTAAATGGCGTTTGTAAATCAGAGACTCAATTTGGAAAACTACATGCCACTTATAACTATGAATACAGACTGGAAAAATCAAATGCAGTGCTACTCTAAATATATTTTGGTGTGCAAAAAACAATATTTGAATTCTTACCCCGAATTAGAATCTACAAAGGAGACCCCAATGATCAATTTTAAAGTGCCACTTACCATTTCCCAAGTTATCCTCATGCCCTATCTCTTCTTTCAAGATAATTTAGAGCCTTGTCTACATATTCCATCTCCAGAAAACTCTTCCTAAATATGCTGGCATTTGTCCAAAAAAAAAGCTGCTGTCTCTATGAGGGATGGTATAGGTATGTGGGTAATATAAGAAAGACCAATATGTAGGTGCTCCATATATTCAGTTTTTTACTTAGAGAAGAAAATACCTTTTTTTCAGTGGGTAATTTCTTTTTTCTTACAGATCTTCTCTTCCCTGATTTTGAGACAAAAAAAGTGGTCTTTCCTAGGCCTTTGATGCATAGCGAGAGTTAGCAAATCTCTTGATGTATTGGTATGGTTTTGGAGCATGAAGTCTGTACACTTCCTCACTTAGACAAAGTAAACACTAATAATTTTAGGCTTGGCTTTAAGATGACATGAATATATAATCATAGATGCTATATAATATCGGAAGTATTCTTTAAGTGGATTGACAGAATAGCCTTACCCTGACCAGTGATTAAGCACTAGAAATGTATAGATCATTATGGAAGTTAACTGCAGAAATTGGTAAATCATCTTATGTGTTTGGTTTACTGCACATGTCTGTTGTAGCATACAGTGATAACCTTTGTCTGATAAATGATGGATAGCATTTTAAATAATCATGGACACCACAAGATGTTTCGAGACATATTTTGCCATTCATCTAGCACTCCATGACTTTCAAAATTACACATTTTCTACAGAAATTTCTTTTGGTATTTAATATCTCCTTTGATAATTCAGTGATGATTTAATATTAAAGTCTTCCTAAAATAATAATTTAAAAACAGTATTATGACAGGGATTATAAACAAACTGATTTTAGACATTTGGAAATATCTCAAAATGATGTTAAAGCAAAACTGTGTTAGAGCTGTGGAAAACACAATTTTCAAGAGATTTAAACAGTTTCATGGCTTGTCCTTTAGATGCAATTCCAGTCTAAAATATTAGATATCAGAATGATGATAGAAGAGTGAAATCATTTGCATGCTATTGGTCTGAACCAATATAACTATTTCTACAAGGAAAAGAGCTACTACTATTCATTGACTGGGTTCAGCAATGATTGACAACTACATAGCTCACTGATGAAATATTCCATATCTAAAAGTGAATTGAAGCACATGGTAATGTGTGTAGGTATATAGTTAAAGATAAACAGTAGTAATTACTCACATAGAAATTGTGAAGGAGTATGCCATAGATAATTTTCTCTGATACCAAAAAAAAAAAAAAAAAAAGGAAAAAATGACATTCTTTATGAATGTTATATTAATATTATATTAATGTTACTGCAAGAGCCAAAACACTGAGCAGGAAGAAAGTAAGCAATAATATCTATCAAGGAACCTCATCACACACAGCAGGTAAATGGCTTTCTTATTAGACGAACAACAATATTAATAAAATACAAGGGGCTGCAGACACTCATTCATACTGAGCCTCAAGTCATCAGGAATTGGTGGCAGTGGTGATTATATCAACAGAATCTATTATAATGTTCCCTTCAGTGCCCTCTGCTGACTAGCTGACTTTAATAATCATAAACTGTGGGACACTATTTGTGTAATAACTATTACCACTGAACTTTATCTCTGTAAACAAGTATGTATTTAATGAAAAACTTCTCTGGGGCAGGAATGTAAAAATGTGGTTGCTTTTCCCTGTGTTGTGAAGATATCTGTGGATGTGGTGGATAGTATTGTGAAGCTATGCAGAGAATAAGTGAGAATTCATACACTTCATTTTCTCTCAATACTATTGTTAGTTGTGAAGTCATCAAATAAATGCCACCACAGTTACTATGTCATCAGCAGAACAGTGATGTATCTGTAATGAAACTGTAAATACAGACTTTCTTTAGTTACATTGGCCATTAGTTACATACCTAAGTCTCCATGTAGAGGCCTCCAGCCTGGAAAAACTCAGCTCAAAACCTTGAGCCATCTAAGTTCCTTCTAGCACTTGTAATGCAGCTGGCTCTGGAAATCAAGCTACCTTGTATATTTGTGTCCTGGTTGATAAGCCCCTCTCCTTCCCCAAAACCTGCTGTCTCACAGGAGGCCACTTATAGCAGGAGTAAGGAAAGACTTAGCTGAGACAAGATTTCTCCTCTGCCTCTTCTTTGAACCAGCTCCCTGGTGAGGGCATTTTCACATGGTTTTGTCAGAAATCCAAGTGTCACAGCTGTAAGCGCATTGAGAGTAAAGGAAAAATTAGTATCAGTCCCTGCGAATTGATTCCCTGGAACTTCACGTTGCTCTAATTTTCAGCTACCTAAATTTCTGGTGGGATGGGTAAAAGGAGCAATGAGGGTGACAAATTCAAGTTAGTCCCTCCTGCTGTGAAGGTAAGAAAGGTTGGCTGGAATGTGTGAATACACCTAGCACCAGTGGAAAGTAATAAGCTCCACAAAACAGTATCTCCCATTCAATTCATATTTTATATTCTTCAGCATTGATCTGTATAGCCTTCCTGGAAAGTTGCCAAAATTTGAATTACCTTATCTGTGCTGATTTACAGGACATATCTGGGAGTAGCAATATGAAAATATTCTGTATTAGAAAGTAAGTCCTAAAATTATATTGTTTGGGAATGTAAAGACTCATTGCTGGCTCTCTGAGTTTAAGAACTCTGTGCATTGTAGATTTATCATTCAAAAGGCATCATTACGTATAATTTCAAGAACACATTGGCAAATTCTGCAATGCTTATTCACTCTGCCTGTCTGTGGACATACTGAGCAGAGCAGCAGGTATAGTTGTTTTTTCTACCCTTGTCTCTTTGATAGAGTCTGCATGAGAGAAATGATACCTGCTGTATCCCAAAGAATAGTATTTGCTAACACAATTCTATCAAAATATCTCAAAGCAGAAAGGAATTGATTAGTATCCAACAGACTTTATATCATTTATACTTCAGCATGCTCCTGCTGTTACTGGTGTGGTGCCAAGTAAGTCAAGGAAGAGCCAGAAGCTGAAATAGTTCAATTGTCTTCTTCACCACTTTCTCAGCTGAATAAGCCTGTACTTACCAGCTGATTTAAAGGAAATATATCTCCCATTCTCCCTTCAGTCCCATTTCTTTTTTCATTCATCCTGTTTGAACAGGAGGTCATGCAACACAGGATAAATTGCAGGGTTGCAAACTTGCGGCATTGCAATTGTAACCGTGTTACCATGATATTGAGCAAGGCCTGGAGCTAGTAGACACTGAGCATTGTTTCACAGAAACATGAGGATGGAGTGTTTCATTCACAGGGCCTTTGAACCCTTTTTTTCAGTGCACTCAAATGGGAGATAGTGTGGATCAATAAAAAAAAAAAAAAACTTTTATGCATTTTTTCTTAGTTTCTTCTTCTTTTTCTGCTTCCAGCAGGAACAACCACAACAACATTATGGCAATTTTGATATGGAAATTTTAAGGGTAGTTATGACCGTGAAACTCCTGCAGAGTTCAGAAACAGGGATATTAGAAGTTTCTTCACAGACTTGATTCCCATCATATTGCCATGCACTGATGCACACAGTATCTCTGTAAGGTCATGAAATATTATTGATTATCATTCCTGTTCTATTTTTCAGGAATTGAGAAGAAAATTAGGTTATCTGAGGTTGCTAAGGCAGAACTCAGGCTTTTCCCCTTGTCTTTTGTGTTTCAAGCTTGTCCTTTAACCTCAAGCTAATTTAGTCTCTGCTTTATACATACAAAATGTAACAGATCATCTTTGTTCTAAGGTATTCACAGGGTTTGTATGAGACTTTTTGCAAACCTGTGGTTGAAAGTCAAACTCTGTGTCACTGCTGCAAAGGAAAACTCCAGCAAGTTTAGTGTTTTCACATAGGCTCACGTACATTTGGTCTGGATGGAGTGAGCCCCAGTGGGGAAAGCTAGAGCCTAGCTTCAGTGCTTCCTTACCTCCCACCACATGAGCAGCTCCTGGGTTCACTTTCAGTGATGTAGAGAGCTGAGGATTGCTCCTGACATTAATTTCTTCTTCCTGTTGCAGTCACAAGCTGTAAGGTTTATGGGAGGGTTTTGCAGTTTGAAGCAGTGGTAATGCACTTCTCCACTCCTCCAAACCTCTTCAACCTCTTCTTCTTCAATATGTCTATTCACTTAAAAAACCAACCAGCTAAACAAAAGACATTTTTTCCTATGAATGCAACTTGAAGTAATTAAAAAAAAAAGAAAAAAAAAAGTTAAAATCTAAACTTTAATAAGTGTTGCTCTTTCCTGAATGTAGATACTCACTCTGTTATTTAATACATTGTTTCTCTGTTCTCTGTTGTCTTCATAGCTTGTTTAGGGCTAAGCATTAAAAAAATGTGTTAACCAAGTTTAATGTTACTGTATTTAGCTGTTGGTACCAATTACTACTGTTCCTTGAAAGCCTTCTTGCAGGAGAACAATAGATTATTGTAAAACATATGTACATACACATATATATACTTATATTCATTTCAGTACCTAACGGTATTGAACTGTGGTTCAACAAGGTAAGAATATTACATTAATTAATTGCCCATTTAGAACATTTTAAACACAATTATTGTTCTGTTTGAAGTGTTGATGACTAAGGATAGACAGGAAGACAATATCTTTTGTTTTGTTTGTTTGTTTGTTTGTTTTTTGTGGTATTGAAGACACAGAAGGCTCCATTCATTTGCCCATACAAAGGCATTTAGTGCCATTTAAGATGTCTTGGGCTATTCTGTCTGCTTACATAGGGCACAAATCTCCCTGCTTTTCATATGTTATAAAACAGCGCAGATGTCTTAAACACACTAGGCATGTCAAATAGCACTAGAAAGTTGTGTGTACAAAACTGGACTGAAACCAGGAACACTCCATAGAGTGTGATTCATCTTATCCAACTTTACCCAGCTAATCATGCTCAATGTAGTGATTTAATATCCTACTGAAGTTAGTGAAGTGAGAACAGCACCTTTATGAGGAAATTCATTTAAATCCAACACAGGGCACAACTCTGTTGTCTAAATGTAAAGGTATTCAGTGACAATTGTGATATCCTGTAGTAATTTACCCAGCTTCCAGTTGTCACAGTAGCCTGGGTCTGTTTTAAGTCCTCTGTCGTATCCACCAACCCCATATGGATACCTTCGAAACTTTAGGTCAGTTCAAATGTCCCTAGGTGCTTGTATTTAGGCAATTGTATCCCATATTATAAGGTCAATTGTCTTGACTGATCTGTATAGCACTTCTGAGTTGCATAAATGTAGGCATCTAATGTTAGTTAAGATGCCGCAGAGAATCAAGTATCTATGTGAAGCTGACAAATACTCCTCTGGACCAGCATTCAGAGGCCAACTGAGATATTGTGTCTTACCACATGACTATAAATACTGAGAAACTGAATCAAGTTTTGTGGCTAGAAGGGTAATTTAGACCCTTATGTACCTATTTACATCCAAGCAGATATCTAAATGTCTCAAACTGAATCCTTCCGATAAAGTTGATTCGTCTTTCTCCCCAAAAGAGATTGGTTGAGATTCAAAGAAATCATCTTTCATTGCCCATTCATCTATCAGTTTGAAAACTGATATTTTGTTTGTAATCTTAAAGTAAAAACTTCAAAAGATCCCTCAGTAAATTACCTGAATGAAACCTGATCATTGACAGTGAAGCACCTTACTGAAATGAAAGAAAGAAAAACATATCTGTGTGAGACTGCAATAGAAAATAAACTGTGTTAGCATTCTGGAAAGATAATCTCATATACCCAAATTTCATGGTTGTCATAGTACATATTGGTGCGCTCTTTCTTGTGTTGTAAGACTATATAAATCAAATGTACATTAAGCATCTGCATGTGGAAATAATGCAAATCTTCTCTTGAATTCATTAGTTTTCAGAGAGCAAAAAGACCAGTTACAAAAACAGAGAGAGAATGCATCTCCCTTTCTACATTTTTAGGCAACCATAATACCAACAGAATGTTATAAACTGTGTAGTGCATGTATTGAGGAAGATTGATTTACTTGAAAGAAAGGAAATATTCTGTATCCAAATCCACAAAATTACATGAAGATTAACAAAACACTTCAAAGTAAGATAGTATAAATAAGGTATGGCAAAGAGTATATGAAGGTAAATAAATAACAAAGAGTAAGAAAGAGCTGAAAATACTCCTCAATTTGAGAAGACAGAATTGTAGTTATTCATGTGGTAGTTCATGGTTCTTGCAACAGAAGACTTGAAAGATTTTAAATGACTTAGTGATGAAATTAAGTAATCTCCCCTGCTTTTTCCTTAGGAAGAATGGCTGATTACATTATTTGAGTTGGTGGGTTATTGGAACAATTTTGCTGCACGGTTGTGGTGGTTTTACCCAGCTGAGCAGCCGAGCTCCACCACAGCAGCTCTGTCACTCCCCCTCCTCAAAGGGAAAGAGGGAGAAAATATCATAAAAAGGGCTCAGGGGTTGAGATAAGGACAGGGAGATCACTCAACATCACAGGCAAAACAGACTCAGCGCAGGGAGATTTACAAAATGTACCTATTACTCACAAGCTAGAGCAGTGAGAAACAAACAAAAACCAACTAAAAACACTTTACCCCCATCCACCCTCTTCCACCTCCTCCCCCTGAATAGCACAGGGGAATGGGGAATGGGGGCTCTGGTCAGTCCCTAGCATTTAGTCTCCGCTGCTCCTTCACAGTCACTGGCTGCCCCTGCTCCACGTGGGGTCCCTCCCACGGGATGCCATCCTTCCTGAACTGAGCCTGCGGGGGCTGCCCACAGGCAGCAGCTCTTCAAGAACTGCTCCAAATATGGGGCTATACCATAGGGTGGAGCCCTTCAGGAGCAAACTGCTCCAACACAGGACCCCACAGGCAGCAGCTTCTACCAGAAGACCTCTTCCACCATGGCCTTCTCTCCACGGGCTGCAGCTCCGGCCGGGGTCTGCTCCACCGGGGGCTCTCCATGGGCCGCAGCCTCCTCCAGGCCACATCCACCTGCTCCACCGGGGACTCCTCCACGGGCTGCAGCGTGGAGATCTGCTCCACGTGGGACCCATGGGCTGCAGGGGGACAGCCTGCTCCACCAGGGGCCACTCCACAGGCCACAGGGGAATTTCAGCCCCAGCACATGGAGCACCTCCTGCCCTCCTTTTTCACTGACCTTGGTGTCTGCAAGGCTGTTTCTCACCCCTCTCTCTTTTCCAGCTGCTGTTCCGCAGTAGCTTTTTTTCCCCTTTCTTAAATCTTCTCTCACAGAAGTACAAACAGCATAGCGTATTGGCTCAGCTCTGGGCAGCAGTGGGTCCCTTTGGAGCCAGCTGAAACTTGCCCTTATCTAATATGGGGCAGCTCCTGGATTCTTCTCATAGAAGCCACCCCTGCAGCCCCCCTCCCACCAAAACCTTGCCATGCAAACTGAATACAACAGTGCCTCTAACAGTATGTATGAGAGGAGTAATTAATGATACTTTAGGACAATTCAGCGAGAAATTCATTGATATTTATTATGATCATTGCATTTGTGGATTCCTTATTGCACTGGTTCCACAGTATCACTGATTCTTTTGTATGACAGATGTTATGTCAGCCTCATCCTTATGGTTGTCAATGGTTATTACTATCAGTGTTACATTGCTCTTTCAAGGCTTTAAAAAGGAAGCCGGTAATCATCTTTATATTTAGATTGCTTATGGTTTCAAATTATAATATTTTTTGAAACTTTTTATTTCTCTTTTATTCACAGTCAGAGTAACCTCTTGAGCAATAAAATTTCTTTTATTATTTATTAAAAACAAAACAACAACAACAACAAAAAAAAACAACCAACCAACCAACCAAAAAAACCACCATAGAATAAGTGAGCATTTTAATGAGCAAACCATATCCTTCTGCTAATGCAACAGACACATTCACAGATCCAGGCACATTCAAAGGATCTGTAGTGGGCAGAGTTACTGTTGGTTCCAACTGAAGAGGAGTCACTGTCTGTAAAAATGAAATTAATGCTCTCTCAAACCTCAATAACTGGTGAGATGAAAATAAATGAAAATAATGAAAATCTTATATATATATATATATATATTTCCCATGCCATGGTTGAAGAATTTGGTAAGAAGGCACAATGAAGTTAGGCTACAGATTCCCAGTACCCAAACAGTTATTTCAGAAGAAATTGAAAGCAGATGTATTTTGTGTTAACACATAGGAAAAAGGAACACTTGCAGAAGGAATGAATGTCTGACTTAACAGATATATCATTTCATTTTTTAAAATGTCTTTCCAGTTATAAAGACAAAAAGGTTGCTTGGGAAAACTACAAGCCACTTATGTACAAAGTAATAGAAAAATATCTAGGAAGAGTTGTGAAATGTGCAAATACACCGATTAGAATCACTGAATTAGTTGATTACATTTCAGATACAAATATATTTCAGATACAAATATGCACTTCTCACTTCTCTGCTTTTCCTTTCACTATGTTTTGCTGTTTTGATTATTGCATTAAACACATATATTCCTTTACTTCCTTTATTATTCTAAGATCATCTATTCACCCTTACTGGAACATTGCATTGTAATATCTGGTTCATAGGACAGAAAAATGAAGATTCATCATGCCTGCATTTAGCTATCATTTTATGTTTTAGCTTGCAAAATATTTCTGTAGAAAATTCACTCCTACCTCCACTTCTTTCAATATGATGATTGTCTCTAGTTGTTTGTGCTTTATATCACAATAAATAAATAAATAAATAAATAAATGTAATATATATGAACATCTGAGCTGTCATGAAATGTATACCTTTAATATGGCACTGAATGTTACTGTATTCTTGTTTCATACAATAGTACAACTTCTGATGTTATGAAGGAAGGCAGTATTCTTTTTCTGGTTTAGGTTATCCTCCTGTTACAGTTAAATTTATTGTATTTACACTTCACTGCAGGATGACAAGGGTCATCAGAATCAGACGGCTATTATTGGTATACAATATTTCCAGACACATTAGAAAATGTAAATAATATATCTACTTCTGATTTAATTACTTCAACAGGGAAAATACATAATAAACTGATTTTTCTTTATATATATGTATATATTTTGTATAGATGGAAGATTAAACAAAGTCACTGTGTCTAGCTCAGTTTGACAGAGGACACCTTAGAGAAATTATTTTGTGAACTGTTCCTTGTCTACTGGAATTGCTTGTTCCTCAGGCAATTACTACACCACTTTGTAACAAACTAGAAAAACACTTTGGATGCTAAGTTTAAGTTTGTGCTTGGATTTACCCTTGATGCTCTTATGCCACCTATTTATGTACTCAGAATAATTCAGTAGATATCAATTTCATTCTGCTTGAAAAACAGATTTTCCTCTACAATATGGGAAATAAATAAAGATATGTGGTTACTCCCACACTGCTTTGTGACTCCCATGCTCCGGTAAAAAGGAATGGGCTGATAGTCTCCCTTATTTTCCCATCAGATTTTCTAGTATCCTGCAATAGCAAAATTTGCATTTACAACACAGAGTTTATTTTTTAAATTAATGGTTTCTCAGGTTCTGGAATAAATTGTCCATACTGATAAATTGTTCGCACTTTTTCAAGCTTCCTTCTGGCCCAAACCAACTATTAATTTTGCAAAAAGAGCCTAGAATAGTTTGAGGGTTAGTATGAAGAGAAGGCTCAGGGGGATCTTATCCATGTGTAAAAAGAAGTGATGGGTAACTGATCATTGGAAAAGGTGTCTCAAAGAGGTTGTGGAGTCTCCTTCCATGGAGATACTCAAAACCCACTGGACACAGTCACGTGTAACCTGCTGTAACTGATCCTGTCTGAGCAGGTGAGTTGGACTAGACAATCTCCTAAGGTGCCTTTCAGTCACCATTCTGGGATTCTGTGAAAATCACTAGACCAGCTAGATTTAATGTAGCTTTCAGTGAAAGCATAATGCAGCTGAGGAGAAGGAATGACCTGGCAGACTGTGAGGTAGTGTGGAAACAGGGTAAACTTACATCTGAACTTTAGAAACAGTTTCTTCACAGAGCCCTTGAATCTGATGTGCAAACTCAATAGCATTGTACGACTCATTGCCTTACTGACCTCCACATGGCTGTTTGTGGACTAAGGCATTGACTTCATCATGGAACAGCTGTGTCAATAAATAATAATAAACAATCCAGTATAACCTAGCAGTAATACAGGGAGCCAAAACCAAAGCCTCAATTTGTCATGTCCCTGCTGAAAGTTTTGCTCACTTAACTGTAGGAACCATTCTTGTTTGTCCCATGTGCCTGACCCTCTGCTTCTCGCATTCCTAGTTCTACAATAATTCAGTTGTAGCTGGAGAAGTGAGACACAACAGGTATCACTTTTGCTTGCCCCTTCTGATCTTCATGTGGTAGTTTATGGGTTAGAGTATTTTGACGATGAGAGGTGAGATTTCACGACAGAGGTAACTGAACCCAGGTCTTCTGTTTTCTGAGTGAAAGTTTTAACCACTGAGTTTTAATGCCTTAGTGCTGTTTTGAAAAGAACAAATCTAACTCACATACATCTTTCCCTAAGGAAAGAACTCTGTTCTACAGATAGCAAAACTAGCAGCAGTTAAGCATGTACTCTGTATTTTTTCCTCATGGAAAATTATCTCCTTGCCCCTGAGAAAACTTTTTATCCACGCAATTGGACTTTGCACCTGGTGAAAATCTTTTCAGTGAATAAAAATCATGTTTTATACTAAAGAGAAAAGGAAAATCTCCAGAAGAGTAGATTAATTATAGTAATTTATCTTTTGTTCCAGTAGGTAAAGATTTCTGTAGGAAAAAAAAAAAAGCTGTAAATAAAGAGAAATAAAATCTTTCATCTGCCCACATGCTTTAATGTGATGTAGGCAAGGGAAGAAAAAGTTCAGATGAAAGATCACAAGCTCTAAGTAAAACAGAATATTTAATTTTTCCTACAAAATTAAGAAGTGTGTATAGTAAACAACCTTCTTATTGCAGCAGTATCTTGCCTAGCAAAAGAAAAAATGAGTCTAGTGGAGGAGGCAGAGGAAATCTCTAGCAGCAGGGTCAGGAGCTGAACATCTAGCCTTGTTTTTTTTTTTTTTTTTCCCCCCTAGTCCTTAAAGTGAAATAAAGATCAATGCAGGAGAGAGAGAATGGTATTTAGTTGTGCTTGCTTCTGGCTGTGATTAGTATTAGGGGCCACTTCAAAGACTCAGGAAAGATATCTGGATTAATTTTTTTGTTACGAAAGAATGAATTTGCCACTTGAATTTTTCAGTGAAGTGTGCTACCTTGTGCATTTCTGTGAAGCTTTAAAAGTTTTAAGGTAAACTTAGGGCACCAGCTGCCTCTTCTATCTGCTCTGCAAACAGAAAATAACATTTTTTTGAAATTTGAAACTACTGGAAGCTATAATTACTGAAAAGTGATGTCCTTTGTGTATGCCTGATTCTGTGTTTGTCTGTGTATGGAAATCCTATGTGCACTTTATGTATTAATAATATGAAATAAATGTTTAAAGTGTTCAGGTATATTACAAGCATGCTGAGACATCAGCATTATGTTATTTGATTACTGAAATACAGAATATGTAAATAGTGTGTATATGCTTGTGTGTATGTGCGTTGTATATCAGAAGAGTTCAGGTCCAAACCCTGGAGATCCAAACCCCTGCTCAGAGTACGTGTTCAAGTCGTTTATGAGCATGTCAACTCAGTTTTGAATATTACTAGGGATGGATACTCCAAAACATCCCTGGACAACCTGTTCTAGTGTCTGACCACCTTCACAGGGAAAAGAGTTTTTCTCATGTTTAAGTAGAATTTCAGTTGTTTTAGTTTGTGCCCGTTGCCTTCTGTTCTTTTACTGGATAACACTGGGAGTCTGTCTCCATCTTGTGAACTCTTCCTTTAGGTATTTATGCACACTGATAAAGCCATCTTTTCTCCCAGCCCTCCCAGCCATCTTTTCTCTAGGCTGAACAGGTCCAGCTCTCTCAGCCTCTCCTTATATGTCAAATGCTTCAATCCCTTAATCATTTTAATGACCTTTTGTTGGACTCTCCCCACTGTGTTCATGCCATTCTTGTAGTGGAGATCCCATAACTGGACATGGTACTTCAGATATGCCTCACCCATGTTGAGTAAAGGGTAAGAACTACCTCCCTTGAACTGCTGCCAGTGCTCTGCCTAATGCAGTCAGGATGGTCTGGATGGTCTTGGCCTTTGCTTCAGAGGCACATTGCTGGCTCATGACCATCATTCAGGACTCCCAGGTCTTTTTCTGCAATGCATGATTATTAGGTAAAAATATTTGTTTATATTTAACAGTCATTATTTAGACTGTTGACATAGCTATATGGAATTGTTCACCTTGAGATTGATGAGTTAATACTGAGCAAACAGTCATAACTATATCTGTACTAATATTCCAAATGTATTTATGAATTTTTTATTTTTTTTTTTTAGACTGTGAAAATCATGCAGCTAAACTCTCTTACTACCCAAAACACAGTGGAGTTCTGTCCATATGTTATTGTAAAATTGTCTGTCATGTGCTAGTAAAAAAGGGACCCTTCTAATTATCTAAATGTTTAATAGGATAGACAACCAAGTTCACTGGCACTGTGTAATTTATACATATATATTTATAAATGTATATACATATACAGAACCAGTGTTTTATAGACTTTAATGGAAATATCTTGCCTAATAAATGCTGAGTCATGCTGGTAAAGCAGAAGTGGATTAATCATCTGGTATATCCACCTGACATGGTTTAGTATAAACAGGATGTTTTAGCTCTGGTCGTAGAAACAGTATAGCCATGTCACCAAGTGCTACACGCAGACAAATTGACTCTGCTGGCAGGGATTATATGATATAACAAGACAACGCTCAGTCCCCCGGGAGGCTGTTACCAGCCCTCTGTGACTATACATACATATGCATTTCCATCTATAGAAGGAAAACCGAGATTCAAAGTATGTCGCAGAACACACCGAAAACTTACTGTAATGCCAAATGTGTTTATCGGTGGTGTTAGAATACATGCATTAGTGAAACATACAGACTGATATGGACATTATATCAAACATACATGCTGCAGAGACTTTTTAAAAATATTGTTTGTGCTACATGGAAAATAAAATAAAACATATTTTGCAGGAAGATTCTTATTGCAGAATTGAGGTTAAAAATGGCCATTCCCCAACAGAAATAACAGATGAGTGAAAATTCTGTACTAGGAGATAGATAAATAGAATCATAGAATCATATATCAATTTAGTTGAAAGGGAACTCAAGAGGTTCTATATTCAATCCTCTTCTCAAATAAAGCATAGCGAGATCAGTATGTTCAGCTTTGGCCAAATCTTGGCAACTTACAAAGATTATAACTAAATGTGAACTTGCCAGATATGTATTGGAGAAATGAGTCAAAGTCCTGTCTAATGAAGGAGAATCTGTAGATGCAGATCCATGAGCTTTGAATCTCATCCTTATGAGGTATTAGGATTCAGCTGTGAAAACATGAAGATACGTGGTCTGTGAGGATTTCTGGTTAGTGGATATTCAACATAAAATGAACAAACAAACAAACCGCACAATCAAGACAATAAATTCAGCTCTAATGAATGGAGATAACAGGTGATAAGAAAGGTGAAATGTCCTGTATTGCTGATGTCTGGGCCATTTGATGGACCTGCTTATGCATCGGCTTAGTGAGGTTTAAACTGAACTTTGCAGATGATCAGACATGGGGCTCTTGGAAAAACACCCACTTATTATAGGATATTAGAGAATGTGGGAAGTTTAGGAGAAAAGCCAAAGACAAGAAAAGGGAGGAGGAACAAGCAGGGAGACTAGAGAGAATGGCGATAAAAGAGGTCAGCAGTATCTAACACAGCATCTGGTCAGCATGCTCATGTGGCCAAGACCTGTGCCTCATTACTGCAGTCTGTCCTGTTTTGATATTAAAACATCCCAAACTGTTTTATGTGTAATTCTATTCTCTAACCTGTATGTGAGTGCATTTGTGTGTGAGGTTCATTAGAAAACTTCAGGTTGGAGTTGCTGATCAGAAGGTTAAAATAGCACCTGGAAAGATCATTTTTTTTCACAATTTATTCGAAAGGTACTCAGGTTGAGAGGGAAATACAAAACAGTCAATGAAGTGAATAGAAACAGCTTTTCCCTTGGGAGGGAGACGTCTAGGGTGCCAGCTGATGTTTCAGTGTCTGGGAAGAATGTAAAGTTTATTTTATGTGTTTTGCAGGTGACACAACTGGTTGTCCATCCCAGTGTGATGGTTGTTTCTTCACACCAGAATTTGTTGCTGATTTCAGTGCAGTTTGAATAGGTTTCACAATAGGTCTCAGACTTTCTCTGTCTGTTTCTTAGCCAGATCTTACTATCCAGTATTGTTAGCTACAACATATTCTTGCCAGTGATTCAGGTCACCATATTTTTTTCCAGGCCATTTTTCCAGCCTGTCAAGATCATTTTGAATTCAAACCCTGTTTCCCTCTTAAATTCCAATAACTATATTCACTCTTCCATCATATAGATATTAATGACAATACTCAATTATATTTAGTTCAGAACAGATCTCTGTTCTTTGAGCTCCACTGGATAGAGTGGAGCAATAAAAATTGGTTGGTGTTTAAGTGAAGCTGGAGGGTGGTGGGCTAGCTACCTCAGCAAACACTGCAGTAGCAGAAGAAAAGGTAAAACTTACTGAAATTGCATCATGATCTGTAGAGTTTTGCATATTATTAATCATTCTGGCTTCTTAAATTGATATGTTGTTGTTCTATGCTTGTTCTCACTACCTGAGGTATAGATTTTTAAATCTGTTTAATGTATTGCATGTGAATTATAAGAAAATAGTGTTTGTCTTGGAATTCTAACCAATATAATCAAGCATTCCACGTTTCTAAGTGGGAGACTGAGACACTAGTCCTGTAATTATTTTTTATTATTATTATTTTCAACTTAGTAAAGGCCTGATTTTCAGAAATATTCCATTTCAATTTACATTCAAAGTGCAACATCTTTTTTAAAAGAGTCATCCTAGAATCACAAAATAGTTTGGGTTGAAAGGGACCTTAAAGATCATTTAGTTCCAACCCCCCTGCCATGGGCAAGGACACCTGCCACAAGATCAGGTTGCCCAGGGCCCCATCCAACCAGGCCTTGAGCACCTCCAGGGATGGGGCATCCACAGCTTCTCTGGGCAACCTGTGCCAGTGCCTCACCACCCTCAGAATAAAGAATCTCCTCCTAACCTCTAATCTGAATCTTCCCTCTTTTAGTTTAAAGCAATTACTCCTTGTCCTATCGTTATCATCCCAAAGGGGGGAAAAAAAAAAAAAAAAAAAAGTTGTTCTTCATCTTTTTCATAAGCCCTCTTTAATTATTGCTTTAAGAATTTTATCCTTTAAGGATTACTGTATCCTGGCAACTTTTAAAACTCTGGTTTCTTCTCTTGGGTTTTCCAAAGGGACATTGATTTATCTGGATAAAATCATCTTTGTCATCAGTGTAGGAGACTGGCGTACCATCCCTAACCAGTTTAGAAAGCCCAGCCCAGGAAGGTGCTTTGCTCAAGGTGACCTGAGAGACCATTTGGCAGGCGAAAGTAGAACTCTGCTGCTTGGCTCTTAATAAGCACCACTGGATTTCTTTTATCGACTCTCTGTCATACAACCTGCTTTCTATAAGGTTCACTTTGACATCTTACAAACTAGACATCATGATGTTTTATTGCTGTACCCAACAAATCTATCTCCTTCTCAGAAGAATTAATTTTTGAACTATGATTGTAACTACAACATTATTCCTTATTAAAAGAAGTAAATTAAACCTGTATATCACCCTCCCTGCATCAAAGCCTACTGAAATTATAGGGATGTTTAAGGTCTAACACCTCTCAGGAGACTGTAGATTCGGACTTCTTAGCAGCAGGGCCAGCACCCCTGTGAGGGTGCTTACCTGTCATTTTGCAGTCCTCCTCTCTGACATTGGGATTTTCAGTGGATGCTCTCTTTTTATACAGAAAAAAAAGAGAATGAATATGCCTGCAATTGCTGCTTTTCCTTTCCTTTCCTTTCCTTTCCTTTCCTTTCCTTTCCTTTCCTTTCCTTTCCTTTCCTTTCCTTTCCTTTCCTTTCCTTTCCTTTCCTTTCCTTTCCTTTCCTTTCCTTTCCTTTCCTTTCCTTTCCTTTCCTTTCCTTTCCTTTCCTTTCCTTTCCTTTCCTTTCCTTTCCTTTCCTATTTTTTTCTTTTTCTTTTTCTTTTTTTTCTTTTTCTTTTTCTTTTTCTTTTTCTTTTTCTTTTTCTTTTTCTTTTTTTTCTTTTTCTTTTTCTTTTTCTTTTTCTTTTTCTTTTTCTTTTTCTTTTTCTTTTTCTTTTTCTTTTTCTTTTTCTTCTTTTTTTTTTTTATTTGTATTTCTGAAGTCTGAGTGGTCTTCTGCAGAAGTATGTCAAATTGAATGAATTGAAACTGCTTTTCTCCATCTGCAGGAAAAAAAAATAAATAGAGGAATCAACTAAGATTTCTTAAGAGCCCTAAAATAATATTTTAGTATTAGTTTAAAGAACTGCATGGTATTGCTGTGTCAGTAACACACAAAGGAGAAGGCTAAATCATCTCATGTCCAAATAAACACTCTAAACCAATGTACTGATGGGAGGAAACAAAACTGATTAAACATGACACATAAATAACACTATGGAGGGGGAAATTAAGCCAAACAGATAAAACGCAAAATGTGTTATTGAAAAATAACAAGGCACTAAATAACAAAGAGAAAAAGCTTGAAAATAAATCTAAGTTCTATAATGTGTTTGTCCTGGGGATGCCAGGAGGAAGAACAATAACATAAGCTTTCAGAGCCAGGCTCGAAGGACTTTAGAATTTAAACACAAGGGAGGTCTCCTTGTATACAGCAAGACACTCCATCAGAAACGAATGAAATCAGCTCAACTGTGGTGAGGGGAATAGTTCTGAGTTTGTGCATAAAGATATCATGAGACAGATAAGGTTATCCTAATGATCACGGAAAGGGTTTCTCTCTGAAGGGCAAATCAATCTCTTCTTCCTAAAAATATGTCCAAAGGCAAGGACTGTGCATTTTGAGGCTCTGGAGGGTTTCTGTTGATAAAACAGGAGTCTTGTCACCTTTCTGCCTACTTGAGTCACATAGGCAAACTTCTCTTACTCTGCTAGATAAGTACTAAAAAAAAAATACAACAACAACAACAAAAAACATACGGGATGGAATGAAAGAGCTGAGAATCAGTTCTTATTATTTTATTAATAAGAAATTGACGTTGTCTTCGAGAAAATTCTGTTTGGCACCTGTTCATAAGGCACATATCTTCTGTTCCCTTCCGCAAAGGAAATAAGAATTTTTTTAAATTATTTTTTGTTTTCAAAAATGTCTTAAATTCTAGACAGTTGGCAATGTGTGTACACGTAGCCCAGTCATAAGCAATGTGAATGAGTTAATATGGGTCTCTTTTATTCTTTATTCAATGCATCTTCTTTGTTGGAGGGTGTTTCAAAATGGACAAAAAAAAATCAACAAAGTCCCCCAGTACTTTAAAAAAAAGGTTAAAAGTTTTTGTCTTTCCATTTTTCTTCTGTTCCATCTTAAATGCCTATGAAAATCTTGGTAAGAAAACTCTGAAGTCAATACACTTCTAAATATTTTGACTCTTGCATGAAAACATGCGTGAATACTGCAAATAAAATTTCAGTTAATCAGAAAGTTTTGTCATTCTGAAAGTTTTTGATTGTCATCTAAGCTGTTGTTTCTTTTGTTTTGTTTTGTTTTTTCCCACAGGAGAGACTTAATAAAGTGTCTTTTTTATAGAGTGCTGCATGGGAATCATGGCAATGATGAGAATGAAAAGTGTGGAATGAATGGTATTATTCACCAACACATGTGATTCAGGGCCTAATCATAAACTTCCTCTTGTTTTCTGGGGACTTTGGGACCAGCTCTGCATCAAAGGATGGGTAACAACTGCTAACGGGGCTGAGTTCTAATGATGCTTTTTATTGCTATCTCTTTTTTAAAAGATTAATTTCTAAACTGAGTACTTGCAGCTTTGGGTTTTGTAATTCTGGCATTCCTTCTTCCCCAGCTGTTTATTTTCAGTGCTAATATTTTGATGTTCAGTATAATGAAACTGGGTTACTACATTTTTAAATTTTTGACTCTGTCTATAAGCTCAGGAATTACACATGCACTTGTATAAAAAGCTTTTAGAAAATATATGTTCTGTCTTAATGTAATCACCACCACAGCATCCTATATAAATTAATGCCCTAGGAATAACATTCTTGCTTTTTACCATTTCCATGAATATGCATCATTTGTGCTGCAGCAAGAATTATGGATATAATTTATAAATATAATTTCTTTAAAACCCTTAAAAATAAAAACATGCTTATGTGTAGAGCAGCTAACTGGTTTGTGAACCATCTGTTTCCACCAGTTCACATGGGCTGTAACCTTCAGTCATTCCTTATCACATAGTCTGTTTGCATTTTTCATTAATTGTTCATCAATTCTGAAAACACGTATCTGATGGTTTATATTTAAGGACATTCACTGTCCTGTTAGAGAAAACTGTGTTATTCACATGAACAGTTAACTACATGCATATTTGCAAGTTCTTAGCATAAATCCTTAAGCTTTGCAAGGCAATTGTTCCAGGCCCTGTTGTGCATGAAGATATATTACATTATGAAAGGGAAAAAAATAGTATAGCAGGTTAGGTCTTTTATTTATTTATCTATTTATTTATTAGTTTAAGGCTTTAGTTGTGCTGTGCAGTGAAGGTTCAAATATTGGTAACAATTTCAAAAAAAATTAAAGCTTATTAAATTATAGTCTCATGGCTAGTGTTCATCACCACTTACAAGTTTGAAATACCAACATCTTTATTATTATTATTATTATTAATAATAGTTACTACTACTACTACTGCTATAGTTATTGTGTTACTCTTACCAATAGAGTTATTTAACCTTATTGAGTGAATATTGGATATTGGAAAGCAAAGAAAGCTCTAAGAAATAGTCAAGGTTTTGTGTTTCCTTTTCTGTACACTGAAGTTGCACCTTGATCCTTGGAGTAGAGTGATTCCATTTCATCTTGGAGGGGCCTGGCATATGTAATGTTCTGATTTTCGTTTAGAAACTAAATAGCAACCAAGACATAACACTAGATATATCTCCTCACAGTGCAATAAAAGAATAGATGAATAAGCTGTTTATATAGCAAAAAGTAAATGTGACATATTAGCCATGTGTCAATGTATGAAAAGATTGAAATATAAAACTTTATGACTAGTGTCTGTTACTTTAGCAAAGCAGCTTAATCAGGGCACAGAAGTCATGAAAGACTATCACAATATTAAAAAAAAAAAGACTATAGAAACATTAAAAATGAAAAATAACTATTACAATTACATTTAAGGAGTAAAATTATTTTTTAAGAAAATGTTTTGATAAGAATTACAAGACTTTCTGCTACTCAGTAGTGAAGTCTTTAGACCATAACTTCTCTGCAACGTGAATAATCTACACCCCAATGAGATTTAAAAATAAGTCTCTGTCTCAGTTCAGAGAGACCCATTTTCATTGTCTTGAGACTTACTGCAGAATGCCATTGGTACTCTCTATATTTAGTACCTTGAATAATACAAGATGTGGTTTTGCAGTGGTTAACCTGGAAATGACTGTATGATTTGGAGTGGGATTTCCCATGAGGTAATGTGCCAAGTCAAGGTGTGATTTAGTATTTTGAACCAAACAAAACCCCACAACATTCAAGGCCAGAATAAAGATTTCAGAGGCATGTGCTGGCAACCTCCCTACCTGCCACCTCTGGTTCTTGTAAATATGAACCTTGAAATCATAAAAAGAAGATGTGTCTGTTATTTTAGTCACAATGAGATCTGTGAACTGCTTTTTCTCATGTTGAGGAAGTGCTAACTCTGGTGTTCAGTGAAGATAGCTATTATATTGATATTTAAATCATTTAAGTTCTCTTCAGAATGTAGCCTTTCTTTTTCCTAATATGCTCCAACAAAAATATAAAATATATCTAGGAGTTATTTTATTACCATTGCCATGTAATATCTAGCAGATAATAGCAGTTTTTTCTCTAGACTATGATTAGTAAAAAGTATTAAAAAATAAAAAATACTAGAAAATACTAAAAAAAAAAAAAGATTACATTTACAAAGTGGCAGTCAAATTGATTTATGGAGGTGTGTTTTGTCCATTGGATCACCAGTCATTGATTCAGTGTTAATTGTGAAGACATTTGAGGTAAATTACCAACCAGATTGATAACTTTGAAACAATATTTGGGTTTCACCATAGCACTAATGATTTTTGGAAAGATGTGTGTATGGATCTGTACTGAAGGACAGGGCATGTTTCTGAGGAATACCAACTCTAGGGAAAACCTGATCTGTTTTTTTTCAAGATCATTCAGGCTCAGTTCCTGAGGCTTTGTAATTATAGATTTGTGAGAAAACTGTTAACATTGGTGTCATTGGTGGGAAAAAAATAGTAAAAAGAGCTGAGTATTCAGTTTTCCTCTTCAAGTTTTAAAACAATAAATTCTAAAGTAAAAAAAAAAAAAAGTATCACAATATTATAGAATATATCCTTATCCTTATCAAAATTTATCTGCTGCAAATGGATTAACTTGTCAGCCTATTAAAGAAATTGTTTTTAAAATGTTTTAGCTGTGATATAAAAGAGGACAGAATGTTAACTGGAAGAATAAATAGTAAGTGCCCATTAGACTTGTGCCAGCATTAATCATGATGCAGCATCTCTGCTACCAAAACCTTGCCAACCAATACAGCCTAATATCTAGGGATATTAAAGAAAGCCAGCTTGCCTACCCAGCCCTTGTGTTATCAGCTCAGATCTTCGGTGAATTTGAATTTCTAAATTCTTACATGAGTTTACATGAGTTTATGGACAACAAACAGTGCAGTGGAGCATTCACCACTCTTCCCTACTCTTTTGTGCTCTTTTTTTTTTTTTTTTTTTATATGTAAAATTCAGAGCATTTTAAGTGTACGGTAAAATTTTCTATTGATTCAGTCGATAAAATCAGCAGTGTTTGGTTCAAAAGTATTCTTTTGTCTAAGGACAAACCTTAACATTTCATTTTCTGTCACACTTTTCTTGTTCTTTAAACAAATCTGACTAGAAGTGTTATAATGTGGTCGAAAAGGGACAAGGAACCATGAATAATGAAAACTATTATTCATATTTCAAAATAAAAATGTTTAACTATGGTGTATTAGTCACATCACATCTTGTACCATGTGCAAAATAAAGGTACAGTAAAAGTATCTGTACAAAGCAGTTAAATTTAGCCTAAATTTGTAGCGTAAATTTAGATATTCTTAGTCATTTCCTCAATTATTTTCATTGCTTTTGGGCAAAAATACAGTCCTATTAGTCTCCTTTTGTGATTTTTGAGTCAGCCTTGTGTGTAGCAAAATGTAGCTGATGCTCTGCCACTACTTCTTTGCTCTCTGAATATTTATTTTCAGTGTAGGAGGCTGAATAAATCCTATCTAATTTTTAAGAACCTATTTTTTTTTTCTCCTAAATTTTAGGTCTTCAGAGAAGCAGTCACCTTAGAGCAAATGTTAAGGTTCCCTGTAGAGTTAGTGAGCAGAGGCAAGCAGTTTTAAGTCCTCCAGAGGGAGAACTACTTCTGTGTATGTAATGGCCACTGCCGTTAATGTACACTAAGAGTGGCATCTCAATCCATTTCCAGTGGGCAAATTGTTAGCCAAAGAGTAGCATTCCTTGTGTCTACATTCTGCTAAAATGATCAGTGCTAATGTTGGACTTGGAATGCAAGCTTTGCATTGGATTTCTGAAGAATTGCAAAACTATTTCATGCCGTGAACAAAGCTATCAGTTGGCAGATAAACTAACAAAAACTAGAAAGCAAAGTGTGCAAGCACGCCTAAAAAAAAAAAAAAAAAAAAAAAAAAGTGAACTATACCCTTTATATAAAAGAATGCTGCTGTCTTCCCTGTCAGAGTACGTTTTGTTCCTGTTAGGCTGACAGCTTCCTTTTGTTCCCAATCAGGTTGTGAATTGTGGCATCAACCCATATCCCATGCATTGGTTAACAATTAACCAGCTGCTTGCATCCACACTTCCCATTTAAAATACCTAATTAATTCACATGTAAGGAGACAAGATTATCAATTCACAGAACAGCCCAGAGAGCAGACATCTTGAATATTTGAAAAATTAGTTTTTAATAGAGACACAAAAATAACAGTCTTGTTTCCACCAGTTCACTAGGCAAAACCACACACAGGATGTACCCACTGAAGAAGAAGCATTTGGAGAAAGAATGGAATATGCTGATCAAGACTGTTACTTGAAAAAATATAAGACATCTCAAGAAATTCATATGGTAATGATGTTTCCACATGTTGTTTTAATATCACTGTACATAAAGGACTGGCTTTCATGTTTACTTGCTTGATGACAATACATTTTTTGTGCATATAAAAGCTTGTATACATAAAAGTGTTTTGAAATACCAATACAGGAGGTCACATATTGTGGTTTCCTACATCATGGAGAACGATTAATTGTGCCCATGTATAGTTCATTAGGTGAATTTTGTTTCCTACAGCTCGATTTTTGCCTGAACTTTTCATTGCTTCACATAGACAGAAATGTCCAAAATCTTATTAAGGAGGAATATACCACACAGATTTATTACTGCCACACAGATTTTTTATTGCATTCTGAATTGATTCCTGCCAGCAATGTGAGTATGGGACTTTTTCTGAGCTGCTCAGTGGTATCAGATGATTTATCCACATCAGGAGAAATAAGTGACTTTGCTTTCAACTCTTCTATTCTGTTTCTACATACATACAGTTCAACTGGTGCTGCTTATTACTTTTTATGTGACTTCTAAGATGAACTCTGAAATGTTTAATGACTGTAGTGTTGAAACTAGGTTATGATTTTGGCTCATGCTTTGCATTGACAACTGTATGGATGTTATGTGAACAGATCCTTTGTGATGGGATTGCCTGCAGTAGAAAAGAACTGGCTTCAATGAGTCTTGTATTCCTATATTCCCTTAATATTTATTTAATTCGATTACATCACTGTTTATTACTAAAAGTGAAGACAACCTGAGCAAAAGAAACCAAATTCAGAAGTCTCCATTCCTAATAAGGGATCTTATCAATAGGCTTGAGAGACACATTCTATTTTTCTTATCACTACATTTTCAGTTACTTTGATCAGAAGGAAGCACCTTTAGTAGAAGTGGTACAGGGAAACCTGTCTCCCCTTTTCCCCCAGTCCATAAACTAGGGTTTGAGGCACTTTTCTAATGTGTGAGATAGGGATTTGAAGGTCTCAGGCAGAGTTGGAAATGAAACTTTGGTCTCCTAGCTCCTGGGTGCAACATCCAGACTTGTATGAAATGGGCTAGCAGCTCCTATTCATGTCACCCATGGAACAGGGTTTTAGATAAATCCTGTTTTGGCAGGTGGAGGAGTTATGTTCAGCAGTGCTACCCATGAGAATCCCTTTGAAAGCATGTGATCTGTGGATCTGGGACGGGCCTCAGTGTGAGAAAGCAGTCAAACAGCCAGCCCACCCAGGACTGAATTTTTTCTGGGTATTTATAGAAACAGAATTTTAAGAACTGAGGGAACGTGTATGAAATTTTATAAAGTTCTTGGATTGTGCAGAATCCTGCTAAAATTTACAGTGTAGATATAGCCTATGTGATGTGATTTGCTTATGGTCATATCAGTTCTCTCCCCCACCACCACCCCCCAAGTTTTCTTATGACTACTGTCTAAAGTAGTAATTTCCCATTTAGTGCCAGGGTTAAATAAAAATCATTTAACTATCCCACCATGAAAATGTGTCATCAGCCATCAGAGCAGTGATTTCCAGTCAAGTTTAATAGGAATAAAATTATATAATAATAAATATAAATATTTTATACTTAAAGAATGCAAAAGTCATTATTTATATCTCTGAAATTGATTACACACACACACGCAATCTACAAAAATATCATCAACTCTTGGATATTATAAGTTGAATGACAGTACAAGAACCTCCTTAGTATTCAAGCTTCTTGGTAACCAAATCCAGTTCAGTTATTGGAGATGGTAGATGCAGCAAAGGAGGATAAGAAATGGATAGTACTGCATGGGCCAAGGAAAAAGCTGAGTCACTGACATGGTTCTGTCAGTTCTGTTGATCACTGTTTGGTAGGAGCATGATTTGTTCTTGGCAGGATATCACTACCTTTTTTGTTTGTTTGTTTTGTTTTACCGTCATAGCAGACTACCTGTTTGATGCATGGGAATCACTGAGCTATGCTTAAAAAGTGATATTGTACAGTAGTTCAATGTTACTGTATGATTCACGGTAGTAATTTAATGTGCATTTTCATGTATGTTCAACCTTACATACATCTACATAGCATTTTTGCAGACTTTTGCATCCAGATTTTTATTTAATTTCATGTTTATTAAAATATAGATAAAAAAAAGAGAAAGGCCATTTCTAGCCCTACAAGAAATCATATTGCCAGTTGTTTAACAGGGGTGCATCTTAACAAAATGTAATTTCTCTCTACTTGCTTTCTTGAGCTGGAGACAACAACCTATTCACTTGCATTGGAATATAAATCACCATCAGCAGTAAGAGATTGTTTTTGGTTTCCAATCAACTCTACATAAATATCAAGACTATTTTTTAACAGAACACCCTTGTGGAGACATTATTTTCTTTTAAATACTTATTTAGGAAAGAAGATTTATTCTGTTTTACTGAGAGACTTCAATGCTTATATTAGTCTTCCTACAAGACTAATATTTCACTGATGATATAATATTCTCTCTCAGAATGGAATCACTGCTATTCTAACCATGAAATTACTGGAAGAGTGCATGTTTATTCATTTTAACAAGAAGCACACTGGAAGAATTTACTGAAAGTTGCCCCAGAACGGAGACAGTTTATTCTGTTTCTATGTAGATGTCTAAACAGATAGTAGTATATAAATAATATCCTAGTGTATTAGTTACGTTTTTTTTTCAATAATTTTCAATTAATATGTAGAGCATTGCATGATGGGGCAAAGGTTTTATAGTCATTTCATTTTCATCTGAGTGACTGATATTGGCCTGATGCTCCAGGTGATGATTTTCAATTTCCCTCATGTTTTCCAATGAAATTTGCTTTTTGCCTTCAAGTAAATATGGTCATTTTATGATGAGATCACTATTTCACTAGCCCATGCTAAAGGAAATCTAAAAAAGAGACTGCAAAGTGTACCAGTGAATTTCTATATAATTTATGCATCATCCAGCAAATTTTGCCTTGGGATATACCTGTACTACACCATTCATTTAAAGGGCACTTTCAGTGCCAATGTTTTTATTTTTAACTTTTTATAAAATACTTGGTTAAATATAAGTATTTTATGAAGCTATGCCTGGAGGTTCCTGTCAGTCTGTATTGTGTCACCTTTTAGGCTTTAAATTGTTTTCTCAGTTAAGAATTCCTTTTTTTTTTTTTTTTTTTTTTTATAAACTTCACCTGCCTTTTTTAAAGACACAGAGAATAAATAGCTGTTTGCACGGCTTAAGGTCTTTCAGATCTCTCACATTTTTTTTATCATGCAAAATTGCATGTGATATTTAAATTCATATTTTTGATACTTATTCATTACTCTTCCATCTCAAAAAATGATTTAGTTATGATGTTTTAAAATATTTTGTCTTCTACCTATAGCACAACTGAGCAGTGTTGGCTTAAATTTTTAATCCAGTGTAAAGTAGTCTGTTTTCTACTTGAAATATTCTGTAATGAAGTTTCTAAAATGATTCCTTTACTATGTTCTCTGTGTTTTAGGATAGCAAATTCACATTTACTTTTATTCTTAGTACTAAATTTCTCTCCATGTTGTGATTTTTACATGATTTACAATGATGTGATTCCTTGAAGATCATTGACATGGCACAATTTTACACAGGGATTTATTGTTTGCTCAGATTATGGTATGTACAAGTCTAATTACTTGATCAGCTAGCAGAAAATAGAAGTTCAAAACATGTTCTTTATATGCACTGCTCAGCAAAGGACACCATTTGTAGATTTCTCATGTTTGTCTTGTGTCTCCCCTAATATGCTCATGGGCAGCTGTTGTTCACAGCTTTGCTTAACTGTAACCTCTTTTAGTCACCCTCCAAATAATTCAACAAAAGACCACTGAAGAAAATATGAGATGTTTCCGTTTATATATGCATAAAATGGGATTTTCACTTTCTCACTGCAGGATTCTTGAAATGAAGGTGTCTTTGTGTTACATTGACTGTACTGTTTCCTGAATAACTAGGTGCTGGTTCTTGCTGTTAAAAAAGTTCATATACCACCTAGCATTCATGATACTGTCATGCTGGCCAGACCCTGAACCTAAAATGGGAAAGCAGTGAAACAAAAGAAAGCTGCATATGGTTGTTTTTTGATGGTTATGAAAATTATATTTAAAGAATTCTGTAGAACTGAGTACTCTTTGGAAGTAAGAGCCATTCTTCCCCCTGGTCTTTCCCATTTGATCTTAGATGGTTGCTGTGTAAAAATGTATATTTTACCTCCCCTCTCTTGATTCTGTTTACAGAACAAGTTCTGGAGAGTAGAAATAAAGAACCAATGTAGGCAGGGAGAAGCAGAAGCAAACTGGGAGGCAAAAGGGTTGAAGTTAAAATTGGTGTGCCCCCAGAATTATGGACTGAAAATAGTGACTCCTCCTCCAGGCTAGACACTTCTCACTGAGTTCAGTCAAAGATACCCAACAGTATTTGAATTTCAAATGCAAAGATTAAGATTTAAAATTTCATAACCTGAGTTGTGAACTTAATATAGGGCTGTATGACAGGATAACCACAGGGAAAAGTTCAGCCGAGGGTGTGACCAATGATGGTAGGGAAGGAATGCCACAACATGGGGAGATAAAGTGAATCTCTACCTGGTATGCCTTTCTAGTTTCTGGAAGTACTGGCTTTGGCTCCATGTATTTGGTTAACACACAAATAATTGCATACAGTCTTTTCTGGATGGAAGAGTCAAGCTGTAGTACTGATAGCTCACTTGAACTTGTGCTAAAGTCACACCCTTTCCTTTCCAAAATGATTTGTTCCTGAATATCTTTTGCAATTAGGTAGCAAGTGCAAAGTCCTAAAATGTATAGCTCCTTCTAGGTTCCATTACCACAGACAGCTTTCCGTAGTCATTTTCTCTGCATATTTTCCCCTTAAAATCCTCTGAGGTTTCCTCAGCTCTACTGTCACAGAGATTACTATCTTTATAGATGCATTAAGCATGCAGGAGTTGATTGACAATGTAATCCACATTTTTATGTGATTGGGTGGCAGCTGCCTCCCAGGAGTAATGGGTACAGGACTATGTCTTTTATACAGAGATCAGTAATAAATCTCCCATTTGCAATCTTGATACTTACCCTGAGGAATAGAGTCTGCTTCTTCTGTACTTTCTGTACTTCTGTACTCAAGGGTACATTGTTGAATTTGGTTCAAGTTTTGAGGAAAGCTTGTTAATCACTTTGGGCTGCTGTGTAAGTATTGTCGTAAGAGGATTTTGGATTTAAGGTGTTTGCTCGATTCATTATTATAAATATGATGTATAAAATGTGAACAGTCATTGGATTCCAATTGCTATTTAAAAATAGTTCTGCTATATTCATTACAGTGGGACAAATCTAACCAGATTGTGAGCACATGATTCCTGCCTGTACCTTGAGCAAGGTGGTGTCCTCATGTGAGTTTCATGAGTAAATACACTGTGTGTGCCAGAGTTGTGTTTGTTAACATCCCCTTCCTCATACAAATTATCACTTTGGTGGTAATGGATAGCATAGGTAGTTTAAAACACTAATTAAAATGCCCTGTATTACACTATTAAAATGTTTGAAATAAAAGCTTCTACACAAGGAAGGTCAAACATTTAAATACTGTAGGCAGATTTTTAAAAATTATTATTATTATTATTATTATTATTATTATATTCTGTTACAGCAGCTATTGTCTCAGACAGGGAGTAATTCCAGGCTTTGCAGTCTAAAATTTAATTTGGGTGAACTATGGCTAAGTGTGAAAGAACTGGAGAACACTGCATGTGCACCCAAAGGGTAGATCTTCTTGCAGTTGAGGAATATTTAATAAATAAATAAAATAAAGATAAACCTGAAAATGTAAATATGTGGTTCAAGTAAGTCATATTCATGCTTGCATTGACTCCAGTGAAATCTTTCATCATCTCCTTTACATATATGCAAATGTCTTTATAGCATGCTCAGTTAAAGCTGATTTTAGACCAATTAAGTTTATTCATAATGTAGCTTGTTGATCTGATTTTGCACAGGTACTCTCAACTAAGATTCTCAAACAAGTAAATATACATGAAACAACTTCTGAATACAGATGGATTGGATTTTGTTCATTTTGGGTATTAGTCATAACACATTTTCCCATGGAAAAGATTTTAGTCAAATGTAAATTCTTCACTGAAAAAGTCAGGGTGTTGGTCAGGGTGCACTGGGAGTTTCCTGGGGATGGGGTGCTGGTAGACACCGACCAGGGCCCATCCCACCACCACAGCCAGGAGCAGAGAAGCCCTGTCACCCCCAGTCCCAGACCTGGGACCTCATTGGAGATGAGGATGAGTCTTGCTCAGTGGAGTCCACAGCCGGGGAAGGTTAATTGTGAAAATATGTTTGGAATTTCTTACCTGCTGAAATTTATTTTCTTATGTTTTAAGGGACTTATGTTAAAATCTTATAGATTTTTTAAATGATACACCTGTACACTACATTTTCCTTTAGAGTTTTAAAATTATCTTCTCCCCATAGTATATCCTCTTGGACAGAAGATAGGATTCACCTCACATAGAATTACCTGCAGCAGAGAGCCTGTCGAGAACTTTTCTCCTACTTGTTCAGGACTGCTTTTACAGTCAATGGAGAGAAACAGGGGTTTTTAATACCTACTTCAAGATGAGATAATTTTTTCTCCACAAATTCCTACTTCTCTCACTGAACTATAAAGTCAGCCTAGATGGTTAGCTTAGGTGGAGACATGTAGCAGAAAACTATGTGTTTAATAATAAAAAATCTAAAATTAAACTGCCATGAAATTGTTTAGAAACTTTCTTCTATAGTTTGTATTTTTACTGGCTGAAGTAGGAGCTGCCAGGAATTTTCATTCTTGATCTGATAAAAAAAAAAAAAAAAAAGGTATTTTTTTAAAGATGTAAGCTACTTCTTTATGATAGAGATGAATTCAATGATGATATATTTATATTCTGAAGTATAATTTTTTTAAAAAAAATCCTCTTTTGACAAGGCAATTTTTACTCCTAACAGGTGCAACTTGAAGTGCCACAGCTAGAGGCCTCCATCATCTATTTAGTTAAAAAGAAATATTGAGAGACCTTTTGGAAGAAGAAGAAGAAGCCCTATGTAAATTAGGAGGATAACATAGCTAATAGTAGAAAATGGGAACACATTTTGTGCTGCAAAACTTCAGGAGACTGGTAAGTATAAATGTCACCATTACCGTGGGCATTTTAAGTGATTTATTCTTATACCAACATTCATAAGTCCAGTCAGGAAATTTCCACTCGTTTGAGTGGGTGTTCTATAAAAGTTTCTGAAGCCATGCTGCTCTTGGGGACAGAGATACCAGGGCTGTGTAAATTATAGCATAGGAGAGCAGCATCAGAGTCATCAGTCTCTTTCAAGCTTGACAGCTGATATTACTGATTAGACAATCATTTTGCAATGCCTTTATCCAATTTTTTAGAGCTGTAATGCATCACACTGGAATTGATTTTTCAGTTTTTTGGTTTGTTATTTTAAGTCAGGTATCCTGTTTTCAGCTGTGGCCAGTTCCTTATGGTTCAAAGGAAGGTGAACTACCCTTTGTCTACTCTAATAATGAATTTAGACAGTTGTGCAATACCTTTTCTGATAGCTGTAGGCAATGCCAGCTAAGGCAAGCATGCTGCTGGAGTAATTTCACTGGCTTTGTAGACAGATTAGTGAGTGTACTTGTCTGTCAACAAATTAAAGGTGGAAAGATAGCATATTGTCTCTTTTTACCGCTTTGTTTCTTATAATACGTTTCACATTCTGTACCTTGGCTGATGTTAGCAACCTTCAACTGACCTCTGACAAAATATTGAAATCAAAACATTCAGCTCCAGTTTTCCTCAGATACCTTTCACTTATGCTTAATTACCCTGTCTTGCTTTCTGTGTCCCAGTGGGCTGTAAGTGGAGAACCATTGGCACACCAATACTTGAGACTCATGACTGCCAGCAAAAAGGGGGAATAAATGTGTGCTGTCAAGGCTGAGCAGGAATAGCTGCATCAGAAGTAGTAGAAAAGAGCTTTTTGTTTGCTTTCGTTTTGATTTGATTTGATTTTTTTATTATTTGTGTGTGTGTGTGTATTTTTGTTGTTGTCTTGTTTTCTAATTTTGTATTTATTTATTTCTTTAAAGACAGTCCAAACTCTTAAAGGAAGGGGAATGCTTTGCTTTTTAGGCTGTGCTGCTTTCCCTGAGTATTGGCAAAGTAATAACAGTAGAATAATGTCTAGAAGAGCAGTATTTCATGAAAAAAAAAAAATCTGATAAAACATGATAAAATGATTACTTTTATAGACAGATCTAGCAGCACACAAGCTTTAGGAGTTTAAGTGGCTGTTAATGTAGTTCATATGAGACAAAATATCTGTGTTTTCCATTCTGCAAATGCCACAGAATGCCCTGAAAGATACACTTACTGTTCTTAAAGAAATTCTTGATATTCATAACTTGAACCAGCCAATAATTTAGTTCATTTCTTTTTATTTACACTAGGATATTAATAGAGTAGTGTGAATCCTCAGGTCAGAATATCTTGTATAAAACCATGTAAGAGGATTCCAGTTGGTCAAATTACCATGGCAGCAATAGACATGAAGCCTCAAAAGACAATATTCCAGTGCTGCAACTTTGCATACATATGATTAATTTTACTAAAAAACAAAACAAAACAAAACACACCAATAATAATAATAAAAATAGAATAGAATAGAATAGAATAGAATAAAATAAAATAAAATAAAATAAATAAAATAAAATAAAATAAAATAAAGTAAAGTAAAGTAAAATAAAATAAAATAATAATGGATCTTTGTACTTCAATAGCTTTTTGTAAGTTGTGTCTCTAATTGTAAGTAATGACAATGTTTCAGGAGTTAACACGTAGATCAATCTTCTATATTGCTAATGTCATCTAGCTGTCTATACTGTCATATTGCTACAACTATCTTTAGCATCTTCTTAGCCTAAGCCAAATAAACAATTCCTGGGCATCCAAACAATTCCTGGGAGTTGGCATAGTCCAAAGACCAGTTCCCAGAAGACAGTTTGAATGCTTTTTCAGTCTCCAATCACTTTGTGGATGCAAGCTATTGCTTGCCCGCTGTGTAAGACAAAAGACCCAAGAGCTTCGTTGTTTGCCAGCATAGAAACAGCTTACATGGTTTGTGAATTTATGAAAGCCTGCTAATGACTGAGGAAGACTTTTAGTTTACAGTGTGCCTTGTTGCTTTTGATTTGTGTATTCTGCGCATTGTCTGTCACCTGCCTGAGGCTAAGCAGTTAATAACAGCTGCACTACAGATTACTGAGAAGTGCTTCAGTGTGACCCACCACAGGACAAACCTGAGATTTCTGTTTAGTTTCAAGAACCAGGTGCTTCTTAAAGTTGTAAAATTTATTGACCTTTTAATATTGCTAAAGATACTTCAAGAAAGCAAGCCAGATCACAAATAACCTGTAAATTTATATGAATTCAGGCTGAACTAGTTCAAAATTCTTGGGTTCTGACAACCTGAGATTGTGGATGGGTAATAGGGAAGATGTATAAATAACGTATATGTATAATTTCGTTGCTTCTAGTTGAATGTTTGTTTTATGTTTTTTTTTTCAAGCAACTTTAGCTCACACATCCCCAAGTTTTGCACGTTTCCAATGCTAGCATACAGCTGTTAGTATACTGGAGTTATTCAAAGTCAGTGTATCAGCGTTGTGCTTACAGAAAACTATTATATGTTTTTATCTTTTAACAGGTTGTTCTTAGAAAATCTTTGACAGTGATGATATTTTCAAGGATTTGAAAACTCAATAACTTGGGTGACCAATTTATCAGATAAAATTAAATTACACCAACTGACTAACAGAAGTTAATATCAAGGTGGTTTTTTGTTTTGTTTTGTTTTGTTTGTTTGTTTTTGTTTTGTTTGTTTATTTTGTTGTTGTTTTTGATGACATATGTAAAACTAGCATATGTATAATATTTGTCAAACTTAAACAAAAATCTCTTTTAGAGAAACTTAAAGCTAAACTTAAAGAAACTTTACCTATTTCTGAGGGGTGCAGACAAATGGGACTGGCACTACAACCTGCCCTTGAGTTCACCGAATGTGGTCTTTCATCTACCAAAGTTTTTATTTTGCAGCTATGCATCCATCTTGTTAAAGGAGACAAAAAGCAGTACGTAGGATTTGAGCTTTTTCTTTAAGTCTGGCTTCTTTAGCTTTCAGGACACCTGAGGAGTTCAAGAGTAAATCCATTTTCTGTGTGAAAAAATGTGATGGAAATCTTGGTAATAACTGATGAAGATACTCCTTAAATACTGCATGCTTTTACTGTTCAGGGAGTTGCTCACAGCAGAGTGGTATCAAAAGAAAGCCATGTTCATATCTGAGCAGTGGGAAGATAATAGTGATGTGAATGAACAAAAGTAATACTCTCATAAATACGTAAACAGTTCACACCCTCAGACTGTTAATATAACTTTACATATAGGCTACGCTATCTATGGTCAGGAGAGCTAGCTGTATGGCTTTTCAACCCTAAATCAAAAATTCTTTGGTTGGTATAATTTTATCACAGTGTGCTGTTTAAACAAAGTCCATTGTATTTGTTAGCTTGGTTCTTGCTTTTCAGAGGCTGTGCATATCACAATATTTTACAGTTAGCGAATTACAACACTCATTTAAACTCTATTCTTCTTGTAAAGAAGCTGAGCATTAGTACCTTCTATATTCTTTCTTTTTTTGAAACTGCATAATTTGCTAAGGCCCCTGGGGAATTACCTACAGTAACTCCCAAGCCTCTTTCGTAGTCAGTATTCAGGAAATCAGTTACTCCCTATTTAAAGCTCCTCTTTATTCATTGTTTGGTACAGTACATGATTTCTTTGACTCATTAGTTTGTATTTAATTGCTGATTTCTGTAAATATTCCAGAAATAATTTGTCTCACCTCCTCCAGAGCTGTTAATTAGAGTTATCCTTTCATACAATTTCTAACTTAATTGCAGCAGACTTGCTAATTGTCTCTATATCAATGGTTGCATATTTAGTTTCAGCAATTGCTAGGTCTTTCTCAAATACTACTTAAAAATAATTCAAAATACATGAGTCAAAGAGTGCTTTTCCCCAAGCATGGCATTGTTATTAACTCAGTTCTTCCATGCTGATGTAATTCTACCTCAAGGATGGCATATTAGCCTCAGGGAGCAGTTCTGTTTTTCAGCTGTTCATCCATGAGAATATTTATGACTCTGAACAGAACAGAACTGAGACTTTCTAAGGTCAAAATACTTTCACATCTTCCTCCTTTGGCAATGCATAGGGGCACGTTTCCCCTGGCATTATTTCTAAACACCATTTTTATTGTCACAACACTGTGTAATAACAGTGCTTTTGTTTGTTTGTTTGTTTGCACTTTTTCCTCTTTGTCCATTCTTGTGATGTCATTAACAACTGTGCAGGCCACTGTTCCCTTACAGAGATCAGAAGGAATAAACATCTGTTCTTGTCTTTTCCCATTTCTACAAGCGCTGAATTTTCCTGGATGGTTGTTTTCAGTATTTATTTTCTAGTGCACTTTGTTTTAAACTCAGATCTTTCACCCTGCTTTTATGATTGGCCATATTTTTGTTTCTGGCATTTTGCTTTATTCAAAAAATTGTATTTTCTTTCAAAAGATGCTCTGAGTGACACTAAATGCCTGTAGCCTCTTTTTCCTCACCAGCTCTATGAATAGCTTACATCTTTTAAGCCTGTCAACCTGATTACCACATTTTAGCCACATAACATCTGAGACAAAGCTGATCGATAGAATAATGGTTACTGCACTGCAGTCTGTGAGGCGGATTTGCAGCTTGCCCTCCATAAGGTTGTCATCATCAATAGCAAGGGAATGCCTGCACAGCTGATTTGCATCAGTTCTCAATGTGTGATAATTAAATCTGTAATATAGCTGCTAGGCAGCCAGATTTGCAGCCCTCCTGGACAGCTCTCCTGTAGCAGCTCAAAATATTGTAATTAAAAGAAAGATGTGTTGACTAATACATCTACAAAATAAACATTCCACATTCTCTTTTTAGGATAAGAAAACCACCTGAATTCCAAACTACTGTTCCAAAATCCTCCATTCTTCTTTTAGTCTGTGGTCTATGTGAGGTTTTGACAATCAGATTTCCAGGAGAACATCCCCAAAATCTGCTCCCACATCAATCATGCTCACAAACAATCCCACTAATTTGACAGGCTTTCAGCAACAGTAACTTATAAACAAATAAACAAAAGTAATAAAGATGTTTCACATAGTTTTATTTAAAAATACATGTGAAACACATGGTTCAGAAATAACTATAAAGGTAGTTTGGAATAGAATCCAAAGAGGAGATTTCTATAATCACAGTTTAACATAAATCTTAACTGCCTTTGGCTATGTTTAAGCTGTTATTTGTGAATGTGTTTTGTTATTATTTCTCTGTGAAGGGAATATTTTTATTTGTTCAGATAGTTATATTTGGCTAGATCTGTACCCATGTGTGTTATGACTGCTTGCCAAACCATAAACATGAATTGCAAGGAACAGAAAACTAAAAAAACAACTTAATTCAGTAAGTACCAGTGATGAGAAACAGTGGTTTGATGCGGAGTTTGAGACAGAGTTAAAGTTATACAGAAGCCCTTTCTCTGGGAAGCCTTTACATATATTCCAGTTCATCAGTGATGTGTGTGTTTGGGAGGAGCAAGGTCAGGTCCTGGGAATCAACTCACAATGGCTCAGTTGTGTCCTGTTACTGAATGGATGTAACAGAGAAAAATGATAACTTGATTTTCCTAGAGCTGATAGCAAAAGTGTGGCACAATACCTTGAATTTTCATAACTGCACTCAATCTTTTGAACAAAGGTTTAGTGACAAGTGACAACCTGTGGCTGGCATCCCTATTTCTTTTCTTGTCCTGCATATCCCTGAATGAATGATGCCACCAGAGACTAGGATCTTTCTCTCTCTCTCTAAGTAATATCAATTCACAGGGAAATGTAAATGAAATGTAATGATGGAATGCCCTCCTCTTTGTCAGAAGACAACAGCAGCCAGGAAAGTACTTTAAGAAACTTGAATACCTTCTGGAAACCCATCCTCCACTTCTCTGTCCCTTTCATGCATTTCTGAGGACAGTAGAAGTATTCTTAACCAGGGACAAGAAGAGTACAAAGCAGCATATCTCAGACTTTTTCCTTCTCCATCACAACACTGGAGAGACCTTGAAAATTGTTTTATCCCTATTCTGTGAGAGGGCTGAGAAGGGTGTTCAGTAAGGCAAAGTACTAGTGGGTAGTCTCAGACTGGGGCAACACTGGTCAACTCCGAGCTTTGCAATGCAATAAATTACCATAATAATGCCTTAGATCCTTATAGCATCAGCACTTGATGCTGTGGGTTGCGGCTACTGTTTTCTACTGCAAAACAGCACGTTTGATCATGCTGCTACAGCTGATAAGTGCTATTGCTCATCACCAGTCTGAAAGCAGCATAAATCTAGGGCTACAGGAGAGGAATTTGCTGCCTGCAACTCCTAAGGTAAGTGGAACTGAAACAGAAAACAACAGTGCTGATCAGGACGGAAGGACTACAGCTCTTGTACAGATCCTATAGAAGTGCTGCTATGGGCCTTAGTGTTAACCACGATGTTGCCTTTACTAGCACGTCACAGGCAAAAGTTAAGTCTTTCTTTAGATAACAGCCTCAAGAGGAAAGAAGAAGAGAGGTCACTCCTTTGACCGCAGATGAAGTTTGTCAGAAACAAGCCTGGAAAGGTGAGATGATTCAGTACAAAAGCCTTGTGACAGCTGGTCAAGGGTTAGGATGAGCAGAAAGAAAAGTAAGTGTCGCATCACCACTTCTTTACAGAGCTTTACAGAGCTTACACCCATGTAATGTGGCTATCATGTTCTGAATGCCTGAGTGGAAACTTTGCCACTAAGCGCTACAGAAACCTCAGAATCCTATTCTATGTATTCATAAAACATTTCTGTTGCCTCTCTGCAGGAAAGCCAATCAAGAAACAGATATTGACTGTATTGCAAGTAGGTTCACCAATTAGACCTCTTGATTAGAGTTTTCTCTGTTGAACAATTAAACTAATTCTGGCAATAAACTATGAGGAAGCAGTCATTCTAAATTTGTTTACAGAAAGTATTTGTCAGACAGTTGGAACAACAAGCAAACTGCTGGATACCATAAAGAGGCTAAATTTGTGTATAAGCTGTTTGTCGTTAATAATTTGATTTGCTCTAGCTGTTTAGTTATATGTGCTAAACTATTAAACATTATGTACATTGTTATAATGTACTTATATCTATGCTTATCATAAAAAGGGTCCTCATTTTCAAGCTCGCCATACAAGCTAAGAGGCAATTAAGCTAGGTATTGCATGGTACTTTAACTTGTAGTATAATTGCTATAGTATTTATAGAACATAAATAACTCTGTAATAGCTAGATTTTATGGCTCACATTCTACCTTATAAAAATTACTCTATTACAAAGTAATTACATTAATTAAATTATCTTGACAAATTAGAGGGCTGGGCAATCGCCAGCAGTATGAAGTTTAGCAAGAGCAAGTGCTGGATTCTGCACTTGGGACAGGGCAGCCCTGGATATACATTGCAGATTGGGGGACCAGAGGCTGGGGAGCTGCCCCATGGAAGAACCCCATCTGGGGGTTCTGGTTGACAGCAAGTTGAACATGAGTCAACAGTGTGTCCTGGCAGCCAAAAGGGCCAACCGTACCCTGGGGTGCATCAATCATGGCATTGCCAGACAGTTGAAGGAAGGGATTGTCCTGCTCTGCTCTGAGCTGGTGTAGCCTCACCTCAAGCACTGTGCACAGTTTGGGGCACGAGAATAAAAGACAGACATAAAACTATTAGAGTGTGTCCAAAGAAGGGCTATGAAGATGATGAAGGGTCTAGAGGACATGGCATATGAGGAGCGGCTGAGGTGCCTTGGTTTGTTCAGCCCAGAGCACAGCAGGCTGAGGGGAGGCCTCATGGCAGCCTGTAGCTCCCTCATGAGAGGAGCGGAGGGGCAGGTGCTGAGCTCTGCTCCCTGGGGACAGGGAGAGGACCCGAGGGAACAGCATGGAGCTGGGACAGGGGCGGGTCAGGCTGGGTGTTAGGAAAATGTTCTTCACCCAGAGGGTGGTCAGGCACTGGGACAGGCTCCTCAGGGCTGTGGTCACAGCACCAAGCCTGCCGGAGTTAAGGAGCATTTGGACAATGCTCTCAGACACACGGTCTGCTTGTGGTCCTGCGTGGATACAGTAGTTGGACTCGATGATCCTTGTGGTACCCTTCCAACTCAGGATATTCTGTGATTCTGTGATTTGGGCACCACAAATATAAGCCTGGATTTACATGTTATATATATTCCAGATTTATAGTCTGGATTTACATACTACACAAAATCTAACATGGTCTTTTTACAGAGTTAAACTATGCTGCTTGTTGGAGTGGCTCATCTAACCCTTATTCTTCATCATCACAGAAGGATACATATATATCTATATAGATTGTATATAAATATAGATTATATTGAGATATAAATAAATATATATAAAATCATAAAATATGTCTATCTCCTCAACAGTCTATGTTGTGAAACCTTAAGTCTATGATGTGAAACCTTAACTTCCAGAACTCTAAGGTTCAGGCTCACTCAGTGCCTACAATAGTTTGAACATAAAAGGGACTTTTTTCACTCTACTAAGGCATAACAACTCTAGTGATGTGTTTGCCATTGTAAAAAAAAAAAAAAGAGTTTTACAAAAAAAAAAAAAGTTAAAAAGGCAACCAAAAATTCCGAGCCTAACAATCTAACAATCAAGAGTTATTTGCCTTTGTTTTCTCCACAGGTGTTTTGTTCCACTGCTCTCCTCCCATTGCATTATGTTAGCACAAGTACTTGTGTGGTTGCTTTGTGAATGGTGGGTAAAAACAAAACAACAAAAAAACACCACCACCACCACCAAAAAACTATTGAAATCCAATCTAATGAATAATTTACTGCTTCTGGAAAGAGTAACATATAAATAAATAAATAAACTAGAAACTTAAGGAAAGGACACGGCTATGACATTTTTCCACCTCTTGATAATCACTTTGAGACTCATCTAGGAAAGTAGGAACCAAAAGTTATTATCGTTTGTGAGTCCTCTGACAGCCTGTGTGAAATGAGTTAGTGTTCAGCCTTGTTCCTAGTGGACAGCCTTAATCACTACTGCTCCTGGGCTTGTATCCTTCTCAGCAAAGAGTATGTAAAACTAAAAAATAATTTAAGATACAGTGGAGGGATATTGGAACTGAAATTCCATGGTAAAATCTCATCCTTCTTTTGAACAGGATTCTTTTGAAAATAAACCCCAAAGACAAGGACTTGTCTGATGATGGTTAGGTCATGAAGAGATGCTTACATTTGCCCATTTCACTCCAAAAGTATGCTTTATCTCTTCAGTACTGATCTGAGGCAGTATTTCAAGGACTGGGAGTGTAATTGAACTTTCAAGCCCATTCAACCCTCTCTCTTTGGGGACAGGAATATAATTTTCTCTCCTTCTTTCTTCCCCTCCCCCAATTGCTATAGAAGCTTATACTTTTTTTTTTTCTTTTTTTCCTTCTACTAATGCAGTTTCTAGCCCATTCTGAACATTGCTTTTGCTTTCAAAGTGCAGTTGTCTCCTGAACTCCCTCAGTGCTCATGGCCCCTTTAGCTTTCCAGTTTTCATTTTTATTTTGAGAGAATTTTTGCCTTGCTGATAGCCTATGATACACACCCTCTACATTCTTCAAAATGTTATATAGCTCTTATATATTATATATATATATAATATATATATAATATATATATAATATATATATATAATATATATATAATATATATAATAAATATATATATATAATATAATAATCAAATATAATCGTCTTCTCTTAATCATTTCTAATGACAATAAATCTGAATTTTTTAGCTTCCTTTCAAACAGTAGTTATAACCTGAAAGATACTTCATCATACTTTTCTCCCTATTTTGCACAATTTCCAGGTATTTGGTCTACTTGCCTTAACAGGGTGCTCAGATTTATGTATAATACTTCAGGTAAGATCTCATTAATTTCCTGTATACCGTGCCAAGATCTAAAATGATCTCTTCAGATATGTGTTCTCCTTTTCCATCTTTGTTGCCATCCTTTCTGGCATTCTGTTTATTTTCTTAATTGCTGCCAGATTTGAAGCTGATGGTTTTACAGATTATATCATCAATCCTGCCAACAATGGCAGATCCAAAAATAGTACAGCAAGCCAGACACTTCCCGTTCTTGACAGACATATTTGTCAGCACAGACCATCTCTCCTTTGCATTAAAAAAGAGTTGCTTTGCACGTGCACTGTGAACGGACTGGCTGCCAGGTGAATAGACACTCACTAGAGAGCAAACGTAAAATAATATGATGTTAGTCTTCTGGTAAAAATGATCGTCATCACTGAAATTATTAGGTGTCCATCAAATGTTCTTTTTTTTTTTCAGTCAAAACTTTGAAATTTTTTAATAGCTGTGGCTGTCTTTAAAATGGGTAACATTCTGAAAAATGCAAACTTTCTCAAATCTATATGGCAGTATAAGGGATACTGAGAATTGACTCTTATCACAGTGATCCTCTTTGATGTTATTCTGTTTGATGAAATTATTTGACAACCACAGCTGCATGATGTCACAGAGGAAAAATTATACCTCTTAATGAAAACGAATTGTTATCAAGACTATCAAGGCTTTAAGAGTCAAGGAGTTTTTAACACCCAATCCACCCCAAGAATTCAGATTTAACTATGACTAAGGCCACTACAAGTAAAGAAGGAGATTTTCAAACACAATTGGTTTGCAAGTCATTTAATTGGCCTTTGTGTTCAGAATTGATTTTCTTTTGTGAGAAAAAGACTTTAGTATACATTGACTTATTCTGCCTGGGGCATATGTGCAGTGGTTCCATGCTTTCTGGTTCTGGATGTAGATTTGCAAATGGCGTATAACCATGTTATATCACATGTTCTTTTCAGAATGGAGCTAGATGCTGGAAGAGAGAATCTGTCACCTTTTCCTTATTGAATAGCCCTCATTTAAAAGCAAACCAACAAGCAAACACAAACTCTCTTTTCATGATTTACTTAAGTTCCATTTAATTATTTATTTACTTACTTAATCCATTTCTTGCTTGAGAACATGGAGGGTTGGTCTTCACATCACAGTGACATTTTGTAGCTCTTCATTTACCCCTTGACATACAACATTTTATTTATGTTGTGACTCACATATAATTTCTGTTTATTGCCATGAACATTTTTTGTTTCTTTCATTCCTTTCTTTGGTTTTGCTTTGCTTTGTTTTCCTAGATATCGTTCTTATTTATTTTATACTGATGCAACATGGTTTTGTAGAAATAGTATGCTTTGAAACATACGGATACAGCACAGTGTTTTGGAATGTTTTGTTTTCTTTTATTTCATGTAAGACTTTCTGAAGGCAAGATTCTGCCATCCTAGTCCTATTGGGTTGGTTTCTGCCTTGTCATTCAAGCTACTGATTTCAGCAGGACTCCTATAAAATAAAATAAAGATATCCATAATTAAAAGAATCTGAATAAAAGCTAAGATTTCCAAAGCAGACTACTTTGATGTCCAGATGTCTAAACTTACACTTCTGTTATTTTTGTTTGTTTGTTTAACAGACAATAATAACAGTAATAATGTTTAACTCATTAAATAAATGAGTTAATATTCAGGTCTCCTCTCTAGAAAACAATTTGCAGAGTTTGAATGTACAGGTGATTACCTTTAAAAATATATTTGCCAGTAACTCACTAAACAATATAGAAGGTTTTAGTAATTCAATATTAATTTTAAACTTTTGTCAAAATTTAAAAAGCCTCAGAAGGGAAGATATGGTACATATTTCTTTAACAAAAGAAAATGTAAATAGCTCACTGTAATTGCTGTCATTGCTATCAATAGGTGATATGAGTATATAAGATGTCCTTTAATTACAAAATGAATGAAAAAAAATAACTTATAGACATGCTGTCTGTATTCATTGTGCCTTAGCCTATAGAAATTTTGAAGAATCACCATAATGCCTTTGGAAATAAATTAATATCCTACATTTCTCTCAGCAAAGATGATGGTCTTCTGTTAAGCTTTCTGTGTCTTTTCTTTAACTCTTCCATTTGTCTCATTTATTCTTTGGAAACTTAGAACTGTTGATGACAGAGATTTTGATTTTCAGATGTAGAATGAACTTCTAGGTTTACATAATGTATGTATAATCTTGGCCATTTTATACTATTAAAAGAACAAATCTTCTTAGTGTAAAAGTTAAATCTTTCAACCCCCTCGTTACTTAGGCTTTCTGGTCTGTTTCTGTTTGTATCCACTGAAAGTATCCCTTGTATCTATCTGTGTTATGTGCTATCTGAATATACTCATTAATTCTTAAGGGAGATTTTAAAGATAATTCAAATGGTAATCATACAAAATAACTCAACATTTAAATTCTTAGAGAGTATTGATTATTAACGACTTTATTCCAGACTCTCAAATGAGCTGCTATTTATGACTACAGATGTTTCTCCTGTGAAAGCACATCAAAGGCTCTAAAAATAATGTATGCAAATATCTACATTCTTCCTAACTTCAAATATCTCAAAGGTGATGGTACTGGCAAGATGAAAAAAAAAAAAAAAAAAAAAAAAAAACCTAAAGTTCCTTGATTTCGGTATGTTGGAAATGACAGAGGGTATTTTTGTTCATAATTTGGTCTGTATTGTCCACAGCATATTTTCACCTTGGTAAAATAATATCATGTTTTCCCAAAGGATTATTTATATATTTTTTAAATCGATATATTTTTACATATTTTAGGAATCCTATTACAAATGCATTGGTAAAAAATTATCATTGCAGAAATGCTAAACATTTCTCTAATGTTTTATGCCAAGGACTGAGGCAAGACTGAGGCTTAACTGTTTTACTTTAATTCCAGCTCCTCTTCTTGAATTGTCTTATGGCAGGAAACTAAACTTATAGTGTTCTGGAGTTAAAAACTGAATACAGAGCAACCTAAAAAAAAAAAAAAATCAACTTGCAATTAAAATTCCATAGGTTAACATATATTGGAAATATAAAAAGAATTCCTGATTATTTGGTAATGGAATAAATGAAGTTGTGGGGGTCAGCCTCTTCTCGCAGATAACCAGCGATAGGACTAGAGGTAATGGCCTCAAGTTGTGCCAGGGGGGGCTTAGGTTGGAAATTAGGAGACATTTCTTCTCAGAAAGAGCAGTCAGGCGTTGGAGCGGGTTGCCCAGGGAGGTGGTGGAGTCAATAGGGACATACAGAGAGAGGGAAAGATGAATACAGAGATGCTGTGGAGCAACTGAACCTTAGGAGCAACTGTCTTATAAATCTTTGGATAATTCAAGATACAATACCACCACATTATATGTGAATAGCAGTATTGTATAATACAGTAATTGTACGTATATGCCCACTTCCTTGCTAAATTTAAATGGAATATAAGGATGTTTCACATTTGCTTTAAGAGGGAGAGAAAAAAAAAATCATATACTAACAACAGATTGTAGGAGTGCTAAGAGGGGGTTGTTTTTCAGTAAACATATAGTCTTTAGTAAACTGAACCTTTCCAATGTGTACTGTGAAACATGGAAAGTAGAGGCCAAAAGATGCCAGGTAATTTGAAGAGATCTGCAAATTTCATTTGTAACTTTATTCTGCTGGCCAAAATGGCAGGTACCTTAGAGATGTATAATTTTACTCCTTCCTAACTGAGATTTTTCACTGATCACATTATATAGCTGTGCAGTTGTGTCCCTACTGGCACCGGGAAACTGATTAAAACAGCTGGTTTATGGTTTCTACTGGCTGTAACTGAGTATTTTCTGTTCTGTAACATATGGCATGTTAGGGTAGTATGTTTTCACAAAGCTTGGGTAACAGAGTTGGTTTCTTGGTGTGTTCATTTGCTGAAGCATGTATTTGTCCTGGCTTCTAAACTGACTGGCTATGAAAGTGTTGTTTAAGATTGCTATTTACAACTATTTTCTGTATTGTTTCCTAAAGTTATTTTGCATCTTGTTAACTGTTCATTGTTGACATGCTTTGATATCCAGCTCCACTACTAGAGGAGGTGATAGGATAACTCTCAAACATTGTCTATTCTTCCAAATCCATGCATTTCATACTTCTGCCGTGAAAAGGATTAATTTAACTTAGGTGTCTTGGTGTCTTTCTGACTTGTGACATTTCCCATTTTCTAAAGAAAGGAAAAAAAAAAAAAAAGAAAAGAAAAAAAAAGAGGTAAAAGAAGAAGATTCTAGGGCTTTTTTTTTTCCTTAGTCTGTCAATAGAATTATGTCTTAGAATTTCTCCCTCACAACTCCTTTTACTTTTTTACCTTAAGTAGGTTTCTACAATGTGTTCTTTTATACCATGACTTATTCAGTAGAATACTATTATTTTTTATCATATTTGATTTCCTTTAGTTTATGTGCTATTGAGCTAGCTAATTCCTAGCGTGACAGATTCTACAACTTAGATATGTATACCTTCACTTATGAATAATCATCAGGACCTCTTCACTTGTGTTTTCTTTAAGGGTTCGGTCTTACTGACTTACCTTCTTTGAACTATAAAACTATTACCTCCATTCCTTTTTCTCTTTTCTCTTCTCTATACTCTGCTGTAATTTCCTGATATGTGGCAAGTTCTCTGTCCTAAAGTAACCTTTCCTGCTGTACCCAAATGTTTATTTGCACTTCATAAATATCCTGCTTTTGACACTAGGTACTTCCATGATCATTAAGGTTCTTTTGTTGTTGGTGGTGGTAGTTTGTTTTTTCATTTGTTCTGTTGTTTTCAGTTTTGTTTTTGTTTTTCTCAAGAAATAAAAATGACTGAAATGTTAAACAAGCTGTTTTTTTTTTTAGAATTATTTGGTTCACTTAAGTTACTGAAAGACAAAGTCACTGCTGTCTAACAAGGCTGAAAAAATTAAATCTCAGTGATTCAATAGGAATTAATAGTTGTCCTTTCTTCACAGTTTATATCTTTCTAGTGAAGAGAGAAGTTATGCTGCTCACCAGCAAAGATGAAACGACTTTCCTTGAAGCCAAAAAAAGATATCAGAGATATTATCACATATCCGTTGGCTTTTCTACCAGCTTCATTTTTCTTTTCAGCAACAGGATGGGAGTACTTTCTGGGAGAACAATAATCATCAATAATGTATTACAATTCTGCAGGATGATTGTCCTTTTTTTTTTTTTTAACAAAATTGTTGAAATTCTTTTTTTACTAATGACTGAGTCACTTGTAGTACCTTGTAGGTTAAACATTTGATTCACGTAACTAAGAACAGCTAACAAAATTAGCCTTTAGGAGTTGTTCCAGTGCTATTACTCATTCAGGTGGTCGTGCTGACTTCAAATGGGCTATAGAGGATGCATTATTCAGTAAGAAATGCAAGACAGAGTCTTTAAACTTTCACTGCAATGCACTAAAGGTGTTTGTTTGTTTGTTTGTTTTAAGATATTTTAATTACAGGGTTGAGCAGAAATGTCTATTTTAAGCACTTGATTCCAAAATAACACTATGAGGTAGACAAGAATTAAGTATGGTACTATCTCTCCTTTACAAGCAGAAAAATAAAGTGACTTGTCCGAAGCAGGATAGGTGATGAATTTTGGAGGAAAAAAAGTAAAACAAAGGAATTTCTGCTTCACATTTATACATTCTATACAAAAACATGGATTTTCTCTTCTTTGTCTTATTGTTATTAACATATAAGTAGTATATAAAGATTGATCTAAACTTTTTGCAATTAATTCAGTTAAAAATTCCAATCACTATTGGAATCTCCATCTCTTTTTTTTTTTTTCCAATCATATCTTTTTGTTTCTGACAAAAAAAAAATAATTTACATTTCTGTTAAAACTTTAATTTTGTAAGTGTATCCCTTAGAATATTTTTGTAATGAATTTTCCTGAAATTCGTAGAATCATAGAATGATTAAGGTTGGAAAAAACCTTCAAGTTGATCTGGTTCAACTGTCTCCCAACCACCAATATTACCCACTAAACCATGTCCCTAAGCACCATGTCCAACCTTTCCTTAAACACCCAAAAGGGATGGTGATTCCACAACCTCCCTTGGGCAACCCGTTCCAATGTCTGACTACTCTTTCTGAGAAGAAATGTCTCCTAATTTCCAAATTAAACCTCTCCTGGCATAAATTGAGGCCATTCCCTCTAGTCCTATCACTAGTTACCTGTGAGAAGAGGCCAGCTCCCCACACCTTCCTTTCAGGTAGTTGTAGAGAGCAATAAGGTCTCTCCTGAGCCTCCTCTTCTCCAGACCAAACGACCCCAGTTCCCTCAGCCGCTCCTCACAGGAGTTGTGCTCCAGACCCCTCACCAGCTTCGTAGCCCTTCTCTGGACACGCTCCAGGGCCTTGATGTCCTTCGAGGTGGAAAAACTACAAGAAACTGAACACGGTACTCGAGGTGCAGCCTCAACAGAGCTGAGTACAGGGGAACAATCACCTCCCTGGTCCTGCTGGCTACACTGTTCTTGATACTAGCCAGGATGTCGTTGGCCTTCTTGGCCACCTGGGTACACTTCTTTTTCTACCACTAAATTATGAATAATCTCTCTCATTTTTGTTCCACATAAAATATTTTTTCTTTGAATTCTAATTATTGAATGAATGTTGATTGTCATTACTAGAATAAAAGTTTATTGTTATTTAAAAATTTATTGGTATCAATTTATCAATATGTTGAAGGAATTGTGAATTTTATATTACTCCTCTAAGAAAATGGGCTCTCTATGAAACTATCAGTTTTGAAATATAGACAGAGGTGTAAATACTGCTCTGTTACTTTTCTTTTGATAAAATACCTGTGTGTTTGAAACAAGATACTCACGTGTGCAATGGCATCTGGCTTTTATACTGATCCATTGACAGTTTGTTTTTATCTACTTTGGCTGGGACAAAAGATGACTTTCTGCCAAGTAGACTCATGGAACTATCCTCTGTGATCAAACCAGCTGTGCTTTGTTTCTAGCCAAAGAGCAGATAGTGTTCAGTGAATCTTAGTTCTTTCCAGCTTCTAATTTACTGAATAAATTCACACTGTGAAAGCACCATTAATGATATCTACAACCAAAGATTTTATGCAGCCTTATATTTGCTTTTCTATAATATCTATGGCCCAGCAGCTGAACAAAGATGTTTTCCTTTTTTTTTTTCTTTTTTTTTTTTTTTCTGGATGTACTTAATAAAATGTAATGTAATTTAAAGTAATTACTATGGTTATGTTCTGTAAATACTATGTATTTTTATTGCATAAAGGGTAACAGTTTATGCAAAGCTCAAGAGTGTTCTTATTTCCACCTGTCTTCTAGTGCCTTTGGGTCAAGTTCAGTCCTGATGTAAGAGTGTGAAACAGCTCTGAAAAATATTCTCTTACACTTACATCAATGAGTGGCTCTTGTCGTAATATATCACAATCTCATTTTACACTGCTTGTATTTGGTACCAAATTGATCAATGCTAGTTCCCCAATCGAAAGCTATATGAGTGCACAACTTCTGTATTGGAGAACATGCAGTTTGTTCAATTCCATCTCTATCTGTTGGAGCATTCAGCAGGAGAGCTAATTAAATGGCAGTCTTTTTCAGCTAAAATGGACTCACAAACAAGTGCAAATTGAATGTTTGCTTCTAGCAGATAGCCTTTCATTACCCTGTATTCTCTGATTTTATGTGCAGAGGAATTCAAAAGTAATGAATTTCTACTATCTTTAAACTACCTCTGCATTCTAGGCTTATATGGTTTGGATTTGGTAGAGTGAATTCTGATTTTATTTATTTATTTAAGTTATATTCCACTTTAGAGCAGTTCCAGGTTCAACTTGTGCATGGCTTTTCTGCTGTTTCATTTACCTATTCAAAAATTTAGTGTTTATTCAAGTATCTCTGTAATGTCATAGTTCACAATTCATTCTGAAGCAAAGTTTCTGTGTTATGTATGCTCTTTGTTTCTCACTGAATAATAAGTATATGATTGCACTGAGAATACATTGCAAAGGGAATTCTCTTTCACCTTATGAAGACTGTAAGGAACCATGTGTTATCTTGTGGCATAAAAAATAAGGAGAGTTACAATAACAAACCATATGCTAAATCAAATCATAGCAAAAGTTAGTATGTTACAGGTATATGCGAAAGATCTGTAAACCAGATGATAGCAAGGTTTTTAAATAACTATAGATAATTCAAACCTAATACTTACATTTTTCTCCTGCATCACCAGTATGTTTGAACTGCACCAAATATAGTATGTACAACATCAAAGGGAGAAAAAACTGTAGAAAGTATTATTATTGATAATCAGATCTTTTATTATTAATAAACCAATTAGACTTGAGAGGATAATAAAAGTTTTTAAAAATAAATGAGGAGACTATATGAATGTGTTTGAAGATGAAATAAATTTTTCAAATAAACAGTTTTTCATGTGTCAAATAAATATTAATTCTTCAGAATATTTATCTAACACTCATATCTATTATTCTGTCTGAAACCACAGCACACTTCTCTATATTTACTAATATTGCATTATGTCTCCTAAGTTTGTCTTCAGTTATAACATGATGTATCATGAATAAGTCTGTGGAGGTCAATAAAGATAATTTAGTTTGAATCTGCTTGATAAGAACCATGTTATTACACTCGCGTTTTAATAAGAAAAATGTGAGAATAGGCTAATTATTAAGAAACATTTATAATGGTCACTCAATTTACTAACTATTTCTATGTTCATCTTGGAGTGAATGTTTACATAAATGCTTCATTTGCACAAAGGATTCAGATTAATAATGTCTGTTGGTGTTGTGGAACTGAATAACCATAGTCAATAACCATTCATCTCACCTAATATGAGATTTGTGGAATGTGTATCTGCAATCTCACCCTGCCATCCTATGTTCCTCTTTTAATCAATGGAGAGTCAGGAACTTTTATGGAATGGTGCATGCGACCTATTTTCAACATATTTGGTAAGATGCAATTAATTTCTCATCTTAAATTCCACTGTCAATATTTACTAGAGATTCGTTGTTTGCAGAGCATACTGAGGACTAATTCAGATGTAGTGATCTGTTCTGTGAATATCCACATTTGTTCATAAGAATCCCACCAAAGAAGCAAGGGACTTCGTGACTGTCTACCTCACTCAGGGAAGATGCTTCTATTCTAAAAGAACTCCTAAGGTTAAGGAAGGGGTACTCAATTGTTCTTTTTAGAGAATTGCACATAGGCTACTGATCCAGAGAGGCCAACAGGCAAGGATCTGTGAAACTATTCATGTCACACAGTAAGACAGGGAGAGTATTTTTGTTCTAAAACAGCTTGAACACTTGAACAAATACTGTCTGGCTGCAGTGTTCTGTGTTGTTGCTATATTGGCTTTGTCACAGATGTTGGCTGCTACATACAGAATTGCTAAACCTTAAAGGAACCTAGTCTTTGCCACTCCTGCATTGTGTTCTTCTAACTGGGCAAAGAAAGAGTATCTCATCTACTTCTGTCAGATTCACTAGTCATTCAAGTGAGTTATCAGAGAACAAAGGAACAATGTTCAGTGTCTTCTGATAAAGATGATTTATCTGATTCAGGTTGATAACTCTAGCAACCTGAAAGTAATGAGTCTGTTCTAAGTTACTTACCAAAGCTCTGTCCATATGAATATATTCATCTGTGACATCTGTCTAAAAAAGGGATAAATCTTCATCTAAACATCTTTCTCTCTACTGCTTAAAGATGTAACGACGACTACATTCTTAACTTTTATGGCATGAAAGGTAAGTGGAAATATTCTAGCCGAAGGACCATTCTCTTGGGATTTGTCAGATGTGAGTTGCAAACAGTACACTAATGGTCCATACTTAGGCAAATAAATAGATGTATTAAGACAGATTAGCTACATAGGGGGTTCATCACGAAGCTCCAATACAAAGGAAAAGCCACAGAAAACAGGAGCAGGATACAAGGGAGAAATTTATAAATATTATCTAAGCATAAAAAAGTGTTGTTAGGAAAGCCAAATATCAAGTAGAATTAGTGTTTACAGAGAACATCAAGGGCAACAAGATCTACTACATTAGTAGTAGTACAGCCAGCATGGCTTCACCAAGGGCAAATTGTGCCTAACCAATCCGGTGGCCTCCTACAATGGAGTGACAGCATCCATTGGCAAGGGAAGACTGACCAATGTCATCTACCTGTAAGGCCTTTGACAAGGTCCCAGATGACATCCCTGATCTCCAAATTGTAGAGATACAGATTTGAAGGGTGGACCATTCAGTGGCTTGAAGACCACACTCAGAGAGTGGTGGTCAATGGCTTTATGTCCGTGTGGAGGCCAGTGATGAGTGGTGCCTCTCAGGGTACCTCAGGGGTCTGTCCTGGGACCAGTACTGTTTAATATCTTTATCAATGACATAGACAGTGGGATTGAATGCACCCTCAGCAAGTTTGCAGATGACACCAAGCTGAGTAGTGCAGTTGATACAACAGAAAGAAGGGATGCCATCCAAAGGGACAAAAGAACAAGTGAGAAACCATGTGGACCTAATGAGGTTCAACAAGTCAAAGTGTAAAGTGCTACACCTGGGTCAGAGCAATCCCAGATATGAGTACAGACTAGGAGAAGAACTCATTGAGAGCAGACCTGCACAGAAGGACTTGGGAGTTCTGGTGGACAAAAAGCTCAACATGAGCCAGCAGTGCATGCTTGCAGCCCAGAAGGCCAACTGCAGTCTGGGCTGCATCAACAGAGGAGTTGGGAGCAGATTGAGGGAGGTGATCTCTGCTCTGCCCTTGTGAGGCCCCACTTGGAGACTGCATCCAGGTCTGGAGCCCCCAGCACAAGAAGGATGTTGATCTGAGAGTGGGTCCAGGAGAGGGCCTATAAGATGATCAGAGGGCTGGAGCACTTCTCCTATGAAGAAAGGCTTAGACAGTTGGGGATGTTCAGCCCGGAGAAGGCTCCGGGGAGACATTATTGTGGCCTTTCTGTACTTAAAGGGAGCTTATAAAGAAGATGGACAGCGACTTTTACATGGGCAGATAATGATAGGACAAGGGAGGATGGTTTTAAATTAAAAGAGGGGAGATTTATATTAGAGGTTAGGAAGAAATTCTTCACTCAGAAAGAGGGGAGGCACTGGCACAGGTTGCCAGAGAAGCTGTGGAAGCCCTATCCCTAGAGGTGTTCAAGGCCAGGTTAGATGAGGCCCTGAGCAACCTGACCTAGTCATTGGTGTCCTTGCCCATAGCAGGCCAGTTGGAGTTGGATGACCTTTAAGGTCCCTTCCAACTCAAGCTGTTCTATGATAATTCCATGATTAGTAGCCAAAGGTGAGCCTCTTGCTGAATGTAATGAGTGATACAGTAAAGATGGGCACAGACAATATCTTTTTTGGTTCTATTTTACCAGTAATATTTCCCAGGCCTCTGTGCTTGGAGGCAGGATTCAAGGGGAGAAGAACTACTAGTGGGGTGGAGGGGAAGGAATTGAAGCTTGCAGATGACAACAAATAAAGAACAGTCAATATGCTGAGAGTTTTGCTCCCATTATATTTACACAGGCTAGAGAAATAGGTTGACAGAAACCCAAAGAAATTCAAAAAGGTTAAATGTGAAGTCCTGCAGCTGGGAAAGAAGAAATGCTTTGCAACAGCATGGGCTGGGGACTGTCTATATGGGAAACAGATAGATGTTGGTAAAGGCCCAGGGAATTGGTAAAGGCCCATGGTAAAGGCCCAGGGAATTCTGGTGGGCAGCAAGCCGCATGAGCCAAAAGTGCACCCTGGCAGGAAGTCAGGTGTTCAGGAGTTAAGACTGGATATAAGAGAACCTTTTTCCTTATGAAGACATCCTTAGATTTTCCATCCTTGGAGATTTTCAAAACCAACTGAAGAAAGCCCTGAGCAACCTGGTTTGACCTTAGCTTTGAGCAAGACATTGGATTTAAGACCTCCTAGGTCTCTCCAAGCCTGGATAATCCAGTGATCCTATAAACATACCCTTTGTAGGACAAAAAAAATGTCATAATCTTTTCTTTGTGAGTGGCTACCTAAGCTGCTCAATAAGCTGAAAAAAAATAAAAATAAAAAAAAATCTCTTACCATATGAGTGAAAACTAGACTCTGTTATTGCTCACAGTAGTAAATATTCATGCCTCTGAGTAACACACAGGACTATCCCTTTGGCTGTCTTTCATTTCAAATGTCTGTCAGAAAAGATCAGTACTGATCTCTTTGTCAAGATCTGGTTCAATTCCAACATGGGTTCTCCCTTACTTGTTAGCTTTCTAATATAGTTCCAGCTTTTTTTCCATTCCACCAAATGTTTCACTATCCAAGCACAGACAGCTTTTTGTCACTGGTCTACTCCTCTCATGCAAATGTCCATGCATATCTAGGTGAGGGGATACAGGGTCATGGGTGTGGCATTGGAGGGAACTTTTGTGACAAGTGGATGTAATAGTGAGCTTAGAAGCAGATAAAATAGACAAAGATCACTTCTGTTATGCTTAGTCATGAAACATTAGAAAACTGTTGGCAACAATTAGGAATAAGGGCTTTGTCTCACACACACTGTACCTGCAATGCAATTCCTATCTTTGAAGCAAGCACAAAGAAATAACACATTCTCTTTTTAATAATGTATCCCATCTGCCCGTTTTACTGATTTTAAATAGGTTAAATCTATTTCATTACAATTTCCCATACTGTCAGTGAATGGCAATAGTGAGATTATGAATCTGAAAATTAACATATTTATGGGAAAAGTGATGGTCATTGACATGGAAAGCCTGTTTTATTTATCACATACCTCTGTCTTTTAAACAATGAAAGTAAATAATACAGGCAGTATTTTAAAGTGAAACATTGGAAGGTGTAAGTAAGGTCTTGACAGAGGCTTGTGTTATAAACCACATCTAGCAGTTAGCAGTTAGTGGGCACAGTTAGATGTTCAGAAGTACAGACCTTCAACAACTCTTTGAAGTCAATGAAAACTACCTGCACTTTCCACCTTTCTGAATCACACAGTATATATTTAACAGACTGAAAAAACTCTTTGTAGTTTAACTTCACTTACTTCTTAGCATGTGTATAAGGGATTAACATGATCCTGATGTTATATTGTCTAAGTATTTCAGAAGCATTAATTACATCTATTAATATTTACAGCACTCCTGAGAGGTATGAAAATGCAGTTATTACCACATTAAAGATAGTGAACTGAAGCACGGACAGACTGACTTCCAATGGTACAGTAAAAATCAGTGATGGAGCAAGGAATTTAAACTGCAATTCTGAGATTAACACTTTCACCATCAACTCTTTGTTGTGGGATTAGTTATTTCCTTCTTACTCTTCGATTATTTGAAACCATAAATGTGTTCATAAATGAAAATACGTCATAATATCACTGCAACAATTTTGAACTTCAGATTTTCAGGACAGATCTCAGGTAAACATTCTTCTAGTATCTGTCTTGAGTCATATATTATATTGTTGTAAGATTGCTTAATTCTGTCGGGGGTATTTTCTGTGTTAGCTAATTCATTTCAGTTTTAATAATTTATTTTGCTTTAATATTAGTGTTTCATCTTACATGTGTTTTAACTCTACTACTTCCTTCTGTCCTGTTCAAGACTAGCTGGAGGTAGGTGAAGGAAAGAGCTGTTTGGAGAAGGTTGCATTGTGTCATTTTAGAAAGAAGTATCTGGATTTTTATATATTTTTTTTGGGGGGGGGGGGATATTTTCTTAAGTTTAACTCTATGCAACTAACACTAGTCTTCAAATCTTGATTAACCGGGTAGTACAGGTTTTTTGGATTGTAAGCTAACAGGGCCTTATTATGCTAAGAACCAGACCCCTCAAGATACATGATTCTTTGCATTCACAGCTTTCTCTCTCTCTCTCTCTCTCTCTCTCTCTCTCTCTCTCTGGCAGCAGTTACAGTGGATGTGGTACATCCTTATTTCTAATTTGGATCTGCTACATATCTTCCATGCAATTGCACATTCTCTATTATCTCTATTATACTGTCTATAATAGGAAAGAGAGTGGATAAGGTTTCCTGAAACTCTCAGTGTTAACTGAGGAGCAGAAGGTAGAGGAGAATAGCTGTCACCTAAGAAAAGTTAGGCATCTTTTTACTTTTTTTCAATTCCCCAGCTGTAAGCAGCAGTTTCGATTTTCACAACCATTCTCTTTTTAGACCTTGTTTTTCACTCTGCCTACGTTGTTCTTTTTTTTTTTTTCCATTACCATCTACTCTCCCTTTTCTTTATGCTCTTTGAGGTCCCGTTCCATTTTATGAATCCTGCTGCCTGACCCTCAGTCATGTGCTTTATCTGCATTATCTGACTCAGTAGGAGTCATGTAGCAATTGATTGGTAGTCAGTCAATAGCTGAACAATTGGTAGGGAACTGCTGAGCACCAAATCATTGATTTCCTCCCCATTGATGCCTTCGCAGCTGGTTACCTTTTACTGTGCCATTACAAGTAATGGAGGATACAAAATGGAAAATAAATATATCTATATGTAATATAGGTCTAGAAATAATTTCATATATTTAACAAATTTCCAAGGAAAAAGAAGATAAAAATTGGTTTGGGGCAACATGATCACCATCAACAAGGCAGAACACAAATTACAGGAATACCTCAGAAAATCAAATCCAATAACACTAATAGTGTAAACTGTTACATTTTTTTAATCTATAATATTAATTAATAGACAGCTCTGTTAAAATACACTTTTGATGTACTTGCATTTCCAAAAATACTGTTGATACAATCTACATGATATGGTCTCGGTTGACACTTGATTTAGAATTTTTTAGGGCTCTATACTTCAAGAGTCTAGAACACTCAGTTGAGCCCCAGAGTTTAAAAAAAAAAAAAAAAAAAGAGAGTTACTAGTTTCCATGAACTCAAAAAATCTGACATTGCCTTCATACATAAGTGAAAGAGTGAGATTTAATACTGATTGGCAAATCTCTCAGTTGAGAGAAATAAATATATATTTCTCATAATGTTATTTCCCATCCCATTTTCTGTAGATATTTTGACATTTAAACTTAGTGCTTAAGCTTTGGACATATTTATGTCTAAAATAGGTTAGATGAGATGACAAAAATCTTAGCTATAGAGCTTAAGTACCCTGTATTTATATTTAGGATCTTTTTAAAAAACTCCTGTTCTGATCTATGCTGCATCCTAAATGAGGCCAGTCCATTATCATATTGAAAATGTTTATTGATACATTCTATAAACATTAAAACTATATGTTTAGGTGTATGTACAGGACTCTGGAACTTATATGTGAGATTTCACAGTATGACAACATAGATAAAATGCACAGTAGTAATATGATAGAATGAAAACGTTATTGAATGAATCAGTTAATTGTCTGAAAATACTAAGTTCAATAAGATATGCATGCATGATAAAATTTCCTTAGCTTAAAATAAATATCTTCATTTTTGTTCCATTTTAAAAGCTGTTACATATATTCTGTTTTCACATAAGACATCTGGATTTTGAGAGATCTAAATTTGGGTAAAGTAAGAAAGAAAATTCAAACTTTAATTCACGATATTAGTCTGTTATTTTTGTGTTTTGGAAGGACCTTCCTACCTCAATTTTAGGGCTTAACACCAGGTAACAGGAAGTTACACTTTCTAAAACAGATCTTCAGAGTCTACTACTACTCAGTTGCCTCATTCCTACCTCTGTGGAATAATGTTATCTTTTTAGAAGAAGTAGGTCTTGCATCATGTCACATACTGTCAACAGAAGAGCTCTTCAAAGACGTACAGCTGTTCATTCCTAGCCATATTTTTATGCTTTCATGGAGTAACTGCTTTCAAAGAATAATTGGTTAATCCACAAGTAGCCCTATTTATTCTACAGCTAACATTATTAAAATCTATCTCTAAGTTATGGTACTCAAAATCAGTCCCTGCCACTTGAAATTTCCATTGATTCATAAGTATGCTAACATTTTTGAGTGTCAGTGACAGAAGTTCTTTTTCAAATGTCATCTAAATGGTACTAAAGCGTATGCCAAACAGAAGTTAGCCAGATAGTTAGATTCTGGTAAGGCTGTTGGTCTAAATCTTGTCAGTCACTGAAGGAAAACTGCAAGGGGTCACCAGAGCACCTTGGTTATTCCTATTTTGAAGTTATTACAGGAGTCTCACGTAAGTTAGTTAATCACTTTATCCAGTGACTATGTGAAGGATCACACAGTAAGCAGCAAGTTCTGATTTCCAATAACATCTTATTTTTAAACATTACTAAAACACAGAATCTAATGAATATGCTGATGACAAAGAGAAGATGGAAGTTCTTTATGCTCTGCATATTGACTAGGAGGCTACTGCAATTCAAATTGTTCAGGGTGAAGAATTAAACCCCACATGAAAACAGAAGTGGAAAGAAGGCAGAGAGATTCCTTAACAGATCTTACATTTTCTATTTCTGAATCACCATTGACATTTCCGTGTTTGGTAACAATGAAGAGGAATATCAGAAATAGATCATATCTTCATTTTCAAAACAGTGTTATCCAAACAAAAGTTGATTGCCTGAAAAACAAAACAAAACAAAACAAAGCAAAACAATATACAAAGAATTCAACAGAGGCTTAGGAGGGTTTTACATATATTCAAATATCTATACATGCAATATGAAAATGTAAGAATGGCTGCTGTAGATAAGACTAAAAGTTCATTGAGTCCACAGTATTTTTTCTGTAATCACCAAATAGCAGACGATAAAGACAGCTGTAAAAAAAAAAAAAAAAAAAAAAAAAAAACTAAGTAAAAATAATAATAAAATAAAATAAAAGTAAAGTAAAGTAAAGTAAAAAGTAAAGTAAAATAAAACCAGAATTAAATGTTATAGCTTCTATGTAAACTTTAACTTAGAGTCACTATTGTTAAATAAGCTTTCATCATTGAACTGAAAAAAATAACTAGATATAGAATTGCTAATCTTTTATCACTGGATTTCTTTCTTTAATACACCATTAATTCTTGCTTACTGTTCACTTCAAAGAGCTAAAACTGAGGTACCACAGTAAGAAGAATGCTTAATTGTCTTTCAAAAAAAAAAAGTATAAACATTGCAAAAAAAAAAAAAAATCCAAAAGGTGTTTTAAGATTTGGATGAGGAAACAGAAATGAAACAATTATAGTTTTGTAATGTTAAAGATCAAAATCTTATGAAGTATTATCTTACTCAGAATAATATAAACCTTGAAAGAGATTCTTCAATAATTTGTGACCAATACTTCAGCTGCCAAATAATATTAATTCTGGTCATGTTATATGGAAAAGGGAAAAAAAAAAAAAGAATCATCATATTACTTTTTTTGGTAATATATCAAAGAAATAGAGGGATATTGGAACATAAGTGTAATCTAGATGATAAATCAATAAAAATACAGTGTTTTTCAAATGGAAATGGACTGTCTGCATAAAAGACAGATCACATACTTTCCAGAATGTATGGTGAATGAAAGTCAGAGGTAGATTTATAGAAAAAGGCATGTCCTCACTGTTATTCAACACACAGGACTCTAGTACCTGCCAAAAAATGTTACTTTTAATCTGGGTCTCTAAAACCTGTTGAGATAGTCTTTTGCCAATGAATTCTTCTTGTTATAGTCTACATGAATCTCAATGTGATGGGTATTCATAATTGCACACTATGATATCATAGTCATTCCATCTCATGTTTTGCACCCCCAGCCTTTTGTAGGAGCACTCAGCTGCATGCTCATTAGCAAGGTCAAATATTAAGACACAAGGAAACAGCCTCTAAACCTGGGTCAGGTTTAGATTAGATGTCAGGAAGAATTTCTTCATGGAAAGAGTGGGTACGGATTGGAACAGGCTACCCAGGGAAGTAATAAGAGTCTCTATCCTTGGAGGTATTTAAGAGACCTGTGCGTGTAGTGCATATGGTTCAGTGGTGGACTTGGTAGTTTTAGGTGATGGTTAGACTTGATGATTTTAGGGATCTTTTCCAGCCTAAACGATTCTGTGATTACATTATTATTTCCTGCCCATGATCGGTGATAATAAATACAAACCCTACTTCTACCCCTAGGGAAGACAGATTTGAAAGATGAATGCGTAAGTGTCTAAAAATGCATTCAAATTCACACAAAAGTTCTGATGAGTTCTAACCACTACTTAGATTTTGTTTGCTGACACCAAAAGTACACAATTAATTGTCCTTAATAATTAATGAAATTATCAAATATCTTGTGTTCAAAGCTGTTGCTCTTTCATCTTCACTAAAAATCAAAAAAAAAAAAAAATAACTAATGGTATATTACTTAAATTTACTCTTTGCTATACATATATATTAAGACTCTTTCATCTAAACCAATGAGACTCTTTGAGATAATTCATTGATTTATTTTACTAGCATTTATCTTCTTTTGGGATCATTCTATAAATGTCAACTTTCGTTTTAGATGAACAAACGGTATTTGCATGGAGCTTTTGCTTTCCTTAGTAAACTGTCTTTGTCTCAACCCAAAAGTTCTTGCACTTTTACCTTTCCAATTCACTCCCTCATCCCACCAGGGGAGAGTGAGGGAGCAGCTGGGTGGTGCTGAGCTGCCTGCCAGGGGCTACACTACAACAGTCCTTTTTGACATCCCTATTATGGTTGCTACAGTAACACCCCTGTTTGTTTAGCCCTATTAACCCTATCCCAGCCAAAACCATAACAGCAAGATGTTTTATGATTGATGTTCATTTAGATTATTATTGGAATATTCTCAAGAAATGGTCTAAGTAACCTTTTTTAGTCCATCAATATTCTTCCTGTTAGAAAGCTTTTTTAAAAATGAAACTTGTTTGCTCAAAATTAATCTTTTTATTCCTGTTGCATCAGTCATAGATGTGGACAGTGGGGTTTTTGCTTTCTTTTTACAACTGCCTTCTCTAAATTTAAGTAATCCTCAAAATACAGTCTTTAGTTATTTAGACTAAAATACTAGGCTGAAATTCAACACTTTGAAATGTTTTCTTTGAAAGCAGTGTTTTCCAAACTTCTGATAATTTTGACTGTTTTCTTTTTAATTCTCTTCAAATTGTGTATATATATATATATATATATGTGCCTATCCAAATTCAGGCACAGGCAGATGATATTTTATTAATACTAAGCAAGTCAGAGCATTTGCTTTAGTATTGTAGGCTGCTTTCTTGTTTAAATATGAGTAGTACAGTATATTTCTGGGATGATAGTGTTGACATATTCTAAGCTTCAGGTCTCTTTTCAGAACTTTGAGAACTGCAATGTTGGTTGAATTTTTTCCTCTCTGCTCTTATAACAGTTAAGAGGCTTTCCAGTAATAGTTAACATTTCTTCTCTTGCTAAGTGTTTCCCAGTTGTTGTTCACTAGCCATTTCAAGAAGTTCACTAGCAGATTCAAGAATGAAAACATGGCTGGCAGGTTTCCAGAATTTCTTTCCATGAGAAAACAGTCCTTTTTTGACTATGTGACTATTTATGCTGACAATGCTAACCCCTACCCACTTGAAGCTTCTGCTGTCAGAGGTTCATCTGTAAAGCAGGGCAAGAGGGGTCTCTGGGTCCTCAAAGGCACCTCCTCACGGGGTATAAAACACTGAATTACAGACAGATTAAGATGCTCAGTCAGAGGTACTTTGTTAACAGCTTAATTTTTGTTGCGAGTCTAATGTCTTTTTTTGTCGTTAATAGATTTTTTTTTTCTGACACGTTAAGCTGCAGAAAGTATCAAAAAAATTAAAAGAGACTGTCAAGTTATTAATTTATAGAATAAGGGACTAGCTTTTAGACTTTCACTGTCTTTCAGATCACAACCCAATTATTAATTAAAACCCAAAGACTTTCTGGCTTGGTTTTCACTGTAACTGCTGCCAGAAAAGTAGTCCTCGGTGAACAGTAATAAAGACAGATTACTTAGATTACTTTGGACTTCATTACTGCATAATGAGCTCTCTCTTAGTTTTGATAATGGATTACCACTTTGTTTACAAAAGGACGTTTGATATCCCAGAACAGCCTTGATGATGTTATGTAGAAATAAAATATATTCATACTCTTAAGATGTTATAAAACCAACCTTGAATGCTAAATTTTGTTGGTACCAATGGTAAAGTAGTGAGAATGAACTCACAAGAAGTTGACGAACACGGGAACACAGTCAGGTCCTTTTTTTACAACATTTGTCCATGGTTAATCCAGGTAAAAGTAAAACCCCTCTGACACCCCAATTCAAAGAAGCTTTAAAACACACAGCACTGTTTTTGAGAGAGAGAGAGACTTCTGATGTCATATATCCTAAGCAGTAATGTTTCTTTTTTGGGGGGCTGGGGGGGTGGGGGGGAAGCATATATATTTATATATATGTATATATATATATACAAATCTATATATATTGATTTGGCTTGCAGGTTATGATTAGAGGAAAAGATAAATCCATCCTAACTTGGTTATTCATTCAGTACTTAACTCATTCTCTTGAAAAACTTGATTTTCCAGAAAATGTTCATGTCTGATTCAAATTAGGTTTTCACTTGTTATAGGGGAAAGCCTTGGATAGTGAAGAATAAAGCTCCACCATAAATAAAAATGTCACTACCAGAAAGCAGAAGCGATCAAATAGAAGCAATGTAATTTGGAGTGATTTAAGGCCAGACACAAATCACTATGAAAAACTGAACCTTGATTCTGGTTATTCTGAACTTCAGGTGAATGCTCAAATGTTCTTGGCCATGCTAAGCAGATGCCAATTTCTTTGGAATATTTTTTACTATTTTTAAAAGTCTATCTTTAATTCTCCAAAGAAAGAAATTCAAAAAGAAATCCTTCAGGACGAGTGATTCCATCACCTTTCCAGGGATGGAGGTGAAGCTGACAGGCCTGTAGTTTCCTGGGTCCTCCTTCTTGCCCTTTTGCCTGAAATCCCCCGTACGGGCCAGGGCCTATGACTGGGAGGCTAATTCCAGATAAGGCTTCATCTACCTCCTCTTCCTGATAAGGTGGCCTGTAGTAAACACCCACAACAGTATCAGCTATGGTAGCCTGCCCTTTAATCCTTACCCATAAGCTCTCAACTTGCTCTTCATCCACCCCCAGGCAGAGCTCAATCCATTCTAGTTGTTCTCTCACATAAAGTGCAACTCTACCACCTCATCTTCCTGGCCTGTCTTTCCTATAAAGCACATAGCCTTCCATGACAGCATTCCAGTCATGTGCGCGATCCCACCGCATTTCTGTAGTTGCTATGAGATCGTAGCCTTGTGACCTCACACAGATCTCCAAGCTGTCCTGTTTATTCCCCATGCTACGTGTATTGCTATACAAGCATTTCAGGGAGGTGACCAAGCCTACAGGTTTCCCATGAGGGATGAAAGGTGATTTTTTAATAATGTCCTGCATTCACTTCCCCGGCTGCATACACCCGCTTGAGGCATCCTGACTCCCATTAAACTGTAAGTACAGGATCTAGAAAATACTGATTTCAATACAATAAATTTGAATATTACAAGAGGGAAATGATCTACTAAATTACCCATTTGACTGAATCTAGGCTACGCTATGTGCTTCAGAGGTAAAGCATACCTCCTATCTATAGATAAGAGGATTGTGTATTTTCTTAAAAAAGCTGCCTTACCTTTGCTCACTGTTGCTTTTCTGAGGAAGATTATTTTAATTTTTTTTTTTTTTTTTGGGGGGGTGAGACATTTGTTTCTTTGAGGTTTGGATTAGAACCTGTCCTCCAAAGTTTAAATAATTGACTTATAATTTACCATTAAACTACATGGTAAAAATTAAAGTATAAAATACAACTAACAAACATTTATACAATAAATTAATTTGGGGACATAAGACTGAAGTAATATTTATAACATCTTGCATAACTTAGCAAGTAAACCAGAAATAATAGTTATTTCAGATGACAATAAAATTATTCAAGGATGATTTTGAAAGTTGCTCTTGTTCCCAAAGCTCTCCTAAAAGTAAACACTTTATTATTTTTTTTTATTATTTTTTTCAGTTCAGCTTTAAATTTTATATGTGCTGTGTATCTGAACAAAACAAACACTTGTGCAAAGGGATCATTAATCACAAGTCAAGCTTTTCTCAAAAGCTCTGTCAGTCTGTTTACATGCCTCAGAGTTACTGTCAAATCTCTACGTGTTTCATTTTATAAAAAAAATGAAAAGTAGTTTTGATATGCATCTGTTAAAATATAGTGAAACTTACAAAAAAAAAAAACCAAAAAACTTAAGCACTTCTTTTTCAGTGGAAAAAAACCTGAAAGAATAGTATAGCATAGCATAGAATAGAATAAGATTTTGAGAGAAATCCAGTAGGATCTAAAATACAGAGGGAATTATCGTTATACATAATTTAAAAGGACTTTGTTCATTAATAATAGAAATTTGATTTTAAAAATTAATTTTTAAAACTATATTTATCAGAAAATCATTACTTGCCACATTTTTGACAGGCACCTGTACAGAAACTGAAGAGGTCTCTGCAGAATGGTTGCAATTGTCAAAGCTTCAGTACTGGCTTTGTTTTTCTGTTTATGTAAATATTAGGTAGGTTTTGAGAAGCACATTTTTGTGTGTGCCTTTTTTTGTAATAGAATTGATGAATTTTTTGGCTAGACAAATATGAAATTATTTTGGACTGGGAGAATGCCATATTGCTGCCAGAATATCTTATAGGATGCTGTTCATGTTTTCAGTCTTTTAAGACTATTCTTTATACGTGTATATGTATCCAAAGTGAGATATGTGAAAAAGAAAAGATTATTATTTATATTTTTTTTCATGAAGTCCAATTCTGGCATAAGAACAAATAGGCAATGTTAATTCAGGAAAATTAATCATAGATATACTTAGTTTGGAATTTGGAAAAAAGAAGTGGAGTTGTGGGGCAACCTCCCTGTAAAAAGAAAAAAAAAAAAAAACAAGAAAAAAAAAAGAAAAAGAAGCCAGGGCAAAAACTGAAAGTAGCATTATGAAAGTCCTGACTGTGTTAATAACATCATACAGCATTCAGAGGTGAAACTTTTTTTCATGCATGTGTTTTATATGCTGTGCTTGATTTGTCTTGTCTCTGACATACCCGTTTTTCTCTTCCTTTCCCTACCTTTTGGTAAGGGATGTATAGATGGTGATGTATGGAAGAGGTTTGGGCTGTAGTTTTAAACAGAAACTCAGTATAACTGAACTACAACTCGTGAGGGTTTTTGTTTGTTTTGCTGAGGGAGGAAGTTGTTTCTTTTTGCAGGTAAATTGTCATCATATTTTGTAGTGATATTCTTTTATTTTTCTAAGAGTTTCTTACATTTTTCACAGCAAGCGGGAATCTGTAATTTAACAGTGTGTCTAGCAAAATTCTGAGGGTTTTTCTTCAGTCTTTAAAAACCATGTCTGACAGGCACACATACTGTCTCAGCATCACAGTTCAAGAACAATCTTTAAAACAAGTTTATGTTTATAAACTTTAAAAGAAGTTTGTAAACTTGTTTTAACAACATATTTGTAAAGAACATATTTGTAAACAACATATTTCTAAACTTGTTCAGTGTCATGACAAAAATATGGAAAAAAAATAGGCTATGAACATAGTTCTCCCAAGTACTGCTCTCTTGCCTTAAGTAAATGCATAGCCTCCCCAAATACTTCTCTTTTTTCAATAAGTTGAAAATATTCAAAGCAAAATTCATGGTTTCTGTCTTCACAACACTTTGTAAATTAGTGACAGTCATTTTAATTGTATATGTGGATGGGAATTTATTAGAATAATATTTTCAAAATGCAAATTTTTCATGGACTTATTTTAATTTTATAGTTAAATATCTATTTTATATTTATGCACTGTTTTTAAATAATAAAAGTAAAGAGCTCTTATTAAAAATGAATGCAAGGAATGCTTTTTTTTGCATTCCACTAGTTTTTATTAAATTTAGAGTTTAATAATTTGAGGGTAAAACATCAATTTATAGTTATTCTGAGAAAAAAAAATAAAACTGTAGAAAACTCAGTGTATGCATTGTAAACCAGAATTGCTTTCAATTTTTATATCAACTTAATTCACTTGTAAGAAGGTAAAAAATATCCATAAATTAGACTCCTTTTAAAAAAAATCCTAGCTTATTTAAATTTTGTTAAAATGGTTCACAATCTCCAAAGCCATTGAAATTCTTCACAAATGAACTATGAGAACTCAACTCTAGAGCATAGATAGATAACAACTTTATGTCTGAAATAGGCTACATACAGTTCTTCTGTTCCTGAGAAATAGGCAAATTGTTTGCCCTGAGAGTTTAGATACTACTCGTTTTGATTAAAATTAAGAATACTTTTCTCCCGTGTTATCATAATGTATTAACGTTCACAGATCAGCAGAGTATTAATTACAAAACTATCCATGCACAGGACAAAATTATAGATCAATTATTTCCAATTTAATTATTTTAAAAGAAAGTGAAAAATAAAATTGATAAAGACTCCCCTCCCTTCTCTTCTCCCACCCCATCCCCCAACCTACAAATAAACGAATGAATAAAACTGACAGAAATATTGAGGTATTTTTAATTGCATACTGTAGTCAATGCCAAGGAAAACAACAAGTGATAAAATTAATAACAATTAAATCTGAAATCTTGTATTTTTTGGAAAGTATAAATTACAGTTGAACTCAGGAATCTTGAAATAACAGTTACAAGTACAGCAGTATCCCCAGCTCCCAGGGTTGCTCTTTGTGCTGTACTAATATCTGCCTGCAAATAATTTTTTTCCCTGCAGGAAATGCTGGATTATAAGTGGTGTATCCTAAACAGAACATATACTGTGATATACTTTTTCTGTTACGTATAAATTTATTTTCTTATAAAAGCATATTTAGCTTCTTGATATCATTAAAAGATGGTAGGGATATAACATCAGCCTGACTTCCTGGGTTGGTAGAAAGAACTTGCTGCAAAAAATGTAAATTTTATGGCTAAAAAGAAGCAAACAAAACGAAAAATAGTCTTAAAGCTGTACACCACTGATTGATGGAAGCAATACCCTGGAGACAAATATAAAGAAATATTTGCCCATAAGCCCAATGAGTGGTCACGAATGGAAATGAAACATGAGATTAGATCGATCTTTTCAGATTTGCAGTCTGTACAAGAGTAAGTTGTTGGAAATGGTCTTGAAGTGAAATCCAAGATCCAAAATTCTTCCTTCTGCTAAAGAATGGCTTTTATGTTTAACTTCAAATTTTTAGTTTCTTATTGTATTGGAAGAGAAGAATATATATGTGTGTGTGTATTTTCAGCTCAGGAATCTAAATTTCCTGTTCCCTGAGGAAAATATGACTTAAATGACGGATGTGCTAGTTCCTTAAACTCCAATGTATTTGTGAAGCTACCTAATAGTTATCTCTAGTTATCTCTCTCTCTTTTTTTTTTTTTAAGCCTTACCACATATCTGAGCTGCTGCAGTGTATAGTATCAAACTGCAGTCAATTTCAATTACAGTACCAGTCAATTTCTTCTGTACTTAGGTGATAAAGGGCCTAAATCCTTGCTAGTAAAGTCTCTTAGCCTTCAGAAGAATGTAACTGTTCAAAAAATCGTTATCAGGGACAATTTTAACAACTGAACACTTCAGATGGTTGAATCACAGTGCTGGGAATGGTCCTTGCCACTTTGTAATTTACAAGTATAGAGGTAGCCTAAATTTATGCCTCTGGGTAGAATCATAATGGCACCAATGTGCTCTGTGCTGAGCACCAGTTCTCAGAGCACAGATATCATTTAAAACTCATCAAAATGCAGAAATTGCTCGTTGATGAGAGAATTAATTTGGGTTGTGGGAAGTATAGCTTCCAACACCCATTTTAATTCATCTGGAGCAAGGACTAGAGTTGAGTTGTCTTATGAGTGTGGCTTGATCTGCAGATTATAAATATGGGCGGTATTAGCATCTATTTTTGGAGTATGCAAACCTAGGTAATAACAATAACAATAACAATAATAATAATAATAATAATAAGTTTATTAATACATAATTGAAGAATGTTTTTCCATGTTGGTTTTCCATTTTGTTCCCTCACTGGCATCTTCCACTTTCCAGGTTTATTGACTTCCCACTGTTTGTAAGATCCTGAACTTTCCTAATATGCCCTATAGAGATCATATAAAGATTAGGATTTGCAATACTGTTCAATCTCACTTGGAATTTGACAGTCTTTTTTAAGCCTGAAGAACCAGAAAAGACAATATGCTTTCTTACTATGGTCATAAAACTAAAGGTAAGTGAATCATCCATCAGGATGTTTGCTTCTCTGCAAATAAGAAGCTAAACTTTTAAAGTTATAATGTCAATAGGGACAAAAACACTGTTCACAAACAGTGACAGACTGGTGGGAGATGTGGTGGTCGAGAGCTGTCTTGGGCAGAGTGACCACGAAATGGTTCAGTTCTCTATTCTTGGCGAGGCCAGGAAGGGGACCAGTAAAACCGCTGTCTTGGACTTCCAGAGGGCTGACTTTGAGCTGTTCAGGACACTGGTTGGCAGAGTCCCTTGGGAGGCGGTTCTGAAGGGCAGAGGAGTCCAGGAAGGCTGGGTGCTCCTCAAGAAGGAAATCTTAACGGCACAGGAGCGGTCTGTCCCCACGTGCCCAAAGACGAGCCGGCGCGGAACTAAACCGGCCTGGCTGAACAGAGAGTTGTGGCTCGAGCTTAGGAGAAAAAGGAGGGTTTATAATCTTTGGAAAAGAGTGCGGGCTACTCAAGAGGACTATAAGGATGTTGCGAGGCTGTGCAGGGATAAAATTAGAAAGGCCAAACCTCATCTGGAGCTCAATCTGGCTACTGCCGTTAAAGATAACAAAAAACATTTTTACAAATACATCAACACAAAAAGGAGGACTAAGGAGAATCTCCATCCTTTACTGGATGCGGGGGGAAACTTAGTTACAAAAGATGAGGAAAAGGCTGAGGTACTCAATGCCTTCTTTGCCTCAGTCTTTAGCGGCAAGACCAGTTGTTCTCTGGATACCCGGTACCCTGAGCTGGTGGAAGGGGATGGGGAGCAGGATGTGGCCCTCACTATCCACAAGGAAATGGTTGGTGACCTGCTACAGCACTTGGATGTACGCAAGTCGATGGGGCCGGATGGGATCCACCCGAGGGTACTGAGAGAAATGGCAGAGGAGCTGGCCAAGCCTCTTTCCATCATTTATTGGCAGTCCTGGCTATCAGGAGAGGTCCCAGTTGACTGGCGGCTAGCAAATGTGACGCCCATCTACAAGAAGGGCCAGAGGGTAGACCCGGGGAACTATAGGCCTGTTAGTTTGACCTCAGTGCCAGGGAAGCTCATGGAGCAGATATCTTGAATGTCGTCACGAGGCACTTGAAGGGAAACCAGGCGATCAGGCCCAGTCAGCATGGGTTTATGAAAGGTAGGTCCTGCTTGACAAACCTGATCTCCTTCTATGACCAAGTGACGCGCCTGGTGGATGAGGGGAAGGCTGTGGATGTGATCTACCTTGACTTCAGTAAGGCTTTTGACACCATTTCCCACAACATTCTCCTCAAGAAACTGGCTGCTCGCGGCTTGGACTGGCGTACGCTTCGTTGGGTTAAAAACTGGCTGGATGGCCGGGCCCAAAGAGTAGTGGTGAATGGAGTCAAATCCAGTTGGAGGCTGGTCACTAGTGGAGTCCCCCAGGGCTCAGTGCTGGGGCCAGTCCTCTTTAATATCTTTATCGATGACCTGGACGAGGGGATCGAGTGCACCCTCAGTAAGTTTGCAGATGACACCAAGTTAGGTGCGTGTGTCGATCTGCCCGAGGGAAGGAAGGCTCTGCAGAGGGATCTGGATAGGCTGGACCGATGGGCTGAGGTCAACCGTATGAAGTTCAACAAGGCCAAGTGCCGGGTCCTGCACCTGGGGCGCAACAACCCCGAGCAGCGCTACAGGCTGCGAGATGAGTGGTTGGAAAGCTGCCTGGCCGAGAAGGACCTGGGAATACTGGTTGATAGGCAGCTGAATATGAGCCAGCAGTGTGCTCAGGTGGCCAAGAAGGCCAACAGCATCCTGGCTTTTATAAGAAGCAGTGTGGCCAGCAGGTCTAGGGAGGTGATTGTCCCCCTGTACTCGGCTCTGGTGAGGCCGCACCTCGAGTACTGTGTTCAGTTTTGGGCCCCTTGCTACAAGAAGGACATGGAGGTGCTCGAGAGAGTCCAGAGAAGGGCGACGAAGCTGGTGTGGGGTCTGGAGAACAAGTCTTACAAGGAGCGGCTGAGGGAGCTGGGGTTGTTTAGCCTGGAGAAGAGGAGGCTCAGGGGAGACCTCATTGCTCTCTATAGGTACCTTAAAGGAGGCTGTAGCGAGGTGGGGGTTGGTCTATTCTCCCATATGCCTGGTGACAGGACGAGGGGGAATGGGCTCAAGTTGTGCCAGGGGAGGTTTAGGTTGGATGTTAGGAGGAACTTCTTTACTGAAAGGGTTGTTAGGCATTGGAATGGGCTGCCCAGGGAAGTGGTTGAGTCGCCATCCCTGGAGGTCTTTAAAAGACGTTTAGATGTAGTCCTTAGTGATATGGTTTAGTGGAGGTTTTGTTAGTGTTAGGACAGAGGTTGGACTAGATGATCTTGGAGGTCTCTTCCAGTCTAGACGATTCTGTGATTCTGTGAAAAAATTAGAAAATGTCAGTATGAAAAACATAGTTCAGATACTCTATGAATTACAGAGGTAAACATATTTTATGAATTTATTAAAGACAACCTTTAATTTTCACATACAAGTATATAATTCATGTCTTGCACAATGCTGGTAAAAATAGGTTCTGCTCCATGACTTTGACTCCATGGTGTTATGACAAAAAAAACAACATTCTTATTTTTATTTCCATTCTTTAATTTCTTACTGTTACTTTGTTAAATACACAAAAATATGACCATCTCCCAGACTTATTAAATGCACTGAGAATGCTTATTTTGATTTTTCTTCCTGATAAATTAACACCAAATGCTGAGTCTTAATTATTTACTTAACGAGATAACATCCTTCAGCAGAGCAATGCACAAGGCTGGAAGATCTAGATTATAAAGAAGTTATTTTTTCCTTGATTTCTGCCCAAAGTGGTCCAAGTTATGTCAGCTGGATTTGCATGAACAATAATTATAAAATAACTAAAATGGTGTTATATTGCAGAATATTGCATGCAATAAGTTAAAGACAGTTTAAATACTTTGATTAATACATCTTTGTTGGTAGGTTTGGGATGGTGGTGTATGTTTTCTTCAAGAGATGTAAGATCCAGATCAGCACACACAAAATACATTTTTTCAGACATACAGATCTCCTTCCTTAAAAAAAATAATTATTAAAATGAGAAAAATACATTCTTAAAGCCCACAACTATGCAAATACAATTTGTAGATGAGTTTTGTCTTCAATATTACCTAAATTCCCTTTACTTATTTTCCAATTGAATTGTCCATTGTACTGAAAAGTTTGATCTCTCCAGCTTCATGGATACACCTGTGGAATGAACAAGCAAAACAGCAGTCAGTTTGACTGATGTACTAAATCAATTCAAAACAGTTTATAGAGCCTGAGAACAGTGAAAGAGTGGGTGTTACGATTAGCAATTAAAAACAAGGAAGATCAAAGAATCATAGAAACATAGAATTGTTTGGTTTGGAAGGGACCTTAAAGATCATCTATCTCCAACCCCCCTGCCATAGGCAGGGATGCCACCCACTGGATCAGATTGGCCAAAGCCCCATCCAGCCTGGCCTTGAACACCTCCAGGGATGGGGCATCCACAGCTTCTATGGGAAACCTGTTCCAGTGCCTCACTACCCTTACAGTGAAGAATTTCCTTCTAACGTCTAGTGTAAATCTTGCCTCTTTTAGTTTAAGACCATTCCCCCTTGGCCTATCATTATCTACCTGAGTAAAGAGTCCTTCTCCATCTTTTTTATAAGACCCCTTTCAGTATTGAAAGGTTGCAGTGAGGTCTCCCTGGAGCCTTCTCTTCTCCAGGCTGCACATCCCCAACTCTCTCAGCCTTTATTCACAGCAGAGGTGCTCCAGCCCTCTGATCATCTTTGTAGCTAATGTTGGCATCAGCTAGATTATATGTAACCAAATACAGCTTTTTTTTTTTTTTTTCTTCCTGTCAGAGAAAATGATTTAAACCCTGACATCCTTCATTTTCTGTAAACTAATTTTGGAATTAATCTTAAATCATACTCTGGATAACTGTTATATTTAGATGTATTTAGAATTTGCTGAACAAATTACACATTTTAGTGATTTTGGAGTGGGTGGGTATACTTATCAAATTTCATAGTATGCTGACTCTTTCTTGCCATGCTTTACCAAATGTGTGGTAAATTTCATGTTACAACCTGGGTATTTAAAACATTTTGTCTTTTTATAAGCACCAATTGATGAGCAAAGACCATGCTTTTATGGTTTCATTGTAAAATAAACTCCAGATAGGTAGATTTCTGTAAAGACCTTTGCAATATATAGAAGTTATTCATAAGAATTTTATTCTAAGAATTCCTAAAATGCCATTCATAACCTAATTAAGTACAGTTATGAACTGAAAACAAAAGTATTTTATATAATTATGTAACCAATAAAAAGCAAACTAAAAATAGTGGTGGTAAAAATAGTGTATATATTGAAGGAATTCATGAATCTCCATAACATAAATTTCTGAAAGTCTGATGTAATTTTTTACTAGGTCAGCAGTTAAGACATTAATTTGTTCTTCATAACCAGTATTTCACCAGTCCAAGCAGAAATATCCATGTGAAAATATTCTGAACAGTTATATTGCCCTGGAAGGGTGGAATATTCCTATACACTGTTGTAAGTACTTGAGATATAAAATTTGCTATTCTAAACCACCTGTGAGTCAGATGCCTACAATTGCATAAAATGGATGATGTTAATATCCTTTTCAGTGGATTGAAAAAAGGCTTCTAGTTTTGCAGTCAAATACTGATATAGACACTAACTTTAAATAAGCTTGTTAAATATCACAATAACTTTCAAAAATTTTATCAGAACAAAATGTGATTTCAGATCTCCATATAAGAAAATGAATGATCTTAGAATGGGTCTAATTTTCAGAAAGTGCAATTTATCTAGCCTTTGAAAATAAAGCTCCTCTCAAAAATGACCAGCATGAGCACCCAGAAAATGAAACTTCTAAAATCATGAATCATCTGGAAAAAAAAAAAATCAGGAAAAAAAAAAAAAAGAGTGTGATTAATAAACTATTATAAAGAATGAAGTAAATGGAAAATAGCATTGACTACAATAACATTAATTTCTATTGCTTCTAGATACTGGTGTGTATTGCAGATTTTATTTTTGTATTTTAAGATTATTTGTATTTAGACCATAGCTATTTGGAGAGTAGTTTGCCCAAAATTTCTATTTGGAAAAATCTCCAAATGAGTTGTAAGGACAAGTGTCAGTGGACACTGTAATGCTATACAGATGTGGAGTCAGAAGCTATGAAATCCTAGCTGAGCAAAAGGTTAAGAATAGAACACGAAAATTAAATACATATAAAAACACAACAATTGATTAGCTATTATACATTTTCTTGCAGCGTTTAAAAGTACACAAACATGTCTGAAGATATATACCTATATTCCACATATGCATAACCTGTTATATAAAGTGGTTACCCCTAAGAAGTAGTGTGTTTTCAGGAGGTAAAAATTAGTTGGATTCCTAATGCATTATCTCAATGTTTGCAGGTATCCCCAGTAGAAAAAAGGAAGTTCAGGTAACACAGCAAGAGCTGGTAAAGTTACCTAACAGACTATTTTAAGGTGGACTGCTTAATGTATCCAGAACCTTCCCAAAGCGATTTATGGATTAACATATTTGCAACATTTAAGTTTGCAACATTTCTCTTAAAATCTGTTGGTTTTGTGATAGTTGATAGAAAAGCTTGCCTTGAATTTCTTTTTATTTATTTATTTATATAATCAAAATTGGATTAATGGACCAAAATATATTTCCTCTCACACTGCAGCTATGGCTATCATAGAAAGGTACCTACCTTCAGACTAAGTCATCAGGATCTTTAAATATATACAGTGCTTACTTTTTCTTTTCAGTGATTCACTGATCTGCCCTTCTCCAGCTATCCAAGTAAGGTAAAAGGATGGATTATGCAACTTGGTCTAAATGTCACTAATGAGAACTATCTACAGAGCAAGACTGAGAGGTGGCCCAAAGGATAAGGCAACAAAGGTTGCAACACTCCCTGCAGTGTAATCTTGTTCAATATGTGCACTTTGACAGAACAGAGCAGGACAACAGAAATGTGAGATATTCCTTCATGTGCAATGTGACTGCAGCTTTAGCCTACACAGAAGCTTTAGCCTACACTTTCAGCACACATTGTTGTGCGGAGGCACTGTGTATAGCTTGCTAAAATAAATGTTCTTGGTGTCGACATTATATTTGCATCCACTCTTAATTCTGTGAGGCTAAACAGATTATGCTTTTTCTGTGCCTTCTCACAATACAGGCCTTATTTTCTGCTGATCATCCTGATCTTTTTTTCTTTTCTTCTTCTATTGCATATTCACTGGTTTTGATCATAAATTATGAAAAAATTATAACAACTTCGATGAGCTCTCACCAGTACTTTCATAACTACATTACTACTTACACAGTATAACTGGAAAGATCTTTTCTAATGCTTGTTTATCAAATAATACACAATTAAGTTTGCCTTTTTTTGTTTTGGTATCATTGTGGACACCATGCTATTCCTGACAGGTAATTAAAGGCCTTTTTCCTGTTCAAAGAAAGGCAGAGAGATATGTATGAGAAATTACTCAACATACAAATTAGTTGCAATTGAGTTTCTTCTATTTTCAGTGTAAAAATAATTTGGCTACTTTTGTTAAAGCTGTGAGGATGGGATTTATTTCAATTATATTTAGATATCTGTAGGTAGTTGGGGCAATTTACCTCACCTACTGTTGATCTTTTCTTCTTTATTTCCAAGAGTCTATCTCACTGTTTCCCAAGGGAACCTAGGGTGATGCATGAAGATATTAGATACTGAAGATACTACATACACTCCAATATAAAACAACTTTCTCAAAAGAACCTGAAAGACTTCAGAACCAAAATCCTAGTTATTGTCAGTGAGAAGCATGGCAAGCCCACCCCGCAGCTTTAAACAATCCTTTTTTTCTGTGGCTACTCTAAGAATCTTAAGCAGTGGCAGTTGTGAAAGAAAGTGTTCTAAAGTATAGTCCGTCTGACAAGTATTCAAGCTACATAGCAGTAATGCATTATATAAATGTGGTATCTTACATCAAGAAGTAGTATTGCTATGTTATTCTATAATTTGTTCAAGTTGTGTATCTTGTGTCCTGTTAGTTCTACATGGAAGAAAAATGCATAATACAGTATTTCTACCTCAGGAAGGCATATTGTATTGAATCAAGTTGCATTTTATATAAGCATATATGCATATATGCATTGTATATATGGTATATACAAGTCATTATATCAGGCATAATTTCAATAACACATTTCAGATTTAGAATTAAGAGCATAAATAGAAATTTGAGCCAGGAAAGAGATAAGCACAAACAGAAGGTTTTTCATCCTATCTAAATATATGTTCCTAAAATAAGTGTGTTGAATTGCCATCTGTCTCCTTCTATTCAGAGCAGATGACTAGTTCAAAGGATGTGCCAGACTGTTACTTAAACAAAGATACATTAAATTGATCTTAGGAAAAGCTTAAGTTTTTGCTATCAAAATTCTCTTTACATTTAAAGTTCAGCTTCCAGCCATGTTGAGAAGGCACTACATCTTGACAGCACCTAATTTACTATTATCAGAATCTGCAAACTAGGCAACACTTTTCTAATTTCATCTGATGGGTTCATGAGGGTAACCATGGAGAGAAAGTGCAATGTGAAAGGCACTGAAAGACTCATTTGGGATGCTGTACAACTATTACTGAAACTCTGAAACACTCATTTACTCAGTAGTCTCCTTACTAATTTATCTCATTTCAATAGACAGCTTTTTGGAAATCAGACCAAGCTCTCTTGCAGGGGGATAGAGGGCCTATTAAGATAGAATAAAATAATTTTTCTCTCCAAACAGATCCCCAGACCAGAAAACTGCCTAGTGAAGTTCCTACCACTTGTTAACTCTTGCCATCAGCTAAAAAATGCCTGCAATGTGGACAGACACATCTCAGCTAACTACTCTGGAGTTCCTCCACGGTCATTGAAAAGAACAAATAAAATTTCTCTGTTTTGTTTGAAATATAAATCTTAGGGTGGCATCAATGATGCTTTCACATTGCCTGTGTCTTTCCATTGGCTGTAAAGGGAGATTGTTTCATTATATACATCTGCATGTTATCTGATGAACTTCATAATCAGTGTAGGAAGACAATTTATGTATGTATGTGTGTATACATATGTATATATATATATATATATATACACACACATGTTAATTTAGTACCTGAATACTCTAAACTGGCATTTTATACTTGCACTGAACTGCTTTAAACTGACATGGACAATCTTTGCAGAAACATATTTACTAGAAATGCTATTACAAGTTTTGGTGATTTTACACTGATGGGTAACTAAACTCCACCACAACCTCTTTCTCAGTCTTCCTCCTCAAAGAAAGAGGGGGAGAAAATACGATGGAAAAGGGCTCAAAGGTTGAGATAAGACAGGGAGGTCACTCAACAATTACCATCATGGGCAAAACAGACTCGACATAGGAAGAATAATTTATTGCCTATCAATAGCAGACTAGAACAGTGAGAAACTTAAAAGCAAATTAAAAACACCTTGCCCCCATCCACCTTCTTCTACCTCCTCCCCCCAGGCAGCACAGGGGAACAGGGAATGGGTGTTGTAGTCAGTCCCTAATGCTTCGTCACTGCTGGCTCCTTCACAGTGCCCCTGCTCCACGTGGGGTCCCTCCCATGGGACGCCGTCCTTCCTGATCTGGTCCTGCGGGGGCTGCCCACGGGCAGCAGCTCTTCAAGAACTGCTCCCACACGGCCCCGTACCACGGGGTCCATCCCCCAGGAGCAAACTGCTCCAGCACGGGTCCCCCACGGGTGGCAGCTCCCCCAGACCCCCTGCTCCTGCGTGGGCTCCTCTCCGCAAGCTGCAGCTCTGGCCCGGGGCCTGCTCCTGCAGGGGCTCTCCATGGGCCGCAGCCTCCTCCAGGCCACATCCACCTGCTCCACCAGGGGCTCCTCCACAGGCTGCAGCATGGAGATCTGCTCCATATGAGACCCGTGGGCTGCAGGGAGACAGCCTGCTCCACCAGGGGCCTCTCCACAGGCCGCAGGGGAACTTCCGGCACCTCCTGCCCTCCTTCTGCACCGACCTTGGGGTCTTCTCACTGTGAAGTAGCATCATACCACTTTTGAGTGTTGTGAAAGGCGTAATCTTGAAGATGAAATGGGAAATTATGGTACTGATCCGATGCCAGTGCTAAAAATCTAGTCATACTCATATCAGCCTTCCAGCTAAGTCGTGATAGCCTGTGTCAATCCTCCTACCAAACTGTTTGAAAGTAACCTTCCCTAAACTGTGTCATTTGAAACAGCTGCTGCAGGGATCACAGAACATTAAAAATGCTGCTTGTAAGGGATTGCTGCAGGTCATTCAGTTCTCCTCCTCCTTGAAACAGGACTTGTGCCAAACAGTTTGCCTGTGACTTTATTCAACTGAGCCTTAAAGGTAGTTTTTTTCCTCATTGGTTCTAGCAAACATTCTTTAGTGCTGTATTACTGTCTTAATGAAGAATATTTTACTAAATGTCCATTCTGAACCTTCCAAACTGCAGTTTGTGTTCATTTACCTTGTGATTTACCATCATTTATTTACTGAGCAGAGACTGACTCTCTTGTCTGTAACTGCCCTTCAGGCAACTGCAGCTCACCTTTTCAGGCTCCCTTGGGCTGCAGGCTCACCTCTTAGTCTCCTTGTTGTCAGACAGAGCAAGCACCGCTCGGTCAATGGCTGTCTTTATTTCCAAGAGTGTGAATAATAGTCCAAATGACGGAGATTAATAAAATCATAAGGCTGGAAGTGACCTCATTTAGCTTGTCCATTCTGCCCCAAGTAAGATCAATTGCATCTATACCATTCTTGACAGATGATTTCTCTAATCTAAACATTTCCAATGATGGAGGCTCTATAGCCTCTCTGGCTTGGAGACAAGCTAATCTTTCTAGGATAATTAGTTAGAGATAGCTGAATTCAGTAGGTTTCAGGGCCCAGAGGAATTTCTCCTGTCCCAGCCCAATAGTTGCAAGGCTGCTGCATTTTCATGCCCCCATCTCCAGCCAGCAGTGAGACCAAACAAAGTGGCTGTCTTAGTCTTGTCCCTGCTCTCCTGCTGATCAGGGTTAAAGCTTGCTAGTGGAATACGCATACACGCAATAGGATCTCTCCTGTCTTACGCAGTCAGTCCATCCAGTTGCTGTCACCAGGACTTCAGTTCCCTTTCTGCCAGGAGAGGTTTATCTCTGTCACATACACTCTTCTCCTATTCACCAGCTTGTTTGGCTTTAAGTCCTCTAACATGTATACACAAAGGCTCAGCTAGGGAACACGTACACCTCAAAGACAGTTAAATATAGGATTTAATAAGAATATGTGATAGACTGCAGTGATCAGGTGCATGGTTTTCCCAGGTGAATGTGCTGACCAGCCACTGTTTACAGGCAATTACACTCTTTTATCACTTTTTTTTTCCATCTATTTTTCCTAAGCTAGTTCCTCACTAAGCTAGTTCCACCTTGAGACCTCATTTTCCCCCTTCTAGTCCTTCCCCTAAACATTCCGTAAGAATCTTCATGTTTACAAAATTGCATTAAAACATCACATAAATTTTACACAGTCCACAGATTCCACAGATTCTCTTCCCACTGCATCCCAATATAAGTCCTACACGTATTTATGCAGTAATTCCTTTAGTTTTCACGTCCTTCCAGAGAGATTCTTTTCTTGACACGTCTTGGTGGGTTTCACAGCAGGGGCAGATCTGATTATTCTTTTTTTTTCTTTTTTTGAGTAGAGGATCCAATGTGCTCCTGATTATGTTACTACAGTTTCTCTGCCTGTTATTGTCCTCTAATCCTTTCCAGGTCTTTGTGTTCACTGTGATTAGCCTTTACCCACACAACCTAAGAGAATTTAAAACCATGGAGAGGCATGTAAACATCATCATGAGATACATCACAGTGAATTACTGTCAGTATGAAATGTAATGATGAATGATGCACTGAAGAATTTTGCAGACTTGTTTCAGATGGTATGCCTAGAAAAGAGTTTATCCCAAAGGCATTGTTCATAAATTGGAAAGCAAAAGAGAAATAACAAAATGGAGAGAAAAAAAAAAAGAGAGCAAAAGTAAATTGAACAAAACCCAAATCCAATGGGAATTTCAGCCACAGTATGAAGAAGCATTGAATGTTTTTAGAGAAATACTTCCAAAATTAGTGTTGATCCTAAATTAAAGAGAACTGTATAGAAAAAAGGACTATAAGAATGAATAATAAGCTGAAGATCATAAAAACAGACCTCTGTCATACTTAGATATGTTTCACTCCTGTTAAACCTTAAGTTAAATAACCAAATGATTCAATTGCTCTGTTCCTTACTCTTGCCTTCTTTCTACATTTCTTAATGTGCTTTGTTATTGTTTTTGTGATGATCATTTTAGGCTGCTTGCATTACATGCAAAGCAATTATATTGGAACCTTTCCAGGCCATAGAAACTTGCTTTTATACATATTCTAGAGAGCATTCACCACTTCTTTGAGTGCATTTTGAAATTGTTTTAAGTAAAACTAAATGTAAATACCCAGGCATAAATTCACTAGGTTCTTTTCTGAACTAATATTAAAAATAATCTTCCTCTTTTTTTTTTTTTTAAGTGGTATCCTGCTCTTATTGTTGAAAAATATTTTTCAATCAGAGCACAGAGAGTGCTGAGGAGAATGAGTCAGGGGAGAACATTCTGAAATGGAGCTTCATTTAGAGGATTCAGCAATAAACACAAGTTGTTTTTTTTTTTTGTTATTTATTTAGATATGGCAGACTCAATTAGCATCTCATTAGCAATAAGCTGAATAAATAGGCATGTTCAGCAAAGAAGAAGAAAAGTCAATAGTCTGCTGGCAGCCACTCAGTATCCCAGCACCAAGCTTTCAACACATACAGAAGCTCTAATTAGAAGCTTGTCCATGTGCATGCATCACTCATTAACTGCCTCTTTACTGAAAGGGAGTAATGAATTGAGCCCTTTAATCTGACATTAATAAATTGCCACCATTTTGGGAGGTATTTGAATGTAAAATGGTGATGTTAATTATCAAAATTATGTTTGATGAGTTGGGTTTGTTCTGGCTCATTGAGAGCGATAATTTTCATACTGCTAGGGCTTCTTTCAAAAAAAAAAAAAAAAAAAAAAAGTTTGGATGCTTATGGCTTCCCCTACAGAACTTTAAGTGAGAGTCTGGATCTGTGAAGAATAAAAAAACAAAACTGTCAATTATAGGTACATATATGATGATGTAATGATGTTTCCTGCATCTCTCGTTCAGCATTCAAAAGAAATGGAGCATGACTTGAAGGTATACCTCAGGGAGAGCACCACTCATCACGTTTCTATATCATTTCTTCTGCACAAACTGAGTCTATCAGAAGGAATTCAACTTCATATACAAGGAATATATGTGACAAATACATAGGAGCCTAGATATACTATCTGTCCCTTGTTCCAAGTTATTTTCCTCTTTCACTAGGTTTTGTTCTATCTGTATTCCATCTTTCGTATGAACTAAGTAGACAAAATAATAGACAAAAAATACTGGTTCATATACATAGCAGACGACATCAGTATCTGGATCTTAAACCACATGTAGGTCACAAAAAAAAGTGTCAAAATGGCTTTTTGGAACTACATGTCATAGGTGAGGTTATTTGAAAACTGATAGGTGATCTGGTCCCCTCTCTGGTATAAAGGCAGTCTAACCCCATAGCACAGTGGAAAATGCAGAAACCTTTACTATTTTCCATTTGAGAAATACTCACAGAATCTTTTTTCTTGAACTCTTGTATGTAGTGGGTTTTTGTGTCCTTGGCCATTCACAAGACTACCTTTTTGTGTGGGATCACACAGCTGGTTAGCAATATAGGACAAAAACCGATAAAGAGCAAGTTAATAAAGCATAACTGTTGTGGTATATATACAAGAGTTGAAAAATTTGCCAGGAAGTATAAAGGTAAATTCTATATTGCTCAACTTAGAACAGAGTAAGCTGCATTCATCTGTGACTGTAACACATCTGTTAAAATGTACTAGCCAAAACTATGCAATAGAAAATATGACTTTTTGCCAAAGTAGATGTATACAATAGGTAAAGTCAGATGTATTATGGAGAAATATTTAAATGCTATGTTGTAATATTCAGAAGTCATATTAAATAACGTACTTCCACATCACAACTGCATAGGAAAAGACGTTTAATAAAGTCTTAAAGAAATATCTTGAGAATAACATGGGAGAAAACTGTCATCTGCCTTTCTATCATTTCTTCATTGGACCACAAATTCATTAGACTGGACTAAATAGCACATTCAGATACGGATACAAACCATGTTTCTAATACCATGAATACAACAGGCTTTTACCAAATTCTCTTCCACAACTCTTCCTTTTTAGGTACATTTTTCTTTCCACAGAAATGTGACATGAGAGTTATTGTGACAAATAAATAACTGCATATAATATTATATTTTATTCATTTGTTTTTAATCATTTTCCTCCATGCAACAGTGTTTATTATGTATCAGGGCTAACAAAGAGCTGTTTTCCTATATCAATTTATGTTGTATTTAGTATATTCTTATCTCCACAATACCAAAGCATGCAATTTTTTCTAGGCCAAGAAATCCTCACATAAATTCATTTTGTATAAAGTGTCCACAGAGGATTCTTCACAGAAATGATGCTTTTGAAGAAGTACAGTTTTTTGGTGGTGTTTTTTTTTTTCTTTCTTTTTTTTTTTCTTTCCTTTTTTTTTATATATATATATATATATATATACATATATATACCCTCTAAATGATTTTTTCCAACTTTCCTGAAGCTATGGACATTTAATTATACACAATTGAATTTTTTGAGTCAGATGATACAGAAGACAAGTTTTGAACTAGGAACTGGACAAGAAATGTCCCATTTTTCTTGCCAGATCATGTCACCTCTATTTTTTTTTTCTTAGCTTGACTTTGATGTATAGAGTAGAAGCTTCTTGGAGCAGGACAGTGTGTAAAATAGCAAACCTTATATTCTGTGGAGTTTCAATTGCACTAATCTTATGCAGGCATTAAGTATGTTTAGCATATAGGAGTGATTGATTCACTTTGAGAAGATATTCAGGGAAGTTACTTAAGACCTTTTAATTCATCAAGTAATTTCATGTAATTTAAGATAAGGCACTGAGTAGAAAGTAGTAACTTCAAGAAAAAGCTAAATAACAATTTTACTTGGCTTTTGCCTTACTTATATCAGTTAATACCCCCTCTCAAAAATATTTTGTCCTTGGTCTTTCAAGATTGAACGGGAGAAAACTCTATAAACCTAAATTCTCAATAAGTCAATATTCTTAATTAAAATCTATTTCACTAATAGTCTGTCTAATCCTTGGCAATGCTTTATCTCACTGAAGACTCCAGCAGACATGTGACAGAGGATTAAATTCAGACAGCTGAAACAGCTATAGCCACCAGTCATTCTCCCATCTTACCCTTCTGATAGATGCTGCCGCTCTGAGCAGAATGTCTAATATCTTGGGAAGAAAGTTTCTAACCCAGCATATTAAAGAAGAAATAAGTTTCTAACCTAACTTATTAAAATGAACTAATGCCCGCTTTTTACTTATGAGAGTGAATATTGTAGCAATACAGGACCTGCAATACAAATAACTTAGACATCTGTACCTTTGGTTAGTCATATCTGTGAGTGAATAATAGAGATGGACAAGGTTAACAGCTTTAGCCATCTGATTTCTGCCTGCTGCCTTATATTTTATACCTTTGAAAGAAACACAATGCTGGTGAAGTATTCCTGTCAAGTCCCACTAGTTAAAATATCTTTTTTGTTTTACATCTTCTGGCATTAGACAGTTGATTGAGGAATCTTGTGTTGCCAGTTCTGACTACCTAATCCTAACTCCATATACTTCAGAAATATATTTATTGATTCTTTTCCCAAGACCCTGTGTAAAGAAATATACAAATAAATTGAGAGAATCTACGCAGTCGTTGGTATCATTCAGTTACAAAAAAAAAACAATGGCTTCCTGATAGCCTTATTGTTTCATGAGCTCACATCTCCCTTTTCTTCAGATGGTGCCAGATCCACATCTCAGTGAATCTTCCTTTTGTGTCAGCAAAAAATTAAAGTAGACAAATATGGATACGTCCTTTGTAAGTGACTAGATTATTATTATTTTTTTAATGTATCATAGTGATGTTTCTGTTTGATTCACAATTCTAATATTCATGATTAGAATGAAGTCTGCTCTGCTGGAGAACTCTTAAGAGGAACTTTTCGGGCAATATTTTGCCATAATGTGGCTAATGTAGACATAAAATGTGGATGATTGTATTTAGTTTCTTTATTTCACTTCCTTTATGGTCAATGAAGAGAAAACCATATTTTTAAGAGAGCCTGCTATTTATTACATAGGCACCTGATTATTTATTTATAACTGAAGGTAGACAACAAATATAGATTAGATGAAACACCAGAAGCGCTTATTTATCTTCATAAGTAATAAAAGTCTAAGATGACTAGTTGAGTTGTAGATATTTATAGCATGAATTTCTAAAGTTCAGTACAAGAGTCTTGCCGTATTGATAAAAATATGTCAGTGCTAATGTCAGCTTGCTGCTGAAGCTTCCTCTGTAGTTAGTACAGGAAGTCAGCACATTCTTAATGCACTTCATCTCAGAGATCATTGACACTTCTTTTAGGACAGTATAAACTGTGAAACTGGCATATGAAAGCCACATTTTATTGCCATTAATTGGAAGGAGTCTAGACAAAACACAAAATACAGCATTTCAATTTCAGGTAGTTGTTAAGGGACGTGACTCCCATTTATAGTCACTTTGATCTTTATTTCTTCACTTCTCTTAAACACTAATATCTACTAATATTTCCAAGGCTAAATTTAAATTTTCTTAGTTTTTCAACTATTAATGAAATGGCAGTTACAGAATATGAAACATTCAGGTCTGTGTATATAACTAAGTTTATTGTATTCTTCACATTGAACAACAACAACAGAATATTAAAAATCAAAGAATCATGCCAAAGCATGATTCAAAGCTTATTAAATCTCTTCACTTTATGCAAATTGTCGTCTTTTTGATGAAAGATTTTTCTTAAATAAAAAAAATTATTATGCTAATTCATATAATTTAAAATTATGAACCTCTGTCTAGGTCTGTAGTCGTAGATTTATACATATTTGATATATGATACAGAGATATTCCAGGAGCATTAAAATAATGATTCCAACAAAAACTTACTTTCAATTCCTTTGCAGTTTTAGGAGGCAAGCTTTTGGTCTCCAAAAGCCAGTCAAACAATTATTCCTTACATTATGACTAGTAAATCAACAATTCTAGGCTATTTTTGGACTCAAGTGGAGTCTCACAGCTCTTAAGGGTGTGTTTGAGGAATATTCATGCAATATATCTGACCTAATTATACTTGTGGAATTACACAGTGATTATCATTCAAAGAGTTTTTTTTTTAGGTAAAATAACATATTCAGGTAAATAACATATTAAATGCATTTTAAATACATAAATAGCCATTGCAGGTTATGTTATATGCTCTTTATGACACCTCATCTATCTCTTTACAGTGTTAAGATAGTGTGCATTATAATATTTTAAACTTCAGGTAAAGGATTTGGGGGAAACAATGGCAAAATACACATCTTACAGGAAGCATCCCATTATCAAATCAGTTAGTACTTTTATGTTTGTCTAAACTGAGCTTCATTCAGCTCATGTACAGTTATTCATTTCTCTGGTAGGTATTGGTCAAGCTACTGAACTCTATCAGTTAAACTAAGGATAAATGGGATGGATATGCAACTATAAATGAAACGGAATTGGAGACTGGATTACCTAAATTGTTACTCTGTCAGAGAGATCACTTGCATGACTTTGACTGAGGTGAACTATTACTTTACAAACAGTTCTCAGGCCCAATGTGAGAATTAGCGTGGAAGTTATGAAGGGAGTGTTCCATAAAATTAGTTTAAATGTACCACTTTGTTTTGGTTAGAGTGCTTAATAATGTGGGTGGTGCTAAATCATGCCATTTGGGTTGCAAGGTCTAGACATAGATCCTAGCTTGGTCCATGGAATAGGAAGGAAAAACAAACTGAAGCTGAGACAAGATGGGTGCTCTGAGAATTCAGGACACACATTGCCAAAATCTACTATGGATATTCTGCCAGCAGGCCACACATGCAGAGGACGTTCAGCGTGGTATGCAACAGTAATCCACTGTCTGGATTACCACAGTAATCCACAATTACACAGGTTTTGCAATTCTGAAATTTTTGATGTGAGCTTGGAAATGTATTTTTTTTTTCTTTTAAAATAACGAAAGGATAGTGTTAGGCAGTCCCTCTGACACCCAGGTGATTTTTTTTTTTTTTTTTTTGTAATTATTTTACAGAGGTGGAGTGTAGAGGTAGGGTTATTCACATTCAGACTGATTTAATCAAATAGGAGGAACAATCAATCTTATTTCTTATTTTTCCTTTGTGACCAGGCCTTTCTAATTGACAGACAGGGTTAAAACAAGAAAGAATAAAAAGACCTTCCAGTTCATTAGTAATCTTATACTCTGTACTCAAACAATTTTAAAGTTAGTGGTTGAATTCCAAATAAATTCAGAAAAGTAGATTTCACTTAAAGGAAATGATACCATAATACAAGCCTGGAGATAACTGTACAAGTTTTCTTCACACCACTAAACCGGGGTCAATTTTGATGCAGCAAGGACAGCAAGCACAAATTAAAAACAAAGAACTACTTAGTTTGAACATTTTCAAACTGGGGGGAAAACACTTTTTGAAAAAGGGCAATCAAGCAAAGTTCAAACAGTTTTTGATATTATAAAAAGATGTCTTTAATGCATTATTTAAACACTAGCTAGGCAGTGGACTTTTTATGAGCTGTCAGTTGAGAGATATTCAGTTGTAGAAATGACAGTGTTTGGGGAAAACTTGGTAAAATGTGAAGAAAAGGAGCATACTTGACTCATTTCTAAAGAGACTCTTCTTTCTTAGAAGTCATTCAGGTCCAGAATTCAATGTCGTTTTTATTGTCAGAACAAATAGAGGAGTGTTTTTATTAAAAAAAAAAAAAAAAAGAGGAACAGTTGCTACAGATTGCAAAGAGCAGAACTTTAGAATACTATTTAAATCTATTTCTTGAACTCCCCCCAAAATCTTACTATTATATTACTAGGTATAAACCTAGAGGCTGGAATTCATTACACTAACTTTAGCAATCCAAAAGTTAGACACTTGGTCTATAATAGCAGCCTCAGATCTCTTGAAAGAAAGCAAAGAAGCTGGAGAACAATTCATCCTAATTATCTTAAACACCTCTTTATGATGAGCTCAATTTCCTTTTCAATGTGTCTGTCTTTTAGATTATTGAAATTAGATGAAATGAATCCCAACAAAGTGGAAAGGATTAAGTTTACTTTCCATATATTTTGACACCTTTGGATTTAGAATGAACAGCAATGTAAACCAGTACACATAGTTCAATCAATTCTTTGCTCTTTGTAGAATCACAAATAAGATTCCAGATGTTTAAAATAACAAATTAGATGGATTAGATATGTTGCTAAATATATTCAGACTTCTGAATAAAAAAAAGAAAAACACTATATTGTTTAAGAAAGTGTCATATGTATGTTTAGATGTTTACTCTCTTACATGTTTGCAGTTCTAGTGATTCCAGTATAGTCTGTTTCTAATTAATGTTCCTAAAGAGTGCTCAGTAATAGAAAGAGTATTTATAAACAATGTATACAGTTAACAATTATAACGTAAATTTTTTCACATTACATATTAAAAATGTATATTGCACATATATGTATGTACCATTTAATTGGCAAAGTGTTTTATGCTTGTCGTTGGCAATTACTGAGCTGACCTTATATACATAAATTGTTTTCCAGATTGCTCATGTGAATCATAACTGTTCATTTTGATGGGATTACATCTTTATGTATTTCTCACATTTTAATTGATAACTAATCTTGTTTTAGAAAAGAAAAGAAAAGAAAAGAAAAGAAAAGAAAAGAAAAGAAAAGAAAAGAAAAGAAAAGAAAAGAAAAGAAAAGAAAAGAAAAAGCATAACTTTAAACACAAGATAATTTTCTTTTCCTGAAGATACCTAAGCCAAAGTCACCATCAAGCAAAACTGGGAGGGAGGGAAAGATATATTGTATGTAGACATATTATATGGCTAAGTGAATAATTGAACCAAATTATTTAATAAGTAATAAATATCATTACATTTCAAATCACCTTGCTCAGTGTCAAGAAGTTTAAGCAGTACCATAAAAATAAATAAATAAATAACATTTCCTGGTTCCTGTTAGTTATAGAAAGAAAATAGGCTGCAGACTCAATGCTTTTATCTTGTCAGACAACAATTATTAGGAGCATGTTTTGCATTGTCCAGGTTATTTCAAAGAACCTTCTAAACAACCTGTCACAGCAAACAACTTTTGCATGGTAAAACAGATGCTGCTGTGTGGCTTATTTAACTTTCTCAGTAGATATCTATGAAAAGATTTTTGACAGTTTTAATGCAATCTTTGTACAGGAGTGGACATCATTGACAAAATGTTTTCTAAAATTCCTTATAAGTAACACAATAAAAAGCTTGTCTTTTATTTTAGGTATTTTATGCCTTTACCTTTCTAATTCCTTTCCCACACTTATATTGAACTTTTTGTGTTCCCATTGTCTTTTAAACAGTTATCCTCAGAAAGCCTTGATAAGGTAATGAAATACAAACATACTTGCTTTACTAAGATGCAAAGCTATTTTCTCAAGCTTTATGGAGTTATTTATTTATTTATTTTTGATGGAAAACAGACTTAAGTACAAACCCTTTGCCAGTGTCATAAGCATATGTTTAAAACTTGAGTTTTTCTTGTAAGACTTTCACTTCGTTTCAGACTACTCCTACACTCATGCTGTTCAGAACACAATCTTTAAAGACTAAAAATTATATTTTGCTGGATATGCTGCCACATGGTTCTGGTTTAAAACTTTGCTCTAGACATTCAAGCAATGAAGACCATGAGTAAAAGTGAAATTTTAGAAGCTATCATCATCTTCAGAGAACTTTAAAAGCGTTCATAGTGACACAAGCATGTAACTGCTGCAAGAAAAGTATACCACAGACACAGTTCACTAAAAAGGAGATGAATGGAAGGCATTTTCAGGAATTAAATGTTTGTACCTTCTGAAAAAGGATTTGGCAAAAGTTTATTTGTAGCAGTAGACTGCCAGAATGGTGGAAACTAATATTTGAGCCAACGTTGAGCCACTAGGAATTAGAAAGTGAAAGATAAGATGTAGACTGCCTTTAAACACTAATCTATTTGTTCCCCAAATTTGTAAATACAATAGAGAAACAGTGATCACAGGGAAAATAAATGCCTAAGCAATTGTGGTAAAATCAATGAAAAGAAATGCAAAGATCTAAAGAACAGTGAAAAGTATGAACAAAGTAGGATATTTAGAAGTTTGAATCTACACTGCTTGCACAGATTCACTTTGTGGCCAATGGAAAAGGAAAACAAACAAACAAACAAAAAATCCCCAACAAAACACTTTTAGGGAAAACTTATCTCGTTTTAAAATAAATGAAAAATAAATTATATGAACTATTATTTAGATGCTCCATTTCATGTCAGTTTCTATAAAGACAGCCTAACTCAGCTATGATATACACTGAAAAGTAGGATTCAGCTCAAGGTTAGGAAGCTTAAATTTTTATAGCTGCACAGAGCTACTCTATGTGTCTTCTGCTCTCAGCAGCGAAGACGCTACAATGAATGGAACTTTACAAATAATTCATCTCACTATAAGGCAAACTAAGACAAAGTCATTTCTTTAAATGGAAGCATTTATTGCTTCTTGAGATGCTGTGAGTTTTCTAGGATAATCGCATGGGGCTGGCCTATGTGACAGAGACCAAAAAAGAACAAAAACCTCTAGAAACATCAGTTAGAGATAACATTCAATGCTCAAGACCAGTAGAAATTGCACTAAATGCTCATGTTTAGGAAACAGAATCACATCTTTAATGGAGAATGGATGAATATCTGTTCTAGGACATGACTGAATTCAATTCAAAATTCAATACATTCGTCAAATGAAATGCCACTTGAGAAGCACTACAGGTTCTGGCCTCCATCTGCCTTTCCAACATGCATCAACATCCCATTGGGCTTGAGCTTTATCTGCCAAGTCACATACACTTTGCACAAGTGAAGATATAATCACCTTCCTTTAGGTGTCTTTATCTTGAGCAAAATCCTACCACACATACTAAAGCTTGGTGTGATGATCCATGCTGTCCTGTATCTGTCCTTACTTCTTTGTTTCCCTCAATTCTGAAGTATTAAATTGTCCAGACTAATTTAGAATAAGTGTCTGATCTATCTGAATGTAATCAACTCTAAAGTTTGCAGAGATCTATGTCTTCTTAAAGAGGAAAGTATATAATCAGGCTGAATAAAAAGGAGTTTTCCAAAGATCTCCCCAAGAAATCTGTCCAGTCACAAGCAAGGAGACAAGACTGTGAAGACAGAAAGGTTTGTAGGTGATAATTGGTGTGTGCATAAATTATTTATCCTGTTTGTGTCATTTTCCAGTGTTTTTTTTAACCAGTGACATTAAGAAAGTGTTTTGACCTTAAATGCACTAGTTGTGAATGTTTACTTTAAAGGCAAATAATGGTAAGCCAATTGTCAGCAGGCAGAAATTCACAGTTCAAGGATCCACACCTCGACTGGAAAATATCTTTAGGTTCCATAAATGTACATGTGGTAACTACAGATTGAAGGAATTTTCATTTCTCTGTCTAAATACCTGTCTGTATCAGCATTTCTTGGTACCTGGCAAGAAATCTGATCTTGGTAACTTATTATGACTACAGTTGCTTATTGAATATACTTTTGCTTTGATAATAAAATTGTAAGTTTTCTTTAAAAAAAATAATTACAGTTTTAATCTTATTTATTAATTATGTTGTTAATTTTCTTTTTTTGTTTGTTTATTTTCTAATTGTCTGTTAAATTAAATTATAGGTATTAAAGCAATAAGATATGTAACAGTTATCAATTATATTTTGTTAAAATTGGCTGCAGTGGTTAATAGTTGAAAGGTGTTGCAGGAAATACATAGAACTAACATTTGTATGGACCTGTAGTGGGTTTACGTGGCAAGGTGTTGGTAGCAGGGGGCCATAGGACTGGCTTTTGTGAGAAGGATCTAGAAGCTGCCTTACGTTTGGTAAGGGCCCCACTGCTGACCAGAGCTGAGCCAATAAGTGATGTTGCTTTGCGCCTCTGTGAGAGCATATTGGAGACAGGGAAAAAAAAAAAAAAAACACGCTGTGCCACACAGCAGCTGGGAGAGTGAGAGGAGTGAGGAACAGCCTTGCAGGCGCCAAGGTCAGTGAAGAAGGAGGGGGAGAGGTGCTCCAGGCGCCGGAGCAGAAATCCCCTGCGGCTGGTGGTGAGGACCATGGTGAAGCAGGCTGTCCCCTTGCAGCCCATGGAGTACCATGGTGGAGCAGGGTTCCACACTGCAGCCCGTGGAGGAGACCACGGTGGAGCAGGTGGACCTGCACCGACGGAGGCTGCGGCCTGTTGAAGACCCCCGCCAGAACAGATTACGGGCTAGACCTGTAGCCCGTGGAGAGGAGACCACGCAGGAGCACGTGACCTGGCAGGAGCTGCTGGCCGTGGGGGACCCAGGTTGGAGCAGTTTGCTCCTGAGGGATGGACCCCATGGTACGGACCCATATCTGGAGCAGTTCTTGAAGAGCTGCTGCCTATGTGCAGCCCATGCCAGATCAGTTCAGCAAGGACAGCATTCCATGGGAGGGACCCCACAGCACAGGGGACGAGAGTGACCGAGAAGGAGCGGCGGCGAAGAAGCACTATAGACTGACCATAACCCCCATTCCCCCGTTCCCCCACACCGCTCGGGGGGAGGAGGTGGAAGAGGGTGGAGGGGGGGGGAAGGTGCTTTTGGTTTCTTTTCTTTGTTTTTCACTTCTCTAGCTTGTTAGTAATAGGCAATAAATCTTACTATCCCTATGCTGAGTCTGTTTTGCCCGTCACAATAATTACTGCGTGATCTCCTCATCCTTATCTCAACCCTTGTGCCCTTTTCATCGTATTTTCTCCCCGTTCCTCTTTCAGGAGGGGGAGTGAGAGAGCGGTTGTGGTGGAGCTTGGCCACCCACCCGAGTAAAACCACCACAAGACCCAACTTAAGTAATCTTCATTTTTCTTTCCTATAATAACTCCTCTTCTGGATTGTTTTGACAAGGTAAGTCTGCTTAGCTATTTTTTTCTTACAAAAACTTTCAAGACTCCATTTGCTTTATAAGTCATGAAAATGACCTAAGTTCTTTTTTTTAATTAGTTATTTCCTGCAACAGTTTTTAAAGATATATTTTAAATATATCTTTATATATAATATATAATATATATTGATAATTTTATATTTATAATCATATTCACATTATAGTATATATATATTTTATAATATATTTATATTTATATTATGTAATTATATTTATAATTTATATTTAATATAATAAAACTTATATATTAATAATTTAATATTTATATATTAAAGATATATTTTAAATGTTTAGGGATCCAATTTTAGACCCTCTTTGATTTTAATGCAAATTTTTAAATGCAAATTTAGGGTCCAGCTGAAGGAAGATTAACTCCATCTCAGCTCATGAAAATCTGCAACTGCATGTCTAATTTGAATCTTGTGTTTAAACCTCATTAATTTTAATAACATTTATGCATACTTGTGTGCTTCTGGATGTAATTTCAAAGTGCAATTTCTACTGAATACATAAAAATAATCTCCTAATATCTTTCCTTTTCCAAGTTGATATTCTCTTGTGTGAGTATTTTCACTGGGAAAAAAAAAAAAAAAAAAGTAGCCAGATGAATAATTTTATTGGTTTGGAGTGAATGATTTCAGGCTTAAGGTCTTAGACTAAATTGCAGGTAGAGGTTCAAATAATCGATTGGAATGGATTTGAAGCCACAAGTGGAAACTACTGAATAAACATATGAGTTTTTAATAGTAGCAAGAATTCAAGGTGTGTGAACATGAAGAGTGTGGGTGAAGTGCAGTTCTGCTTCCTCGCGCTGTTTGTGTTTCCCATAGTGCTGCAGGAAGGTATCTGATGCACACTGTTTTGTTCAGCAGTACCATTCTTTGATTAGCTAAACCTGGGTAAAATCAGTTTTATGCTGGAAAAGCTGTGGAAAGCTGCCATAACTTTAGCTTTATGGAAAATAAAAACAAGCAAACAAAAAGGAATCTAAAGATCTATGTGGTCTACATTGCATATGACAAAATATGGTACCTAAAATGTAGTACTTTTATTTAATATTGTTATAGTTCATTTTATACTTAAAAATAGCTTCACGAGTCATTCAAAATATCTCTGATAACCTCTTTTCTTACAAAATTTTGGAAATCTGGCCCCCATCTTCAGCTGTCATTTTCTAATAATATATTTATATATAAAGTTATTTTTCTCAAGTTCACCTTCAGGAGCACCTGTAAATGTAAAGCTGATCCTGAATCCCTAGTGCACTGTTTGTAAAACAGCTCTCCTTTGTCCTGTGAGTCTGGCAGTTTTTGTTCAATGAATATTAAAATTTTAGCTTGCCTTCTTGATCTATTCAGAAGTGACTTTACTTCATTTATCCAGAGGAGAAATCAGAACAAGTGTCAAATACATTGTGTGTATTGTTTAAACTGTTTAGTACAGCATGACTACATTTTCTGATATAACTATGAAAATGTGAGCTTTGCCTCTTTCATTGTTGGATGTTTAAAATTTAGTCACCCCAGTCTACACATTACCACTGTACAGTTCATTAATTATCAGCTGGGGAAAAAAAAGCAGCTCAAGAAGTGTTTTGTTTGACCTTGTCCATTTCCATATTTCAAAAGGATATAAACCTTCCGTTGTAAGTGCCAATTTCTCTCACTTATCCATAAAAAGAATTAGTATGATTAGCTCACAGGCATATGTTTACGTTTAGTCATGCCAATCCCAGAGTAGCCATCTTGTGCAATTTATTCTTTTATTTACCCTTTTCGCTTTTGCATTCAATGCCTCATTCCCCGCACCCCGCCCCCCGCCCCGTGAGAATTACAATTAAATAAAATCTCTTTCAAAAAGAATTCCACAGACACAGGGAACAATATATTAAAAAAATTACAAAGGACTCTGCCTGTGTTATCAGGCAGATCTTTTAACCTATATACGTTTAATTTTGCAATGTGTGACAGGAACTGACATACTTGCACAGTATATAGACATCCTTAACCTTTTAGTTCCTTTATGTCAAAATAACCAATTTAAAAATGAGTAACATATATTAATTCTTTTTACTAAGTTAGAAGAACTAGAAGAGCTGTGTGTCTCTTTCCCAACTCTCCTATTGGTCTTTAGGTTGCCTGGTGCATCACTGCATGCTTTTTCACAGAGCTTTTATATTCAAGCAGCAAGCAATGTGGCAGCCTCCAAGTCCCATTGCCACATCTCTGAAGCCACTCATCCCTCAAGTAATTTAATAAGCATTCTATTAAGAAAAAGTAGATGCCCATGATTCTCTTCTGCAAAGTACACAAAGCTTCAAACAATACAAGAACTGATTTTTGTTTTTTAATTATATATACATATTTTTGGTCTCTATAGTGCAATACTATAAACTCTCATACTTGCTATTTTTTTTTTTAATTTTATTTATTTATTTATTTATTTAAACACAGAAAAAGCCAAAGAAGGAAAAAGTGCTTGTTATAAGTGCCCCAGAATATATATATATGTATATATTTTTTTTTATGAAACTTGTATTTTACCTGGCATGGATTGCATCTTTCAAACAAAAGTGTCACAAGCACCAATAATTCTGAAATGTTATTAAAAAGTCTCTGGGTTTGTTCCCAGTTGTGCCTCTGAGGTTTTATTTGAGCTTTAACACTTTACCTGCTTTGTGATACCTTTTTCAGGACATTCTGATTCTCAAATGAATTTATGGAAGATTTGATTTGATTCTTTCTTTTACATGTGTTCATTTTGTGGGGTTTTATTAGTAAAACACCTTCAAAAGCAATGCATAGACATGTTGAAATTGAAATCGCCTAAGCTTTTATTCATTTAAAATCAAAACATATATTTTTATTCCAGGTTGTCTAAGCAACCCTTATCAGCTTTGCTGATGAAGCAGTGCAAAATATTTATCTCCCGTCTTCATGATGAACAAAGGAACCCTGTCTTTTAAATACAAACTGATTCATTCCCTTCTTTCTCTCATTAATTAATATATGTATACTATTTATTTTTATTACTACATATAAGAAATCACAGGAAATCTAAATGGGCAGAAGAGTGTTGTTTTTCTTCTTCCCACCCTTTATACAAAAGAGCTATAGAAAGCTATGAAATTCCTTTTGGAAATTTCATATTAGAATTTTTTATTTTTAGGATAAATTTGTAGCTGTATGAGTTATAGTTTTGGAAGACTGTATCTTTTGTATTATTTGCAATACAATAGCTTTGTGAATTCTTTATTTAATTCTTGAACTTGGTGACTTCAATACAAATATACATTGCTATGATTTTAAACACAAAAGAAACTATAGACAGCAAAAGAACTGTTAAAGAATAATTGAAAATAAAGTAAAATTTTAAACTTAATTTTTTCAAGCTTTGTTTGTTTGTTTGTTTGTTTTTAAAGGAGAAATTCAGCTTTCCATACACCAGGAGGAAGGATCTCTATAGTCAACAAAGGCCAACAACTGAAATGTTTCAAGTCTCACCTTACTGAAGAGGGTGAAGAAGAGGGCATACAGACTAACTACTAATATCAATCTATTGATTGGGGAGTGATACTTGGACTGGTCAAGCACTTGCCGGAGATCAGTCTCACAATTTAACTGTCCATTTGATGTAATTCCAGTGGTTGGAGTCCTCCTCGGCTGCTAGTCAGTTTTCTAAGATATGTGTAGACAAAATATCTCTGCACTTCCACAAGCAAGGCTTTGTATCTGTCAGAGAAATTCCTTTCCAAATTCCAGCCACCTACTCTCATAGTTGTAACTTGTAGGCTGGCAGGTAAAAATTCTCTAGTTTCTGAATTTGAAAAACATTATCTCAGAGTATGTGATTCAGAGATGCCCCCATATACAGTTTGATTCAGTTTCACTCCATCCCAGCTATGGCTTCTGCACTGAACCACATTTGTCTGCTCCCCAACAGCAGGCAGGCTTAATCATAACTCAGGAAAGTTTTTTATTGCTGGTGGTGGTTTCTCCCTCCCTCCCTTCCTCCCTTCCTCCCTCCCTCCCTCCCTTCCTCCCTTCCTCCCTTCCTTCCTTCCTCCCTTCCTCCCTTCCTTCCTTCCTTCCTTCCTTCCTTCCTTCCTTCCTTCGTCAGAGCACTAGATTGCTCTGACATACACTGTCACTCTGGGATATGCACAGACCCACCTTATCCACACCCAATTCTCTGTCCCTCTATTGCAGTGACAACTCTGTTTCTCCATAAGTACCTTCTAAACTGCAGTACATTACAAGCCTGGCAAAATACATTAAGGGAAATTTGTGGCAGTTTATGTTCTTACCCTGGGTTTGGATTTGCAGTGATTTGGGCACTGTGTGACAAGCAACAGGGCTGTCCCTGATCAGTGGTATGCAGTTGGACAGATGTGGGGAGGATCGTCTACCCCTCCCCAGACATCTAAACTTAGTATCATTATCATATTGATGAGGTGAGGCAACTTGTACTAAAGGTCAGGCAAGTCTTACCTTTAGGGGGAAAATAAACAATAGCAATGCTCAAATGCTGTTTATCACAGAATGCGTGAGTGTCAACCTGAAACCCAAGAGATTGATAGTAGTTGTATGATGTTTATATTATGGGCCATTAAACCCATCACAGTAATCCAGATGAAGGTGACTCAGAGTAGTAATCATGCTGTGTTTCTTTCATCATTATGGGTGACCGGCAAAACATTTTTTAACAGTGGTTCTGTAGTAAAAGGACTTTTTCTTATTGAATTTAAACCAGTACAAATGTTTATTTAATACAAAAAGCATATTGGAAAATAGAAGGAGAAGGAGAAGGAGAAGGAGAAGGAGAAGGAGAAGGAGAAGGAGAAGGAGAAGGAGAAGGAGAAGGAGAAGGAGAAGGAGAAGGAGAAGGAGAAGGAGAAGGAGAAGGAGAAGGAGAAGGAGAAGGAGAAGGAGAAGGAGAAGGAGAAGGGAAAGAAAAAAAAAGACAAAGAGAAGGAGAATTAAAAAAAAAAAAGAAAAAGGAAAAGGAAAAGAGAAAAATTAGTTATATATATATATATATATATATATACACACACTCTATTAAGGTTACTAAAAGTGTAGTAAATGTTCACATTGTTCCCCTGAATCCTATTTTGAGATCTTTTCTATGTTCTCTCCTTTGTAGTTTTGATCTCCACTATTATATCATTTTTGAAGATTGTGAAGTTGGTTGGGAAAAACTTTTCTTTGTCTACGAGATGACACACATCTATGCTGGTTATAAAGCACAATATACTCTTTAGTAGCCCCACATATACATTTAACACTGAAGGGAATATTAGAAAAATATATGGTAAAATGCACTTATTTCTTTTGAAATGGTTTATCCTTTCTTTATTTCTTTAAATGAGGCTGTGTATCTCTTATACATACAGGTGAACATAGAGATTCCCAATTAAGATTTGCAAAGTCTAAAAAACTGGATGCATTTTCAGTGCCTAAATGACAATGAAAGATATGAATTTCTTAAGAAAGCTCTTGCTTGTACAAATCTTTTTGACACATTTTAAGCTGATAAGAAATATAGACACTAACATACTGTGTATGATGTCTACCAGTAAACAAACAAACAAACAAAAAATAACCAACCAACAAACCACCAACAGCAAACCAGCAGCTTACTTAGAACTGTAAGACTATGAGAACTTTCACATGGTTAATTTATTCTCTGACATGTAAATTGTAAATTAACATATCCCTAAAACACTTATCTACAGTAAAACATATCGTAATGGCAGATCTATTGTCCAGGAATGAAAGAGTAAGATAAAATTTTATTTAAGTTGATTTACTCAGAGAGCAGTAGACTATACTGAAGGCTCTTTAAACTTTAGATGTTAAAATAATGTTTCATTTGCATTTTCAAAAACAGGCATGCCAGTTAAAACCAGAGAGAGTCTCCTTGAATTGAAAGGAAATAGATGGGGTTGAGGGAAGAGTACTAGAGAACTGTTTAGACATTTCATTTGTACTCAGTAATGACTCGTTAACTTCCAGGGAATTTGGGGACTTTCTGAAGAACAATACTCTGGAGAAAAAAAAAGAAAAAGAAAAAAAAAAACTGTTAAATTGATGCTTTGGCTTTGCTCAGATAAAGTTTGTTATTTTCATTGTAATCCCGTCCTGAGTTTAAAGGTTTAAAGTGGATTCAAGGGAATGTAACAAATAGCTGGTGCTTTTATTTCCACTGAGACAGCAAGTTCAAATGAAATGCTGTGTGCCTACAGCCTCTTTGGATGACTGCAAAGTTTGGAAATCCTAGAAGCTGGGCTATTTTTGCTACCTACAATGGTCAGTTTGAAGAAGTATTCTTGTCAAGTGTTGGAAAAAGATGTTTGCTAGCCTTGTAAGAATGCTAGTGGAAACAAGACAGATGGTAGAGAGAAGACCAATAATCTAAAGTAATGGTATACTGTTACCATTTACAATACATTGACCGGGACACATACATATAAAGAAATGTGGTGTACATACATATACAGACATAAAGTACTTCTGTGTGAGCCCTCTGCAAAAATTATTTATATTTTTTCAATTACTCAGCAATATCACAAAAGCTAAATTTCAATTTTTTAAATTTTTAAATTTAAAAAAAAAAAATGGTCGGAGAACATAAAATTGAATTCATAGAACTTGCAGTGACTTTCTTGAAGAGAATGAGCTGTTATGGAGTTCTTGGCTGGGATCCTAAGGTTTTACTCAGTGTGTTTCTCATCTCACAGGGAGGGTGTGTACTCTGACTTCCAAGATGGAATGTTAATTTTCAATGAAAATAGGTGCTCTGTGCATCAACTAATGGGTTATGACTCCAAGTCCATAGCTATATGATGCAAAAGGTACTGCCTGGCATGTAGTACAGCAGTACAGAGCAAAGGGCTGAAAGGAGCCCTCTGTATGCCGGAAAAATAGAGGCAGTCTTCACTCCATAAGCAAGTGTTGCTAAGCAGCCAACTTCTCACTGTGATCTCTCTTTCGTTCTCCATTCCAGTCTGGGACTATGCTAACACTATGATGGCCAGGACATCTTATCTGGCCTTGAAAAGAAATGGCATGAGTTCGCTTGCATCTAGATTGCATAGCTTTCCCACCCAAAAATGAGTGGCTGTATCCAAACTATCTACAGGGAGCAATACATGACATTTGCACACCACTGAACCTTTCTTTGGGAGAATGCTCAGCATTTTTGGCACAGCATGTAGTATTTAGTTGAAATTTAATTGCCTGTGATATGTAGTAGGTTAGACTACTTTATATAGTCTCTTTTTAATTCACCCGTTATGAATGTATCTGTACTGTCATCTTATGGCCCAGCCACCCGTGCCACTGATCTACAGTTTTAGTTTGCTGCTGATCTCTTGAGAAAACTCTCACAGTGTTCATGAAGAAGCTTAGATGAGAAAGAATGGAGGAGGGGACAGTATTGGCAGTACATTTAGTTTTGTCCAGGTTTGTTGTTGGGGTAAGGACAAACACAAGCAATTTGTGATGCCTTTCTCACTCACAGACTTATTAAGGCATCTCAGCAAACCTTACAATCACCGGACAGGTGCTGACCTAATCAATAGGAAACTGATTTTCAGAACACACTCTTGGCCAGGGTCACCAGTTGCCATGTCCATGAAACAGTCGGTGTGATAATGACTCTTTTTTAGTGATCTTCTCTTTCCTTTCCTTCTTGTACACTAACTGCTTCTGAGTAGTTACTTTTACTTTCAGGGTGTTGTTCAGTTCTGTTCTAATCTTTATAATAACCTCCACTGAAAAGATTTATAAGTCCCCAGTTGCCAAGGAAATGAACCATTGTGCCTAGCCAAATTGGTTGTTCTCACAATGTATACTAGAAACAGGGAAGAGTAATTGAATGATGAAAACTTCTGTGTAAGAACAGGTAACTGAAGGGAATGTGTGACAAAGAGAGATTAAAAACTGCTATTTGGAGAAATTAAGTAATGCTTGTCCACTGTTTCACCTAGTGGGAAAAAAGAAAAAAAAAAAAAGTTTTATTATCCAAGACATAACTAGATATTGTAGAACTCACTCACTGCTGCAGGATGCTGTGTATTCCAAATGTTTAAACAACTTATATTTAAAAATAAGCAGGCAAAGGTCTATTCAAATCTTACTGCAAGCTCAGGTTCGGGAGGTCCTTTTAAACTGCAGATTGTGCAGAACTGGGAGATGTATATTTTGAATATGTAGGGAAATTATCACTTGCCATATGCTTTCTACCTAAATACTTCCAATTAGTCATGGGCAAAGATGGGATGCTGGTCTCATCTGTTACTGTATCTCAGCATGTACATCCTTATACTCTCTCAGTACCAGGGAATGTCTCCCTCCCACATGTAGGTGAACTTCAGTGTTCTGCAGCCTCAGTTCTCTCAAAATCAGTTCCCAGCTCCCATTGAAATCTAGTTTGATGTCTTCGTGAATATCCCATTAGCACTTCCTAAGTTCCCAAACACTTTTCTACCGGATCGTACATGAACAGAACAATTGCAGAATGTTTAGGAGGAACAAACTCTGGATGTTATTATTTCCCAACAAATAAACTGAAAGATCTTATACTGCTGCATCTCTCATTGGAGCAAGGTCAGACACTTCAGACACTTTTTATTACGTTTTCCCTCCCCCGCTTTTCATTAAATGTAAGATTGAATGTAAGGTCTCTTCCACACTGACAACCTAAAGAACTTAAGGGAGATGAAAGTTCATTAGCAAGTGAACACAACAAAAAAGGCGGGGGGATGAAATTACTGAAAATTTTGACATGACAAGGTTGCTCTAGTACCTTTTTCTGGCATGCAGTCTTTTCTAGCATCTTTATACTGGCACGAATTTGGTGCAAACAGACACCACGGTGCAAACACAAATCCAAATTTTCAAAAAGAAGCTTATATAACTTGCCACTTGATCTTCTTTGATCCTTTCAAAGCGTATACTTTGCTTTTGGTCTCTGCCTCAAAACTGAATTCCCTAATTTAGAAGAAAAAAAAAAAAGAAAAAAAGAGAGAGAGAGAGAGAACTCTTCTGGCCTACTGAGAAAATCTATGTATACTGAAAACAAGTTTGCATTACACAGAATTTGTCTTTAAATTGATTTTGGTATTTATACTTCCAGTATAGGCAAAGCTTGCATACTGTTGGATACTATTTGGAATATTGAGCTCAAAGCGGGGTCGAATGGTTATCAGACTGGAATGAGTATGTAAAGTTCAAAGAAGAGGAAAGCTGGGACTTGATACAGCACCTGCTAGACCTGATTCTGTTCCCAGACAATATTCTGTGTCTGTCAAACATGGTAAATGCATGTGGATTATGTTGTGTTTTACAAAATATACACAGTATTTTTTCCCTTTATCTATTCAATTGGAAAATATGTGATATACAGTAGAGACAGATTTTCAGCATCATGTAGAAACCATGTAGCTCAATCTCCGCTTTTCTCTAATAATAATAACAATTTAAATTTTAATGGCTTATAAAGAATACTTAAATCAGAAACTAGATTGTGTGACCTACTAAACAAGTTTTGGTTGGTTTGCTGTTCTCATCTTTAGGATATGTTAAAATTAAGCATTGGGATTTAAATAACAGCCCTGTAAATATGTAGTTTAAATGCTAAAATATGATTATTATTATTTTTAAATGCTTTTTGAATGGACTTTACATTCACCAAATGAGCAATGTTTGAAAATATATAAATAATTGAAATGAAATTACTTTTATGAACCTGAAGGACCATAAACTTATAAAACTTACATTTTTACCTCAGTACAATGTATCCTCAGGATATTTTGCTATTTTTATTATACTGAAATCAGGAAATTGGAGCTCTGATGAAACTCTAAGTCCTGTTAAGGGGAACATCAAACCTCTGCAGTTTCCAGATCAGGAATAAAATCTCAGTATGTATAAATAATTTGCTCTCCATATTTTCTTAACTATCAGGATAATATCAGGATAATAGTAATGGTTTTTTTCCTGATTTTTTTTTTTTTAATTTACCAGTAACTTTTTGTACTATATTCTGTCTTAACTCTCCTCTAAGTGGGGCCTAACCAAGCACGTTCAACTCTCTTGTCCCTCCTACCTGCATGCCTGGTCCAACTAGAATTGATTCAAATAATTTCCTGTGTTTTAATTTTTTAATGAATGGAGATTTAATGAATAAAGCAATTTGTCTGTTATCGCTGTTGAAAGGACAGGAAGGAGGTCTATTAAATAAGAATACATACCTCAGACGTATACAGAAAAATCACTAACTTTGGATATATCTCCCTTACTAATAATTAGGACTGACCTTGTAATTTGCGCTTTTAATGAAAAACAAACAAACATCTCTCAGTTTTAGGATGACATACAGTGAAACCATTCTGGATACTGGTAAGTAAAACTTCACAATGAAGACTGTGAAACACATACTGCTATATGTAGCCCAATTTTCAGTACACTAAAAAGTTAGCATTGAAACAGAGCTTATACATGAAAATATAAAGTTTCAGTTACATAAATCATTCTGTCTGCAACTAAAGTCATAAAAGTGATGAGATATTTGTCTGATCTTCAGTGATATTACCATATAGCATTTATCAAGATACCTTGATTAATAGAGTGAAGATGTCATTTACCTACCAAAGTAAGTCAAACCTTTTGAGTTTGCTGTGTGCTATGCCAAATACAGGAATGCAGACCATTAAGTAGTTCAGTTAATTCAACTAATTTAAGAGAATCAAGATTTTAGATCAAAGGTGGTAAAAATATTTCTAAAACTGTGTTAATGATATAGTATAGTATCTATTTACAGAGCTTTAAATATACTTGAATGAAACTGGACTTGCTGATCATAATTTTCACAGGATAACAAAAAGAAGGATATAATTTCATAAAAGACAACACTAGACCAGAAGCTTTATCAAGTAATTGGACACATTTCAGGAAACTGATGCACCATTGTCTTGCCACATAGACATGAATTATGTTAAAGTTCTTCAGAAATATCTGAAAATTGACAGAATGGGCTTTTGAACTGTAAACATGAAAATATATTTTTTTCATACAGTTGGTCCAAAGCAGATATCTATTCCTGATTTCAGGGCACTTGGAATTGTTATTGGATCTATTGCTGTACTTGTGTAAAAAACATGTTTTAAAACAACCTAAATGTGATTTTTTGCCAAACAAATTGATAGCATGAGTTTTTAAATTGAAGCAATGAAAAATGGCTAGTAAAAATCTACCAAAGATGTCTCTCTAAAGAGCATGGTGTGCCTCCAAAGCATGGTACCGCTTATGATAGAGTGACTGGAATAAAAATGGATATGACAGAGGCTTTTGAACTAACAAATAGTCTAGAGACTGTAAACTGGTGCTCTTATATTCCTTTTCATACAGCAAGAACAAAGACATGTCCACTAAAATTGATACACAACAAATACAACACTGATAAAATGAAATAGATTTCATAAAATGCATAGCAATCCAATAGAAAGCAATGACACAATAACTGTTCAGGCCAAGATTTTAACCATGTTCAAAAAGAGTAGGCATTTATAGGTAAGCACTTACAGAATGAAATCTACCTACCTATAATATAATTAAATTGTGCTACAACTTTAATGGTTCATTACAGAAATCATCTCCTTCAAGACTCTTTGGCTAAAGATCCAGTTGTTCTGCAAGCACAGAAATGTCCCTACTGCTTTTAAAGAGGCAAGGATTTTATATATACATATTCAACAAGAGGGATTGTGATATCTGCTACAGAAAAACTGCTATTGAGCAATTTTAAAGAAAATATAATGTAGATCAAACTGCTAGAAGCTTTGATACTATCCTTTGACATTCTCCACGTTTAAGATATCCCATCCTTAGACAGTATTCTACTTCTATTTTGCTTTTAGGGGAGCACTAACTGGCAATGGTTAAATAAGTATTTCTTAGATAGAAACATTTACTATTGGGAACAAAGTTTTTCCTTTCAAATAGTATATCTAAGTATGAGATAAAATAATTAATGACAAGAAGCAAAACAGACGAATGAAGAAGCCCCGGAGACCATCAGCTATATCATTGAAATGAGCAACTAGTTAATCTGGAGTAAGTTCTTTGCTATCAACAAAACCTTACTGCTTGGGCATTGCAATTTTTAATGCAAGTAAATACTTGTGTATTTCTGAAATGGAATTGATAAGAAATCAACCTTAATAAGGCAGGATGGAAAATAGGAATACATTTTTTCTGATAACTTTGGTAGTTGAATTCCATGCTTGCTAATAAGGTAACAGTAAGACATTTCCAAATGTTTTATGAAGGCCTGTGTGGAACAAAGACAGGAACATAAATTTTTACTCCCCAAAATGACCAATCTGGAATTAAAAACAAACACAGAGCAAGGGTCTTAAATATGAATCCTTTCTTTTAAGCCAAAATTCTAGGAGCAGTCTTTATGAAATTTTCACTGAATCCAATCCACTTCCACAAAAAAAAAGAAAAAAAAAAAGTTAACTGCAAATTTTATGAGTAAAAGCCTAGTCCTTTTTTTCTCTTCTTTTATTTCTTTTTTAATCATCTCTAATCTTAATGGCCCTTCACCATAAATGAAGCTTGAAATAAATATGGACATAAAATGCCCAGTTCACGATCTTTGCAAATTGTCACATTGTCATAAGAGTATGTATTAACCATAATCAGTGAAGCCTAAGTTTTTCATGGAATATAAAGTCTATATATTTCACAGGAGACAGTGCTGTTGCTCATCCCAGTTTTATATTAAGGTTTTGTACAAGTTCAAGTCCGTTGACCTTACTGGAGTTTCTCCAAGTTTACAGCAGTACAAATGAGGACAAGTAAGACCGATAGCCAATGATACATATTCCTTTTGCAGTTAGGCAAAGTATTTGTTGCCAATAATGTGTTTCAAATAAGAATATTTTTGAAGCATACTGAACCTGTGCCTAGATTATTCTCAAATAGTTTAACGTTTATTCTGAAAAGACTTATTTAGAGCGTGCATTATTTTGAAGAATTCCATGTAGTGCTATTGTAAAAAAACTTAAATTCTAGGTACTAGATTATACTTAACGATTTAAAGTATATATTTTAGAAATAATTGAAATGCTAGACATTTCTATTCCAGGTTGGCAGTTAACTGTCTTGCAGCATGTCTCTGTATAAAGTAGTTCTAAAGTTATTCCTAAAAGATTGCTTGTAAGAGAGACAAAGAAAGTGCAGTACTTTAAATAAGCAGTCCCAGCAGCTGCAATTTACAGGTACTGGCTACTCCTTCTACAGTGTAAACACATGAATATTGTGTGAGTGAGTGTGATTTCTTTTGAATAAGTACTAGATAGATCAGTGTCAAGGACATAACTTTAATTCAAAAAAGTGTGGTAATGTTTATATACTGACTAGATCAAAGTCATGAATAAAGATAGCTTGTAAAGGATACATTTTTGATGTTTAGCCTGAAGTACATCAATGCTTTCTAAATTATTCTAGTGACTCTTTAGATATACTTTCTATCTCCACTGATTCTTGATCTTACAGGATTCCTAAGTACAAATCAGATGTGGCTTTATGTTTGTGCCTGTGTGTTTTGGAGTAGGACTACTATAGATAATGCAACCTACAATTGGAAATATATAATATGAATATATAATATGAATAGGAATATTTCAGATTTCAGTTAGGTCAGTGGCTCTAGGGTATTAGTATTATTCTCTGTTCTGTAAAATTGCTAAAATGGTGCCTGGTTCAGTTTTGACTTGATACATCCAAAATTTATTCATACAATTCCCATGCACAGCTTTGGAGTTAGTACTGGCAAGTTGCCATGTCCCATAGGCAGTGTGGATGCAGTTTCCCTGATTTAGAGGATTAAGGGCTGTTCTGTGTTAGCAATTCAAACAGACCATGTAGTTGACCTCAGGAGTACAGAACAAAACCTGGTGCTATTTTACCAGTAGAGACTTAGGTGCAACGTCCACCCCACTTTGGAGAGTATCATAACTCAGATCCCCACCACAGCAGTTGCATAGGCTTCCCTAGTGGAAAATGTCCTCTCCTGCGCACAGCACGTTGATTCTTCCTGTTGGGAAAGGTGATGAAAATTTCTGTGTACTAAAAATAAACCAGAAAACTCATGTAAATAACAGCACAAATTGCAGGAGAGATTTATAATTCAAGTTCAGGATGATTACTGAATTACCATTATCACTTTCCAGACATCCTTCTGTTAGACTTTTAAAGCCAATTAATTTGTTAAAATCATTATAATCGTTATTTTTGCAAAGGAATTACACTGGCATTTTTAGCCACTTTCAGTAAAACAATTATATGTGATTGTTTCAGATTCCCTGATAACTAGCTGTTTTGGCACCTTTGCTGACATTCTCAATGAGGCTGTAGACTGAATGACTATGAAGACTAAACTGTGTACTTTATCCCCTGCAGGACAAATTTAGGTAGGCAGAATACAGTTATGCTAATCCAAATTTGGCCCAGACAGCAGAGCTAACATTAGTTCTCCTGGTGGGATTTTTTCCTCTGTAACAATGAAGTAATCTTTCATTAGATACTCTGGCAATATGTACATATTCAGCAAGGAGCATGGATTTAGAAGCACCCTTAATGGTCTCAGTGGGACAGGTTCCTAAGGACCAGCATGTGCTAGGGACTATTTCTACTATACAGTTTGGAGAAGGTCATTCTATATAGGGGAGAAAAGAAGATTTTGCCATTATGGAAGCAAATTATGCCATTCTATGACACTATTTCCCTGACCCAGCAACGAAATATAGCCAGTCTATAAGTCTGTTTTAGAGACGCACATGAAAAGACAGTGATTTTCTAAGGCAGTCAACTGCAGACTTATCTAAAATCATTCTGTGATAAATATGGACAAGCCCATTAATTTATATAAGCTGTTTACGGAAGGCAGAATCTAGTAGTCAGACCCTTCCTACCTTCTTTCCTCCTTGACATATGGCATATATCTGGATGTCTGGGTCCCTTTCTGGCACAAGAAACACACTGAATCACCCCTGCCCCTCATGAAAATTTTGGCTGCAGCTCCTGGCAGAAAAGAACTTCTAATAGAAAGAATGGCTGCATGGTAGTCTTTTCATAACTCGTGATGTTAGTTTGAAGTGCATAGATTGCATCTGAACATGGCAGTACTGACACCCAAATCAGAAATGCCCTTTTATATTCCCACTGCAACTAATTCTGTCACAATATCTATGAGTTGTACTAGTATAAAAAGTGAATGCATTGTTCAAATAGAGAATACTTTGTACTGAAAAAAATCCTACTGATACATGAGCAATGAGACTTTCCTGCCTAAAATATTTCTTGAATCTCACAGAAGTTGGTGCGTCTTCTTTTTTAAAGTGCTAGATCCAGAGTCAATTGGATGCATAAAAATCTGTATTTTGATTTGGAGGTAATAATAGGTCTCGTGAATTCAGTGGAAAACATAAATTTGACTTAATGTAATCCTGTGAATAGGAAATCCAAAAGCTCCTTTTATTTTTTTATTTTCTTAAGTGCCTTATTATTTTGTGGATTTGACACTTTACTTTTCAACATTAGGAATTAAGAATACCATTTTAACTGTACTGTTCTAATTCTTCTGTTCTGTCCATCGCCTCTGAACTGTTGTAAAATCCTAAATTTGTCAGCAGATTATAAACTAGAACAAAAAGAGTTTGGCACCGAGAAGCAGCCAGTTCTGTAATGCACTGCATTGTATATCATCTTCAACAATATGTATCTCGCTCAAGAAGCACTATGCTGGAACTGAAAACCACCCAAATAAATATTGTGTTGAATCAATATGTAGTTTTCTTGGTTAGTGATGTATTTAGATAGAACTGCTGTTAAATGTGAGAGGATTCCTGTTGGGTTCTGTCACAACTGTTCAGTCTTTGATCTCTGGGGATCAGAGAAGCTAGCAGTGTCAAGCCTAGTCTGGAAGCGGCTGTTCTACCATCAGTGAATAAACAAGTTACTAAAGGAAGTAGTGAGTAGTGATCATTCCATAGTAGGTTAAAATATCTAAAAGCTCATGAGTTTTCAAACGTTAAACTGGAATTATTTATGTGTAGATGGATTTAAATTATAATAAACAAGCACATAATTCTGAATATTATCAATCATTAAAACTGGATCAGAATATCTTCCTATTAAGTAGTATATTTAAAATAGTATAATAATGCAAACCTACCCTATCTATTGCCAAGTGTTTGAAGGTAATTGTTAAAGCTTTAGAGATTTATGTCATTTCCTTCTTAAGTAGTCTAGGGTGAATTTCATAAGTTTATTTATTTTTATTTTTATTTTTATTTATTTATTTTTTAACCAGTTCCATCCTGTTTGCCACTCCTGTGACTCATTTTAAGACCTGGGAAGCATTCTGTTAGCTGGTATAATATACTATGCCAATGTTATGGATCTTCCACTTTTCTAAATAAAGTGAATTGTTAAAGAATATGCCACTTAATTTTATTTCTATAAATGTAGAAAAGCTGAATAAATTTTGGAATGAACTCATCCCCACCCCCCACCCCCCCACAGTGGGAGGTAGTATTATTTCAAACTACTTTGAATAAAAACAGTTTTCCAATATGTTTCTCTAGTCTTACTGCATGATAAACTGTTTGCATCACTCCACACGTTGCTTATCTCCATTCCTCCACTCAGTGTTTTTCTCTGCTGCAGTGATAAGCTTGCATTCATGAACCACCCATAAGAACATCATTCTATTAGTGGGACTGCCTTAGTAAAAGGAATCAGAAACAAGTTCAGAGCCTTGTAACTATTACTCCTGGAGGTAGGAAGAATGGTCAGACTTGGTTAGACAGAGCCAGCTCCAGCTGGCTTCAAAGTGGACCTGCCACTGGCCAAAGCTGAGCCAATGAGCAACAGTGGTTGCACTTTTGTGATAACTAACATATGTAAGAAAGTGTGAGAAAAAAACTGTGCAGCAGCTATAAGAGAAAGCAGTGAGTACAATGTGAGAGAAACAACCATGCAGACACCAAGATCAGTTAGGAAGGGGGAGGAGGTGCTCCAGGCACCAGAGTACACATTACCTTGTAGGCCCTAGAGAAGACCACAGTGAAGCAGGCTGTCCCCCTGCAGCCCATGGATAATCACTTCAGTGCAGATATCAACATTGCAGCCCATGGAGGAGATCACAGTGGAGCAAGACATCTGGTGGGATCTGCCAGCTGTGGGGCACCCATGCTGGAGCAGTCCATTCCCGAAGGATGGACCTCATGGCACAGACCCATAAAGGAGCAGTTCATGAAGAACTGAAGCCTCTGGGAAACCTATATTGGATCAGTTTGGGAAGGACTGCATCCCTTTGGAGGGATCCCACACTGGAGGAAAGGAAGAAAGTGACAGTGAAGGAGTGGCAGAGGTGAAGTGTTACGAACTGACTGCAACCCTGCACTGCTCAGATGGAGGGGGTAAAGGAGCCAGGAGTGAAGCAAAGCCTGAGAAGAAGGGATGGGGTGGTAGGAAAGTGTTTTTATTTTTGTCTTTGCTTCTTATCATCCTACTCTTCCCCCCCCCCCCTTTTTTTTTTTAAATCATCAGTAAATTAAATTGATATTCCCCAAGTTGAGTCTGTTTTGATCAGTCTGCACTGATCATAATTGGTGAGTGATCTCCCTGTTTTTATCTCAATCCATGAGATTATTATTATTATTATTATTATTATTATTACTACTACTACTACTACTACTACTACTACTACTACTAATTTTCTCCCTGTCTGGTTGAGAAGGTGGTAGTGAGAGAGTGGCTTGGTGGGTACCTGGCCACTACAATATTTGTAAAGGAACATCACTGAAATTCTGGACCACAGAAATGAATCCTTAAAGGAGCTCTTAATTCTGTTCACTAGAAAGCAAAAACTAGTGCACAGTCCTGATGTTACACAATTAAAATATTACATAATTAATAGAATTGTTGTTGTGTAGAAGGCATTTTAGTCATACAAGTTTTTAATTAAAATCTTGATAATACGTGATATGAGTAGTTGGTTGTTGTAAAACAAGTAAACCACATTTTTTTGACATGATCTGAGAGTTATATGCAAGGAAGTTAAAAATAACATACATTATTTAAAATAGCCCTTTGCCTGGTTTTAGAATGAAAAATAGAAAACAAAAGTTCAAATGATAAGACAAATTGTTCAGCTAGGTACATAGAGCCATCACCTTCAAGAGGTACCTCAGGTTTACTGACAAAAGGATTCTGAAGATCTATTTAGACCAGTTGTCACTTTTTAAATGGTTAATGTTAACTGAAATAAATCTCAATTGAAGCTTTTGTGGAAGCAATATGAGGGTCTTCACCTACTTATTTCTTTCAATGCCAATCTGTTAAAAAAAAAAAATCTTGAAAATCTTGCACCTTTTTCCATCTCTCTGCTCCTTTTCTCATAAAGAGGATTTAAAATGAAGTAAGATTAAAAGGATATAAAATGATGGAAGAACTTTTCACAGTCTAGTAATTTAAGTATCAGAAGGAAATGAAAAGAAATGAAGAAAGATTCATCATTTTAAAACTGAAAAGGAAATTAATCATGTAGTCTGACATCCCATGCAATGGACCTTCATCTATTTACACCTGTACTATACGCTAAAAATTGTTTGACCAAACTTGACATTCTGTAAAGACTTCTGATTATGGAGACTTCAATCTACCATTCAAACAGGCAGTTTGTTACAATGATTAAGAGATTAAGATGTTTGTAATTGTTTAATGTGTGCAATGTATACTTGTAGAAATCATATTGTTAGAAGATACAGCTACACTTCTGAAAAAAAAAAAAGAAAAAGAAAAAGATTATTTTATTTTATTTATATGATAATCTTGGAGCCATGTAAAAAAAAAAAAAAAAAAAAAAAGAGATGGCAGAGGATAAAGATAAATATTGCAAAAACACAATCAGTGAGTAAGATTTCATTTGCCATTGATAAAGCATATTAAAGATTGATCTCTAAGACTTTGATATCTATCTCACAAAATTAGTTAATGTAATTCTAAAAGAATAAGGCAAAAGAGATGAATTCCCTTCTGGAAATACCTGTTTATCTACTTTTGCTTTTTTTACAGGAAGCTCAGATTGGATTTCTAAACTTCTGATGACCAAAATTAGAACAGAATTATTTTACTCGGTGAAATCATTTGCATATAACAACTATGACAATAATATTGGTGGTTCCAGCACTTCAGCATACTAAAGAATATTACAAAGAGATAATTTCATTATGTAAAGCACTGTTTTGGAGATAAAATGGACAGTAAATTATAAATAGTTAAGGAATAATCATTTTTCCTTTTTCTGGGGAAGGAACATAGAACCATTTAAATGCACATTTTTTTAATTAAACATGTAATTTGTTTTAAAATGATAATAATTATGAATACATACTATTTTTCAAGTGCTAAAATTTAGATTTTTTTGTATTATTATTATTCAGCCGATGACAGATTTCATGAGCAGCTATCATGGATACTATAAATTCTCAAGTTTGTACCTCTTTGGAAAATTTTGTTGAGCACAAAAATTAACCTGAAATGTCTAAAAGGTAACCAACTTTTTTTTTTTTTTTTGCATTTCTGAAACTTTTGTAATGAATACAAGATTCCAGTGAGAAGTATGTGAGTTTACAGTCAGATTTAAAAAGATTTATTTTCAAACTATTTTGCAACCATTCATTTTTTAAACCTCAAAATCACATTCTAGAAGGATACATTATGAAGTCCTTGTGACCCAACAAGGCTATATGAAAGTTCAGTCTTATAGAACAATTTAAGATGGAAACTGCAGTACAGAATTGCATGATATACAATCTCATCAAAGTTTTCTACTGTCTAAAATTTTCATCAGAAAGGACTAAGGCTTCAAACTGCATAGATTACTTCAAATGCTTCAGGCTTTGAAAGGAACCCTACTGAAGAAGGAAAAAAAAAAAAAAAACTATAAATTTAGCTTCTGAGTAATGACTCAATTGGTAATACTCTAAATCACTTTGTGGATGTAATCAACAATAAGCAAATGGAAACGAGAGGAGCTCTCATGTTCAATAAACTGATTGTCTCACCTAGTAAACAATACTTGATCACTGCACTTTACAAGATATTCTATTCCTCATTACTTGAATTATAGGCACTCATACATGCTCCTCATACAAAAAAAGTTACTTTTTACTTTAATCATTTCTTCCCTCTTATTGCTTCCTTTTTTATTACACAAGCTGCCAAGCAATAAAATAATCTTTCATCTCATTTTTATGCCTTTTATAAAATTTCCTTAGTGACCTCAATGGAATTTTTATCTAAGGCATGAATAAAATAAAGGTAATGACTTTCATTTGCCCTGCTCTTTAGGATTCTGAACTGAAGGCGAACATATTAAGCTTGAGTCATTTTGGGTACATTTCTAGGCCAGCTGAAAGCAACATTATGAACTCAGAAGAGCTGTCCCTAAGATTTTTTATTATTTTTTTTTAATCATTATTTTTTCTATGAGGTTTAGATGGAGATTAATTTAACATTTACTTATCACATCCTTACTTTCCTGCTAAATTACCACATTCAAACAGCAGTTAATATCTCCACAACATCCCATATTAAATAAAGGTTTCTGGGAAATATTTCATTTAATTATTTTTAAAAGAAATTGCTCCTGTCTTACATTATCTAAACTCTATAAAATATCATTTATTTTCTAATGAAGTATGAAAATTTTACTGGATTTAGGGTACTGTACAATCCACTTTGTCTTGCTCATCCAAAATTCTTTGTTCATTAGGTTATGCCAGTTACAGATGACGTAGTACAAAGAAGAGACATAATATCTTATGCAATTCTACAGCTTAGAAGAATGTAAGAAGTTCCATTATCATGTTCACAGGGAAATGAAAAATTTTTCAAATTTTCATTTTTCAAATGAAAATTAACTTTCTATGCATAGCTTCTTGTCTTGACCTACCAATACCTCAGTCTAAAAGTCTTTTGTTTTTTTTTTTTTTTCTTTTCCATTCTAGACTTCTCACTAAGTTCTGTACCAGCGACAGCTCATACTGGAACAATCTGAACTGCTTTAATTTTACCCAGGTTTCTGCTCATCTTCCTCTGTTTTAGTTGTTCTAAGAGATGAATAAGCCCTTTCAGACAGCCATTCATCTTAATTGCGTTTTAGTCTCCCTTAGGATGGGATGAATCTCTCTAGTGTGCCTAATTTTTCCCACTGCATTTTAAGGAGTTGTTGGTCACTAACTCAAATGTCAACTTAAACACTATAAATAGGCATTGTCAGCTGACATGCATTCCTTGCATTTCCATTTCTCCTGATGACCATCCTTCCCCAGCTGTCCTTCCCCTGCTGCCAGTCTTCAGAGAGCCAGCAAAACTCTTGAAAACCAGAACTGAAGTTCAACCTCAGAACTGGAGTTACTGTCAGGTCCAGCTGGAGAGGTCTCAGCAGTGGGTGGATGAGGAGCAAGGTCTGTCACGGTGGTGAGGGCTGGAGCTGAAACACACTCCCCAGGCAGAGGATGGACCTGGTGCATCCCGCACAGCTCATCCCACTTCATCCCACTTCATCCTTGCCCCAGCTCCAGGTGCGGCAGCTCCAGCCTGGGGCACAGAAAGCCAGATCCCTTTCAACAGGAAGCTAACACTTTTCAGTGGGGAAGTTTCAAGCCTGTGCTCTCTGCTTGGTGAATCTCCCCAGCAATAACCTCTCATAACCATCATTATTGCCTCTTTTCACTGATGATTTCCAGTATTTCCCAATAAAAACATCAACTAGCAATGTACTCTGTAGTCTGCTTAATAAATGGTGCATAAAAAATACTAAGTTTGCCTGACTGTAAAGTTTCAATATTATTTTCCAGTTTCAAAGTTTCATTTTTTTTTCAGTTTTAACTTGTCTGTATATGTTCCCTGAAGGCTTTCACTCCTCCATTTCACCACTGTTTAGGAAATACACAAATACTATATTCTATGATGCTGTCCTTGTAGAAGTGCAATTAAACCTGTCAGCAGTACAAATGGAAATGTTACCAGTGGGCTATATATAAATGAAAACATTACAAGGATAATGCCCTGCAATGTCAGCTCTTATGCCTCAGTGACAAAGCACTCTAATAATAGTTTTCTAGAGAGATGTATTCTACAGTCCAGTGAGTTAACAAATTCTAACCCACAGAGCCTAAAATAAAAAGAATAAGAGAAACAATTTTCTGCATCTGTTGAACTCTCTTTTGCTGCTTCTAGTAACTCTTCATTTGTTTTGAAACAACTATTCCCAATGCATCTGGTAGAAATAACATCAGCAAATAGTACTATTCTGTTTCTTTAGTATAAGTTGAATAAGCATACTGAAGAGTGTCCAAGGCATGTTTATTCGCAAACTAAAAAGAAATTAGATCGAAACCTTCATAAGGAATAAAATCAGCATCAGTATCAATATTTCTTGACTTTAATTCTTTGTTTATAAATGAACACAGTTCTAGAAATAATTAGATGAAATGAAACTAAGCTAGCAATAAGTACAAATATGGTAATAATACCTTTTCCTGTTTGTTGATTAGTTTATAAATCAATGGTCTTCAAAACAAATTACAAAAGTAGTTTTATAGAATTAAATAATAATATAGTAGTAATAACAGAAAGAACATTTTGAATGTTTCTTATGAACCAAAAATTATTAAATCTTTTGGGCCTTGTGATATTGGGATTTTGGCATTTGGCATTTAACTTTCTGAGAGAAATATCAGGATGTCAAAAAACACGGAAAGTTCAAAAAAAGAGCTTTGCAGGGGTGAATATGCTATAGTAAGCATCTCTACCTATACAGCTTGTAAAAAGACTGAGTGGTAACTCCAACATTTTCATAAATGATTTAGATGAAGCACTTGAAGATTTTTTAAGTTCACAGATGATACCAAACTGGGTGAAGCTGTTGACTCCATCAAGGGTGGTTAGGCCTTAGGACAAATCAGAGAGCTGGGAAATCACCAACAATATGAAGGTTAACAAGAGCAAGTGCCCCTGGGAAGGGGCAGCCCTGGTTATACATACAGACTGGGGGACAAGATGCTGGAGAGCAGCCCTGCAGAAAGGGATCTGGGAGTTTGGATTGACAGCAAGCTGAACATGAGCCAGCAGTGAGCCTTCATGGCCAGGAGGGCTGACTCTAGCCCTCTTGAGGCCTGAGGTGCATCAAGAACGGCGTTTCTAGCCAGCCGAGCAAGGGATTATCCCGCTCTACTCTGAGCTGGTGCAGCCTCACCTTGAGTACTGTGTGCAGTTTTGTGTGCCACAGTATAAGAAAAATATAGAACTGATAGAGAGTGTCCAAAGGAGGGCAAAAAAGATGGTAAAGGGTCTAGAGGGGAAGACGTATGAGGAGCAGCTGAAGTCACTTGGATTGTTCAGCCTGGAGAAGAGGAGACTGAGGGGAGGCCTCATGGTGGCCTGCAGCTCCCTCACGGGGGGAGCAGAGGGGCAGGCACTGAGCTCTGCTCTCTGGGGACAGTGACAGGACCCAACCGAACGGCATGGAGCTGGGACAGGGGAGGGTCAGGCTGGGTGTTAGGAAAAGGTTCTTCACCCAGAGGGTGGTCGGGCACTGGGACAGGCTCCCCAGGGCAGTGGTCATGGCACCAAGCCTGCCAGAGTTCAAGAAGCATTTGGACAATGCTCTCAGACATACAGTCTGGTTTATTTATTTATTTTTTTAAAATCATTTTATTTAGTTAGTTATTTAGTTGGATGCTCCTCTGGGGATCGAGGAGGTGTACTCGATGGTCCTTGTGGGTCCCTTCCAACACAGATATTCTATGATTCTATGTTTCTATGATTCCAATGTCTATAAAAACTACCAAAAAAGAGGAAATAAATACTGGAAGATTAGAGTGTTTAATGGTTTAATGTTTTTATTTTGAAAAACTAAAATAATAAATATTTTTAATAAAATACCAAGAAATGTGATAGATCCTCACATGTTTTGATGCCCTCAGAACTTGTATTTCAAAAAGATATGCTCTAGACAAATAAAAGGGCAAACACTATTGCCTGTGATATATAGAGGAGGTCAGACAGAATTACTAAATGTTCCCTATTGTCCTTTCATTTTATGAATCTGTTTTACAGCCTTGGTGAGTAGGACCCTGCAAGGTGCAGACATCTATTTATGAATCTAGTTGCAGGAATGGGAACTGTAGAAAATACCAAAATAAGAGAAAGAATGGGGAACAGAGAGGTCTCTGGTAGTTAAATAGTGCAATTTACAATGCATCTCAACATTTATCTAATTCTATATATGTAAACATATTTATAAATAACCATGGTGACAATATCAAGAAATGCCATATATGTGGCTCACCATATTTTTATCCCTAATGAATATTTACTATGATGTATTCAATTGCAAGTTCATGTATTATTTTTTTACAAAACTACTGTGTCAGTCACTATGTACAGAAATCTGTGAATGAAATAGCTGAGCTAAACTTAATTTCAACCTAACTATTTAATGAATTGTTCTCATTAGAATAGCCTTGTACATAGTTTATCAGCAAATCCATATGCAGAATAGTTAAAGTTGTTCTCAGCTGTGTCTTTGGGTTTCTAAAGTGTTTTCCTTATTAAGCAGATTTGCTTCAGATTTTTACTATGGGAAATGCAAATAAAATTGGGGCAAAAAAATAGTTATGAATCCAAAGGATTATTTTAATGATTACAGTGAGTCTTCTCCCCTTACTTTTTGCTTGTTATCAAATTATCCCCTTAATTAGGCAGTCTTGTGTATTTATTTATTTATTTATTTAAATTATATGCATAAAGAGATTTTGAAACGGGATTTCATTTAAACTGATTAATTGCCTCTATCCCATAGGGCTGCAAAACAAATGTAATAGCAAAATTTGAGGGAGCGGGTTAAGTATCTATGTTTGTTGGCTGAACATGTACATAATATAGTTGCCATAAAGAATGAGTAACAGAAAATATAGTGAGGGACAATGGTGAAACACAAGAAGGTGACTGGGAATATCAAGCATGGATTTACTACAGGCAAACCATGCTTGATCAAACTAATAGCTTTGTGTGATAATGTGAATGTCTTTATGAATTAAAAGAAAGGAGTGGCTGCTGATTGCTTTGACTTAATAGCGAGGTATTGTTTGATAAGTGTTTGATAAGATAGATGGAACAGTGGTTGTTATAATGCAGTAAAAACTCCATCTAGTAACCAGTAACAAGCAGCATTCCTCAGGGGTTAAGCAGGTAATAGTGTTTACGGCCTTTATTAATGACGGTGTAGTGGGTTTACATGGCAAGGTAGCAGGGGGCCACACGGGTGGCTTCTGTGAGAAGAATCTAGAAGCTGCCCCATGTTAGGTAAGGGCCCCACTGCTGACCAGAGCTGAGCCAATAAGTGATGTTGTTTTGTGCCTCTGTGAGAGCATATTGAGAACAGGGAAAAAAAAAAAAAAAACGCTGCGCCACACAGCAGCTGGGAGAGTGAGAGGAGTGAGAAACAGCCTTGCAGGCGCCAAGGTCAGTGAAGAAGGAGGGGGAGAGGTGCACCAGGCGCCGGAGCAGAAGTCCCCTGCGGCCAGTGGTGAGGACCATGGTGAAGCAGGCTGTCCCCTTGCAGCCCATGGAGTACCACAGTCCAGTAGGGTTCCACACTGCAGCCTGTGGAGGAGACCACGGTGGAGCAGGTGGACCTGCACCGACGGAGGCTGCGGCCTGTGAAAGACCCCCGCCAGAACAGATTACGGGCTGGACCTGTAGCCCGTGGAGAGGAGACCACGCAGGAGCAGGTGACCTGGCAGGAGCTGCTGCCCGTAGGGGACCCAGGTTGGAGCAGTTTGCTCCTGAGGGATGGACCCCATGGTACGGATCCATATCTGGAGCAGTTCTTGAAGAGCTGCTGCCTATGTGCAGCCCATGCCAGATCAGTTCAGCAAGGACTGCATCCCATGGGAGGGACCCCACAGCACAGGGGACGAGAGTGACCGAAAAGGAGCGGCGGCGAAGAAGCGCTATAGACTGACCATAACCCCCATTCCCCCGTTCCCCTGCACCGCTCGGGGGGAGGAGGTGGAAGAGGGTGGAGGGGGGGGAAGGTGCTTTTGGTTTCTTTTCTTCATTTCTCACTTCTCTAGCTTGTTAGTAATAGGCAATAAATCTTACTATCTCCCTATGCTGAGTCTGTTTTGCCCGTCACAATAATTACTGCGTGATCTCCTCGTCCTTATCTCAACCCTTGCGCCCTTTTCATCGTATTTTCTCCCCATTCCTATTTGAGGAGGGGGAGTGAGAGAGCGGTTGTGGTGAAGCTCGGCCGCCCACCCGAGTAAACCACCACACATGGACAATAGGATAGAATGTATCCACAGCAAATTTGTGGATGATAAAAATTTGAAAGATTCTTGGCTATGCTGTAGGAAAGGGTCACTATTCATTTGGACCTTGACAGTCTGTAGAAATGGTTTGAGAGTAATATGAATTTCAGCAAAGGCAAATGCAAAATTTAGCTCCTGGGATGGAATAATCCCCAAAATCTGTATGGGCTAGTGCAAACTGGTTACAAATAAGTTTCGCAGCTTCATCCAGTTAGACAAGGTGAACAGGATTCAGGAATGTCCTTTAGGGATGAAGAAGGTTAACCTCAGACTGGACTGTGTTAGCAAGAATGCAGTCAGCATGACTATAACAGAAATGATCCTTCCCCTCTGTTCAGCACTTATGAGACCCTATGTGGAGAGCTGTGTTCCCTATCTGGAACCCAAGCTCAGGCTCCTCAACAAAGACAAGCATTAACGAATTGGGCTGAGTTCAGTGAAGGGCGACCAAGGTAAATGGAGGCCAGGAGCCCATACTATACAAAGTGCAGTTAAGAGTGCTAAATTTAACTGTCCTTAAAAAGAGAAGGCCAGGAGAGAGGGTCTTGTTGCTATTTTCTGTTACCCAATTATAGAGAAAAGAATGCCAGACTTTTCTCTAAGGCACAGTGAAAGAGTAGAAGGAAATGAGCAAAACATAGGAATAGAAATTCTGATTAGACATAATGAAAAAAAACAATGTTCATAGTGAGGGAAGTCAAACACTGGAGCAGATTGCCTGGAGAGGCTGGGGAATCTAAGTTTCAAAGACCAACTGGAAAAGAACACTATACTGATCTAGTAGGTCCTGGTATGACAGAGGATTGGGATGGATGATCTCCAGTGACCTATTCCCACCTGAATTATTCTGTGATTCTGCATTACTCGGCATCATGGAACATGGTCAGTGCAGATCCTTGAGAATAATTTTACTATTTTTAAAGACAGGAAATAAGGATGAAAGCAAAGTAATCTTAAAGGATTACCCTTTGGAAGTTTAGCCAGACAATAATAAAATTACTTTTTTAAACCTTGCATGAAGGACATTTTTGACCAATACTAAGGTTTTGGCTAAAAGTTGGGAAAAAAAGGTTGTATTGGAATAATTTATTCTTCTGCTGTTCCAGGAAGCAAGGCTGTATATGTGTATTTTTTAAATAAATAGTACCACATGGAAGAAAATTGTTTTGTTTTTAAGCAAAAGAACATTATTCATATTGTGTTTAGCTGTTTCTGACAAGTGGGATGAATCCAGCTTTTGCAATACCTCTCCTTCCATACTGAATACAGAGAGCATCCAGACTGTGGACTATCAGTTGTTGCTTTCATAATCCATGAAATTAATTTAGGTCTTCCTATCCAAACTGTCATGTATTCTCTTAGACCCACAACAATCTATTTTAGTAATACTTCCACTCTGTACTCTTGCAGCAGCTGTGAAACTATACTGCTGTAGTCTCTGATAATCTAGTTTTGAATTAATACTCTGCAGAAGAACAAATTCTGAATCTCTATAGGCCAATGGATTAAATAACCTGACAATATGAAGGGAGAAAAACACAAACAAAAACGTGGAATGTATCATTGTTAACAGCAGGACACATTTCTAGTTTAATAGCTTATTCTGCAGTCCCATTTGAGGATGGTTACTGTATATTGTATTTTTCATTATTAACAGTGCTGGGATTTGAATCACTCACAACTATTAGTTTATCCTCTGTTTTTATTTTCTCTCTCTTCTTCAACTCATTGAAAATTCCTAAGAAGTTCATGATTTTCTTGTCTTTGCTATTACAGTTTTGCCACTGGTATAGATTGATTTTTAAGTTTATTGCAACATTTTACAGTCTTCAACATTCAGGCTAAATGAAGAAACTACTGAATTGTTTGTTTAGAAAGCAACAATAAACCACAAACCATGGTTAAACCACAAGAATTCCTGGGTAATGTCTGAGATATATGGTCCACAGGTTATAATGGGTAGTCTTATAACAAATAAACAAAGGGAGAGGAATAATTTGGTTTCATAAATACCATAGAAAGAGATGGAAGAGGTAGAGAGAGAACCTTAAGGATAGATAGGGAAGACCTTGAAAATGTATCCCTCTGAAACAATTAAACAAACTAAACCTATAAACAGCAAATTTGGGGTAAGAAGAAGCTGTGCTGCAAACAACCTCTTACATTAGCTTAGCAGCCTTACTGCAAGCTGGAAAATACCTTTAAGCAGTCCTACTTCCCTCCATGGAAAAGGATAGCAGGAAGCTGATGAGAAGGAGTGAACTTCAGTGTCTCCTTCCCCCCCACATACCAGATGACAGGAGTGTCCACAACAGGATGCCAGCAGGACTGGTAGAGCTCATGGTATTAGTAATTCTGTTTGTGCAGACAGTGGGTAGTAATGGGATCCCATTTGGGACAGCCATTTCTATGGGCCTTTGGAGGAAGTGTCAGACTTCTGCTGAATGTCAGGAGAAGCTGAAGCTTATAATGTAGGTATTTTAGAATGGTATTCACACATCAAGACTGTTATACCCTGATCTGTAGTTCAGATGAAAGCTCTGGGATTTGTTTAAAGTGCAACACTTCATTGCTCTTGTGGCCCTCAGAAATGCCCCAAGATGCCTTCCTGATCTTTCTTTTAGAAGAGAACATACATTGATGAATACAGAGTGACAAAGATTTCTTTGCATCTCATAACAGCCATCTTCCGAACTCAAAATATTAGCATTTTCCTTTGGTTGTAATTTAAAGTATATGATCTGAATTACAGTTATAAAGTATATATCAATGAAAACATTGTTGGACATAAAAATGGGAGCAAGAATGCTAATATAATATGTAAATTATATAGTTGGCAAATTGTCTTCAAATGTAAGAACTAAAGGACAGTGTACTCTTTATGAAAAAATAATTCAATATCAATGCATATTATCTAAAGTTTCCAAGCCGTTCATAATATTACACCAGACATGTCAGATAATGAAGTGACAAGACGTAGGAAAATTAACTCAGGTAGCAATTTATTTTCTACTTTTTTCAGACAGTAAGAGAAAGGTTTCTAGAAATGGGAAAAATGATTATTTGAAGTGCCCTGTATGCCTTTTCCAAGATATACATATCTGTATTGTGTCCAAACTTTTCCCTTATAGGTATGATTCATCTCATTAAATTTTAGGCACCTAGAAGATTGATAGCCAGGCTTCCTTTCTGGTCAGGATTGGCATTTCCAGAGAGTATTTCCCCAGTAGCTCAAATACCTATCTTAGGAAAAGATTGATTTCCCAAAAGAGGTGGCCCCATGAAGCATTAGGAAATCTAGGGCAAGTTATTTGGAATAAGCATATCTTGTTGATGATTAGAGACAGTTGCGATTAATCCTGTTGTTCCTTTGTATTCCTAAATTTTAACTATCCATCCTGAAATCTTTGCAAACGTGTGTACACACAGATGGAAACTCCCTGCTGAAAACATAAAGTATAATGCAGTTCCTAGGTTTGCTTATTTCCCCTCTTCTCCATCTCTTAGAAGAGTGTTTCTCACTCTGTACATGGAGGGTTTTGTCCTGCACCTTTTTCCTTTACTAGTTTTTAATTTTCTTTCTGATATATTAGCAAACTCTTTTCTTCACACACGTCATATCATATTGCGTCCCTCTAATCAGTCCCAGTCATACCATCTGTTTCCTTCCCTCTTGTATTCCAACTCTTCTCTATTTTGTGTTTGTATCAGATGCCTTCATACCTAATATTGCAGGAAAGAACATTTATGTGACATCTTACATACTAATAGATACAAAGCAATAGCATGGACAGAATACCAGTCTGCAGCCATCCTTATTGTTGTTGTTAATACAGTTTTTCTTGTGCTAACTAACTTTCTCTGAGAGAGCATTTGAGCATAGCTCAGGGATGGTATGATGCATACCTTAACAAGAAAATAAACAAACAAACAAACAAAACACAAACAAAAACAAAACAACCAAATTTTGGAGACATCATCTGTTTTAACTAACTTATACAGAGCATATGCAACATAGGATTTATAATTTTAATGCTAAACTATAAATAGTGTAACTTGACCAAGTACTGGAAGCTTTTCATGGGAAAAGAAAACAACAACAAAAGGTAAAATACAAAACATTTATTAAAGAACACCACAACAAGAAATTGCAAATCATTGTATCACTTACGTAACGCAATGCCAGATTTCAAGTTCTATTACATGTGAGAACATTAGACATTTCCAAAAGTGATCTTTACCATGACATTTTTAAGATGCTTGTCTTTATTTTTTGTTGTCGTTTGTTTCTTATCTCTGAAAACACACACATAGGCACACAGATCATTGATAACTTATAAAAATCCCAGCCTGAGACAGGTACTAGGAATGGAAAATTTGAACCAGGCATTTTAATTCAAAAAAAAAATGAATAAAAGCTCTGAAACAAGATTTTTGATAGGAAGTAATGGATAACATAGTAGTATGTGGTGCTGTCAAGTGCTATGCTGGTAAATTCATTACATATTACCGCAGTTTGGGGGAAAATTCATAGTAATCTCTTAAAAAGTAACTGTCTGGAGAGAAAGAAGACTGTCAATTTATAATCTGCAATTTAAATAGAAGTATTACATCAAGTTTAATCATTTCTGTTCAGTCTACATTAATTTCTGCAGTTTGAGTAGAGAAAATATTTGTAATGCAAATAAAACAAGTGTGATGATTAGTAATGTGACATTAGAAATTCTCTGAGCTACTGTTGAACTCTGTTGTGACTTGGAAAAGTGGACATTATACTTACTGCACATGGTAGTGTCAGTAAAGTAATAAATATTAAATTTGTCCCTATGGGGAAGGAGGAGACATTAATATGAGCTAAGTACCTGGGGTTATTTTTCTAATCAAGTTTAAGAAGCAGAATTAAAATTAAAGTTGACATAGCAATAGTGAATCAAATTAAAGTGTTTCTGCTCAAGAAAATTCAGAATACTGGCAAATTAGATCATTTAAGTAATACAGGAAATCCATAAAAGCTCCTAAAGGACACCTATTTAAAATTATACTAATATGGCTAAAGACTAAATTCATAGTCAAATCCAAGGAGGGGGAGAAGGGGGGAGCAGGGAAAGACTGCCAGAGTACAGGAGATGTAGGTTGTCAAAGACTAAAATGTGGCTTTAATTGCAAGACTAAAGTGTGGCTTTAATTGCAATAAAGCATTGCTTTACAGCATGTGACATATTTTTCTTGAAACAAACAAACAAACAAACAAACAAAAAAACCACCACAACAACAACAACAAAAGAAGAAAACTCACAAGATCTAGTTTCCTAACTCCTTCCGTTAGCTGGAAATTTCTCATTTGCTACAAGGGCACAAAGGAACTACTTCAGATTATAAAGCTATCAGTTTAATTTAGAAATCTTTACATTTCATTCATCATTACCAGTATTAGTTGTGTATCTACTACATGTGCAGATTGCATAATAAAGTTGTGGTGGTTTTACCCAGCTGGGCAGCTGAACTCCTCCACAACCGTTCTCTCACTCCCCCTCCTGAAAGGGAAAGAGGGAGAAAATAAGATTTTAAGATGCTCAAGGGTTGAGATAAGGACAGGGAGATCACTCAACAATTACCATTACTGGTAAAACAGACTTTTTGCAGGGGAACTTCTGCTCTGGAGCCTGAAGCACTGTGTTTGGTTTACATGGCAAGGTTTTGGTAGCAGGGGGCTGCAGGGGTGGCCTCTGTAAGAAAAATTCAGCAGCTGCCCATGTTAGATAAGGCACAGTTTCAGTTGGCTCCAAGAGGGACCTGCTGCTGCCCAGAGCCAAGCTAATAAGCAATGTTGTTTGCACCTCTGTGAGAGCAGATTTATGAAAGGCGAAAAAAAACTGCTGGGCAACAGCAGGAGTGAGAAACAAGTACACCTGTAGACACCAAGATCAGTGCAGGAGAGGCAAGAGGCGCTCCAGGCATGGAGTAGAAGTTCCCCTGCAGCCTGTGGAGAGGCCCCTGGTGGAGCAGGCTTCCCGCTGCAGCCGGTGGGAGCAGATCTCCACATGGAGCAGATCTCCACGCTGCAGCCTGTGGAGGAGCCCCCGGTGGAGCAGGCAGATGTGGCCTGGAGGAGGCTGCGGCCCACAGAGAGCCCCCGCAGGAGCAGGCCCCGGGCCGGAGCTGCAAGAGCAGAGGGTCTGGGGGGAGCTGCCGCCCATGGGGGACCCGTGCTGGAGCAGTTTGCTCGTGGTGGATGGACCCCGTGGTACGGGGCCATGTGGGAGCAGTTCTTGAAGAGCTGCTGCCCATGGGCAGTCCCTCCAGGACCAGATTGGGAAGGACAGCATCCCGTGGGAGGGACCCCATGTTGGAGCAGGGGCAGAGAGTGAAGGAGCGGCGGAGACGAAGTGTTATGGACTGACCACAGCCCCCATTCCCTGTTCCCCTGCACCTCTTGGGGGAGAACACAGAAGAAGGTGGATGGCAGTAAGGTGCTTTAGTTTGCTTTTTTTTTAGTTTCTCACTGCTCTAGCTTGTTAGTAAGACGTAATACATTCTATTAATCTCCCTATGCTGAGTCTGCTTTGCCTATGATGATAATGGTTGAATGATCTCCCAGTTCTTATCTCAACCCTTGAACCTCTTTCATTGTATTTTCTCCCCCTTTCCCTTTGTGGAGGGAGAGTTAGAGAGATTGTGGTAGAGCTCAGCTGCCCAGCTGGGTAAAACCACAAGCACCTCTTGCCCTCCTTCTTCACTGATCTTGGTGTCTGCAGGGTTGTTTCTGACTCTTCGCTCTCCCAGATGCAGTTGAACAACATTTTATTTTTCTCCCTTTCTTTGGTCTGCTCTCCCAGAGGCCCAACCAGCATCGCTCCCTGGCTCAGCTCTGGCCAGTGGTGGGTCCCTTTTTGGAGCCAGCTGGAGCTGGCTCTGATCTGACATGGAGCTGGGCTCATTTCACAAAGGCCAACCCTGCAGCCCCCTGATACCGAAACCTTGCCACGTAAACCCAGTACAATAGTATATAAAAATATTGTTATTAATTTTGTTTGTTTTCAAGCAATAGTTTAGCCATTTCAGGTAATATTAAAACGTCTGTCTAAAAGGAGAAGACAGGAATGCATGAATTTATATATCAAGTTTTTAAAGATTTCTTTATACTACCCAATCAATATCAGTATTCTTTTCCATTTTGAATTAGGAATAAAAACCTGAGATGCTGCAAGTTAGCAAGTTGTTAACAAAGAAAATATTAACTGAATTCTAGATATGAAGCCTTAGTGATATCTTGTTTGCTTTATTGACCATGGAAAAATGACTTAGAGTGTGTCTTAGGGTTTAAACTTACTTGCCTTTTTATTCCCCATTTCTTTTGCTTAACTGCAGGAAGCCTTTTGTATAACAGACATTTATACTACAGAACGACTAACTTTGATAATTGTGAAATTTTGCAGCAGCACCCCCGACTTTCAAACTTTTATTAGCCATTCTATTAGCCATCAATTGTACTAACAAGTGAACACTCAAAATGTAATCTTTTGAGGCTGTCTTCTTCTTCCAATTTTATTTTATTCACAGAGGTTTCTGGCATTGGATGTTTTGTCAGCTTTGTGCCTTCACTTTTTCATATGTAAATTTCTGGTTTCTCCTTTTTATTTTTTTTTAAATATTAAAATAATATATGTATATCCAAAACTTTTTCTCCGTGTTATGCATGTTGGAAAAACAAACAGGAGACAAGCCAAAGTTTTTCAAAATATATTGTTCGACCCTAAACAAAATGGCAGCCCATCAGAACTCTCAAACACACGCACCAGTGTCTCAGAAGCTGGAGCAGATCAGTTTATTTTAAACAAAGGACTTATTAAATAATTCTGATTAAAAAAGAATAATAATAATAATCTGCCTACGGCCTGATTCAAATGGTTTCATTTTTGCTTACAGATTATTTACTTGTTTCACTTGAAAAAAATATTTGCATTCCCTAAAGTGTGTTGAAAATCTTCTGCCAGGCGTAAGCTGCTGACTATCTCAACATATTTAAAAATAATAATAATAATAATAAAAGAATATGCTCCCCATAAGAATAAGAAACAATTCCATGGCAAAATGGTAGACAGGTTTTAGTATGTTTCTACTGGCTTCACTTACCATGCAGGGGATCATAGCAAACCTGATATATTTCACAGAATTGTAGGGGTTGGAAGGGACCTCAAATGATCATTGGGTCCAACCCCACTGCCAAAGCAGGTTTCTTAGAGCAGGCTGCCCAGGTAGGCGTCCAGACGGGCCTTGAATCTCCAGAGAAGGAGACTCCACAACCTCCGTGGGCAGCCTGTTCCAGTGCTCTGTCACCCTCACCATGAAGAAGTTCTTTCTCATGTTGGTGCAGAACTTCCTGTGATCCATCTTGTGGCCATTACCCCTTGTCCTGTCCCCACAAACCACTGAAAAGAGGTTGGTCAAATCCCACTGTCTCCCACACCTCAGGTATTTATACACATTGATGAGATCCCCTCTCAGTCTTCTTTTCTCTAGGCTGAACAGACCTAGTTCTCTCAGCCTTTCCTCATAGGGAAGATGCTCCAGGCCCCGTATCATCTTTGTGGCCCTCTGCTGGACTCTTTCCAGGAGTTCCCTGTCTTTTTTGTACCGGGGAGCCCAGAACTGGACACAGTACTCCAGGTGAGGCCTGACCAGGGCAGAGTAGAGGGGGAGGATTACCTCCCTTGACCTGCTGGCCCCGCTTCTTTTAATGCACGCCAGGATCCCATTGGCCTTCTTGGCCACCAGGGCACACTGCTGGCTCATGGTCAAATATATATATATTTTTACATATATTTATTTGTTTCTTTGTATCTATCTCTCACCAAATGTATTCACACTATGAATGCATAGCTATACAAGTTGCAGAAGTGGAGAATAGATTCAAAAGTATATTGGGAGGGTTACTATTAGTTCTGTACCTTAGCATCTCTTCTCTGCATGCAGATATAGCCATCTTAGAGAACATTTTTACGTTTGTGGTGAGTTCTTCAAGCTATTGTTTATATCTATAGTTCTATGTCTTGAAAGGTTACTTATTCATTCCCAAGATTCTTTTCTTCTATAGCTTGTGTTATGTTTTTGAACTAGCTCACAGATTTTAGACACCGTGCTTGTCAAAAGTGGTGGTAGATTTCCATTCAGTAACTTACATGGATATAGCCAGCTGCCTCAAACATGAGAAACGTTATCACTTAACTTTGTGTTTAACCCATATGCCCAAGGAGAGTGTTTGACACATGACTATTTGACATGACACTGACACCTGAAGAGGCATGAAGCTCTCCTGATCACCGTGCTTTATTTATTCATTTATTATTTATTTATTTATTATATTGGTTTAGGCAGTTTCAGAGGACAACATAACTCTTCATGCATAACTGAGATTTCTAGGGGTTTGGGTATTTAAGCAAAGAAATAGAAGAGTAGGAATTCTGACTTGACTGTATTTGTCTTGACTATGAAACAGTGAAGAGGAAATCCTCCAACAGAACAAAGGTGTAGTCTGTCAGAGTCTAAGCAACACATATTCTTTGCCATGTTTCCATTTACACCATCTGCAGAGGAGATTCTCACAGATCTCTAGCAAAGTAGGTATTCTGGAATTCTCATTACAGTGCTTGTTTTAGAATAGTGCTTTTAATGAGCATGAGACTAGAAAAGCACTCAGTGGTAATTTAGAAATATATTGTATATCTGTTCACACAATCCCTTCCTTTCTTTCACAGTCCTTAGGAATCCATGCCTGAGAGGGATTTGAAAGGATGCCTCTTCTATCAGAAGGAAATTAGAAATGTAAAAATGAACATTCACCATGGAAGCAGACTGACCAGCTCCCGCCCCTCCAAAAACAACAACCAAAAGCCACTTTCTCCAGCTACACGTTTGTATATATAACCCATCATATGTACATAAAATGTATGGTGCATTTCATGGAATAGTACCTTTAACTAACCTATGTTTAAAGTAGCTACCCTATCCCTACCTTACTATTAAAAATGCAAAATTAAAAAAAAAAGAAAAGAAAAAAAAGTTCAGGTTGCATTAGCATAACTCTGAATGTTTTGGTTTGTTTGTTTGTTTTTAAGGAATGCCGTGGTCTTCCAGGTTCACCCTGTCTGTGATTCTAAACTAACCTATATTTTAAGTTGTGAGACCTTTATGACATGCCAGTGTTCAAAGAATCACTTGCAAAAAAAGCAATGTTCATCCCTTGGGTGAATTGATTTTTGGTCTTGGCAGTAAGTCTGATAAAGATTGATTTCAAGGCCGTGTTGGATGTTAAGGTTACAGGCATGATAACTCAGAAGGTCAAAGGTCAGGGACCTGGTCTTTGCTTAATACGTTTTCATTACACACCATAATCCCCTATTTTTATCTTTGTCAAAAACTCTTCAATTCTTACTTTTTTTTTTTTTTCAAAGCAAATGTTTTTAATGGAAATGAACTAGAATAATATTTTTCTTTTCTGTATATGCTTATTATAAATGTCAACAATACACTTGACAGTTGAAGGATGACATATTGATTTCTTCTCTAATTTTAACTGTACAACTGCAAGGCAGCTGGCTGGCTAAACATTTGCAGATTCAGGATTTGCTGCCTCTATGAAAGAAATGGATTTTCTTTTTCTCTCTGATGGGACTATTGTTCAGACAAAGTTAATAACATGCTACAGCAGCATTTAAAATTTTTCAACACTACTATACATCTGTCTAAATTAAAATAAACTATACCAAGGCAAAACCTTATTGTTTTATGTTCAGTCTTGGACACTACTCACAAAATTGTTTATTCATTTTCTTCATTTTCCTGAGGAAAAAAAAGACTTTATAAAAGAGTGCACTGCAGCGGTGTCTTTCAAATCATTATTAGGCTTTACAGAAGGAAAGTACAACCAATTGTAATTCTTAACTTCAGTGGAGTGGTTATAGATGAGGACATTTTGGGCTCTGCTTTGGTTTCTAAAACAATTTTCAAAAAAAAAAAGGTCTTGAATGAATATTCATCATACCTAATTTTAGCCCTAAAAATTTAGATATTTAATACATGCTAGTCTGTGGAGAGAGACAGGTGTTCTGGATAGTGATTTGTGCATGGGGAAACCTGCTAAAAGCAGTACATATGTCTGCAGTAGTAAACATGGCTTCTGTCAGTGTTGCAGCCTGCTTTTCATGGATCCTGGCAGAAGGAATGAAACAATGTTCTTAATTCTATAGATTCTATAGATTTCCAAATTCAAAATATACATAAGCTATAATCTGGAAAACATTTGTGATAACTGTTTGTTTTTGTAGGATATATTAGGAAGGGAAAAAGAGTGAATGTATCAATGTTTCTATGTTTCCTGTTACCCTTAGCTCATAATACTTTCATCCTGGGGAAAAAAAAAAATGTAATTCAGGGGAAAGGACTGGTATCAAAAAAAAAAATAATCTTGATTGTGCTAGACTAGGCTGGATTGAAATGTGTTCCCAGCAGAGCATGAAATAATAGGTTGGATTTACCATACTAATTTCTGAGAATCATTGATATTTCCTGCAATATACATTTGTTTTTGTTGTTCTTGTTGTTTGTTTTCAAAAAACATAAGTCTATAGCAGTTATTGTGCTGAAAAGGCACTGTGAAGGGGAATCAAGATGTGATGATAGATACAAATAAATCTTTACGTATATAGTACTTATTGTTAGTTAGTTTTTTTTTTTTAGTCTTTGTTTGTTTTTTACTTGGCAGACTAAAGGGTATCAGTCAGCATCTTTATTAAATATCATACACCTGTATATGCTTAACACCTCTTGCTTTTATTTAGAATATTACCTGATATTGAACCAACATTTATTTGGTGCTTTTGCTCAAACATATATACATTTCATTGAAAAGAGGATAGCATAAATTGGCATTTCTTCGATCTTTAAATCTAGATGCGGTTATCATGCCTCACCTCCATTTCAGCCAATCTCACTCACAGGATGGCACAAAATATATTGTCTATATATAGTTGAAGGCAATATTCCTCTTAAACACATATAAAGATGTGTCTTCAGCTGTAAGCACAAATATGTCTTAGATACAGCTTTTCTAAATAATGCCAAGAAACTTGGTTGTATTGTTTCTACATTGTCACACTATCTACATTATGACTGCAAAGGTTTTGCTGTTAGTTGTATTCAGAGGTGATTTTGCAATAATCCACAAATTTTCCTCTGTGCTCCATGTCAGATTTTGAAACGTGTCATTACAGTAAAAGATAAACAGGCATTTACTCTACCAACTATTGCTAATTAAACAGACAACTTAAAAAATGAAATTAACAAGCTTTTATCTGATAAAGACCTTTACTGTCCTGAAAAATTATGGGATGTGTTAGATTAAATTTTTCTCAAAGCAATCCAGGTCCCATATCATTTTAGGATGGCCGTTTTTAGTCTATGGCAAACCTGTCATTTTATAATTCTCATTCTCAGGCTAAAGATGCTTTCAGCTTAAATATTTTCTCATCTATCTGCTCAGTGTTGTCCCTTGTGCAATTTCTTGCTCACCAGTGGCCTTATAGCAGGGAACCAGCAGGTAAGTGTGATCTCATTAGCTTGAGAAAGATTCCATAATGTCATAATGTCTTTTTTTTTTTTTTTTCCCCTTCTGATCTATGTTGTATTCATTTTTTTTTTCTTCTTTTCTCCTATCCAGCTTCCTGCCAAGCACTGGACTTAATTTTAATGTCAGTATCTCCCAGGTCCATTTTCTTTCCCACTGAAGACAATTCATGCAGACAAATATAGCTTTGGATAAAAAAGGAACTCAATTGTCAACTGAAGTTATTTGCAGATCACTCCCCTGACATTACTGTAGATCTTTGTGTGTTCTGTTTTCCTTCTCCTCTCTTTTCAGATGAATATTTACAGGATTCTTAGAGGAACTTTATAATATATCATAAAGTAGAACTTGAATTAAAGAGGAGAATAATGTTGTTTTGATCACATAAAACTGGCACTGACTTTGAACTAGAGAATTTAAAATCCTTCATTTAGATATTGCAGTTTTATCCTAGAAACAAAAGGCTACTGTAAGTCACTCTCAACACTGGAATTGTCAGTCTTAAAGTAGATCTCGTACGCTCTTGACAACATGCAATAAAAACCATCAAGCAGTCCTGTAACTGTACAGCAAGAGATCATTTTTAAAACATTGCTAAACAACTGAAAATATAAACAGTTTTCGAAAACCTCTTTCTTTTGAAAGTTACTTTCTTTTAGTAAAAGGTTATGTGTAACAGCTGCTGAGTGCAAGTCAGATATCACAGACTTCTCAAAAGCAATGTGACTACAGCAAAAAATGTTTTGTTGTTGTTGTTGTTTTTCTCTAGCCAATATTTGATGTTTACGAACCCAAGCAAAGAAGGCCTTCATTGTTCTGGTGCTCATCTGGTATTTTTTCCATACTTTTGACCCCACCAGAGGGCGCACTTTAAATTCTCCTCCCATCTTAGCAAATTCATAGCATTGTGCCATAGGGAACCTCACACTGAGAAGGATAAATGCTTGTCAAAACACCCAGGCCCTCGAACCTGTGTATTGTTCCTTCCCAGGTACTGGAGCCCATCTGGGTGTACTGGGAAGCCCTGGTGGTGTTTTTGTCCCAGCCAAAGTTCCTGTTTGCAGATTTAGCCAGTAGCAAGGCTGAGTGTGTACCCCAGTGATGTACACTCACAGCGGAGATGAACACCATCAGCCACATAACACTACTAGAAGTCCAGGAGGTGAACACGTCTTAGTCCCTCCAGATCCTGGCACATAGTTCTATGAGCCTGGTGATTTGCAGCAGCTTTCCCAGTTGCTGGTACTTAGACTTTGTAGCACTCAGATAAGATATAGTCACATTACACAGAACAGGTTACTTAAGAATAGGATCTCACGGCCCCTTTGCAAGATCAAGGAAACCTGCTAGTCTTTTTCCAATGTTTGTTCCTCCCTGATCTGCCCTGATCCTTCCTTCCCTGTCCCTGTATTCCAACCCCCCCCCCCCCCCCCCGAAAAATCCCTCATGATTATCATGTTTCCTCATTCTTATCAGTTACAAGTCTCAGGTTGACCCCTTTGAAAGCTGTTCCTGAGTGATTCTTGGCCAATCCATCAGGGGCTGAAGAGCTCTGGTATTCCCTACTCTGTCTGCTAACAGCTGTCCCTTAATGTTTCAGTTTCTATGTTTAATTTATCACTTTCCTTGATATATGTTATTTCCTTTATATTGAATAACCTTTAGGTAGATAACTTGAGGTACAATGTAGTATCACATTCGAGTGACTTGTACAAGATGCAAGTGACAGAAAAGATCAGAAATTAGTTTTCTGAGTTCCGCAGTTATCCATCTGCTTTATTTCAGAAAGAGCAGTCAGGCACTGGAACGGGTTGCCCTGGGAGGTGTTGGTGTCACTGTCCCTGGGGGTATTTAAGGAGAGGTTAGATTTAGTACTTAGGGACATGGTTTAGTGGATGACATTGTTAGTGGGGTGATGGTTGGACCAGATGATCTTGGAGGTCTTTTCCAACCTTAATGATTCTATTCTATTCTACAACAACTAGTAAAACTTGGCAACTAGTAAGTCTTGGACACATTTGAACATAAATGAGGATCCATAGTCAGAGTAATGGTCAAAGCATCAAAATCTTACTCCAAAAAAAAATTTATTTCAAGTGGTTTTGCCTAAGACCAACGTGTGACAGAAGAACCAGGGGAAAACAAACAAACAAAAAACACCATTTGGGGAAAAGGAAGGAATGAAAAGGAAAGGATTTGAAATATTGAAGGAAGCTGGTAACAACAACACAACAATGAAAATGGAATATAGCTACATTTTAATGAGTTTTAATTTAAAACAAAACAATATAACAAAACAACAAAACAACGAAAAACAACAAAACAACGAAAAGCAAGCAAACACTACCAAAACCAACCAACCAACAAAAAAAACAATTAAATCCTGATATGATTGGCAGTCTTATTCGAAGCTCACAGTAAGCAGTATTAGGAATGACTGAACAAAGCCATTGGATGATTATTGATGAATAACTGATGGTTATCTACCATGTGACTTTGAAGGAAAAGGAACAGTAACCAATCATACCAAAGTAATTTTATTTATTTATTTATTTTGCTTAAGTCCAATTTTAGCACACGAGTCTGTATATTGTTAAGATTTCCAAATTTTCACAGTAAGAATGTTGCATTTTGGAAAGAAAAAAAAAAAAAAAAAAAAAAAAAACAAGCTTCATACTTTACTTTTTTATTCTAACAGAATGTATTTTACCACTCAGAAACATGTAGCTGTGAAAGTGACCTCTACAATGGACTTCCTGTTTTGTGACCCAGGATATATTTGTTTCATAGCATGGTGTATATGGGTGTATTATATATCCTTCTTCCAATGATAAGTATATTTATGTTCTTGCCAGTCTTACCCTCCATTATATTTATAAGTTATAAAGTCAAAAGTCATATTGCTATTACCCAAACTGGCTTATTTTAGGGCAGACAATAGAATTTCCATGCATTAATTCTCAGCTGAAGTGGATTGTGTCTTTCTGCTAAAAACATAGAAACACATATAATTTGAGATATATATATACACACACACACATTATATATATATATATAAATATTATTGATGGAGGAACCATTCTTATAAAGAGTTTAAGTGGTTGCTTACTTTTGGTTGTACCTTAAAGTCAAATTAGAAATTAAAGTCAAAATTTCCTGTTATTGGATCCTGGCATGCCTTTTCCTGATAGATAAGAAAGTTGAAGTTGTTACAAGCATAATGCTGCTAAATTCATAGAGAAATTATTATAGACACATAATACATCCTCTGGTAGTCTACACCCAAAATGAAGTGTTCTTTTTGGAACATTGGGCTACCCTGTGAAAAGTGCATTTTTAAGAAGCCTGTCAGAGTTCATCTGCAAACCTAGTAATTGAAGTAGTTGGGATTGTACAGACATAATCAACTAGAGCTTCTTTTTGGAGCTAACTCTTAGGAAATAATTCAGTCGGTGGACACCAGAATACAAAATCCAATACAGCACACAGAAAGGCTGTTAGCACAGCAGGGCTAACAAAAGTTTACAAAAATTATTCTTGTCTCTAAGCAGATAAGAGTTAAAGACTAGATATATTTATTAAGGTGACAGTCACTTTCCAGATTATAATGTCACTCTAACCAGTATCACAGCACTGATTTCCCAAGGAGATTCTAATGAAACTGAAACCTCCAGGAAGAATTATTTCAGATATGAAAAAGATTAATGAATATCATGCATTTTAATCACCAGTCATCTGATAAAATCAGATATTCAAAGTAAAAAATAAAAATAAAAATCCCCATCTATCTATACTGTTATCTGTGACACTATTTCCTCAGAGGCTGTGTTCCTGTTTTAAATGTTTATATAACAATATATTTGTTTTATCAGTACAGTTTTAAAGGGTTGTAAAGTGTACATTTTACTTTTCTGGCTGTTGCTGAGTTATCTGAATAATGGTTTTGATTAGAAAGGCCAAAGTATGTAGGTGGTTATGATAACGATTTTTTTTTTTTTTGATTCTGTCATCCCAAATTCAGTGGCTTTTGGGGACATCTGCATAATGGGATCTGATGCTGCTATAAAGTCTGAATGTTTGACAGCACAACAATAAACACAAAAACAACCAAAATAAATAAATAAATTAATTAAAAAATACAAACCGAGGTACTAAAATATACAAATACACAATAATAAAAGCAAGCCTATAATATTCTTATATTCAGTTTTTTTTATTCAGTATTTAAATTAGTTTGAACTGGAGATGTTTCTAAAGCTGCCAGAAATAAGCAAGTGATGTTTGTCTGAATGAACTATTTTACTAACCAATTTTCACTTATTTTCTTAATTAATTTTAGAGGTATAAAATTGTCAGGACCTTTACTATTTAGTTTTGCAGATGTACATCTTCCAAAGATGAATGTCCTCCCTTTCTCCTTTTCTTATATGTGAACCTGAATAGGCCTAGGAAAGAGTATTTATACTCAAACTTTTCATTTACATTTAAATTAAATCATTATAACATGGACAAACTCATTATTGGCCTCCAAAGCAAGAAAGGTACATTTTTCGGGGTCTGCAAAATCAAATATAAAAATATTAAAACATGATTTAAAAGAGTGAGAAGGTTATTTCACAGCACCGTATTTAGTTCAGCAATTGTAGGAAAGAACAGAAGCTTGGTTGAGATAAAATAAATAAAAATAACATGACAAAGTGAGCCTGCTAGATGCTTCTCTATTTCATTGCTGAGGCTAGAAAGACCATAATAATAATATTATTCAAAATATGGAGAGATAACATTAAAGGTTCTGAGTTAGTCTTTCTTCAGAGTTGGATTAGTTTCTTCCATTCTTAATGATATTTTGAAAATAGAGAATTCTTTAATATGTTTCACCTGTAAATCTGTGATGAGTAGATGAGTGTGATATTTTCACCTTTAGCCAACTGATGAAACAGGAGCTTATGAGCCAGAAAGATGTACAGAGATTTTTAGGATCAATATTTTTAATATTGGGGTTTAATCAGTTTTACAGAAAGAAAAAGAAAGAAAGGAAGAAAGGAAGAAAAGAAAGAAAGAAAGAAAGAAAGAAAGAGAAAGAAAGAAAAAGAGAGAGAGAGAAAGAAAAAGAAAGAAAGAAGGAAAGAAAGAAGGAAAGAGAAAGAAAGAGAAAGAAAGAAAAAGAAAGAAAGGAAGGAAGGAAGGAAGGAAGGAAGGAAGGAAGGAAGGAAGGAGATTACCTTCTTTTACATTCATATTGAAATAAAGCCCACAGGTACACTGGTAAATTCTTTACCTTGTACTTGTACTTAACCACAATAAATGTCCTTAATTTAAATAGAATACACTTACACAAAGAGATGACAGTTCTCTCACACATCAGTTTCAAATCTATCTCTTGATGGGTAATAGCAATACCTGTTTGATAAAGCAGATTGAATTTTTATAAAAGAAAGGATCTCTTGTTGATTGTCGTTGGAGAAAGAATATATGATAACAGAAGCAGAAAGCTCGCTGAAGAAATGGCAAAGGCTCCAAGTTTTGAGAGAAAAAGCCCAGACCTCCAGGCTGGAACTATCAATATAGCAAGGGACTGATACGGAGTGAAGAATATTTGTTTGAACAAGAAAAAACAAGGTAGAAACATGCACAGAAGTTTTCTTTAACTGCCATGTGCTCTTGAAGACTTGTGACATAGAACTGATGCTTTGAGAAATTTGAGAGTCCACTTAATCTACTGAAGTGCTGTAAAAAGCCTTGAGATTTTAGACTAACCCAAACATGACTCTCTCTTTTTTTTTTCTTTTTTTTGGTGTGTGTGTGTGTATGAACACGCAGCATTACTCTAAAGTAAGAATGACTCAGAGACCAATGCTTTGTCACCTATTCTTGTCCCATAAACTTTACAATCATGTCCTAGCACCACAGAACCAATGGAAAGCAGCCAAGCAAACGATAAGGGGCAGCAGCTCCACAAAAATCTGGATGTCCAACGCTTTATAACTTTGCAGTAAAAGCAGTGATCTTATTAAATTTTCCACTGAGAATTCAAACTTGCTTTTCTTGAAGACAATTTAAAATCTCATTAATTTCTGAGAGAGCCTATTTAGTCCTGAAATTATTTCGTGTAACTTGTAGTTTTGTCATTGCTCCATACTTTCTTTAAAGTAACCTAAGATTCTGTTAAGTGTTTAAAGTGTTTAAACCCACAAATGTCCTTGAATCCTTATATATTATACGTATATAATTACTTTTCAGACACACAGACACAGATTTCTAGGTTGGAAGAGACCTCAAGATCATCGAGTCCAACCTCCGACCTAACACTAAGTACTCCACTAAACCATATCACTAAGCTCTACATCTAAACGTCTTTTAAAGACCTCCAGGGATGGCGACTCCACCACCTCCCTGGGCAGCCCGTTCCAATGCTTAATAACCCTTTCAGTAAAGAAGTACTTCCTAACATCCAACCTAAAACTCCCCTGTCGCAACTTTCGCCCATTCCCCCTCGTCCTGTCACCAGGCACGTGGGAGAACAGACCAACCCCCACCTCACTACAGCTTCCTTTAAGGTAACTGTAGAGAGCGATAAGGTCTCCCCTGAGCCTCCTCTTCTCCAGGCTGAACAAGCCCAGCTCCCTCAGCCGCTCCTCGTAAGACTTGTTCTCCAGACCCCTCACCAGCTTGGTCGCCCTTCTCTGGACTCGCTCGAGCACGTCCATGTCCTTCCTGTAGCGAGGGGCCCAAAACTGAACACAGTACTCGAGGTGTGGCCTCACCAGAGCCGAGTACAGGGGGACAATCACCTCCCTAGACCTGCTGGCCACACTGCTTCTTATACAGGCCAGGATGCTGTTGGCCTTCTTGGCCACCTGAGCACACTGCTGGCTCATATTCAGCCGACTATCAACCAATACTCCCAGGTCCTTCTCGGCCAGGCAGCTTTCCAACCACTCATCTCCCAGCCTGTAGCTCTGCTTGGGGTTGTTGCGCCCCAGGTGCAGGACCCGGCACTTGGCCTTGTTGAACTTCATACAGTTGACCTCAGCCCATCGCTCCAGACTATCCAGATCCTCCTGCAGAGCCTTCCTGCCCTCGAGCAGATCGACACACGCACTTAGCTTGGTGTCATCTGCAAACTTACTGAGGGTGCACTGGACGCCCTCGTCCAGATCATCGATAAAGATATTAAAGAGGACCGGCCCCAGTACCGAGCCCTGGGGGACACCACTTGTGACCAGCCTCCAACCAGATTTGACTCCATTCACCACAACTCTCTGGGCCCGGCTATCCAGCCAGTTTCTAACCCAGCGAAGCGTACGCCAGTCCAAGCCCCGAGCAGCCAGTTTCTTGAGGAGAATGTTGTGGGGAACGGTGTCAAAAGCCTTACTGAGGTCAAGGTAAACCACATCCACAGCCCTTCCCTCATCCACCAAGCGCGTCACTTGGTCATAGAAGGAGATCAGGTTCGTCAAGCAGGACCTGCCTTTCATAAACCCATGCTGACTGGGCCTGATCACCTGCTTGCCCTGCAAGTGCCGCGTGATGACCCTCAAGATAATCTGCTCCATGAGCTTTCCTGGCACTGAGGTCAAACTGACAGGCCTATAGTTCCCCGGGTCTGCCCTCCGGCCCTTCTTATAGATGGGCGTCACATTGGCTAGCCGCCAGTCAACTGGGACCTCCCCCGATAGCCAGGACTGCCGATAAATGATGGAAAGCAGCTCGGCCAGCTCCTCCGCCAGTTCTTTCAGTACCCTCGGGTGCATCCCATCCGGCCCCATCGACTTGCGCACATCCAAGCTCCTTAGCAGGTCGCCAACCATTTCCTCATGAATAGCAAAGGCCACATCCTGCTCCCCATCCCCTTCCGCCAGCTCAGGGCACTGGGTATCCAGAGAACAACCGGTATTGCCGCTAAAGACTGAGGCAAAGGCGGCATTAAGCACCTCAGCCTTTTCTTCATCCTTAGTAACTAGGTTTCCCCTCGCATCCAGTAAAGGATGGAGATTCTCCTTAGTCCTCTGTTTCGCATTGATATATTTGTAAAAGGATTTTTTGTTGTCTTTAACGGCAGTAGCCAGGTTGAGCTCCAGATGAGCTTTGGCCTTTCTAATTTTCTCCCTGCACAGCCTCGCTACATCCTTGTAGTCCTCCTCAGCGGCCCGCCCTTTTTTCCAAAGATTATAAACCCTCTTTTTTCTGCTAAGCACAAGCCGCAACTCTCTGTTGAGCCAGGCCGGTCTTCTTCCACGCCGGCTCGTCTTTGGGCACGTGGGGACGGACCGCTCCTGTGCCGTTAAGATTTCCTTCTTGAGGAGCGTCCAGCCTTCCTGGACTCCTCTGCCCTTCAGAACCGCCTCCCAAGGGACTCAGCCAACCAGCGTCCTGAGCAGCTCAAAGTCAGCCCTCCGGAAGTCCAATACAGCAGTTTTACTGGTCCCCTTCCTGGCCTCGCCAAGAATAGAGAACTCTACCATTTCGTGGTCACTCTGCCCAAGACAGTTTCCGACCACCACATCTCCCACCAGTCCTTCTCTGTTTGTGAAGAGAAGGTCTAGCGGGGCACCACCCCTGGTGGGTTCACTGACCAGCTGCGTCAGGAAGCTATCTCCCACGCTCTCCAGAAACCTCCTAGACTGCTTTCTCTGTGCCGTGTTGTGTTTCCAGGATATATCCGGGAAGTTGAAGTCCCCCACGAGGACAAGCGCCGACGATTTTGCAACTTCTGTCAGTTGCCTATAAAACTCCTCATCCATCTCCTCATCCTGGTTCGGCGGTCTATAACAGACCCCGACCAGGACGCTAGCCTTGCCGGCCTTCCCGCGGATCCTAACCCACAGGGATTCAACCTTATCATTCCCAGCCTGGAGTTCCACAACATCAAAAGATTCTCTAATGTAGAGAGCCACGCCACCACCCCCTCTGTGCTGCCTGTCCCTCCTGAAGAGCCGATAGCCAGGCATTGCAGCACTCCAGTCATGGGAGCGGTCCCACCACGTCTCCGTGATGGCAACCAAGTCGTAGCCTGCCTGCTGCATGATGGCTTCCAGCTCCTCCTGTTTGTTACCCATGCTGCGTGCATTAGTGTAGATGCACTTCAGCTGGGCCATCGCCTTCTTCCCCAGCCTAGCCATTGTTTCCCCCGGCACGGCTCCAACAAGCCTTGTTTGAGCCCCGTCCCCCTTCTCGCCTAGTTTAAAGCTCTCTCTATGAGCCCCGCCAGCTCCTGGCCTAGGATCCGTTTTCCCCTTGGAGATAGGGACCCATCTGAGGCCATCAGGCCGGGTGCCGAGTAAAGCTCCCCATGGTGAAAAAAAACAAAATTTCTGTGCCGGCACCAGTCTCTGAGCCACCTATTAACCACGTGAGCTTTCCGTGTCCTCTCCGTGCCTCTCCCTTCCCCCATAGGGATAGACGAAAACACCACCTGCACTCCCGCTCCCTCCACCAATCGTCCCAGCCCCCTATAGTCCTGTTTGATAGCCTTGAGGCTTCTCTTTTCAAGATCATCACTGCCAGCCTGGACTATCAAAAGCGGGTAATAGTCAGAGGGGCGAACCAGGTTTGGAAGCTTCCTGGTAGCGTCTCTGACCCTGGCCCCAGGGAGGCAGCAGACTTCCCTATGTGTGGGGTCAGGCCGACAAATAGGGCCCTCCGTTCCCCTGAGGAGGGAGTCGCCCACAACAATCACCCTTCTTTCTTTCTTGGTGGAGGCAGTCCTGAGGCATGGAGTCAACTTCCTCACCTCAGGCATCCTCCTGGGCAGGCTTCCTACCTCGTCCTCACCCACCGGTCTCTCAAGCTCCAGGGCCTCAAACCTATTGTTCAAGGGCACCTGGGAAGGCAGCGCCGGAAGGGGAGGGCATCTCCTGCGAGGTCGAGAGGGGACCCGTCTCCATTCCTCCTCAACTCGCAGGTCCCCTCCCTCTGCCCGATGGCAACAGGGCAGGGGGTCCACCCCCCTTTGGGGCGTCTCACTCCGGTCCCTCTCCCTCCGGTCCTGCAGGGAGTCACTCCACCAGTCTATCTCCCGCTCGCACTCCCTGATATCCCTCAACCTCTGCACCTCCTCCTTGAGTTCCGCCACCATGCGGACCAGGTCGTCCACCTGCTCGCACCTCACGCAAGCAGTCCCTCTGCCTCCCGCCGATGGCAGCAAGAGGCTCAGACACTCCCCGCACCCGGAGACCTGAACTGCCGCATGTTTGGACGGGCAGTCGGTCTGGGTGTGTACTGACTTCCTAGAGAAAGCACCGTGCCTGGTGGAGACCATTGCAGCCCAGCTGACGGGAGAGTGCCGTTAGAGGAGGTGTCCCTATGAGCGGGTGTGAGCGCTCCGCCCTTCCTGCCCGCCCAGCATGCGCTAACTGCCTCGTTAACTGCCGCGTCACTCCCTGTTTGCCGGCCCTGTTAGCCGCGCTCCCTAAGGGCTGCCTTTGAACGGCCGTGGGGAGGAGCTGTCGCTGACGCTGCTGGCTCCGCCTACGCCTCGTCAGCCTCCCTCACGAGGGCTGCCGGTGCCTGGCGGCTCCCTCACGTAGGCTCGATGCCCGAAAAATAGCCCTGCCTGTCCCGATCCCGCGCTCCGCTGCAGCACGCGTCTGCCCCGGAGCCGGTCGCCTCGGCAAGTTTCAGTACAGTTAGTTCATTTTAGGTCTTTTTAGCAGAGGATTATTGTGTTTTTCTTAAAATGTTGTCCTAAAAATCATTTCTACTTCCATCTTTTTGATCCTTGGATATGTTTTGAAGGTAGTTAGGAGGATGATACAAAATTCTTTTAGCTTGACTCCCTCTTTATCAGCTTTATTACTTTATCAAACGCACTCTTGTCAATCTGCCTCTCATTATTGCTTTGTGTATCCTGAAGGATTCATGTTTATCACATTCTGTCTATGAGACCTACTTGATATTTAGCAATAAAAGGTTCCATTGTCAGTTGCTTATACCTTTGCTGATAATTTAACCCTCTAAGTTTATATTCCTTATTCTTGGCTCAAAATGAACATTTTTAAGAAAAAAAAAAAAAACACAAAAAAACCCCTTATTCCCATATATATCTTGTGTGCCAATCATGCGGAAAAAATAGCATTGAGCATTTTTTATATTGGTATACTCTATAGGACTTTCAATCTGGGCCAAGAGCATTTAAGAGCTGTAAAAATATAACTAGATATATCAGTTTTGAAGTATGTTTACAAAACTTTAGCCACAGGCACAGAAATCATACAGAAGAGAAATGAGCACAAGCAATTTTCATCCTGATAAGTCTGAGGAGGTATATGCAACCATTTATTTTAATGTCTTCTGTTCCCATTAATTTACATATGTGTGTGTGTGTGGAATACCAATAGCAGGAAACCAATTACAAGACAGATGTCTGTCAGTCCCTTCAGGACCCCACAAGCTATTACTAGTCTTGACCAGTCTGCCTGGTGCCTTTCCTCACCCCCATGCATGGCCAAGAAGCCCTGTTTCAGCTCATGTCAGGGCCATCAGGCTGTAGGTGTCCCTGTGCTTCCTCCTGTTCTTCCTAGATGGACTTGCATGGTAGATTGCCTTGTCTCCAGTCCCGTCTTTGGACCTGTTTCCTGCTCTTCTTATCTGAATAAAGCCTAGACACGACTCATTTCCTTTACTTCTCTGGACTGTAGGTAGTAGTAATCACTGCCACTACTGTCACTGACTACTAGTCACTGCCACTAACCTGGTCCTGCTCAGATCCTGGAGGACTGTGCCCTGGTCACTGCCCTGCCTGTCACCCAGTCTTAAACATGCTGCTCCCTTCAGATGAATGCTATTCATTCAGCTATTCATGCTATTCAGCTATTCATTTTGAGTCCATTGTTTTATTTTAAAAGCCAGTAGAAGTTATTTGAGACATCTTATTCAAATCATGCTTAGAATATGGAATTATAAAGCACATCAGTAGAAATATCTGTATAATACTTTTCTCAGTCATTCACATGAACACATATATTTTCAAGTTACGACTATGAATTGAGAAGACAAATTCTTCTCCAAGGGATAGGAAAATAAAGTCTTATGAAGGCCCCAGGAAGGTTTTCCATTATATGAAGAATAATATATATATATAAATATATATATGCATATATATATATATATATATTATTTTTTGATGTTTAACAAACATTATCTTTGGGGAGCCAATATGAAATGATTACAGCTTGATTTTAAAAACACATAGGGTTACAATTTCATAGTTTCAAAGTATGGCTACTTTAATTTTCAAATTATGAATGCTTATCATGTTTATCTATCATACCACGGTCTTCTAGACTGTGTACCCCAAAATGAGACTAAAATGTACTAAAACCTCAATCTACTACAGACGAAATGACAGAGGTATTGCTTTTTCATAGTGGTTCCCCAGTGCCTTCTTGCTAGGCTTAATGAATTCTATTCGTGGCTTCTAGGTTGAGTTGCTGAATTTTTGGACTGCCAAACTTTCTACTTCAGTGAAATACATGGAACAAATCATCATCAAAACCCCTTTAGGAGCCATCCTGTGCATATCCATCGGGGGTGGGGGGGGGGTGTCGGGAAGATAAAACTAAAATCTTTAGTAGCTCCATGGCTGGTTGCATCAGCCTGGCACACTGTTAAACACCATTAAACAATGTTAAATAGTGTTAACCTTAAGCACCCTGAGACCCAAGGAAGATTTTACAGCAATGTCCCAAGCTATTTGTAAAAGCAAATTTGCCTTTTAATAGAAGAAAAGCTGACTTCCAAAGAAATGTTTATAATTCCATAGTCCCTCAGTTCCAGCCTCTGGCTTTTTCATTTTCTTGTAGCGTAGCCCTGTCCTTCAACAATGTGTTCTCTTCTTAACCAGCCTGGAAGCTCACATCCCAGAGTATGGAAGCAAGCACACCACAACAGCAGGAGCTCCAGCTTCATGCAGGAGCAAGCTCCCACACAGGGGCCTCACTGTTAGCTGCATCTGATCAAGGACTTACTGTACAGTTTATGTACACTAATTTAGGGTTTACTATCCTCTATTAATAATAATAATAAATCTTCAGATGGCTTCAGGCATATGATAACTAAATGAAGAGGAGAAATAAAGAGACTGAGACCTCAGGGTCTGTAGTAGTTTGAATTGATTGTATTAGTTATATCTATAAAGATATTTCTGTAGAAATAGAATTGTCTACTAAAGTATTTAGAGGATCTTCTTAAATCTACAAGATCTGCTGCTAAAGGATTGCCCACACAGGCTCAGCAGACTCTGACTTTGGAGGTTTCAAGTCCCTGACCTTGGACGTTTCAAGACTTGACTGGTTTTCAACCTGAGCAGCCTGATCTCATAGCTGACATGGCTTTGAAGCAGGAGGTTGGAGTAGAAACCTCCTGAGGTTGCTTCTGACCTGAATTATTCTGTAATTCTAAAAAGAAGGTGCAAGGAAGCATGAACTATTAAAAGATCAAACTAAGGTGCTTATTTATTTATTTATGTGTTTAGGGACTACAAAAACTAGTCAACAGTAAGTTTTTGCCTACCTTTTCCAATATGCTAGGGTTAACTGGAATTACCTTTTTTACAGTACTCCAAGTATTGCTGAATATAGTAGTTTCGGGACTGTGAGTAGGAGAGCCATGGAAACCAAACCTTAATGCATTTTGAAGCAATTAACCTGTAAGAACATTTTGTTACTGCTGAGTTCTATGAACTGAACAGAGATAACCTTAAAATGCACCCAGCAGACAAGCTGAATGATCTACATGCAGTTCCCAGTGTTATCTTAACTGTATTTTATTTATTTATTTATTTATTTATTTATTTTGTCATATGAAGTACTACAGTTTAAAAAGTATTTTCTTTCTTGAAATAACACAGGTATGCTTGGATTTTCCTTGCGTTATAACTGCAACAAATGAGAAAAGAGGTAAAAGCCCTCCAGCTTTTATTTGTTTTCTTCATAATGAAGCATTTGTTAACCAATTGTTTAATTTCAATTATTTAGAGGCAAGAAATTTCCTCTACCTGCAGTTGAGGAGAATAAATTAAGAAAATAAAAATAAAAATAGATAGTTAAAACCTTGACACTTTTGTCTCTATTCAGTCTGTAAAACATTTATTTGGCCCTGAACATTGGCTTTTCCTTCACTTTTACATGAACAAAGATCACTGCAATCATAACCAACAATAAATGATCAATGTCATTTATTCTTGTCTTCTGAAAGGTCCTTCAGTTTCATATATATATATATATGTGTGTATTTTTCAGGTACTGCAATTATTTCACAGCACAGAATGCTAAGATAGTCCTTCTCTGTTCCTCTTGAACAGGACTGAGGAGAGACAGGGAGGCACAAATCTGTAGTTAATTTCCATAAGCAAGTTCAACTGACTTTTTTTTTACCAAGTGTTGAAGTCATCTAAACACTTAAGCTAGTTAACACAACACTTTCTAAGTTATTGGAGAAAAATGTAGAATTTAGCATAGGTAAGGTTTTTTGTTTGTTTGAATGTCTTCTCTCTCTCTCTCTCTCTCTCACTCTCTCATATCCTCCAAATAGTATATTAGTATTTTTCCCCTTTTTCTCAGGGAGGACTAGGGTTAGGTAGCTTTTCTCCCCCAAAAGCAGTCATCTTCCCGATTTCCTAGACAGCGAGCCTCTTAAAGTCTTCCAATACTGGCTTCACAATCTGACTATTTCATGTAGACCTACCATTACCTACACTTGCAATAGTTTCTCAGACTTACCTCTTTCCCTTAAGAATAGCTCATTGAAGATACAAGATCCTTAATGATGATTTATGGTTCCATTCCAAAAGCTTAACAACCAAGCTTAGTGACCCAGTTTCACAGAGCTGTGTGCAACTCTTATGACCTTGCCAGTGTTTGTTTATTGTTTTCAAAGACACATTTGCTTTACCACTACCCACCTCTATTGTAAACTATTCAATTTGTGGAAAATAAATTAGGGAAAGAAATCTTGAACCTCTGTTACAGGCCAGAAGGCTAATTCCCCTTCCTCTTTACCTTCCCCTTCCCAGTGTATTTTCTGTATATTCTCACAAGGCTACAGGAAAGGGAAGCAAATGTTTTTGCTGATTCGTGGTCAACAGTGTGAAGTGTGTGGTCCTGTGTTCCTCCACTTATAAGTGAGTCTTCACTCTCTTCTGATGATTGCATGCAGTGACAGATTCACAGATAATGTGTTGTGTGTCAATTTTGTTGCAGAGGACAACTGCATTACAGAACAGCTGTAATAGATAGGATATGATGTGATAAATTCCAAAGGTATTAGATATTTTTTTCTCTCTCTGCCTAAGGCTATTGTTGCAATCAGACCGTTTTTATCTAAAAAAAAAAAAAAAAAAAAAAGGCAATCGAATAAACAAAGTAGCCACCCACAAAGAAACAATGCGATCTGTGGTATCTAAACTACATTATGTCTGAAATACAGTTAGTCATTAACACCAAACCACAAAACTGAAAGTGAAGAAGCAGAATAAAAACCTCCATAGATGGGGAAAGTAGTTGCTGGTTTTGCTAAAGGGCTTCATATGATGCCAGTGATGTCAAGCGTCAACTTTGCCACTATGGTACTTTAGCCATGCCAGACAAATCTAGGGACGACTAATAAGTCATATGAAAGGAGAATACAATCAGTGAAGGAGGAAGCAGAATTCCAAAGGTTGACATCTCCTTGCTATTATCTAAAGAAAATGTAGACAAATGTGCAAGATGTAAAAATGTGGGTGTGTGTTTGTTTCTGTTTTTTCTATAAACGGAAGCGTTTGCACTATTGGAATGAGGTAGTCAGAAATTTAAGGCTTCCTGGAAGTAGGTGTGTGCAAGACTGAGCCAGTGAAAAAAACTACTAGATAGAGAAAAAAAAAAAAGGGAAAAAAGGGATCAAGCACAAACTTCTGTAGAGTATATATGGGACTGCATATTCATCCCTTAGTTCAAGCAACTAGTGATCTTTTGAAATATTTGTTTTAATAAATATATGAGTATGTGTTTCAATATTGTTACTCAATATCTGGTCTTTAAAACTACCATGTTTTTCTCTGCTTTGATGATTTGTATTGAAACTACAAACTGTTTTTTATGGTGAAGTTTTCTTAATTGTCTTATGTTTCTTACGGAAGAATATTTGTCTTTTGGGAACTTCAGCAGTACTGAAACTTAAATTAATAATATGCACATACTGTTTAATGGTGGGTGAAAAGAGGGTTGTTAATTTCTAGTGGAAGGTGTCCATGCCCATGGCAGTGGGGTTGCAACCAGACGATCTTTAAGGTCCCTTCCAACTCAAACAATTCTATGATTCTACAAATTTTTAAAATCTGTTTTTTTTTTTTGTTTGTTTGTTTATTTGTTTTTTTTGTTTTTAAACATAAATTTATAGAGGTTATTGCACAAGCAAATAATATATTTTTCCTATGTTTTGATATGAATGAAGAGCAGAAAAATGATCTATCTGGATACACACTCAGGTAAAATTTGCATTGCTTAAAGCTCAGATACATAGGCAAACTCCTGAGAGGATATGCCATATATAGCTTAATTGTAGTACTTACCATGCTTCGAAAAAAAATATAATATATATATATATTGTACACCAAATATGAGCTATAAAACAACAGACCAAATTTGACCCTATTGAAAATTTTTGAGGTTGTACAAGGTTGTTTCATATATAGTAAAAGAAAACTAAGTTAGACATTATACTGCTTTCTGAGTAACCAAGCAGTCCACAGGAATGCAAATTTTACAGTTTTTGCATTCATATTAAAAAGATGTAAAGAACAAAATCCAGCAATTCTACATGCTAGGAAATTAATATAACAGTCTTCAAATATGAAGTATTTTATTTCACTGGTTTTGTAGTTATTGTGTTCCCTTACAGATACAAATCCTGTTCGTGTGCAGGCAAGCATTTCATACGATTTACATAAGAAAGGTTTAAAGAAAAAATTAACATTCATTAGTAAGTCTGAGCTTCATCTTTCTCACATTGTCCTGGAGCAAATCCTACTTTATTTTTCCCCATCTCTGTATAACAAGTACAGCATTAAAAATAATAATAATAATAATAGTAATAATAATAATAATAATAATAAATCTAGTGTGAACACAACAATTCTTTTAAAATTATATTTCTGGGAAATTCATGCAGAGTTTTATGACTTGTTCCATTAGAAGGAGAATATGTAAGTATACCATTATGTATCCCTGCCATCTCTAAAATAACATGGAATTCTAGTGGGGTATATAATTTACATATGCACAAACAAAGACATGAAGTCATATATCAACAGAGAACAAAATTATATATTTAGATTATATGAAAATGTATATAACATTTATATAACTGCTGATAAACTGCAGAATATGAGATACCAACCCTTCTGGCATTGTTTTTAGCTTTCTGAATATCTGAATGAATTTGTAGAAGCTTCTGCTCTGTTTATATTGGTATAATATTCCCCAAATAATTCACACTGGGAGAGCATGAGAACACAATAATTTGGACTGTCCTATGTGTTATTGATAGTTGAATATATTGAATAATATTATTTCATTTTGTAAATGTGATTCTCAGATTTCTGTCAAGAAATATACCCAAAATTGCCATTAAAGTAGTCATAAAGGATTGCTTTCAAAGAGTTTGATAGAATCTAGTTAGTGCTATAACTATAAAGCAACTCCATTCAAATACTTATGATTCATTTCAAAAGCTTCCTATTCAGTATAATCAGAGTGTAACTTCCTATACAGTCCAATGAAGGCATTATGGCACTTAAATTAAAAATCCATCTAGGTGATTTTAATATAGCTCCCAAGTCCATTTATTTTTAAAGCCTACATTCTGTCTTCTGCTCATCCTAATTTTTAATCTATAGTAGCTGCCGATTTGACTTGTTATGGTCTTGTAAACGTAAGTGCATAGCAGAAATATTTACAATCCACAGAGTGGTAAAGATCTGATCACAGTCTGAAGAAAGACTTGAGTTTATCACATATACAGGTAGATTGGACTATCAGTGTCTTGTCTCTCTACTGTTGCATGTATGCATATTGCTTAAGATCAAAAAGGATAAGATACAAAAAAATAAAACAAGTTTTTAAGGTGGAATGCTAATATCACACTCTACTTTGTTTTCTATCTAATATGTTCAGATAACTTTACTCAGTAAGATCTTATTCTCATGAATTATTTATATTTCTAGAAAAGATTATTTCGTAGATATACTCCCAAAATTATTACTCCAATTACCGTAGTGGACAGAAGTTGCAAGGTTAAACAGTACACTACACGTACAATTCTTGATAACGTACAATAATAACTCCTATAAGAAGCAAAAAGTATAGAGGAATGGAGAACCTGGCTCAGTAAAGGGACACAAAATGACCCGACTCTAGCAAAGCTTAAAATTCCCATAAAAGAGCTATAAACATATTGTAGAAAAGCAAAATGATCTGAGTTTTTTTTTTTGCCTTTTTTTTTTTTTTTCCACCAGTGTTCTCATGACAGATGTCTTCAGGGAAGTTCCTTTACGAGACTTACTCTCTGCTACAGAGAATTCCTGGGAAGAGAGCAAGGAAATTTCAATATCAACGCAAAATGTTATAATAAAATAATAATAATAACAACAACAACAACATCAGGACCAGATGGTACTAATCCACAAGTTCTAAAAGAACTCAGATATGATACTGCAGAAAAATTAATTGGCAGGTTATCTATCAGTCCAATCTGTCAAGAATTAGAGGAACAATATTTTGCAAGAGTGTCAACATCTTTAAAAAAGGCTTCACCACTGGTCCAGAACTTACCAGTGTTAGCTCTGACACATAAATCATGCAACTGGTTGGAAGTGGTAAATGGAAATCTACTAGTCAACACATGATAAACGAAGGGAGAGTCAATGGATCTAGTATTATATCACCAGGGTATTATATCTTGCAGAATATTAGAAGTATTTAAAAAAAAATTGATGAGCATTTTGTATTGGATTTACGTGGCAAGGTTTTGGTAGTGGGGTCTGCAGGGGTGGCCTCTGTGAGAAGAATCCAGCAGCTGCCCCATGTTAGATAAGTTTCAGAGCCAGTTTCAGCTGGCTCCAAAAGGGACACACTGCTGGCCGAGCCAAGTAGGGGTCTGTGGGGAGCTGCCGCCCGTGGGGTACCCATGTTGGAGCAGTTCGCTCCTGACGGATGGACCCCGTGGTATGGAGCCATGTGGGAGCAGTTCTTGAAGAGATGCTGCCTGTGGGCACAGGATCAGTTTGGGAAAGACAGCATCCCATGGTTGGAGCAGGGGCAGAGAGTGATCATGAAGGAGAGGTGGAGACGAAGTGCTATAGACTGACCAAAACCCTCATTCCCTGTTCCCCGGCGCTGCTCAGTGAAGGAGGTAGAAGAGGGTGGGTGGAGGTAAGGTGTTTTTAGTTTGCTTTTAGTTTTCATTGCTCTAGACTGTCTAGTAATCGGCAATTGTGGGCTTCTACGTCAGGATGAGCTGACTGCAATTGAGGCTTCATTGACCAAGTATAGTTTAGATTCAGGTGCCTAAACAAAGGTTGCCTAAATTTAGTATTACTGTAGTCATTAGAGGTATGTAAATTGCCACTGATTCATGCTGCCTAACCACTCTGTGTGTGCGTGAATCTACTCCTGTTACAAAATTTAATTGTGTGCAGCTGTGAATAGCATCTGTGTCATAACTGGGGCCTACTAATGCAGTTGTCAAAATCAATGTGAAATAGAAGTTTGAATGCCCTCTGAGACATTTGAGTCAGCTATTTGATCTGGAAAGCTGGATAAAATTAAAAGATGAGAAAATGGGGAAATAAGCTTTATTTATTTTTTATTTTTTATTTATTTTTTTTAGAAGTGAGGATCTTTCTATATTGCTTGATAGGAAACTTCTTGATCTTCTCATTATCATTTTACACTGAAGTAAAATAAACCCTTGCTTATTTCTGTAGGTTATTATACTACACATTATGACAAACTTTTTAATGCATTTTTGGGTAAGAAGAACTTCAGCATGTATAACTTATGTATATGACTTAGTGTGAACAGAGATTGCCGTCCATTTATCCATTGGATTGCCATCCAATAAATAAATAAATAAAACCAAAACCCCAACAGTCAGCTAAATCACATGCTTGAATGCCTAAGGTTAAGACAAGTGACTTCATTTCATAGGAGGGTTCTTCTGTGATCTATGCCTATTTGCTTAGCTTGTTTTTATAGTTCTTCCCAATCAGAAAAAAGGGGAAAGCAGTGTTTCACAGGAGTGATTACATCTATTCCATTTATTAAGAACCAGAAGTCTCAGGTTACTTGTATCTGGATTAGACAAGCCACAGATTAACATGTTTTCTAGGTAGATATTGCCACTTAAAATTAAATATATATATATATTATTTCTAAAATTCTGACTGTAATGAAAGTCAACATCTTAAAATACATAAGGAGATACAATCTTCTTCTTACATATGACAAGGAGTTAGGAGGATAATTGCACTCAACATTGAGAGGTACTTGGATACCATGATCCAAGGAGTTATGTAAACAGAGATAGGTCAGGGTCTGGGTTTGTTTTGGAATTCAGAGATGAAAACAGTCAACAATATCTTCATTACTACAATGCAAACAAAAACATTTAACAAATATTTAAATATTTAAATAATTCAAAGAATTAAACACATTGGAAATCTAACAAGTATGTTCAGAAAAAATTAAATTTAAACAGAGTAACATACTTTTTTTTTTTTTTTCACTTTAAAGACTATTCAACAATAAAGAGGAAGACTTCTGTCTGGAAACAATCTCAGAACTCAGCTATTTTAACAATTTAATGGAATGAATAAGTGATTTTCCTAAAAAATAAGCAATATGAAGTTTATTTATTTTGGAAAAATATTGAATACTTTCCTGTTAGAATTATTTAAAAGTTACACTTAATTGTCACATATTTTTCATTACTTGACAGGTAGTACAGTACTTGACAGGTAGACAGCTTTAAGCAAATCTAAGAATAATTTCTTTTATCCTTTTTATTTTTAAAAAAATGTATTATAATGTCCACATTAGGGTATACTACAATATGAAATATATAAAAATGTGAGATTTTAAAATAAATCCTATTATGGATAGGTTGCACCCTATCAAGGTGCAAACTTAATTTATGGATAAGTGATAATTACTTTGCCTAAGAAAAGCACTGGTTTTGTGCTTCCAACAGATCATAAGTTTTTGCCATTAAATATTCAATGAAACACAACAGGGACTTGAAACAGGACCTCCCATAGCATCGCTCTTTGAATTTCAGTGAGAAAGTGTTTCTATTTTCTTGACATTTCTGAAAGGATCCAACTTGTTTCCCCAAGGATGGAGAAACACAAATTTCAGAACATGAACAATTTTTATTTTCTTGCAAATCTATATGAATCGTTCAAATCTATACGTATACCTATGACTCCTAGCTTAGAAAACAAAAAACAAACAAACAAAAATTCTTCAGTAACAAAATATCATTCTGAGTTTTTATGATATATTTCAGAACTATGTAGAAATTCTTAAGTTAATATTAGAAGTGGTAGGCAGAGGCTGATGTATTCATTTTCTGTGGTTCTCTCCTGTAGTTACTGGTAAATTCAGAGCTTGTTCCCAGGTACTGACCACCTGCTTGGCTCTGGTCTGTAACTGGTCTGTCTCTTTCCATACTTTGTAACACCTTCTAACTTTCCCTGGTTCTTTGTGCATCTTGAAATACCCTTGCAGGCTCTTACTACATGCTTCATAGCCTTGATAACCTCAACTTCATTCCATAACAAGTGACTTAAATGTTTTGTTTGTTAGTATGTTTGTTTTTGTACACTTTATTTTGACTGCAGGGACTGGCCTTGATTTTTCTCTCTTTGTGCACTGTTGTGAGGCTCAGATGTCTCTTCCTGATGCATTTGAACCTAAAGGACTAGCATAAAGGGGAAAACTGAAGCTGAATTCAATGTCACTGTTTTTACTACTAAATCTCACTTACTCATGACCAGTAATCTCTGCATAGTACTACACTGGTAAAATACAGCAGTGGGCTAATAAATATATTTGGTGAAGCTATAATGATAAAAAGTATTTTAACATGCTATTTGCTGAGGTAAGGAATCAAGATTATAATGATATGGCACACATCTTACAAAAAGTTCTCATTTCCTTAGGTCAGCCAAACTATTACTAATTCAGATACAAATTATACTTTAAAAAGCTGAATTATGGTTATGCAAAGATAGTAGTATTCAAAGATAGTAGTAGTTCTGTTTTTTCTTGCACTCAACTAGAGAAATCTAGACTTATTTTTAACTTTTTCCTTATTGATCCCTTTTTTTATTTAAAGCCAATGTTGTAGTTCAAAGAGCCCTCTAGATATATTATACTTATTCATGAGCTAGTTCTGCACATACTATTCCTTTCACTATGCTAAAGGAGGTTGTGCATATTTTCATTTAATCATATTTGTCTATATTTAAATGATAGCCATAAGCTTATGGTTACATTGTGTGCAACTGATTTAAGATAAAAACAACAAACAAACAAAACAAACAACATAAGTAGAAGAGAAAAAAAAAACAGTGGAGTCTAAACAATTCTACTTCTACACAGCTGCCTTGAATGTATCTCAGGAAGAAATAATTAGTGTTACCAAATCAAAAGAAAATCACCTTCCTTTCTAGAATGCATTAATTTTCTTTCTTTTCATATTGCCAGTAACATGACTTATAAAAACGTAAAACATTCAATGCAACATATTATGGAGGTATATGAAAAGTAATGGCTTAGAGTTGTGTATCTTAAAATGCAATCAGCAATAATGGATAGCAATGCTAAGGAAAACATAATTTGAGGTTTACTAGAAATAACAACAATAAAAATTAAGGAAAAAAAAACCACTCAAATCCTGTTAGCAGCAGAGGAACCAATTCAGGAAAAAAAAAAAAAAAGTGTCAGTACAATACTGAATGTATTGAAAGCCACCAGCACAAATAATTAACAGTACTCAGAATCACCTTCTCTGAATATATCTTTAGTTTTAGTCTTATAAAGGTAGTAAGAACAGCTTACATCTCTGAATCATTTATTTAGAAAATATTAATAGTTTTTACACAAGCTCCTTCATAATTTTTACACAAGTTGCTAGTTTTCAGAAAGAAAGCAAAAAGCTGCGTAATGCAGTCATAGAAACATAAGCCTGGACAGAGATTCTTTGGTCGCTGATCAGAGGCGTACACAAACTTGTTGTCCATTCTGTTCTCAAAAATGCGTAATGCATTTTTGCATTACAGTCTCCTTAGTTAATGTGCTTAACTATGATTTCCTAATGCAGTATATTTTGAATTAATTTAGGCTCTCTTTTATTATTATTATTATTACTATTATTATTATTATTACTATTATTACTATTATTATTATTATATGTGTTTACTTTTGGTGGATATAGAGATCTACTTTCACAATGTTCTTTAAAGCCTGTAATCAAATGCTTAAATACTTTTTTTTTTTTTCCCCTGTCATACATTGGCTACCTTTTCTAAATTGATTTTACCAATTTACACTGCACATAATTCTTACTATCATTCTTAACAACCTTGCAGGCAGTTTTGCATTTTCTTGAGTGAAAAAATCATCTCTCTGAAGTATTGATAACCCAGTTAAGAGACCATGTTTTGTCATTATGTCTATTGTGGTCATAGCTTGAGACAGGCAACCACCTGGCTGGTAAAAGCTGCTTAAAGAAACCACATGCCCAAGCCTTGGGAGAGGGACTGCAAGTTTGCAGTCAGAACAGGCCAATGATATAATACAAAAAGAGACTGAAGGAAAAGAGGAAAAGTATCTTTGGTATTAAAACGATCATCACTACTGAATAAGCAACATACCTTAAATACAAACGTCAGATTTTGACCTTGCAACTCCATCTTACAGCAATAATTTAGCTAGCTATTCAAATGAGTTTCCAAGCTTTTTTAGTAGTAGGACAAAAAATGTCTGATAACTGCTTTTGATTTGCATAATAGGTGATTATAAAACAGTTATTTCTTTGAGTGAATAAATTCCAAATGTACAATTGTTGGATTTTATTTATCTGCATGACATTGTCAGATGCTTCTACAGAATTTGGTTATGAATTTTGCACAAAGGACATGCAGAATTAGCTGCTAGCATGCTATGACTACAACTACATTAGCAAACAAGGCAACGTTAGGGTATATCAGGTTAAGTAAATTTCTTTGCCATATTACAATTTGCTTCTTTTAAGATATAACTGCCAAAGACTTCTTTAGAATGTTAAGAATACATATATTTAATTTTATTGCAAGACTTCGTTCAGTTTACATCTATTTTGGAATCCAAAACTGCTAAAAATATTTTTCCTAGATACATTTTTATATCAGTCCTAGTAACTAATATGTTTCATTTACCTTATATTTTTAATGTACGTAAAGGTTGTCATAGACAGTCTAAATGAAAACAAAACCAAAAATAAACATCAACAACAAAATCCACTGACTGCCATTCAAGTTGTCTGTAGGTTTTCTTTTCAAAAAAAATGCATATTAATTGAATTATACCTAAATTAAAAATATTGCTGTTTCAAAAAAGTAAATAGCTATGATGGAATAACAGATACCTAGAGAGAAAAAGCAACTATTCCAGAAGATTGGATGCAGCAGTAGTAATCAGCTTTAAAGCTATCTTACTTTCTTCCACTTTAAAGAATGACAAGTCAGCTCTAGAAGAAAGGACATTTTATTTGATAAAATGGCAAATTATGTATTTTGACCAAATAATATGATTGCAAATATACAGACCAACACATTGTATGCTTTAAATAATACTGATCGTATAAAATATTATAAATACATATGCATATGTATGTATTTCAAGTGAGTATGTGCATAGATAGATCTGTACAGGCACACAGAGCAAGAAATGTTGGTTTCCAGTTGTAATGCAATTCAGTAGCCTTCCCATCTTTCATTGCAGGCTTCTGTATGTAGCTGGATCAAACATTTGCTGTTCATGTTACATTCAAGTTCACTTGGATTTATTTCCTCCTTATTTCTCCACAGGTTTGGTTAACCACCTGCTGAATTCAGTGGGATATACCATCTGTTAAACTGGAGTCCAAGTCCTCCCTCAACAGCAACACTCACACTTACCTAATATCCACATTGTAAATTTGCAAGCCCACATTAAAAGGTTTCCTTAAAAAAAAAAAAAAAAAAGGCAGGGCAGGACCAGGGAGGTGATCGTTCCCCTGTACTCTGCTCTGGTGAAGCCACACCTCGAGTACCGTGTTCAGAGTTTTGGGCCCCTCACTACAAGAAAGACATTGAGCATTTCTGGTATAGATTTAGCAGAGAGATGCTCAGGCATCACTGATATGCTTTTAGGCTCTGACATTCACTTGGCCCACAAAGCCTGAGTGATGTCTGGGCTGCAACCAACACTGTGGACAGAAAGTGTGAGAGTCCTGGCCTTCAACCTGCTCAGTATTTAAATCTCTTTACTTGCTGTTGTAAGCATTGCCAAGAATTTTTCTAATTCAATTAATTTTTTATTAGACCTCCAAATTCTCAGAAACTTGCAGGACCACTGGCAAGGTGGGGTTAATACATTTCCAAAACAAGACAGAAAACATTAAAACAAGCTCCTAGAGGCCACTGCGTTTATTTTGCTTTCAGTGTTCAAAAGCAGTCTGTTCGTCTTGGAGGAAAACCCATGAATTTAATCTGTTTCAAGCTGTTCAGCTACTTTACTTGGCATATAGGCACTTATCCATAACGGAGCAGCTATCAGTGATGTTGAGAGGTTAATTATGATTCAAATTTGTGACAAACATTTAGCATATTTGTAACCAAGAGTTATTTGTTCATTCTTAGTTATGTAACATTGCTCCTTAAATCGTTGTAAGATATAGTGCATTTTAACCCTAGGAATTACTAGTACCTACCAAAAGGCACTAGTCAGCTGGTACCCCTTGATCAGAGTCAGTTAGCACATTACAAAATTACCTGCCTGAAAATTACATTGCAGCCTGGGTACATGGTGTATCAATATGGCTACCTGCATGGCTAACATGAAATCATAGAATCATAGAATGGTTTGGCTTGGAAGGGACCTTAAAGATCATCTAATTCCCTACACACACAACACGGCCAGGGACACCTTCCACTAGACCAGGTTGCTCAAAGCCCCATCCAAACTGTCCTTAACTTCCAGGGATGGGGGCATTCACGGCCCCTTTGGGCAACCTGTTCCAGTGCCTCACCACTGTCATAGTAAAGATTTTCTTCTGAATATCCAATCTAAATCTACCCTTTTTTAGTTTAAAATAATTACTCTTTGTCCTATCACTACACTCTCTGACAAGTCCCTCCCTAGCTTTCCTCTAGGTATTGGAAGGCCACTATAAGTTCTTCCTGGAGCCTTCTCTTCTCCAGGCTGAATAACCCCAACTACTTTTTCAGCCTGTATTCGTAGGAGAGGTGCTCCAGTCTTTTGATCATCCTCGTGGCCCTCCCCTGGATTTCTTCTAATATGCCCATGTCCTTCTTGTGCTGGGGGCCCTAGAACTGAATGCAGTACTCCAGCTGGGGCCATGAGGGCAGAGCAGAGGGGGAGAATTGCCTCCCTCAACCTGCTGGCCTCACTTCTTTTGATGCAGACTTTTTGATGCAGGATATGGTTGGCTTTCTGGGCTGCAAGCACACATTCCCAGATCATATTAAGCTTCTCGTTAACCAACACCCCCAGGTCTTTCTCCTCAGGGCTGCTCTCAATCCATTCTCTGCCCAGCCTGTACTTGTGCTTGGGATTGCCCCAAACCATGTGTAGGACCTTGCACTTGGCCTTGTTGAACCTCATGAGATTTGCACAGGCCCACCACTCAGGCCTGTGTCATCGGTAAACTTGCTAAGGGTGTACTCCATCCTACTGTCCAACAAAGATGTTAAACAGCACCAGTCCCAATACTGACCCCTGAGGAACACTATTCGTTACTGATCTCCACCTGAATATTGAGCTAATGACCGCAACTCTTTGAGTGCGACCATCCAGCCAATTCCTTACCCACTGCTTGGTCCATCCATCAAATCCATGTGTCTCCAAGTTGGAGACAAGGATGTTGTGCAGAACACTGTCAAATGATACTTGTTAAAATAATATGAATGATAAGTATTTCCTTTTTTTTTTTTTTTTTTTTTTTTGGTAGCATTAAGGTTAGCAACCTTCTCGTTACAAATAAATATAGATTTTGTCACATTTTGCTTCTTCATAGTTGCTGTAAGCATATGATTAAACTGTATAATCATTTCAGCTCTGACAGACAATCTATTATGAGTCCTTCCATTTGTGGCCTCTGATTTAGAAATGTCTTGACATTATATGGATTTTTGTCTTTGATTTAGAATCATAATAGTTTTTTTCTGTGCCTTACAATCCCTTGCTGCCTTTTGTATCCCATCCCTCACAAATAGTAACTTTGTAGGAGTAATATTAGAAGAATCAGGAAGACTAACTTCTACACTAAGTATAGCATATGTTAGCTCAGTGACATAATCTGACAAAATGATAGATGAGTCATTGTTTTTTGCATTTGATGATAGGATTCTATGAAATCTCCAATCCAAAACTGCATCAGTCAGGATAACCAAGGCTTTCATATTTTGCTAAAATCCACCTATTTTTCTATAGATCCATTTGGAATATGTCTGACAATTGCAGGGATTCATTTTTAGAATCTTGAATTTGCTAGAAAGTAGTTCAATAACTGAAGGGAGAAATGGATTTATAATCATTATTCAGAGTCGAGTGTTCAGTCAGCTTTATCTGATTTTGAATAAAGAGAAATATTCTTCCTTTTTCATTTTGTAAAATTAATCTTCCCCATTCGACTGCTGAAGAAAATAGGTCATGCAATAAAATCTGTTCATATTCTAGAATGATTAAAGTCTGCCTAGAAAGAAGGAAAAAATCCAGTTCTGTAGGAGAATTAGCATCTAGATCTACAAAGATCTTTCCTGTTTGTTTAATATCTACTAATTATCCAATTAACATATTTATATTGCTGATAATTATTTTTAATGCTGTGTCCATGTTGACAACTCAATGCTATCAAGTTCCTTGACTTTCATACCTCAAAGATGTTATTTTCTTCTTCAGGTGATAACATTATACTACTGTCATGATCTTGTGGAATATAACTTCATTAATCATTCTGTCGTCATGTCTCTTGTCTTTTTTATCTTGCCATTTCATTGCTGCTGTATGTTTTAAAATTTTGCCTTGCAAATGGTTTTGTATGCATAACATCTATTACAGTTTCCTTCTAAGGCCTCTTACTCATCAAGCATTCCTAATGCATCTACTTCTTATCTTTTGATGTAAGATTAATGACAGATTGTGTCGTACATGAATTATAAAGACTGTGAGTATAATCAGCACACAAAAAGCTGGATGGAGTCATGTGGAACCGTACATAATCTGTTCCAAACAATGTCCTGGAATTTTTCACTGCAAAGCTAGAAGCAAACCTGCTGGAAGCAAGTGTTATTTGTTAAAGGACTTTAAGCGGCAACAGCTACTTGTGAATTGTTTATTTAGTAGCCAGCTGGTTGCCAGCTTTTTCTTTTTTTTTTCTAAAGTTTATTTATTTATTTGTGCATGATCTGTGAAAATAGTATGAAAAGATGGATACACCTTTTGTAAGATATATCATTTTACCTACAGTTATGTAGAATGAGTGTGCAGTGTACACCAAACATAAAATTACTAGTGAAAATAACTCATTACTAAATATCACCACATTTATCACCAAGAAACTCCACATAGGTAGCTGAATGGAGCCATGCCTTAACTGGAATTATAGGGATGGTTTTGTTTTATGCAGTTTAATGGTTTTAGCTATTTCTGCATTGAAAACTTAACCTTGTACTTTTCTTCTTTCATCCAAGAGGGCTGGCATCAGAGGGGTAGGGGTAGGTGTTGATAGAAATTGCTTTCAGATTTTATTTTTTAGTTTTAATTTTTAGTAAGTAATCACTAAACTGGCAACCTGACAATGAATATAGATACACTGTGCTTTTCCAGTCAATTTTCAGAGGCTATCAAACAAGAAAATGTCACATTTCCTTGTCTCAGATACATACTCAAAGGTCAAGCTCATTAAAATTTTTAACATTTTCCTTTTAAAAAGAAGAAGAAGAAGAAAAAAAGTTATCCTACCACCCTCATTGGCCATTTAAGTCTTCACTTTTCTATTTATTGGTCCAGATTAAAACCTCAGGCAGGTCCATTAAATTCAGTGGAACTATACATTAAAATTTATACTTATTTAGCTTACTACTGGAAAAGTTCTAGTTGACTGCTGTCAACAAATTAATTTTCATTATTTCTGAATAGAAAATAAGAGGAAAAGCATCAGACACAACATGATCCTCCTGCCTCTAACCCAAGAAAATGCCCATTTGCAGTATGAATATGAAAACACTTTCAGTGTTTTCTTATCATTTTATATATACCCATTGCTATCCTGTGTTCTTTGGTTTTCTCAGCATGACTATCCTATTTTCTTCTGCACCTGAATTTTCTATCTGACATTCTCTTCACAGGTATGTGCATCATTTCTCACGTGTGGTATCAAAACCCAATCTCAAAAGCTAAACTTATTTTCCCTGTCGTGCTTATGGAATTAGTTATCAGGATATAATTACTTTATATTTATTATATTTATATATTTATATTATTATATATTTATATATATTACTTATAAAAACTTTAGGGCAGTGCATAACTATTTTAAGCTGAGATGCAGATAACTATTTAAGTAGATAACTATTTTAAGTTAAGTTATTGATGGGTTAAAAACTATGTGTTTAAATGTTATTTTTAAGACTTATATCAAAAGTCCAGCTTAGGAAAATGACTGGGTAGTTTCCTGTATTCATGTGAATAATAGAAATTCATGAAACATTTTTAAAGGACTAAATTTATCATGATAGACTTATTAGAAACTTTTTAAACACAAGTAAATGCATGAGTAAGAAGCCCTGGTAACAGGTGATAGAACTGACACAGATTTTATGTTTTAAAAACTGTTTTTCTGCTTTTACCTTCGTATCACTTTCATCTTCCAGTTGTCTCTGAATTCCTCCTTTGTTCCCTTTGCTGAGTTCATGCATATGTTGGGCTTTATTTTGCTTTGTAGTGCTTTGTTTCTATGACATTGCTAATAGTTAACATGTTATTTCTGAAAAAAAGTATAATCGAATACCTTAAAAAAAAAAGTAAAAAAGGCAATTACAGTTTTCACCAGAATACCTATTGTTAGCACTTGACAACTCTTGGCAGGTTGGGAGAATAGAATATTTATTTGGAATATATTATGGAAAAGACATTCTCAATTTAACTTCATTAGTCCTAGTTATATGTCACTTATTATGGATGGGATGCTATTAAAGCTTTTAAAAACAAGATTTAAGTGAAATTCAAAAACTTATGTCCAAAATTGTGACTGTTAAAACACACACTCAGCTGTCACCTGAGTCTCTGCGTGCCTTGCATTTTTAAATTGCAGATTTCCAGGGATATAGAGTTGTGCCTCAGAGCTTGTGCAAAGCTTCAGCCCTTGCCAGGCTAAGCAGCATCACACCTAGCCTGATCCTAAAACAGTCAGGCCCTATTTGTAGCCATTTTCAAACAAGAAACAGCAAATGATGTCCATCAAAATTAGTTCTCTCTCTTTTAAAGCTGGAGATGGCAGTGTAACAACAATATCACTCACCTTCAGGTCTACTTTCTCCCTGAGGATTCAATCCCATGGAAATGTAATGATATTCATGGTAGCTAACAGGAAAGGGAAAGGGACTGTTTGCAGTCTCTCAAAACTGTATCATTGTTTTCTTTAGTATAGGTTAGTCAGACTTGAGCCCACGTCCCAGTGATGGACAGGAACTACATGGGAGCACTGGACAAGCTGATCTTTTTATTTCTTTCTACCTGAATTGGTTTTAGCACTGGAGAACTCTTGGAAGAACACTTTTCTCTTACATTATAATGAAGACAAAAGTGCCAGCATCTCCACTCCAAATAGCAAGATATTCTTAGGAGCTACAATATATCAGTGTTCAGGTTGCAGCCAAAAAGAAAAAGAACAAATGCTACAAAATCCCTTGAAAGAGACAGTATTGCAATGTTTTAGAAAAATATTCAAAGCTACTCTCTTGCCGTGAGCGAGGTTCCAGAAAGAAAAATTGAAGACGTAGCATAGTTACCTACATAGCTTTGATTTCATGTTTCTTCCCTCCCAATTTGTGTTACTTACCAAGAAAATAACATATCTATATTTACACAAAGAACACATTTTTTAAAGATGGTAGTGAAAAAACATTTCAAAATCACTAGTCATCAGAAGGTAACACATAATGATATCTGAGAAACTGGTTTGGGTCATTGCTGATTATTTTGTGTGTGTGTGTGAAACAGTGAGGTATCTGAAAGCATTCCTTTTTGTGCAACATATCTTAAGCAAGTTTAGCAGTAATACTAGTAACGTATAACTTATGCATGTCAGATGCTTTAGTATCAGACTCTAACTTGTCTTATCCAAAACTCATCTCTCAAGATAGTTTAACTATTCTCTTCATCTGTAGTGCATTGCCTCCATTTCAGACCCTTATACCCCTCCTCATGTTGTCCTGAATTTCTCAGGTATTTTCTGGCCTATCAGAAATTGCAGGTAGAGGAAGCAGAAAATTATTGTACTTGCTAAGGAAACATTTTTATTTTTTTATCATTTTTTTTTCCACTCTAACTCACAGATTCTCTAAAATAGTTCATTTTGTGCCATGTTCAAAGCATATGAGTTTGTAGCTGTTATAATGAAATGAAGGTAATTACTCCACATTTAACAAAAAATATAAAAGGACCTCAAGGCCATTTATTCAATAAATTTCTTCTTAGGGTTTCACTTAGAAGAATAAAACTTGTTCAGTTTGATTATGTGGGAGTTACCTCCATTCTCCTTTGACTTTAGCTGAGACAGTAAGTAATCCAGTTGGCTTCACTGGATCCATTCAAATGAGAAATACTTACAGGACTCAGTGGTGTCGTGGTTTTTTTTTTTGTTTTGTTTTGTTTTTTTAATTAATATCATTTGCTAACTTTAGCCACTCTAAGAATGGCAATTACTGCGACACAATGACTGTGTCATACAGAAGAAGACTTCTTATTTTTGTTCTCAGTTATCTACCAGAAATGAGGGATGGAAGATTACCTCTCTGTCACATGTTAGGAGGTGTATTCAATCGACTGCAGCATTTCCTGCTATAATTACCTACAGGGATGTTGTTTTCTCTCAAAATAATAAAGTTTCCAATGGTGTAGTAGACACAAGAGTGGAAAACATGAACTCACTGTACTAATATACAATAAAATATACATAAATACACATAAAAAAATACATAAAAAATACATAAAATATACAATTCAGTCATAGCTTCTCTCCTTCCTTTATCTCAGATACATTATTAGAAAGGTTAAGAGTTTTGATTGATTTTTTTTTTTTTCTTACAGGCAACCCAAAGCATACATTCCAATGGGGTATTTCAAATCAACTGTGAAATAAATAACCACTAATATTTTATTTAAATGCCTCTTCTCTCACACAAATTAAACCATTATTTTTAAATCATTAGGGGCATAATTTTGTGGATAGTAAATATGCAGATTAGCCTACTTACATATATTCTATAATAAATTAATTTTCGTTGAGACATTAAAGAAGCAATAAGGCCATAAGAAGCATTTAGAAAACTCATTGAGACAAGTGTTCTGGTGGATTTCTCTCTTCCAAGAGCCATCTTGACTCAGGGAAGCTGAGCAGAGATGTGCTCCCCAGCAAAACCTGACCTGTCAGGCTTCTCATTTCCATGGTAGAGATTGTAATTACATTCAAAATTAAACATTCTAGTGGGAATGAAGAGCAGGAATGAGGGCTGGTTTACTAACAACTGCTTAGAGTGATAGGAGCTAATATTTAAATTTTGCAAAGCCTCACATTTCATTTTCAGTTGAAATGTGTTTTGCATTGTACTACTTCTACCTGAGGAGGCCATAAAACTGCTGCTCCACAGTAGTGCCGTCCTGTTCATTTACATCATCTGGAAATTGAAAATTCCAATTATAATTCCTACCTTTTCACTGTTATGTTAACTCATTTTTACCACTGTAAATCAACTGATCAAAGGTTCAGTCTTTTTTTCTTATTCCCAGTGGAGATGACTTTTCGAGACAAGGCTGAAATTAAAACAACATGAAAATGTCTTTCACCTGCCAAGCTGACTGGAGGGTCAGTGGCAGTCTTCTCTCCCCAACCCACCACCTGACCCCACACCCCCCCCAAAAAAAAAAAAAAAAAAAAAAAAAAAAGAGAAAACAAACAAACAAGATTGCAAGGATTGTAAACAGGACACATAGGAAAGCTCAGAGTTTTGGAGATGCCTAAAAACCAAGGAGATTCCTTTTACAGAACATCTGTCATGGAAAGTTGAGGGTTCTTTTTTCTTGTTTGTTTGTTTGTTTGTTTGTTTTCCTTTAATCTAAATTTTAAACAAGTATATTATCCACTAAATGACACCTTACATGACATGCTTTTATGTCAGTATATAAATATTTTAAGTTTTGCAGTATGTTTCATTTACCTATATTTTACTTCCATTAATTTTTAGCTATATTAAGGAAAGTTCAGGATTAAAGAAAAACTTTACAGAAGACAAAATGTTTATACTGAACAATGTATACTATGAATCCGAGAACACATAATGTAATACATTTATGATATTTATGTGACATTACATAAACAATGGCATATAATGTAGTACACCAATCCATTATATACCACAATCTATAGCTTATTAGCAGTGAATGCTAGAATTTATTTGCTACTTTCAATATTCTTCTTCTAATTTTGTACCAATATCATTTTTAGAACTTATTAAAAACCTTTTTAACCACAATATAATTAATAATCACATGGATTACATTTAATTAACAGCTTATAAACTGCTAATCTTTGTGACATGCTAATTGCTTGAAGGTTTATATTTGTATTACATTTTTCATCACACAAGGTATGTATGTGTTTAGAGTCCATTTCTCTTCTAATTTTATACCATAAATCCTGGTTCATGTTACTGTGTCAACACTAGCACAGTAGTGGAAGAAAAGAGTAGAACTGAAAAACACAAACTTTTTGGTTTGAGGCTATGTCAGGGAAGTCAAAGAAAAATGAAAAATCTTTACATGTTGCCCTTCTTCTGAAAAACCCTCAAAGCAGAGTAGGGGTGTAACTCACAAGGGAGAAAAAGAACCCACCAACACAATAAATTCAAAAATAGCTCAAGTCTGCACATCTGTGGAGTTACTGAGACCATGTATAAATATTTCTTATAATTGAGGAGACTACGTAGGAAAAAATACTGTTGATCCAAACCATCCTGTGCAACTTCTGTTTGAAAAGAAAGATGATGTACATCCCCTGGCTCCAGCTCAAACCATTCATTTATTCTCAACATTTTCCACTACGGAAATCATTTTGACATTTGGAGCTAGTACTTTTTGAGAAAACCATCTTGTCTCATGTCTGAGAACGATCTTCCAGTAAATGTGATCTAGTCCTTTTCAAAGATTTATGAAGAAAGGGAATGTGAACTACTATATAAAATGTGACAGTTTGTACTTTCTATGGAGAGAAGAGTAATTTGCTGTGGGCAACTTCCCCCACAGTCAAAAATAAATGCCCTCCTAAAATAAAGACAAAGTTTCTGTGGCGACCGAACATCTGTGAGTTCTGGGTGTGGAAACCCACTCTTCAAGACTTTAGGAAAGGAATTGTGTCGGTCTGCTCTGCATGCTGGTCAGTGACATAGACTGCTTTCCTTTCCAAAAATTTTCTTCTCTGTAGATTGTGCTATAGCCCCGCAACTGTTTCCAGTCTAGGTGGATTCACTCCAGAAGATATCTGAAGTCTCAATATCTACTGTTACTGCTATCACTGCTGTCACCACTACAACTACTACTAGTACTGCTACTGTTGCTGCTGCTATTACTACTACTGCTACTGCTACTGTTTACTATATTCCTGTTTCTCTGGCTACTAAATTTTCTTTCCCCTAAAGGCAAAATGTAGCTTTGTTTTGTAGCATTGCCTTGTCTAGAAATGTGTCCTTTCAGACTTCTGCAAGGAAATTATCTTTATGTATCATTATCATCTTTTAAAGATGAAATGGGCTGAGTTTTGCTCCTATTAGTAGGCATCACAATGCTATGTTTTCTGTGGAACTGGCCTTTTATCTTTCTGTGACTCTATTCCTCAACTTTTTTGAGAGGTTCATCATTATAGTATCATAGAATCATAGAATCATGGAATGGCTTGTACTGGAAAGGACCATAAAAATTATCTAGTTCCAACCCCTCTGCCATGGGGTCCCAGCCCACTAGACCAGGTTGCTCAAAGCCCCATCCAACCTGACTTTGAACACCTCCATGGATGGGGCATTCACAACTTCTCTGAGCAACCTTTTCCAGTGCCTCACCACCCTCTGAGTGAAGAATTCCCTCCTAACACCTAATCTAAATCTCACCTCTTTTAATTTAAACCTGTGCCCCCCTTGTTCTATCACCATCTGCCTTTCTGATTGCTCTCCATCTTTTTTATAAGCACCCTTTAAATATTAAAAAGCTGCAAATGAGGTCTCCCCAGAGCCTTCTCTTCTCCAGGCTGAATGTCCCCAGCCTTCCTTCATAGGAGAGGTGCTCCAGCCCTCTGATCAACTTCGCAGCTCTCCTCTGAACGCATTTTAACAGATCAACATCCTTCTTTTGCTGGGGGCCGCAGACCTGGACATAGTACTCCAACTGGGGCCTCACAAGGGCAGACTAGAGGGGCACAATCACCTCCCTTGACCTGCTGGCCACACAGTCACTCCTTTGTTGATGCAGTCATGCTTCACAATCATCTTGTGAGAAAAATACATTAAAACACTGGTCTTGAGAAAACATATATATATATATATATATATATATGTAATAGTGAAAATAACAGAAAAATAATCTGAGACTTATAATGAAGTGTTTATTATTATTATTATTTATTTAGAAAGTCATCTGATACTTAATAGGACATTTATTTTGCCTAGGACATATACTTGAAAAAATAGTAAAGTTTTCTGCAGAGAAAGACTGTCATCACAGATGTAAATATCTATAATATATAATAAAGGCTAAAGCAGCCAAACAAATAAGTGATGTCTAATGTTTCATATCCACATGGAACATGATATTCCTCGATTCTAAAATGGAAGTGTAAGTGCCATTCCCACAGCATGGGAAGACTGTGTTTGTTTGTCTCCACTCCATATTTCCCTAAGGACACTTTGCTCTGCCAGTATAATTAGGATGACATTTGGAGCTGCTGTATGTCAATGCAAGAGTAAGAGACACTGTGCAGCTTGACAAGAGATTATGATGACAAGTCAATTGCTGTTGCAATATCAATATTTATTCCCTCAGTCCTTCTGTCTTATTTTTGTTTCCCTTTTTCTATTATGCATAGAATAAAGTCTAAAACTATCTTGCTGCTGCAACATTTTTTTTTTTTTATTCTAGACATCCTTGCTTTTTCTCTGTTAATTTTGATCTTAAATCCTTTGCCCTCTCAGGTGAATGCTAGTTAACCCTTTCACTGGTGCCATCTATTTGCATCGAATTTATTGACAATTGATGTTATACAACTTTTCTAATAAGCTTATGTATCTGTTTGAATTAATTTAATATCGCTTTCAGAACTGTAATGATTATTTTTTTTTCAGTTTTTGTTGTTTCACTAACAGAGAGTACATAAGGTACAGCAGTTGCTTTTAAACGGGCAATACTTGCCAGCACTGCATAGCATTACCAAAGGCTCCTGAAAGTTTATTTTTGTGAAGATTAAAAGAGAGATGTGGTTACCAGCTGGTCCATACTTTCTTTTTATAGCGTATCAGAAATAATTTACTGTGAAGTGGAGTTAGACCATCAGGTAGATCCTGATGAACGTTTCAGCATTTTTTCTGTGGAATAATGTAATAACAACAAAGCACAGCAACACAGATGCTGGAGTTCAGAGCCAGCAGTGAAGCAATTACATTTAATTGATATTAGTTTAGCCTGATTAATTTTCTTTTATATTTGCCTGATTTTATTGCAGAAAACATAAGTATAATTATGTTCGGTGATACATTTTTCTAAGAAAGTGTTTCACTATCTTAGGGATACATATCTATCTGTTTATAAATATATTTAATTCATACCAAAGGCACAATTTCATTGCTACGATTATTTTCTTAAATGAATCAGAAAACCAGTCTCCTAATTTGAAGGTCTGTTGAGCTTTAATGCATTAGCTCTTTGTTGAGAATTGTGTTTGTTTATCACGAATTATGTTATTGGTCTGTAACAAGGATTTTGTAGATGTATGACCTGGTTAAATTTTTATCTTACCGCTAGATGGCAGTGTCTCTTCCCGCCTTCTTCGTGTTTCTACAGGTCTCCAAGACATTTGTTTCAGAACCGTTCAATTTCTGTTAACCATTCAGCATGCACAATGTTAATATCAAATTCATTTGTTTTCACTATGAAACATAAGGTAAATATCAAAAGAATTAATGATGATTTCCTGTTTACTATAAGTGGGTTACAGGTGTTTATTGTTGCCCTATTTTGAAGTGAATTTTATACCTAATTTCACTACATCAATATGATAAGATCAACCTGTGATATAGCTGAACTTTTCTGCAATCAATTATCAACTCATCTGTTTTCATGTTTATGTTATGTTTTTTTTCTTTTACTGTCACTTATTACCTGACTGCATGGTGCTCCAGATAATTAAAATAATAATAATACCTTTTTAATGCATGAAAAGAGAGAAAGAGATCTGGGGGTTGAGGAGAGAGAGAAAGAGAGAGCGCCCTTTGTGTTATATCCTTATGCCACACTCCTGTCTTCCAAAACCACTGGAACCACTGGGATTTCAGCTAGGTATTTGTAAATTCAGTATAGTGAAGCTGGGCTTCCACTGGGATCTACAGAAATGTATACCACTATCCAGAATACAACTGGAATAGTTACAGATGGGTTTGAATACAGCTCATTTGAGGCATTTATACATGGGCAGCCAGAATATGCTTTCTGCCTTGGCTGCCTCTGTAGTCGGCAATCAGACAGGCATTTCCATAGGCTTTTTTGTGTGCTGGGACAACAATTCACTCACCCATGATAACCTTGGGACAACCAAGCTCACACTTTTTAGATCACATTCTTATGATATATTGTGTAAACCTGTGAAAACACTTGTCTTTCTCCATTACATCTATATTAAATGTACTATACTAAATGTAATTAAATGTAAACATTTTAGTTATCTAAAAGTTAGTTAGAAAAAAAATTTACTTTACATTGAACTCCTCTCCATTGATTATAATCAATGGAGGAAACTCAGGATAAGTTCAAGCTAAGCTTTATAAATTCTTCCCTTAAGTGACCCTGGACGTTTAGAATGAGTCTGCAAGCATATGGTAAAATTATCTGTTTCTTTATCAAAAGGAGATATTTAACATTTACAATTTGTTGAAGTTCCATCAGAGAAGAAGCTTAAGGAAAAGCAGTTCTGAGCTCTTCTCACTTGGAGTTTCTCTGGTTTGTGTTAACTGGAATGTTCCTACCTGTAAAGTTTTGTGTGCTGCCACAGCTACTGTGTCATCACAGCTGGATGCAACAGCTCTGAAACCATAAAGACACTTTAGCAGCACATTTTACATCATTAAGTTGTTATTTTGAGCTAAGCAGTGAGAGATAGATAAGGGAAATCTTGATTTTTAGAACAACTTTTTGTATTCAGTTTAAGCTGAAAACAGAAATGAAGTTTACAGGTTGTGAAATAGTATGCTGTTACCTCTAAATTATGGTGAGAGCTTCAGCCCTTCATTCACACAAATGCCTGTCTCCATCACTTCACAAAACAGAACTGAACAGTACCTAGCCGAAAGATTCCAAAATCTTTGTATTTTTCCTCTTACATAGAGCCTTTTGTAAACAACAGCCTCAAATTAAACAGTTACAACAACTTTTTCTCCTCTTAATGCTGTCTTTTCCTTCCTTTCGTTGGTCAGAATGTCTCTTTAGCATGTACTGCTTCATCTTTTATTCCTTGAGGTATCTCAGCTGAAAACTGTTTTCACAAGCAACTCCTAATCTGTTGTGGACTGTAAATTATCAATCATTTCCTCTTTCCCCATGGATGCACCCAGATTACATCCAAAGGATTTTCTGGTGAATTCATTTATTTTATTCTCACCTACATAATAACTTGGAGCTGATGAACAAACACATTATAGAAGCAGTTTGGAAAGAAGCTGAGTAGGAAATGTGGGACATTTAATATCACTGAAAAACTGGCAGCATGGCTTCATTCATTTGCATCACACAGGAACAGATAATGAAGGCTTTGAGCAAATAAAGACTAATTGATTGCTGGTTTTGTTGTTGTTTTCTTAGTATGGGTGTTCTGCTTTTATTTGTTTGTTTTATTATCATTTTACTTTTATTTATTTATTTATTTTTATTCATGTTTAATTTATGATGTGGAGTGACCATGGTCCAAAATCCCATTATACTACTGTGGTTCTACATACAACATAGAAACACCTTCCCTGTTGTAGAAAACTTTTCAGACAAATACACAATGCTCAGAGAAAGAAAATCTCCAACATAAAGATGGAAGCACAAAAGGAAATGGTAAGATGAGGTATTAAAGACAATAAGTTTGTTCCGTTTTGATAGAATCTTTGTATTCTTTGGGAGAGAGAAGTCTGCTTTGCAGATTGCTGTTTCCAAATACAGTAGATCATCAAGTACTTTCCAACTTATGTGACCACCTGTGACTATTTTAATAAGAAAGACAGATTTTGTCAGAATATTTTCATTACGAATTACATAGGGAAAATCACTCTAAGTCAGAAGTGATTATCCTCTGTATAGCTCTCTGTGCTTCTCTTTCAGGCAAAGGGATTATGGTGAAAAAAATCTGCATTTAACATACACAGGAGTCTACAATGCATGAGCTATAGTCGTTAACATATAGCTTTATTAATTCTCAGAAAGAACAAAAGTCTCTTCTGATGTTTTGTGCTGTGACTTTTTTGATTACTTCTTTAGAGGCAAATATCTCAATATGGCTCCATTAAACCACAAAGATGGAGAAAAAATTGTAAAAGTTTTGATCATGAGTATTCACAAAGCAGATCATATTTTCACATGAAAATATGTAGGCCTTATGTTGCATTTATCTCTTAATTTATGGAAGAGATGACTATACTTCTGCATGTTAAAACACCAATAAATTCAGAATATTTAAATGCCAGACTCATTTGCCATTTCAGGTGATCTGTTTTCCTAAGAAGAGAATGATCAATCTGTTGATAAAGTCAGTTCTGCAAGTAATTAAGAACGTCACTCATAAACACATGCTTGTTGATTCAATGTCACAACACTTCTACTCTGTACAAGAATTACAAACTGTGTAGCCTACAGTAATAGAACTAAACATCATATTATCAGAAAAGTTCAGGACTTAAGAAAAGTTATTTTGTTATATAGTTACCCAATAAGCATTGCAGTTAATATCTCTATCTATCTATCTATCTATCTATCTAATATACGAATATCCTATAGGATATAGGATATTTAAGAGAAGGCCTTAATAAGAAGGCTATATCCTTCTTATTCACTATAACAAATAAAGAGCAAATATGACATCAAATATGTCAACAAGAACATATTCTCCAGAACATATGTTTTATCACTTCAGAAAAGAATGCTAAGCACATGAATGAATCATAGAATATTTCATTAGTTATTTAGGCCCACATTTAAATTGTTTGTTTTTCTCCTTCAAATTTATCAGATATAATCATTTTGGTCTGAAACCATAGGTAATCTGATCCAGGATCACAGCATTCTCCCTTTTATCTTTGACAGAATATTCACAGAAATATTTTCAGGTTTACTGTCAAGCAGTCTAAATACTAGAATTTTCATTATGTCTTAAGAATCCACCAGAGTTTTGAAAAAACCTCGGGAATGAACTAGGCAGCACCTCTGTGCTAGCAAATAAAGTAGGATCATAATCTGATTGATTTGATCAGAATCTGAATTGAAATTTCTTCATCTCTTCATCTTTTGCATTCCTTATCAAACAAGTAGAGAAATCTCCTGTAGTTTTTTGTTTGTTTGTTTCCCTAGCTAAAATTCAAGGCAGAAAGGAAGAAAATGTGCAAGCTTATTATATATATATATATATTTAACTTTAATAAAGTACCTGTTCTAGTACCTGGAGCTATCTTATGAGGACAGAGAATCTTGTTTTATTTATATCAGTTATCTTATAGCTGTGGTGAAGCATTACTATAATAATGTGCTCAGGTATTGACAGCTCTCTTTCCATAATCTGTTCAGCCACAACCAAATTATTAGATTCTAGTTGTACTTCAGTTCTTCTGCCTGAATTCAGTAAAAAATCAGAGATTTATTCATGATCATGAACAAAGTTTGTCACGAAATGGAAGATTCACTCCAGAAGTGAATTTAGTCAACCAGAATAGCTTTGACTGTTAACACGTCATACAAAAGTATCTAATAATTCACAGATTCAGACCATGTCTCAAACAAATAGACAAAGAAAAAGTGATCTTCAACATGGCTAGTAGGTACTAGCCATACTGATGCAAATCTAGTAAAAGTGACTTTTGTGGTCATTCATATTCAGAAAAGCTGGACAACACAGCTTTGGATATCTGAGACAGAATAGAAGAGGAAATACCAGAATAATCACAAATTAGGTTTCTTGTCTGAAGAGAGGAGTCTGAAATGAAGCCTGAAAAGGGATAAAAATGATATCATGAAATTGGAAAAAAAGAGATGAGGAATAAAAAAAAAAAAGAAGAAACTGATAACATTAATATTAGAATAATGGTCTGTACATTAATATATGTAGGCTGCAAACTAGGAAAAAGAAAAAAAATATATATTTTAATTATCAGAGAAATGTGGTTCTGAAACAATTCCAATAGGAGAGCTGTTCACAAAAAGCAAATTGATTTGATAAGGAACTAAAACACTTAAGGAGTTACAGTACAAGTTAGACAACCCAGAGAAGGATTAATAATTGGGCAAAATGTTGGAGTGCTTAACAGAAAGAAAAGAAACAAGTTACAGTTTAATCAACATGGTATTTTTTGTTTACAGATCCTCTTCTCAGGCTTATTTAATAAACTAGTATTTTTTGTCATTGGTATTGTGTAAGGATTAGCTAAAGAGGTGAGACAGAATGTTTGAGTAGCAATTAATAATGTAGATTATGTTTTTGTATAAGGACTTGAAGGGAAAATTACTTCAAAACATATTTGTTTTTTTATTCTTGAATATAAAAATATATTGAGAAATATAAAGAAACTTCTGGGATGCTAAAATGTGCTCTTGTGTTGAATAATGTGAAAATACTTTTCTGAAGTCTCTTTTGCAGAAGAGCATACATTTAAAAATCTGAATATCTGATCCACTCAAAGAAAAGTCCAAAATATGATAGCATGCTGAAGGAAATCAAACAGAAAATTATTCTGTCTCAGAGAATGAAAGCTAAAATCCCTGAAACTGCAATCATTTCTGACATCTGCGCAACATTTCAGCAAAAGTCTTGTTTTTGTTTTTGTCACTTATATTATCTAAGAAAATGAAAACCAAGCTAGCCTACAGTTTTGTTTTTCCGCCGCATTTGTCTGACAACTTGTTTATTTCTTATATTCTTATTTTCATCCTGAAGTGTTGGTGTTGATGAAAAAATCCATTTTGGTCTGTAGCTGATGCAAGAGCATAGTTATCAATTACATTTATAACATTATTTGCCTTTGACATTATGGCTATTATTGGAACTGTCCCTTTTCCCCACAGGGGCTAATTAGCTTTTGCTACTTCATTGCAGCTGATGATGGAACTCAATGGCCAGAAGATAACTGGAGGGTCCTTTTTAACAATCTTGTTTGTCATAACACTTTCCTTCGTGCTGAGTAATTTGCTTGCTCAGCTAGTTGCCTTGGAAGATTTACTGCCGTTTGCTCACTGTTGAAAGACACATTCCCATCCTCAGTGCAAAACCAGCACACCTTTAAAAAGTTGGCAATTAATGATTTTAAACATAAGATCACTTTCAGTATTTATATTTAGGTGGACTAAAACTTACACTTATACAATCACTTAACCAGTGATTAACTATTATGTTCTATTGTGTGGATGCCATAGGTTTATGACAAACAATACTCACACACCTAAAAGTTATCTAATTCTGTCCAAGGATCTATCAAGCAAAGCTGACAAATTCTTTGTCAGTGCTAGACATTTGCTTGGTCTTTATGTCACTGATCCCGTTTGCAAAAATTTAAGTTCACTCATAAGTTGCTTCCTGCCTTTCTTGTTTCAGTTATATCCAGTATATCCTTATATTCAGTTCAAGAATTTAATCCCGTGTCTGTCTGTTTTAGGAATCTCATTTATTTATAAGTCTGAAGTGTAAAGAAACTAGTAGGTGCCTTCTTTCTTCCTAGTTAGTGAAATGTCATAGATGCTTTTGGAAATTTCTATTAAAAAACATTTTCTTCTAAGTCTAGGAAAAAAAAAAACACCACAGATGAATTGATACAAATTTAAGCTTTTTATACTATATTTCATATAACATTATGAAGTGGTATACAAGGTTGTATCTTTCATAAATCTAGTTCAAGACCAGTAAATTTATTACTAGTTTTTAATCAAGACTCCTAAAGTTTCAAATAGTTTTTTAATAACTCCTTCTAATGTGAGGGATTTAAAATAAATAAATAAATAAATAAATAAATAAATAAATAAATAAAAGTCAGGTGCACTAGGTACTTTGTGTTTAGCTTCTTAAAACATTGGGAATGGCTTTTTTCAGGGTACCTAATACTGGAGGCTTAGAGATGAAATTTCAGAAACGTATCTGCCTACCCACAAATCCCTTTAAATCTCTTTTTCCAAATTGTCATCAAAGCTTAAAAAATGTTTACCTTATTATATGTATTATTTATAGAAGATATTTGGGGAAACAATAAACAGCATAATATTCCTGGGATTTGTCTATACCATGTTCAAGTATTAGAACAGAATTTTAGCTAATAAATTTTACAGGAATAAGGTTCCTTTGAGTTCATTAAGTCGTTAGATAAACAAAGGATACCTCTTTCTGACATTTCATATACATAATATTTCCATCTCCTAGTCCATAGGCAAGTACGGAATTATGAACTGAGCTTTTTTTAACAGAAGTATTAGTAATATTTTTGTTAAACTAGCCCATTATCATTCCTACCACATTTATTTTTCTTCCCCCAGTACATTTTAGGTTTTGTCCTTGAGTATGCAATCTCTTACAGGCAAGGACTGCCATTTATTCCAGTACAATGAAGTTCCAGCTAAGCAGACCTCTATGTGCTTCTGCAAAATAACCAGTGGTACTAAGTGGAATTAATCAAAATCACAGAATCACAGCAAGGTTGGAAAAGACCTCCAAGATCATCTGGTCCAACCATCACCCTACCAATGTCACCCACTAAACCATGTTCCTAAGCACCAGGTCCAACCTTTCCTTAAACACCCCCAGGGACGGTGGCTCCACCACCTCCCTGAGCAACCTGTTCCAATGCCTAACTACTCTTTCTGAGAAGAAATGTCTCCTAATTTCCAACCTAAACCTCCCCTGGTGCAACTTGAGGCCATTCCCTCTAGTCTAATTCCTGTGACATAATTAGTATATAGATATAATGAGCACATTGTAATTTAGGACTGTTTTGACAGAATTGAATAAAGAACCATACCATTTCAGTGGACAGAAAACCATGGGGGAAAAGATCTGCAGAAAGTTATGAATGCTTTTTTTTTTTTTTAAAGATGTCTCTGTGTACCTGCTTTAATGTTTCTTCATCTTTGGCAATCTGTTTTGCAGTAAATGAATTCCTGTATGCTTATTGTATAGTACACATTTTAGGATTATATAATTGATATAACCTGTTTTAATAAGGCAAAAGCTTTGTTGTACAAAAAATTAGGCAAACAAGGTCTTAAACATCATCCCTATAGATGGCAGTTAAGGCCCTAAACTGACATACAGGTCCCAGAAAACGCTGGTGTTCAAATCTGTGAAGAGAGTTGGAGCAGAACCAAGAAATATTTTCACTGAAGTAGTGCTGATATAGACCAAATAAGAATCCTTCTTTCCTTGTTTACTAGGACAAATCCAGTAGTATATTTTCTGTGGAACTAAATACCTAGATGAGAAGCAAATGCACTCCAAGGTCAGGACACTACAAAATAACTTTGACTTTTGCATTCTGTAAATGCTTCTGACTATTTATAATCAGAACAGAATGGAAAAGAATGGAGAAAAGTATGCAGAAAAGGTGCATTTTGTGTAAAAATTAAATTTTGTGTTAATAGAATCATTTCTCCATTTAAGAAAAAAGGCATTCAGCATTGCTGAAAAGGTATTCAGCACTGCTTTGTGCTTTAGTTTTCCGTACAGGCTTACTGGTGCTTTTGATTCAGAGAAGTGATGAGTTCAAAAACCTATTCATTTCTGTCAGTGGGGATAAACATAATTTAGTCAGTTGAGTTTAGTCAGTTCAGTCAGCACAAATTAGTTTTGCTTTAAAACTTAAAGAAAGTTGTGGGAGTCCTTTTTTCCTCCCTTTGTCTTAAAGTAGATGTTACTTTATCTTAAAATAGATGGTACTTTGTAAAAACTTATTGCCTGCCACTTTGAAAAGGAAGTTTTCCCCTGATGGTTAAAAATGATGGGAAAGGCAGTGAGATAGTTGTTCATCAATTAGATGGAAGGCTGCAATGTCAGTATGTTCAATGTGTCTCAGAAGGTCTTGCAAGCTAAAGAAGACATAGAAAAACAAAATAATATAGTCATATAACTAGTGACCTTCAGTTCATCTTTACAGTAGTGCTAGAACTATCTCGTGCCTAATCACCACCAAGACAGAGGGTGTTGTTCTTTTATCTACACTCCTGTCCTCTGTTCATAGCTTCTTTGTGCTGAGATGGATATTTATTTGGTGAGGAAGTTCTGGGAGCTAAGACAGCAGAAAGATGTTAACTCTTTTCTTCTACAGGCCTAGTTTTCTGCATTTCGTGGAGTGATTATTTCTATTTATTTTAAAAAGCTGATAAAATAAGTATTCAACATAAAGTCTGCCCTGGCTTGGAAAAGCATAAGACTCATTAAGAAGGCACAAGAAAAACATGTCTGAGCTAAGACTGTGTGTGTGTGTGTGTGTGTGTGTGAATTTTCTAAACCTTGCTGAACATAAGTGTAGTTAAAACCCCATCCCCTCTTTCATCTCTCACTGCATATTGCTGATGTCTTTCGACACCAGTGAGGGAAGAAGGAACCAGTAGGTGCTTAGTGAACAGAGCTATGTTACAGAAGAATTGACTGGGTCCTCAGATGCAGCCTTGTTGTCTGAGAGGAGAAAGCTGTAGCACGGAAAATCTATGCTGTCTTCTATTGCTTTACTGCATCAAGTAGCATGAATGCATTTGTGGAAACATGGCCCCCCATCTTCACTGTATCATTTTATCTTTTCTTCTCTTCCTACCTCATTGACAGCACATACCAGCCTTTCTCTATGTTTGTCAGAGTGGATAAAATGAATTTCCTGGAGTTCACTGGATATTTGTGTGATGAACTTCTCTACCTTCTTCTGCATATATAAATGAAGGGAGGTCACTTTCTTTTCCCTCCTCATATAGTTTTGAGGAGATCAGAGCTAGCTCTCAGCTATTGCACTTGTGAGAAGCATGGGAGCACTGACATATTGGAGGAGAAGGACTGTGGAAGTTTAGAAATGTAGTGTGATTGTATAAGCAGGTCTAAACTGCTGAACCTTTTGAAATTAATCTGGCAAGTAAAAAATATATATTTTTACCTTAATTGCCAGATCTTCATGAATACACCAATACGTTGCTAAAACAACTGTAAATTAGCAGAGCAGAAACACATTTTGAGAGAATAATAGTAGTGAGAATGTTGAAGCTTTTCTTCTATGTGCTATCCTATTTCATTTGTACAATACAATGATATAAGGGAGACTGAATCAACCTGTAATTCTCTGCACTAAAGATTTATATGCAGTGCTTGAAACCAATGCTTCACTTGTCAAGTTCCCTCATTAAATCTTGAATATTTTTAAATTGTAAGAAGACAATACTGCAGGGCACATCTGCTAAATTGTAGATGTAGGTAAAGTGTCTGTGACATCATTAACATTTCTTTTGTTCTAAAATTTTAGAGGGCCTAGAAAAACCTAGAAAGATATCTTGAATATGCCTACATTAGATTTCATAGGAAAAACTAAAACAACAAGCTCTAGTGACCCAAAGAGGGAAGTTGTAAATTTAAGCTTCTGTACATACAGGTAGATTTCTTCATAGGAGAATATTTACTAACAGAACAATTTTTGATGAACAGTCAATAATAAGTGAGAGTCTGTAAAATTCCAGTCATATGAGACAGATTACTTTATTACTATCTTAAATAAAAAAGGTAGTAAAATACTGTGTTTTATCTTGGACACAGCTGTTCATTCACACATACACACACTGGGATGGGGGAGAGAATCGGGAGGAGAAAAAGTAAACGCTCATGCCTTGAGATAAAGACATTTAAATAGAAATGGAAGAGAAATAATATTAATAATAATTATTATTATTAATAGAATGTACAAAGCAAGTGATGCACAATGTAATTGCTCACCACCAACTGACCTATGCCCAACCCATCCCCAAACAGCAGACCCCTACCCCAGCCAGCCACCTCATATTAAATGTTAAGAACATCCACACAACCATGGCACACAACCATGTGTGACATCACATGGTATGGAATATCCCTTTGGTCAGTTTGAGTCAGCTGTCCTGATTCTGTCCCCTTCCAGTTTCTTGTGACTCCCCAGCCTCCTCAGAAGCAGGGAGATATGAGAATATGAAAAGGCTTAGTGTAAGCACTGCTGTGCAACAGCTAAAATATCAGGGCGTTATCAGCATTATTCTCATCCTAAATCCAAAACACAGAACCGTGTCAGCTACTAGGAGGAAAATTAATTCTATCCTAGCTGAAACCAGGACAAGGGGAAAGGGGGGTCCTGTACCTTAAAAGATGGTTCATCAGTCTGCTGATGAATAATCACCACCAGGCCTGCTCCTGCGGGGTCTCTCCATGGGCCGCAGCCTCCTCCAAGCCACATCCACCTGCTCCACCGGGGGCTCCTCCACGGACTGCAGCGTGGAGATCTGCTCCATGTGGGACCCATGGGCTGCAGGAGGACAGCCTGCTCCACCAGGGGCCTCTCCACAGGCCGCAGGAGAACTTCTGCTGTGTGCCTGGAGCACCTCCTGCCCTCCTTCTGCACTGCCCATGGCGTCTGCAGGGCTGTTTCTCACTCCTGGCTTTCCTGACTGCTATTGTTCAGCAGTTCTTTTCCCTTTCTTCAATCTGCTGTCACAGAGGCGCAAACATTGCTTATTGGCTTGGCTGTGGCCTACAGCGGGTCCCTTTGGAGCTGGCTGAAACTGGCCCTTATCTAACATGGGGCAGCTGCTGGATTTTTCTTACAGAGGCCACCCCTGCAGCCCCCACAACCAAAACTTTGCCATGTAAACACAATCCAGAAGGACCTATGAAAAGAGCTGGTATACTTCGTGGTAAAACATCCTGAAGAGACTGTTAAGTTTTTCAAGAAATAATATCATATTGCCACATTACTACATTCACTGGAACATTGTTGATGATGCAGTTAAGAGCAATGAGTCAAGCCCCCTTCAAAGTAAAAAGGAACTAGAGACCTTAAATCAATAACAACAACAACAAACAAATGAACAAAAATCTTTAAGTCGTGTACACTGAAATTATTTTGCTCTGTATCTTTAAACTACAGAAGTAGTACAACAGCATGCTCTGACACTTAAAAGACAATTAAAATTTTCCACCTGGCATAGCTGCAGTGTACTGAAATGCTTTTGCTTAAAATAAATATATTCAATAACTCTAGAGAATAGTCAACAAATAAAGGAGCAGTGCAAAACATTCATTCCAAAACTCTTTATTAAATCAGTCTCATCTGGTGTAGAATGATGCAAATCCAACTAGACTACAACTCCAGCATGTTTGTGACAGAATAATTGATTCTGGCTTGGGATATGTGTTTGAGAATTATGCTGCTGAGTACTCACTTCATATATATTTTACATCTGTATACATTTCCTAGAGCTGTTTCCATTAATGTCTAGGCTTCTTTTCTCCTTAGTACTGCCATATGTAATAATATGTAATATTTTATCTTGTATAATAACCCACAGCTAAACTGTAACCTGATTTACACACATTTAGATTTGAAGTAATGTTTGTATTGCCTTCACTGTACAGCTTATTTCTGGGTAAAGAAAAGCCTGAACTTTTAAGTGTTCACAGATCTAAATAAACTTGTTAAATAGTGACATATTTAATTTATTGTAGAAACTGTGCAGATCAGCATCTTTCAAGAGTTCCTCCATCACACAATTATTTTTATTTTTACTTGCTCTGCAATGTACATTTCACACAATAAGGTCACTCTTTACTTTGCAGTATTAAGCAAATCTTCATATTCCTCGCTGTAATAAATTTTCTTATCTGCAGTATACATCAGCGCAAGGGAAGATTCTGCAACAACGGCTTCTACTTGCATTGAGTCCCTGTTATGAAAACCTTGGATATCGTCAGAAATCCTTCAGGATAACTCCCTTATAAATAATTAAGAGAATGATTCAGCTTCTTTGAAAATCAACAGCATGTTTTCCATAAAAAAATAAAAAATAAAAAAAAAGCTTTAAAATATACTTTATATTAATGTCTCATATTAGTTATATCCCTATAGCTTACCAAGGACAAACTGTCTGTACTGGTAATGAAGAGCATGGACACAAGCATGTTATCTCAGTCCTGTTAAACTGTTCTGGGAAGAGCTGATATGCATGGGCCAGCTGCCATTCTGGCTGCCAGTTCCCAGTCCTGATTTGGGGACAACCATGATCTAAGGGGCTTTGGCCAACAATCACTTTCGATGTCATTGCCCTCTTTGGTATTGGGGTGTATAGCTGTAGACATGATGTACCAGCTGTCCAAAAGCAACAGAAGGGTTGTGAGGCTGTTTCAGCTGTTTATAAAAATGTATCCTTGCAAGTGGGAAGGAGCCAACCAACCAACCATACAAATTGGTGTTACCTGGTTACTGCTGGAGGGTCTTGGTCATGTGCTACAGATTCCAAAAAGCAAATATTTTATTATTATTATTATTTTTTAGAACTTATATAAAATAAGTTAAAATACACCAGCTTGCTTCTCCAAAACTGATTTGTTTTTAATGTTCTTGAAGGGTTGCCAAGATTTAAATTGAACTTCTGAATTCAATTTTAGTTTGCAGAATATGGTATTAGCCAATGCAATCCCTTTGGAGGGGTGGGGGATGAGGTGGGGGTGAAAAAAATAGTTTAGGACCTTTTCATTAATAAAAATGCTTCAAGCTCTATTTTCTCTCTGCAGATTTAAAATGCAGATGATGAAAAAGACTCCATAGTAGTCTGTCAATTCATATATTGTATATCGATGATGCTAAATGTAAAATATTAGGATTTAAATTACAGATAGGGATATTATTTTAATTTATTACATAATATGCATGTATAAATCCTATGTTTCCAACAAGCCAGTTTCAGAATTGCAGGTCCTGTGCTCAGTGATACCCTTGCACAAGGGGACATCCTTTGCCTACAGATTCTATGGACTTTACCACTGCTGTTAAGCAAATGATGCTGAGAGATAGTGTTTCTTTACTCTGTTCCCCACAAAATCCAGCCTCCCACAGCCTTATTTGCAGAACATAAGAGGAGAAGCAATACCCCACAGCAAAGCCATGGTTTATTTTACTGTTGGAATAACTAAAAGCTATGACTAATTAAATGCCCCCAAATATGTTTTTTTATGGAAGTGGAAGATGTCTTTCTTGAACATTTTGTTTTCCGTCAGTAAAACTTATCACTTTGTGCCTTGAAAACTTTGGCTATTCTCCCATTTATGGCTTCTGTGGATTCTGGGGTGGTGGTGAAGGGGAAGATAAATGCAAGATTTCTCCAACAGAAAAGCCATGAACAATCAACATTTGGAATACATTTGGAACACCGCATTTTCAGAATTGCAGAGTAGATTGCTTATATATCCTGGGGGAATGCACCTGGTGAATTTAAAAACATTTTTAACTCTAATCTGGAATTCAGTGTGTCCTTACTATGCAGCTCTAGAGAATGATTTAAATAACCTGTATATAAGGTCTCATTCATTGTACTATTTATATTTCTTGGATTTTAAAAATAGCTTTTGTAAAGAAATAAGTAAAACAGCTGTTTGCTCTCTACTGTTGTTTCTATATGTACAGCAAGTTTTTCAACACTCTTTCCATAGCTGTGACTGACTTATGGACACGGGCCATAGTTCCCTTCAAATTTCAGTGCCTGAGTTTATGTGGGATATTTGTGGACATGGGTGGTGCACAGGGATGAAAAATGGGGACGGATAATAGGGATGGGTTGCATACCACAATAAATCCACAGCATGTCTCAGGTATGCATCAAAACTTGGAAAATTCTTCCAAAGCTCATCAAAAAGACTTAGCACAATAATCCCTTATAGTTTTATATAAACTAGTCAAGAGTGGGCACTACCACCTTTTTCTTTTTTTCAGGATGCATCAGGGAAAAAAGTTTAAGATTTATATTGCCAGAAACTAAAGGCATAACTGTACTATGTACCATCATGATTTTCACCTTCACTGGTGCTTGCTACCTCTTAAGGTACAAAAAAACCCCACCCTTTACATCCTTTTTAGTTAACTAAAGGAAGCTTCCTGTCAAATAAAACAAAAATGGAATGAGCATACCCATATCCAAGAAACTGTGAAGGATCCTAAGCAAAACTGTTTTCCTGAGTACCAATTATATTTTGTTTTGTAGACACACCTTTAATGGTTATGTGCACTAAAGCTAAAGGAAAAGCATTTAGAAAGTTAAAATGAAAAACTTTTGCCCAGATTAGAAAGTGTGCTGCAGTAGAAAATGTTCATAGGGCAAAGTAACATTTTTCAACAAATATATGGAAGAAAACACTTCAAACTTTCCAGTTTGAACATCGGTGGAAAACCTCTGTAAAAAAAAAAAAATATATATATATAAATATAATATATATAACATATATATATATAATAATATATATAATATATATATATATATAAAAATATATATATATTGGTGAGAGCAGCCAAGGAAATCGTGCTCCTGCCTCCTACAGATATGCTGGGAATAATGGTATGAATAAATGTATTTGTTAAATCTAAGAGTGCCATGAGAAAAATAACTATTTTTGGTCAGCTGTAATAATTTCCGTTTGTTGCTTTTGTTGTTTGTTGTTGATGTTGTTTAATTTGGCATGTTTTTCCATAAATGTATTTAAAAGAAATATTAAACCTACTTAGAAAGCAACACTGAAAGAAGGTTTCTAATGTGTAGTGGAATTATTTCTTTGTCTTATTTTCAGAAATGTATACTACTTTTTTTTTTTTCTCAAAACAAAATAAAGCAAAACAAAGGAAAAAAATAAAGAGGAAAAAAAAGTTAAGGGTTCCTACAAACTGAGATCACACACGGAAAATTAGAGCCTGGAAAAGTAATAGATTTTAGCCTTAAATATACTTTAAAGTTAATACTGAAAAAGACCTTTACAATGAAAGTGATTACACAACCATATCTCTATTGCTATATATAAAGTCATCTATGACATTAACATTTACTTTTAAATGTATATGCTTGAAAAACATACAGCAAAATGCAGTCAATGGTGTGTTAGAAACCATACTTTTTTGAATTCCCTGAATACAGGATTAACAACTATGAGATATTAGGGTAAGAAGCAAGTCAATTTGATGTATATTTTTAATCCTAAGTGAAAAGTATCTGAAAGGCATAATGAAAGTAAAAGAAAGAAACCAAGTAAGAAGCAACAAAGGGAACAAAATGTCTTTAAAATTCTAGTTCAAGTGAAGACAATGAGAAAACTATGAAGCCAGAATTGTTTCTATCATTTTTTTCAAATACTAATGAATGCTTTAAGGCCTGAATTTTCAAAGGAAATTTGCTGCTACTTAAACAACAAAATAAGCACCCAAATTATCAAAAGATCCCAGCAGGTAGTAGCGAAGTGAGACTTTTTTAAAAATCTGCCTACAAGCATCACATAAAACTTCTCAGCACAAATATTATTCTAGTCCTTACACTAATTCTATGTCAAATTACTTAATAATTACATTATTAAGCTTAATATACATGAATTTTATAGGAATTGGCAGAATCACAGAATAGCTGATGTAGGAAGGGACCTCTGGGTGTTGTCTGGTTCAACCCCCCTGCTCAGAGACACCCTGAGCATGTTGCCCAGAACCATGTCCAGGTAACTTTTGATGATCTCCAAGGAGGGAGAATCCAAAACCTCTCTGGGCAACCTGTGACACTGCTCAGGCAGCCACACAGTAAAGAAGTGCCCATTGCATCTTGTCCTGGCACTAGGCACCACTGAAAAGAGTCTGGTTACATCTTCACTGAGTTTTCATTTCAGGTCATTGCAGACGTTGCTAAGATCCCCCTTGAGACTAGTCTTCTCTAGGCTGAACAGTCCCAGCTCTCTCAGCCTCTCTTGATAAGAGAGGTGCTCCTGTCCATTAATTGTCTTGGTGACCCTGTGTTGGACTCTCTCCAGTATGTCTAGGTCTCCTTTGTACTGAGGGATGCAGAACTGAACCCTGTACTCTAAGTGTGGCCTCACCAATACTGAGTAGAGCAGAAAAATCATCTCTCTTGACCTGCTGGCAATACTTTGCCTAATGCAGCCAAGAATACCATTAGTCTTCTTACTGGTAAGGGCACGTTGTTGACTCATGTTCAACTTGGTGTCTGCCAGGACTCCTAGGTCTTTTCTGCAGAGCTGATTTCCAGCTTGGCATCCCCCAGCATGTCCTGGTCCCTGGGGTTGTTCCTCCCCAGATGCAGGACTCTGCACTTTTCCTCACTGAACTTCATGAGATTCTTGTAAGCTCACCTCTCCAGCCTGTCAAGGTCCCTCTGGATGGCTGCACAGCCCTTTAGTGAGTCAGCCACTCCACCTAATTTCATGTCATCTATGAATTTACTGAAGGTGCACTCTAACTCATCGTTCAGATCATTAATGAAGATATTAAAAAAGACTGTGGGTCCTGTAACGAACTCTGGGTTATTCCGCTCATTACTGGCCTCCAACTAGACTTTGTGCCACTGCTGTGGAAGTTTTCCATTAATCTTATAGAGAACTAGATCATCTCTGCAACAGTAATGATTGTCTTTATTTGATTAAGAGATATATTATGTTAAGCTTCTCATTTAAATGTAACACATTTACAGAGTGAAAATAGTGTTTTGTCACTCTTGCAGTTGGCAAGCTGCGAATTGGCAAATGTGACATGCACTATCGTTATTTCAAGATGGGCTGAATGGACAGATGCCTGCCATTTAGACTTCTTTTTTTGCTTATTCAGATGCTACCAGGACAGCAGAAGACAACCAGCTCTTACCTCCTGAGAAATAAGTTAGAGTCTAACTGAACCATTGTAGCTATATTATGGTAAACTCAATAGTGCTGTCACCTGTGCTTTCTCCTAGAAATCAGTGGACAGAATTCAGCTACACGAGTATTGTTAGCACCCTGAAAAGTAGTAGCTATATCCAAACTGTCTACAAGAGTGGTACCTTGCCTGGGCTGACTCCTGAGAACCCTGGGTGTTTTGGGAACATCACTTATTTACCTGAAACAAAACAGTGTCAGAATCAGTTATAAAAATTTAAAAGTGTGTCTCAAATGTACTTACAGAACAATAGTCTCAATAGCACTAAACTGAAATAGGACATCCTAGGTCATATGATTTTTACCCGATTTTCCTTTTTTAAAACTCACTGGTCTCGGAGTTTTATTACCCACCCTTTTCCTAGTTTATCTTACCACCTTCACATGTCCTGGACAGGCAACGTTTTTTCTTTGAAAATTTATTTTTCTACTTCTTTGTTTTCCTTTTTATGAAGACTGGTCACAACCCTTTCCTTATCTAACTTCAGTGTTTATCCCTAATTAACTTCATTCATTAACCTCTAAAGGTCTTCCCTTTGATCCTGAATAACTGTGCAGCTAATAGGCTGCATATGATGGTTGAGATGATCTAGGTCATTCCTAACATTTTGTCAGGTAAAACATTGTCTCCAAATCTAATGAATTCTTTCAAAGAAAATATTATAACAACAGAGGAGTAGACAGTAGATGTCATCCCTTTCCTTATGAATTGTGTTCAGCATATCCAAACTAATGTGATTTAGGGATCAGTATCAGCTAAACTATTCTCCTTCCTAAGGACTGTGAAGCACCATGACAAATCACTAGATGCAGATTTCAGATCAATAACAGTATATGCTGGATCAGTAAAATGGATAAACACAGTAAATTTTTAAACAAAATTTATTGAAGTCAACTTGGTTTCCACTTACCCACAAAGTTAATTTCCTCTCTTTTGTAGATCAAAACTCTTGGACTTTATTTTGTACTAGATGTAGGTGTTAATAAGACGCTTAATCTTCTGTTGCAAAATGGAAGCATCCTTTAGTTTAGCTCAGAATAAATAAATAAATAAATAAATATCCTTTTAGAAAACCAGAAAATTATAAACTTTTGAAGTTAATAAATCTTTGGACCATTTAAGGAATGCTTTGGACTCACACTTACTGCTTATACTATTTTCTAGCAAAGCACAAGTGTCTGATTTGGTGAGGCCTACGAGGTTTACTTATAAACTTAATTATGTGCTGAGTGAAGGACCATGAGCTCAGTGTGTTGCTGGACTAAAGTAATACTCAAGGGTTTATATAAGAAAATACAATTTACATACTTTTATACAATTTTATACACTTCTTATATATGTATGTACGTAGAGAACCTACATATTTTCTATAGTTTTGTGCATATAGTGTAAATATACATTTCTGCAGACTAACACATACCTAACTCATGTAAATAACATATAAAAAGAATATGTTAACAGACATACATGCACACTCAAATATACAGACACTCACCTTTATTTTGCTATTTCTTGTGATGATACATTTTTGTAGTTAGTTCCAGCACTCACACACATCAGAGAATGATAAGTAGCCATAACTGACACATGGAATCATGCAATCATAGAATCATTTAGGTTGGATCAATCTATCCATACAGCCACTTATCTGCCTTCCTCAGTTCTCTGAACTAACTATTCTCATTAATTAGTTCATTCAAAATACAGTAATATTAACTAGAAGGGAACAGGAAAATGGAAATTCACAGCAAGCCGTCATAACTGTAAAATAAAAATACTGAAATACTGCAAAACACTTTTACAGTAGACAGATTTTTTTTTTTTTTGAATAGTTCCCTTGAATTCACAATGACTACTCAAAGCAGATTTTTGTACGGTGAGGGGGACGCATGAGGGGAATGGGGACAAGTTATGTAAAGCCAATAGGTAAGAAAACATCCACTACCAAACTTTCTTAGACTGAAACCAGATGTTTTGGTGAAGTCAAGCCTTTACCTTCAGAATAAAAGAGGCTATGTCACTCACTGCGCTACAGTCTTTCCTGTCTGCTTCTGCACACTGCAGACAACTCTCAGCACAGCAGATCACAAGGAAGTATTTTAGTGTGTGGGTGTGGGTGTGGGTGGGGTGGGGGGTGGGGGGGGTTGGTTTTTTAATTGTTTTGTTTTCTCCAAAAACAAGCAGCGATGTTCAGTTTCGCCATAATGACATGTTTTGTTGATATGGCTTTCTGGTTGTTTTACCCTTCTGGGCAGCTAAACTCCACCACAACCGCTCTCTCACTCTCCCTCCTCAAAGGGAAAGAGGGAGAAAATATGATGGAAGGGGCTCAAAGATTGAGATAAGGAGTGGGAGGTCACTCACCAATTATTGTCAGGGGCAAAACAGACTCAACATAGGAAGAAAAATTTATTGGTTATCACTAGCAGAGTAGAATAGTGAGAAACTAAAAAGCAAATTAAAAACGCCTTCTGCCACCCATCCTCTTCTACCTCCTCCCCCCGAGTAGCAAAGGGGAAAAGGGAATTGGGGCTGCGGTCAGTCCATGATGTTTTGTCATCTGCCACTTCTTCATGGTCACTTTCTGCCCCTGCTCCAACATGGGGTCCCTCCCACGGGATGCCGTCCTTCCTGATCTGGTCCTGCGGGGGCTGCTCACAGGCAGCAGCTCTTCAAGAACTGCTCCCACATGGCTCCGCACCAGGGGGTCCATCCCACAGGAGCAAACTGCTCCAGCACGGGTCCCCCACGGGCGGCAGCTCCACCAAGACCCCCTGCTCCTGCGTGGGCTCCTCTCCACGGGCTGCAGCTCCAGCCTGGGGCCTGCTCCTGCGGGGGCTCTCCATGGGCCACAGCCTCCTCCAGGCCACATCCACCTGCTCCACCGGGGGCTCCTCCACGGGCCGCAGGGGAACTTCTGCTGTGTGCCTGGAGCACCTCCTGCCCTCCTTCTGCACTGACCTTGGGGGGCTTCAGGGCTGTTTCTCACTCCTCACTCTCCCAGCTGCTGTTGCACAGCAGTTGTTTTCTTTTCTTAAATCTACTTTCACAGAGAAAACTAATGTCATTCACTGGCCCTGTTCTGGCCAGTGGTGGGTCTCTTTGGAGCCAGCCGGAGCTGGCTCTGATCTGACATGGGGCAGGAGCTACCAAAACCTTGTCACATAAACCCAATACAGGTTTATAAAATAATTTTATCTTAACTCATTGTGAGACAGGGTGATATTACAAGGCAACTTTCAAACTGTTAATATTTTAGTCTAGAAATAACAACAACAACAAATAAAATAAAATTAATTTCCCCCTAAAATGGCATTTCTCATTTACTTACAAAAAAATATATTTTCAGAATTTCTAGCTTGATAGTAGTTTCTTACAATGTGTCAGAGTCACTTGAAAATAAGAAAGGACATACAATAAAAATATACAAAAAATAACAGAAATTTTTTTTATTGATGTGCATATACAATCCATATATCAAGAGTTTAGACATTGGTTAACATCCTTCAGGACAAATGAGATTTTCTATTAAGAAAGGAAACCTCAGAAAACTTTTGACCGTCTCATATATAAAGAACTGGAGATGTGTGTGTGGTCACAAGGCTACAGTCTCATTGCAATCATGGAGACATGGTGGGATAGCTCACACAACTGGAAGGCTGTCGTGGAAGGCTACGTGCTTTTTAGAAATGACCGGCCAGGAAGACGAGGTGATGGAGTTGCTCTTTTTGTGAGAGAGCAACTGGAACGCGTGGAGCTCTGCCCAGGAGTGAATGAAGAGCAAGTTGAGAGCTCACGGCCCTTATTAAAGTGCAGGTTACTGTGGCTGATACCATTGTAGATGTTTACTATGGGCCACCTGATCAGGAAGAGGAAGTAGATGAAGCCTTCTACAGACAGCTGGAAGTAACCTCTCAATTACAAGCTCTGGTTCTCATGGGGAACTTCAGCCAGCCTGATATCTGCTGGGAAGACCACACAGCTAGGCACAAACAGTCCAGGATGTTCCTGCAGTGCACTGATGATAACTTTTTTAAACGGGTGGTGAGGAGCCAACGAGGAGAGGTGTATTGCTGGATCTTGTATTCACAAATGAGGAAAGACTAATTGGAGATGTGAAGGTTGGGGGCGGCCTCGGCTGCAGTGACCATGATATGGTGGAGTTCAGGATCTTGCAAGGAGGAACCAGGACAAAATGTAGGATTGCGACCCTGGACTTCAGGAGAGCAAACTTTGGCCTCTTCGGGGATCTACTTGGAAAAATCCCATTGGTTAGGGCTTTAGAAGGAAGGGGGGTCCAAGACAGCTGGTCAATATTCAAGCATCACTTCCTCCAAGCTCCACATCGGTGCATCCCTTTGAGTATGAAGGCATGCAAAAGGGGCAGGAGACCTGTGTAAATGAGCAGGGAGCTCTTAGCAAAACTCAAACAGAAGAAGGAAGTATAACAGCATGTGGAAAAAGGGACTGTCCACTTGGCAGGAATACAGGGACACTGTCAGTGTATGCAGGGATGTGACAAGGAAGGCTAAGGCCCATTTGGAATTAAGTCTGGCAAGGGATGTCAAGGAAAACAAGAAGGACTTCTTCAGACACATCAGTAGAAAAAGGAAGACTTGGGAAAATGTCAGCCTGCTGCTGAATGGGGTCGGTGCTCTGGTGATAAAGGATATGGAAAAGGCAGGATTACTGAATGCCTTTTTTGCTTCAGACTTTACTGATGAGACCAGCCCTCAGGAATCTCAGACCCTGAAGAAAAGAGAGGAAGTCTGGAGAAAGGAAGACTTTCCCTTGGTCGAGGAGGATCGGGTCAGAGATCATTTAAGCAAACTTGACATCCACAAATCCATGAACCCCAATGGAATGCACCCACGGGTGCTGAGGGAGCTGGCCAATGTTATTGCTAGGCCACTCTCCATCATCTTTGAAAGGTTGTGGAGAGCAGGAGAGGTGCCTGAGGACTGGAAGAAAGCCCACGTCACACCAGTCTTCCAAAAGGGCAAGAAGGAGGACCCAGGCAACTACAGGCCAGTCAGCCTCACCTCCATCCCTTGAAAGGTGATGGTATCACTCATCCTGGAGGTCACCTACAAGCACATGAAGGATAAGAAGGTGATCAGGAGTAGTCAGTATGGATTCACCAAGGGGTGATCATGCCTCACCAATTTGATAGCCTTCTGTGGTGGGGTGACTAGCTAGCTAGATGACGGGAGAGCAGAGGGTGTTGTCTACCTTGACTTCAGCAAGGCTTTTGACACTGTTTCCCTTAACATCCTCATAGGCAAGCTCAGGAAGTGCAGGCTAGATGACAGGACAGTGAGATGGATTGGTAGTTGGCTGGACGGCAGAGCTCAGAGAGTTGTGATCAGTGGCGCTGAGGCCTGTAGCTAGTGGTGTCCCCCAGGGGTCTGCACTGGGTCCAGTCCTGTTCAACTTATTCATCAGTGACCTGGACGATAGAGTGCATCCTCAGCAAGTTTGTGGATGACACAAAACTGGGAAGAGTGTCTGATACACCAGAGGATTCTGTTGCCATTCAGAGGGACCTGGACAGGCTGGAGCATTGGTGGTGAGCAACCTCATGTAGTTCAACAAAGGCAAACGCAGGATCCTGCACCTAGGGTGGAATAACCCTAAGCACCAGTATGGGTTTGGAGCTGAACCACTGGAAAGCTGCCCTGCAGAGAAGGAGCTGGGAGTGTTGGTGAACAGAGGGTTAACCATGAGTCAGCGTTGTGCCCGTGTGGCCAAGAAGGCCACTGGTATCCTGGGCTGCATTTGGAAGAGTGTTGCCAGCAGGTCAAGGAAGGTGATCCTGCCCCTCTACTGAGCCCTGGTGAGGCCACACCTGGAGTACTGTGCTCAGTTCTGGGCTCCCCAGTACAAGAGGGACAGGGAACTCCTGGAGCAAGTCCAACGGAGGGCTATGAAGATGGTTAGGGGACTGGAGCACCTGTCGTATGAGGACAGACTGAGAGAGCTGGGCCTGTTTAGCTTGGAGAAGACTGAGAGTGGATGTGTACAAATATCTGAAGGAAGGGTGTCAAGAGGATGGGGCTGGACTCTTTTCAGTTGTGCCCAGAGACAGGACAAGAGGCAATGGGCAGAAACACCTGAAGTTCTGGCTAAATATGAGATGTCACATTTTTACTGTGATGGTGACAGAGCACTGTAACAGTTTCCCCAGGAGGCTGTGGAGTCTCCTTTGGAGATATCCAAAACCTGCCTGGATGTGATCCTGTGCAATGTGCACTAGGTGATGCTGCTTGGCAGGGGGATTGGACTAGATGATCTTCAGAGGTCCCTTCTAACCTCAACCATTCTGTGATTCTGTGATCTCTAATTTGTAAAACTGAATTATTCTGATTTGCAGTTACAGTTTTGTTTGTTTGTTTGTGCTCCCGTGCCCCCATTTATCTTTTATATATTTATATGTACATAAAGACAAAATTCTCTCTCACAGTGCAACATACATTCAGGACTGCTATTTCAGCTGCAAAATTTCTTTTTCCTTCACAGAAATGAGAAAAATAAAATAAAACCAACATAATTAAATTCTTTTTCAAAATTCTTTTTTTTTTTTTTTAATTTTATTTTTCCTGATATCCTGGAGAGCTTTTAGAATTCTCTTATTATTCTGTGCATTTTTACAGTGCATAATATTTCATTTGCTTTTCACTAAAATATCCAGTGTCTCTTGCTGGTTTCATTTTACCATTAAATTGAATTTAACATTAAATTTTGCTCTTTAAACCATCACTCTTCTTTGTTCTAATTAAAACAAGAATGTTTGGCATGTTCAAGCCATTCACAAAATTTATATGTACATGTACAGAACACATCTAATTAGAAAGAAGTTGTACTGAATCTCAAAGAGGTTTGAAAAAATTACTCTAATATTCTGTTCATGTGGATTTTCTGTTAACATTGGTCCCTGCTGATACACTAGTATAAATATAGATTTGTAGATGTATGCTATATTACACACAAAATTTTTTTGTCTAATAAATAACATTTTATAGACTCAGTTCATGAGATACAATATGCAATATAAGCATGGAGAAATCTGAGAAGAAAACTACAAAACACAGGAGATTTCAATTCAGTAGGCATCTATTTTTACTGTGAAAAGGGAAAGTGTTCTGTTTTTCTGCAATTTGGTTAAGTATGCTTCTGCTTACACTGACATCAGTCTTTCCTGTCAATAACAGAGCAACATAACCTGAATATTAGAAATGCTGAACTTGATAGTGCATTTAGTCTACATAAAATCCTCTCTTTGCCAAATAGGAGCACTGGGTATGAAAAAGTGTCACCCTAAGTATGACAGAGATAGAGGCAAAATAATATTTCTTCTGCAGTTGTTAAAATCAAATAGTTTTAAATTTGATCAAGTAGGTCTACTTGGCAGCTCCAAGAATCAGGTGAGAATAGGTCTCATTTCAAACTACCTATTTCTAGTAAAATTAAGATTGGATTAATTCTCACTTTCCATAGCCATCTAAAAATTTACTTAACATTGGTTGTTTAGACTTTCTCTACAATGAGATGGAATCTTAGGCCTGAGAGATAGATACTTACATAAGTGGGGTGATTTGTCCTGAGGAAATACCTCATTCTCTTTTTGACTGGCTAGTTTCTGGTCAATAAGTCAAAATTTCAGCTCAAGTTGTGCTAGTTGGATCTCACCTATAGGGAAAAAGAATTTGTATGGAAAAAATCAGCAACATAAATGACAAAAAGTATAACATTTTCTTGTTCTTAAAGCAATTAGTATAGTATCTCAGCCATGATTAAGGTTGTTTAAATATTTTAAGGAAGGCATTCATAGAGGATGTTGTTTAGTGAGGGAAAAAAAAAGTACGTAAGCCTAACCAGGATGTAACAAATCAATACATAAACAGTTAGAAGAACAGTCTATTAATTAGTCAGGGTATACAAATGAGACACTGTACTGCATAAAATATTGGGATTCTAAGTAAATCCTGAGCTGAAAAACTTAAACAGGGGAGTAAATGCCACACTGCAATATTAAATTGGTCACCACATTTCACCCTATTGTTTTTTTTCTTGGCTGGATAATACATTACAGTTGCTTGTTTATTGCATAGGAATTCAATCCTCACCTGGAGTACTCTGTTCAGCTCTGGGGTCCCCAGCATGAGAAACACATAGACCAGCTAAAGAGGAGGGCCATGAAGGTGAATAGGGGACTGGAGTAACTCTCCTATGAAGAGAGACTGAGAGAGTTGGGGCTGTTTAACCTAGAGAAGAGAAGGCTCTGGGAAGATATTATAGTAGCCTTCCAGTACTTAAAGGGGGTCTACAAGAAATCTGGAGAGGTACTCTTTGTCAGGGAGTATAGTGTTAGGACAAGGAGCAATGCTTTCAACCTAAAAGAGGGTAGATTTAGATTAGATATTAGAAACAAATTCTTTACTATGTGCGTGGTGAGATTCTGGAACAAGTAACACAGGGAAGTTGTGGATTCCCCCTCCCTGGAAATGTTCAAGGCAAAGTTGGATAGAGATTTGAGCAAAGTGATATAGTGGAAGGTGTCCCTGCCAATGGCAGAGGGCTTGGAATGAGATGATTTTTACGGTTCCTTCCATCCTTCCAGTGCAAACTATTCTATGATTCTTATACAGGAAATCAAGGAATTTAATCTTTTTTTTTTTTTTTTTTTTTTTTAGGGAGGGGGGAGGGGGGATTTTCTGTGTAACCACGAGTTTGACTATTTCATAGTCAAACTATTTCATTCTCAAACTTCTTTTTCAGTATACATGAAGAGAGTGTAATTATGTATCTGTATTACTAATGCATTTTGAAGCTCCATTACACAGTTCATTCGTATCAAACACAGACATCCTTAACAGGGAAAAAAAAAAAGTATTAACATACAAATATTTATTTATTTATTTATTATGTTCTCTAATTAGTAAATTCACTATTAGGGTTACAGTCTAGAACATAACATTTAACAGCCATTTTAACCTCAGTTATTTGCTTGACATTAGGAGCTGTTTTCCCTTTCAGTAGCACTTTGCAAACTTTATGACTCCCTTCTGCCTTTTTCTGAAACAAAATGCTTGCTGACATAGACTACTTTTTCATGTACTTAAGAACACTGTAGATTTCCAGGATATTTATTTCAAGTCTCAAATCTTCAACTTTATGACTCATTCCCTATGAGCATAATTCTGTTTCTCGATATATGCCATTACTGGTTTGTTTGGTTTATTTCCTTCAGTATGTTTTCAAAGATTGGCAAGTCTTGTCAAATATGCTGCATAGGTTTTAATTTTAACAGAATAGTAATAGCAAGCAGGGGGAGGGGGAAGACCTTGGATTGCAAGTAGTCTGTGCATTGTTTGACAAAGCATCCCTGCCAACGTGTAACACTGACATGTTGGAGAGGCATTCAGGAAGACACTTTGATGTCTCCGCCGTGACATTTTAGGGAAGCTATAAGGTACCTTTTTAATTAGTCACTAAATGATAGAGACAAATTCAGCCCTAAGACAGCTATCAAATTCAACACTGCTAAATCAGGAAATTAATCTGGCCCGAAGTATTCTGACAGATCTCATTCCTATTAACAAGTTTTTGCCCTGTTCTTTAGGTGATGTCAGTTTTGATGAAATTTGTGGGTGGGTCAGTGATCAGGCAAAAATATGACAAGTGTCCAGAGGCTGAGCAAGTCTGTTACATTCAGAGGAAGAGACCTACAGACAACCACAGGGAGGCTTCTTGGGTTGGCTTTCATGGTCACCTGACACCTATCACTCTGGGGAACAAATAAATAGCAGTGACCTGAGTTTCTGAGACAAGGATGATGAAGGACAGAGATCTGAAGAGAAACAAAAAGTGGTTCAATCTTGGGCTGTCTGACACAGATATGTGAGGCATCTATAAGAGAAAGATCTCAAGAAATGGCATTGCATGGCACTGCTGTTACAGTTCTGATTATTTAGGAATTTAAACATGGCAAGATCTGTCCAGTTTATGTTATTTATTAAGCCAACTACTGTATTGTGGGTGGGAAGACAAATTTTAAGCTGAAACAACCACCTTCCAACCGTGACTAGTTGATCCTTCTTGTCAGGGAGCAGCAGGGCAGGGTGCTGGGCAGGTGCAGGGTGCGGGGAGCTGAGGGTGCCCTCATCCCCAGCACAGCCTCCTGGGGGAGGTGGTGCAGGCCAATGTTGGGGGACCAGGGCCTGCCACAGTTCTGAGAGGGCAGAACTCCCTAAGGCCCAGTGGGGAGGTCATGGCAGTGGGTGGGAGAGGGGCACAGACAAGCACGGGGCTTAGAGCCAGAGCTGAAATGCAGCCCTGAAGCTGGGGAGATGGCCCTTGCAGCACCTCATCTCTCTGGTTTACACAGTTCATCCCACTACTACCATGGCTACATGGCAGCATTCCTCAGCACCAGCCTGAGGTGAGAATGATCAACCCCTGGGGTGCTGTGAGTGGGATCTCAGTCAGGGACCTACACAGAAGTGAGACAGATCAAAGGAGCACTCATTTTTCATGAGAAAATTACATCTTGAAAAATAACCACTCAACCTCTGATCTCCCATTCTCTTTAGTAAGATCTACAAAAGCCTTCGGAAGGTGAGTCTGAGAACTCATCACTCCAATGGATGCTAAATCATGGGTTTTATAAACATAGGGTTTTGTGACATATTATAATCATTTTTGTATGGTTTCTCATTCTACCTGTTAATGCCAATTTAGCATAAACCCTGTCCTTTTTAAAACCCTGTCCTAAACCCTGTCCTATTTTAAAACCCTGTCCTATTTTAAAAAAAGTCCTTTTCCCTTCCTCATAGAAAATAACTACCTCATCTTTCCCCTTTGCAATGCATCCTCCCCTCCTCGTGGGTGTAAAATACTTTTTCCTGTTTGAGAAACCTTATAAAATATCCAAAGCTGGCATTGAGGTCAGAATTTTGTCAGACTTGAAGAAATATTTGCTGTGCCAGAAAACTCATCTATTTTTGTCTAATACAGTATTTCCTTTACTTGCCAACCTTGTCTTACTTATGGTTACAGAAAGACTCAGCTAGGTTTACATTAACATTTGAACTACATTTTTTCTTAATAACTGCATATCAGCAGGGATAGTATTTTATTCATGTAGAACCTTGGAAGAGGCTCCTGGGAGGAAGAAAGGGAGGCAGCATCCAGGCTGTCTGCCAGATTGCATGAGCACCATTGCATGAGAAAGTCCCAATATTTTTTGCTGTCTTGTCTTACTATATGTGCTGGATACTTTTTCTAACTGTGTTTAAATCATTTAGGCAGTCTTTGAAGGAGCTTTTATCTGAAAGTTGATCTGCATAGATTACATTACTGTCTCCTCCTGCCATCTAGAGTGGACTCATGAACTTATTAATTACTTCTGCAAAGTTAAGAATTATCCAAGTTAGTGAGATTTGTCATAGATGAAAAGGCCACAATGTTGACTGCACAGTTGTGGACATATTTGCATTACTTCCATGTGGAAACTACTACGCAAATATCATTGTGATTAACAACAAGAAAGCCATCTTGGAAAGTCAACAGGTTTTGTGCTACGTCAGAGTGTTCAGTATTAGTCACACAGCAAAACTCATATTTGACTTTCACATGTATTTGACATTACCTTAATATATAAGAAGTTCTGAATTGACTGTCAATTAAAAGGTCATCTAATGGAAATAAAGAAAATAAAATAAAAATATCTAAGCAGTAATCTAATATCCTGTTCAAATTTATTCAGTTAGCAAGCAAGACTATCTGCAAGATTTCTTCTTTCTTCAACCCAAATTGCGCAAGGACTCCTTACTGTAAAATCCATTTTGATGATCAAACAATTTGGCATTTAGAGAGCTGATAATACTGAAAGCTGTTATGTTTTGACATGAAAAGAGTTTGAGAGTGCTCACAGCCTCACTGGATCATTGTTCTAAACGGAGCTAAAGAACAACAGAAAATGTTATTAAACAAACAAACAAACATAATCTATTGACCTCTTAGATAGCTTGATTAAGACATTATTGATAAGCAAAAGCAAAATAAAATGACAGGAAGTATGAAAGAACAACTCATAGACAGTGGAAAAAAAGTGAGTGATAGCAAAGAAAATAACCTCTGTGGTTTTGAACATTCTAGTAGCTGAATGGAAGAATCTGAGTGAATGCATACTCTGTTCTGCAGTGAGAATACATACTGCAGTAAAACTAGGACTCATCCAATCCTCTATGTTGAGATGCAACGCCTTAGGCAAGCTCCAAGCGATGAATTTGTCTTCACATAATTATTCAGGTAAAAAAGAAAGTTCTAAGCAAGGCATGAACGGTCAGAAGTATGATTAGCGAAGGCAATAAATCTGTATGCAGTAATTTTTATTTACGAAAAGTGTGCAGAAGAAAGGAAAGACTGAAATATAATATCTTGTTCCCTTTCAAATCAGTAAGTAAGCAATATTGAGAAAAAGTAGCTAATTAAATAAAAGCATTAGGATGCCCCACTTGCCCTAATGCAGATAATCATTAACCTCTCTAGTAGTAGGACCTAAAATGAAGATGAAAACTGACCAGAGAGCAGAATGGATATCCATTATATATTATTATATTCCATATAATATTCTCTTACCCCTACCCAAGTTCAAAAAAAAATTTTGTTTGTTCATTCTGTACCTTGAATGCAGTTTATAAATGTTTGCCTTTAATGCAGGGCTTGCACTCTCACCTGTGCACTGCTGCATTTTTTATAAACCATCTATCCACTACTATTATGTTAGGCAGTATGTAGTACAAAGATCATGCAGTTTCTGCCCCAGAAAATACAGAACTGGAATTCAGACAGTACTTTAAGTAGGCTCTGCAAGAAGTGAATATTTGGAGAAGAGGTGGAAAACCCTTAGATTCAAAGTGAGAAATCCCTGAAAAGCCATAACTGACAATGCAGAACAGTTCAGTGCTACAGCTGGGACATTAGTTAAATATGTCTCATGTTGGCAACCTTGTAATAATAAGTTTACTTGTTAAATTCTAATCCACTATTCATTTAACCTTTAAAAAGAGAAGCCTGACACATTACTGTAATTTTACATTCGTGGAGTATTAATAACCTCAAGGAAGGCTAGAAGTATGACCTGTGTGTTATTGGAGAAGTAACTTGCCAACCAAAAATAAGCTTTGGTCATATTCTTTGACCTTCCAGTTATTTAGCTGTCATCTATACTCTTAGCTTTCCAAATAGTCTGAATAAAATTATCCATTATATATGTATTAGTGATTTTCAAAAATGCAAATGCTTAGACTTAGAACGCTCAAATTTCAATTGCTCCATTTTTCATAAGTTTTATTCTTAACTTCTTTGGTTTATACATTGATGTTCAGTAAAAAACCACTGCACCACAACATTGTAATTTGTTGAAGGAATTAAAGAACTTTGCTTTACAGATGTAGCTCTACATTTTTTTAATTGCAAATAATAGAATTGATTATGAAAGAGAATTGTCAAGTTATAGACCTTCTTCTTCTTCTTCTTTAATTAGAGAATAGAGAGATTTCCTACATAGATATATGTTTTAATGGTAAATCTTAAAAATTGTCCCTCAAGACATTTCTTAGCACTAAAGATGAAAGACTGCATTTTCAGAAAGAGTGAGTACAACTTATATTACCAGTTCGGAACTTCATTGAAGTGAGTAATCTCGAGCAAAAGATAAGAAAACATAAAGTGCATTTCTTTGCAGATGGGGAGACCAATTGGAGACAGACAAATTAATGGGAAGCATCTTAAATCCAATTTCAATTGTGCTTTTCCTTTGTTTATCAAGAATATCTTACTTTGCCACTTCAAGGATGAAGTTTCCAATTGTTTTATAGTTTGAAGGAAGAAGTTATTATTTTTTCAAGTTACAGTATCTTTTTAATATCAAGTACAAGTTTATATGGTATTTCTATATATTATATAGGAACATAAAAAAAGACTGAGCTGTGCTCAGACTGGATATCAGGAAAAGGTTCTTAACTGAGAGGGTGGTTGAGCACTGAAACAGGCTCCCAAGGGAAGTGGTCATGGCACTGAGCCTGCCGGAGTTCAAGAAGTGTTTGGACAATGCTCTCAGACACTTTTTTTTTTTTTTTTTGGGTAGTCCTTTGGAGACCCAGGAGTTGGACTCAGTGATCCTTGTGTGTCCCTTCCAACTCAGATATTCTATGATTCTATGACCAAGGGCTAGGTATGTTTGGGGGAAAAGTATCAAATGATATTTTTCATAATGTATATCCCAACCTGTAGTGATTCAAGCTGCAAGATCTATTTTACTAATAATGAAGAAACAATGGTAAGTTGGAAAACTGCTTCCTCTTCATTGTGTTCAGTTCATCAATTCTCTATCATTTTTTCCCTTTCCTTTTTTTACTTTTTTTTTTTTTACTTTTTATTTTATTTTTTTTTTCCTGAAATGAAAACAGTAAATTGGACTGATGGTGGAATTGTTTGTGTGGTGCTCAAATTATATTTATTATCTATTTCTATCTTATTTGCTTGCCAAAGAAGGAAAACCAGGTCTTCCCAAGACTGGCTAAATTCAAAATGTGTCTACTGCTGTTCTTTCATCAAGTCATATTAACATGCAATTTATTAATGAATATGTACTATCTGACTGATTGCTTTTTTTTTTTTTTTTTTTTTTTTTCTGGCCAAAAATGATCAGTAGGTACTTAAACACTGAGTTTTAACTTTTTTCTACCATATATGGCATTCCTGAGATCTCCCTATTTTCCAAACACTAATGGCATTAAGATTAGTTTACTGAAGCCCTTGATTTATATTAAAAGGCTACCATACTTTTCAGACATACTTTCAAAGATAATTCTTAAGGAGTGCTTAAAATCTGAAAAATCACAAGATAATCTGCTATATTCTCTTATTGTCTATCTCTAAAACTTTTTTTTTTTTTTTTAAATTTACTACTTTTGATGGCATAATTCATTAGAAATCCAAAAGAACTAGTTCTCTAGTCTGTATTAGTTTGGTAGTCATATTGTTTCTTAGTACTTAAGTATGATATTAAAATATCTTGACATTGTCATAAGTGAGGCATATAATAATTACATTAATTTCTATAAGGCTTCATTTGAAACAGTGTTTGGAAATGAAATAAATCTTTTCTAGTTCTAAGTATGTTACTTAAAGTTTAATTGTTAGGACTTGAACATTTATAGGTGTTCTCAAACAAACAAACTGTCCACCCCTCTGTGTGTCCCCCTCCCCCCCCAAAAAAAAAAAAAAAAGAAAGGAAGAAAGAAAGAGAAAGAAGAAGGAAAAAAGAAAGAAAGAAAGAAAGAAAAGAAAGAAAAAGAAAGAAAGAAAGAAAGAAAGAAAGAAAGAAAGAAAGAAAGAAAGAAAGAAAAGAAAGAAAGAAAGAAAGAAAGAAAGAAAGAAAGAAAGACATTTTTAAGCTTTAGAAAAGTAAGATTCTTTTTTTCTTGCAAAGGGAAGTTAAAGAGAGTCAACTGATTTTACAGTGTATTTTTATGACTCTGACAAAAGCAAAACCAAACCAAAACAAAACACAACTCTGGATTCATCCTTATTCCTGAGTGAAACATCATCACAGTATTTTAAGACATAACTCCTTCTTAAAACAGATATTTTACAACATTACTTGTTCTTTAATACACCTTTTACCAAAAGATATTTTTAGAAATGTAAAGCCTTCTGGATTTTGATAAAAGAAACGTGTTGCAATTTTTTTTTTGAGCCAATACTCCTTAAATTTACAATGTTGCATTTATAGGGATTACTGTTTACTTTGAAAATCATCTGTTCAATATTTTATTTAAAACAGATTTTACAATGACACGTAGACATATCCTTCAGAAATATACATATGTATATAATGATATCAAATACAAATGCAAAAATTTGCTGAGTGTTAGATTCCTTGTAAAACTTATAAAATTTGTAGTCAGCAAAAAGTAATTGTCTTAGAACTCTCTTCAGTGTGAATACTGTTAATCCTTTTTTTTTTTTTTTTTTGTGAAAAAAAGGAAGAAATACATATTATCAACTTAAGCACAATAAAAAAATCCCCAATGTCTCCTGGAATTACAATGAATAAATAAATAAATAAACAAATAAATAAATAATGATGCAGAAACAGAGTAAACAAAATGGATTTTCATGAGTATATTGATTCATATTTGGACTGTGCTTTTTTCTTTTGCAGAAAATGACTTCCATTTGACTTAGTTTTAAATGAGTCTCTCATATCTCAGAATGGGTGGAGGTAACAAAGCCATGAGGATGTGATGTTCTGTAGCCTCATTCTCTTTTATGCTGTTAGCTGTTGAACTGACATTCCTCCACCACAGTAACCTAAAAGGACAGCCTAAGACAAAGAGGAACTTTCACCTTACTTGAAACCAAGGGAGGGTCTAGTTCCAATAAGCTGACGTTGTAAGAAAACATACTGATAAGTGATTGAACCATTGGGACCTGTGCCTTACTGAACAGTGGCTGTGACCTGTAAAGAATGTCCTATGTTTCATTTTATCTAAAATGTCAGAATGATTTCTTCCATGTGAATGGGTTGCTCAAGTGGAAGAAATAATTCATGGACTATAAGGACAAGATGGAGCCTATTTATATTCTGAGACACCAAAGGCTACTTGGGTAATCAGCGCAAACCTCTCAGGCACAGTAGAGGATTAGCTAACAAGGTATGTGACAAAATTGCAGAGGATGCTGGAGAGGAAAACGTGCTTGTATAAATCAGATTAGATGTTACAAACGCTGTAATATTTTATAAAATCAGCTCTGTCATGAACGAAATATTCTGTGATCCACAGCTTCCAAGGTATACCTTATCAGCAATATGATTGGCATGTCTGAGTGTCTTCTTCGTAATTTGGCCCCTATATGTCTTGATGACTTCCTCAAAACTTGTTCATTTTAACTAGACATTAGATTAGTTGTGCAAACCACATTCCTCTGTTTTATCTCCATAGGTTTCCTGACTGCTCAGGCCACATTTCTATGTTTTATCTCCATTGGTTTCCTGACTGCTCAGTTTCTCTTACTTGCTTATTTATTTTTGTAGTGTTTGTTTACAATATGATCATGTCTAAAACCACCAAACAGTCCTAATAACCTACCAGCACTGCTGTCAGAAGGTGAGTGAGTTCTCCTCTGTCTCTGCTTTGTCTTCCATCTGCTGACACAAAGATATGTAGACCAGATGTTAAAATCTGTTAAAAAAAAAAAAAAAAAGACATTAAAATCGAAGAGCTGGATTTTTAACATCAGTGAGTAACTAAATATACCGTTAGACCTGTAGACATATTCTGAAAATGCTGTTAGGTTTTTATTTACATCTCTCCAACACGTTTCATAATCCAGGTCTTAGTTGTTTAATATTCAAGGTTTTAGGCTTTGACTTTTGGCTCTTGTTTTGATCCTATCTTGAGCTTAGTGAACCAAATTCAAATGGTAGAAGTTGAACTTGCAAATACCCATCTATGACAAAGTATTGTATGTAGAATTAATGCTCAGAAAGATTTTCTGTGTTTATTTTTAAATTATTATTTTATTTTATTTTACTTATTTTATTTTTCTTATTTTTTAAACTGTATCTTTCAAGTATTTCCAACAACCTTTACTTTATAGCTATATGAATTTTGTTCAAGATTCCTTTTAAATCACCTATTCACAGCATATTACATTGTATTGAAGCCTGTCAAATGTTGGAGTCCATCACAATAAATCTTATGTCATATTGCACTGAACTGTGTCATCTAGGGACTTAAGTGTAATGCGAATGTCAAATTGTCATCTATAGTTATGCTTCCTAAGGGAAGTAGTGGAAGCCCCATTGTTAGAATAATTTAAAATGAGACTGGGCAAATCACTTGAAAACTGTACTGTGGGGAACAATCTCACTTCAGCAGGAAGGAAGAAATAATATTTATTTATTTACTTATTTTCTGTCTTCAGCTTTTGTTAACCTATGAGACATGACAAAGTAGGGTCTGTATTGTTTGTACATTATATACTGTTTAATAAACCTCTAATGCCTAGTAGTTTTTGCCTCTTATATAGTGTCATCATTATAAATTTACAGAATTTGTGGTTCAAAACAGATAAACTTTGTTGTTCTAAAAAGGATTATTATCAAATGCTGAAACTGAGTCATTGATATTTGGTCCTGTTTCTGATGTTGCCATTTTGTTTCCCGAGCTAGTATGGCCTAACTATAAAATCAAACAAAAAAAATTTGCTAGAGGAAGACAGAAAAATATCAGTGATTTAAAACTTATGTGAAATTCTTTTCTTCTGCAATAATCTTTGACTGAAATTCAAACAAAATACTAGCATAATGGAATGGAATGGAATGGAATGGAATGGAAAGGAAAGGAAAGGAAAGGAAAGGAAAAGAAAGGAAAGGAAAGGAAAGGATACATGATACAAATAAACAATTCGTAAAATTGTATCATTATTAAATATGTATGCTAAATATGAGGACAAAAATGCACAAATGAAAATCCAGAAAATATATTAAAAATTATATATTTTAAAATTGTATGCATATATAACATGTAATATGCATATATATATACCAAATTAAATTCATATATGTAATATATACAGTATGAGCATATACATTTAGATGGGTAAAGGTATATAGTGTAAGATATAACAATATTTTAGGAATTGTGAAATGACCATATTTCACTTTAAGGGAACTCTCATGATACGGTAAGTGCAAAGAGTTCCAGGGCTGGTAACCTACTGCTTCCTGGTTTTTGTGAATGTTTTGTGTTCAAGAACAGTGTTTATTTCTGAGTTTGCAAGCACTCACTGGTCTTGCTATGCTTTACATGTTTTGAAGACTGTTGCAGAGTTGTGTCTTGGAAGAGACAAAATGTGCTTTTACCCAAAACAGACAGACAGAAATGGAGAGGATGTCCCAAATAAGGACATCCGTGTTAGTCACTACTTTCTGTTGAGTAACTGACTATAAATAGCCTTGTTGTTCTTTCTACTGATGCCTCTAAGGTTTGGGGTGTGCAAGATGATAACTAATTTTTTGGGCTGTATTATTCCATCAGCAGCAGTCTGGGAAGCACTTCTGTCTATAGCATCAATCACCACACCAAAGCCCGTCTCTCTAAACAGTTGTCTCAACCTTGAGATACTAGAGGTCATCTCTTCCTGTATTGATGAGGATCCTTGAAATCACTCTGGATCATACTACTGTAAAACAGGTCAGTTTCAAATTGTACATATTTGGGCTTCGTGATTATCACAAAAAAAATTTATAAAGTAATTTTGATCATAGAATCATAGAATGGTTTGCACTGGAAGGGACTAAATATCATCTTGTTCCAACTCCCTTGTCATGGGCAGGGACACCTTCCATAGAGCAGGTTGCTTGAATCTTTATCCAACCTGGCTCTGAACACTTCCAGGAAGGGGGAATTCACAACTTCTCTAGGCAATCCATTCCAGTGTCTCATGACCCTAAAAGTGAATTTCTTTCTAATATCTAATCTAAATCTACGCTCTTTTTGATTAAAACCATTATTCCTTGTCCTCCCTGATAAAGAGTCCTTTCCCAGCTTTCCTGTAGGCCATTTAACTACTAGAAGGCCACTCTAAGGTCTCCCCGGAATCTTCTCTTCACTAGGCTAAATAACCCCAGATCCCTCAGTTTGTCTTCATAGAAGAATTACTCCAGCCATCTTATCATCTTCATGACTCTCTGGACCTGCTCTGATAGGTCTGCCTTTCTTATACTGGGGGCCCCAGAGCTGAGTGCATACTCCAATGAGTGTAATAGAAACGGAGAATCACCTCCCTTGACCTGCTAGCTACACTTTTGATGCAACCCAGAATAAGATTGGCTTTTTGGGTTGCAAGAGTACATGTAGGCAAAGACTAAGCAGAAGCAAGACGTATTAGTAATATCAGTACTTCTGTACTTCAACAGGAGCAATTACCCTTTGAGTAAGAAGACAGGGATAGACATTAAGTTTTGATAGATATGAGAAAAATATAAGGGAACACAGAAAAAAGGGATGAGGGATAGGAGTACAGATGCAAACTAGATGACGATTTGCTTTTGTAGATCTTAGGAAGGGCACTGAGTCAAAGGAAAGAATAAATGAGTTATGTAGAGAGTTAAGGACTTGAGTGGGAGGAATTTCAGAAATGCCCCTCTAAATAGTGACATGCTAAAACTGATGAGTTTATAAAATAGGGAAAATTATCACCTAAAGAGTGAGACCAACCCTGCTCTGTTCTCATACTCTGTCAGTAGTCCTGCATCTAGCTTGTGTCAGCACATGAGAGCAACTCACCTCAGAATCACAGAATTCTTAAAGTTGGAAGGTGCATTTGGAGGTCATCTGGTCCAACCCCCCTGCTCAAGCAGGGATACATAGAGCAGATTTTCCAGGACCATGTCCAGGCAGATTTTGAAGATTTCCAAGAAGGGAGACTTCACAACATCTCTGGCCAATCTGTTTCAGTGCTTGGTCCCCTGCACAGTAAAAAAGTGTTTCCTGATATCCAGGCAGAACCTCTTGTGTTTCAGTTTGTGTCCATTGTCTCTTGTCCTGCACTGGGCACCACTGAAAACAGTCTGACTGCATCATCTTTGTACCCTCCCTTCAGTTATTTATAGACATTGATAAGATTGCCCATGGGCCTCATCTTCTCTAGGCTCAGTAGTCCCAGCTCTCAGTCTCTCCTCATAGGAAAATTTCCTCATCTCCATGATCATCTAGGTCATCCTGTGTTGAACTCTTTCCAGCATTTCCAGTTCTTTCTTGCAATGGGGGGCCCCAAACTGGACCTAGTAATCCAGGTACTCACCAGTACTGAGTAGCTGGGAAGGATCATCTCCCTCAACATGCTCGCAACACTAGTTGCCAGTGGCAGATTCCTTTCAGTCTTGTGACTGAATCTTGTGACTGTGATCCATCAGCTTTAGTAGAGAGTGGCTATGGCCTCATTACTTGCATGAATTAAATTCTATGATACAAGTGAAGAACAAAAATCAGTAGGGAAGATGGTTGTTCAGAAACCAGACTGGAGATTAAATGAAAGACTAGCATTGCTCCTGTTGAATTCTCCTTTGCCTCAGCATTCTGCTCATTTTGTTTCAGCAGGGTCTGGTGCATTGAACCAGAAGTGCTTTAAAAGGAGGAGAAAAATGCAGGTAAGATTCTTAATACATGGGACTCCTTTAGTTTGTTTTGGTATCCTGATTGTCTTAGAGAAATGACACAATAATAGTCATTGTGCTACTGTTTCAAATTCTGAATATTGCCATCAGAAGGATTTATTTTTTCCATCATTCACAGGGCATAAAAATTCAACTGTGCTTAAGCAGCTGAGAAGTCCAGTTCCCATTCTCATGGATAGCTCTGACAGAAAATCCATCATTGGGATGCCAGGAACTGGAGTGGAAGGAATGAAACAATCAGGCTGCATCTTTCCTACTTAAAACCTGAGACCAGGTAGTATAATGCAGTTTGTATCCATGTGGTGGAGATCTATTCCACAAAAAGAACAGCTTCACCCAAACCATTGAAGAAATTTGCTCTGGGCTTAACTCATAACACATCACAAAATGTATGCTTGTGCTGGGAACGCAAATTTTGGCATACTCTCAAACTAGAACAGTTAAATAGTATGACTAATGTCAGCCTGTATGGTGATGTTGATGCCTGTACTTCAAAATAAAACCTGAAAGAAGAATAAAAGCCAAGTGTGTACACTAGGTTTTGGGGGGAAATATTTAGGGAACTTCAGAAAATGTATAAGCCAGGGATCAGATATTTTCCATCTCATATATACTCACACATCAAACACAGAAATACTGTGCTGTACAATATTTTTTACTCTGCAAAAACAAACAGGGAAGTCTTTTGTTGCATTCCAGTTTTGGATGACAGGACTGAAGATTTTCTCTCACTGCCCCTTAGTAGTAGGAAGAAGGCTGTGTACTTTTTGGCTGTCTTTAGTGATGGCTAGCAACATTTTTGTGTTAATTGAGTGTTACTTGTCTGTCTTAACGGAGTCCTGACATAATTTAAGAGAAATGCATAGAGGGATGGTTAAATTTAATTGGAAATTAATGTAGGGTAGACTGAAGAAATAGTAAGGAATGATGTTTGATAGTTAGGAAAAAATGCTGGTGCAGGGAAACTATGTAAATAATCCCATAGGTGTATATAAATAGATTATGTGGTGAAGCTAGAAATTGGTGCTACCTCTGCAAGCAGGATTAATTAGAGCTGCCAAAGGTTCCCTCCCCCTCTCCATGTCCATTGCAGTGAGTGAATGAAAAGCTCATGGAGAAAATTTTCTCATCTCCTGCTGTGCTATTGTCAGGAAGATGCTAAGTGACAAGAGACAATTTTGTTAACTTTAAGGAACTGTGAAGTAAGAAACTGTGCTGCTTACACAGGAATGAGTGCAGCATAAAAGAAAATGTTGAAAGTCTGTTGACCTTTGCAATTGACAGAAACAATATTTTGGGGGCAGCAGCTATGAGTAAACCTATATCTCATATTGATTCGACCAAGGCTCAAGTATAGAATTCACTCTCTTATTCCCAGGGGTGCAAACCTACAATCTCCTAGTATGAATGTAGCTGTGTTACATGTAGAAAATTGTAGTTTGGTATTTTAACTCCTCCTTTGGCTGTACAGTTTTTCAGAGCACAGAAGAACATAAACTGTTCCTTCATTGTTTCCATTCACAATGTGATACTTTTCCCACAAGTTGTCAAAAGGTTTATACTGTGTCATCATCTATAACTAGAGGACTGTTGCTTCATTAATCAAAAAGAGATATTTCTCCTCATGTACAGCAGCTAGTTCAGGACCTAATTATAAGATTAATATGTCAAATTACATATTTCTGTTATAAAATGTTCTCTTCAAATAAGTAACTGATTCCTCAAAAGTCTGATGTGGTTAGATTAACAGAGGCTTTGACTGGGGAGTGTGGAAAAGCTTATAATGATTTGGCATTATCCAGTTAGTGTTTGCTGCTGAAGGTTGATTGTGATTGCTATTCAGGTACATACATGGCATGCCTAATTACTGAGTATCTGTACAGGAGAATATTTCAGGATTGTAGCCAAGGTTGTCACTTAATGAAAAGTAAATAAATTACAAACAAACAAAAACCACAACAAAAACCGAAACAAACAAACAAAATAACATCAGTTGAGAAAAGGAGGTATTACATTCATCAGTTTGAATTAAATGGAAAGAGCTCATAGGGAGCACATTCACAAAAGCATAACCTGCCTGGAGATTCCGTAGCAATTGATTAACTCTGTAGGGACTGAAATATATAACTGACCCATAAAACAGAATTTCTACCAAAAGTGAGTAAACAAGTTCCATTCTGAAAAAAAAAAATAATAATAATAAAAAAATCCAGCTAAGGCCACCTGGTTTTTACATAACCCGCTAAAAATCTACAGTTTTAAGCTATTTCAGTGATTGCCACATCTTTTTGTAGTTGTAAGACATAAATATATCTACAGGGAAAAGTATACCTACCATAAGCATTTGAATACCAGAAAGAGGCTAGAATTGGCCAGATCCATGCCAGCTGATGATAAGATTTCATACCCAAAGGGCAGGTTTAGGCCAGGTTTATTTTTCATTGTTAAGTCAAAAATCAAAAAGGTAAATTAAAAAATAATAGATTTGAATAATTGTTGTTTATTGTCAGAAGAGTAAATTCTGGTATCCTCACAATAATTAATTACTTGATACCTTAATATTAAGTAAATGCTGTTGAACTTAATGGAATTTCACTGGAAAGTAAGGGAGAGATATCATTTGCTAACATTCATGTCAAATGCCTCTGCTCCTGCCAAATGCCTCCTTTCTCACCAAAACTTATCAGGTTTATTCTTTTTGATGTCTCATTTGGAGTCAAGTCATACATTTGGGAAGTCATTATAAGCAAAACAATGTATCTTTGAAATTCCTGCTCAATATACTCTTCCCTGTAATTAGATTATTTAGATTATATAGATTATATAGATTAATTAGATTAATTAGATTATATAGATTATTCCCTGTAATAGATTATTTAATAAAAAATAATCTATCCTGTCCAATTTTCATGGAATTCAGTAATAAGAAATTCATACAAGTCCCTATGCAAATTCTGTTTGAAAGCAAGTAGTTTAACTTGCTTGAATAGTTTTTTTTTTTTGGTTTGATTATTTATTAGGAGTTGGACTTAATGATCCTTGTGGGTCCCTTCCAACTTCTATGATTTTTTTTTCACCAGAAAAGTAACCCAAACCAGTTTCATATGGCTGTTCGCATCCTCACAGCACATTAAATTTTGTTTGGCTTTTAGATTTTGTAGGAAATTACCTTAAGATGTGAAAGAATGCATCAAGACATTCCAGAACATGTAAGAATTAAAACATATGCCTTACTTTAAGCACACAAACCATCCTATTAATTTCAAAAATCCTCTCTGGAAAAACACTTGGCAAATATTAATGTGATGTCAATCGTAAATATATGGTATCAATTGTAAATATATGGTTGTCTTTAATCCTTGTGTTGTTGAAAACATCTAAATTATTTCACCTAAGATACCTTTAATTGCTCGCAACTTTTATCTATTAGTACTGATTTTTGTTAGTAGTCAAGATAATTATGCTTCCTATTCTTTGTATCAGTGAATCATAAGAGTTTAAAAATATTATTAGTGATTATGATTGTGTCCATTCTTATGCAAGGACTGAAGCATGATTAGTTCAAAACAGTTGATAATGGCTACCTATGGACAATTATTAAAGTGATTAAATAAAATCTGTGTACAGAATTCTGGTTCTAAGGTCTGTCCTGCCCCTGAGATCACATTACCTTACAAGACTATGAAATAATACCCCTAGAAATCCATCACATCTTTCTGCCTGAAAGATGTCAGATGGTTCCCACATTATGGAACCTCATTCACAGAATGTCTCATTTACAGAATGATTAGCCATGGAGATTAACCGCTTTCATTACCAAAAACTTACTCTCCAATGTAAAGCCTAAGAACCTGTGTAACATATAATTATAGAATCACAGAAAGGTTTGTGTTGGAAAGGACCTTAAAGATCACTTAGTCCCAACCCCCCCTGCCATGGGGAGGGACACTTTCCATTAGACCAGGTTGCTCAAAGCTCCATTCAGCCTAGCCTGAAACAATTCCAGGAATGGGACATCCACAACTTCTCTGGGCAACCTGTTCCAGTGCCTCACCACCCTCATGGTAAAGTGATGGAGATTAATGCTATCTGCAACCCCAGAGGGCAAGGAAATAGGCTCTGAACAGCTAAAAGTATTTTTATTTGATTTCAATGCATTCTAAGGAAAGGTAAGGACTTGTAATGAATCCTAAGAATAAAAAGGAGGATAACCTTTCAAAATACTGTTAAATATTGTTGATGTTAGGTTGATATTTATTTGTGGCTGTCATGCCAGGCCAAGAGAAATGCAGCTGCAATCTTCCCCCTGGAAAAAAATGGGCTGTCCCGCCCCCCCCCCCCCCCCCCAAAAAAAAAAAAAAAAGATACTGACAGGGTGAAAGATAAATCCTTGCCACATAAATAAGCATTAAACCCATGATTATGTTGCTTGTTTTGTTTGTTTGTTTGTTTTTAAGGGATGTGGAAAGGTATGACAAGCTTTTTTCCTTTCTCATTTCTCATTCAAATTTCATGTTCAACTTAATCAGAGATTAAGAGCCTAAAATTCATTTCAAGAGTGTACAGTCCCTTTATACTGGTAAGCACTACCTTTGTTCCTTTGGTTTTCCCGATAATTCTCATGACTTGTTAGGCACAGTACTGTACTCAAAAACAGGAATTATGTAGAACTAGCAGGGAGAAGAATTTGCACCAGAAGGGTGCACGGTGAAATGAATTGGATATCCTTTGAAATAAGTAAATCAGTTAGAAAATTAGGAATCATATTTATTTTCTGCATTAAATTCTGTTTGCTTGTCTAACAAATCTGAAACTGGTTAGATATTGTTATATATATATATATATATATATTTGTACTCCCTTTTTTAGTGATTTTGAAGATACGATTGCACAATATAGCTTTCTGAAGAATCCCCCTATTTTATATTATATTCCCATATCCCAAGTATTTAGTCCTTATGGTGACATATGACATTGGTACAGATTGATGAAAAGCTATGTTCCTATTTGCTATCAAATAAAAGAGCTTTTATCTTTTTTTTTTATTTGTTTGAAGATTATTTTTTTTAATAAATGACAGAAAATCTATAAAACTATGTAATTTAGAAAAGTAGAACATCAATCTAAGTAAGTTGGAGTATTATTTTTATTATGTCTATCAGATTGTAGCATCAGTATCATTATGTAACAATGGATTGATTTTTCATATGTGGAGGAGAGATAAACATAGTTTTGGTATATGTCTAAAATTACAACCAACCCCCATTTATTTTCTGAGAGAGAGAAAAGAGAAAAGAGAAAGAGAAAGAAAGAAAAAAAGAAAAGCAACACAGTGACTATACTATATCGATACTGAGAAACTCTGTTCACAATTATTATATTGACAATAATGATAAAACCTTAATTGCACATTGTGTTGATACTTGTCTTATTCTGCAGAAATGGTCATCTCACAATCATTAGTGCATTTTAAATTTCAGTGTCCTTGTGAGGCAGAAAATTGCTAATATCTTTATTTTATATGAGAGGCTAATTTTTATGAAGTCAAGTGTTTAATTGTGTTTAGACACCTGAAGTTGCAAAGAGAGGTTCGCTAAGACTTTTTAGAAATGCTTTAATGCAAGACACATGCTAATTTTAATGATAAAAAGGTAAGAGTGGGTAGAATTCATCTAACTAATTTTAACAGTAAAATGTAAATGACTAATTCTGAACTTATCGCTCCTTATACAGTCAAACAGAAAAATAGGCATCTGCAGACGGTAATTCACTGAACTACTTTTGACTTGTATTTCTGAATGAGAAATTGTCTTTTGGTAATACCTATTTTTTCTTCATTAATGATGAAAGTAGGCCACAGGACTAGGTGAGATTTAGAGCTTCTGAACACATAGTATTGGTCTGAATGTTCAGCTAATTATTTTTCTCTCTTTTTGATCAATGTGAGAGACAAAATTCTACAGATGACAATTTATCCCAGATAACTGTTTTAGGAGAAGCTTCTGTCACTGTTTCATCTCTATAGTGAACCTGAATGATTAGTGTTAGCTGAATGCTAATTTTTGACTGCTAAAATTAGGGTGTATTAATACTATCTAAAGCTTACTACTTATCTATAAAGTGTTTTCTGGGTTGGGGCTTAATTATACTGATATGGAAACAGCAAAGCTGACTTCTTCACTGTCAAAAGCTCTATAGTAAGATGTGTTCCTTTGAAATTCTTATCTATTACTAATAAAGGAGAAAATATCACAGTGGTTTCACCGTTTCTACCAGACAAGGTTCTACCCTTCTGCTGGCTGGAAAATTTCCGCTAAAGAAAACCAGGATTTTCCAAATGATGGGCTCTTAATTCATAAAAAATGAAGGGGGAGGGGGAAGAAAAGAAAACTAAGCCATCTCTTAGGGATGTTAATGAAAGTTTCTGGTCTTTCTTTGAAGATAAAGGTACTTGATTTGCTCATAAATATTGTATTGCCTCTGCAATAATAGAAAAGTTAACAGTTGCTTCAGGAAAACAGTGCAATAATTATTGTGATTTAGTATATTAGGTCTTTTTTTCAGCCTTGAAAATTGAAATGCTTCCCCTCATTTGTCAGTAAAAACACAGAACAGGTACATTTCATTTGTCTTTTGGAAAAGTGCCTCTAAGGAATAATATCTCTCCTGAGGGGTATCAGAATTTAGTTTTACACATGACTTTTTGTGATGTTGCCATACTGGAATCTCCTTTTTCATCAAAACATGTAAACCTTCAGTATAGACATAACTAGATATCCAATCCTTTTTTTTTTTTTTGTCTAGAATTTGGTCAGTTCTTTCCAATTAAAAGACTCTGGAGGATTCAGAAACACTACAGGACAGATCTAAACCAATTGCTGAATTTATTTCCTGCCAAATACTTGTTTATCTTTATTTATAAATGACCTCTTTAAAACAAAGACAACAGTAAATTTGCTATTTAGAATACAGCATTTTTTTATACAGAATTTTTTTATTATTGTTCTTCCATGAATTTGTTTAATCCCTTTTTGTCTAATCTCTATTAGACATGTCTTCTTTATTTACTTTTTTTTTAATTATTATTATTAAGTTTTCTGTGGTATTTTCATGTGAAATCCTCTAGTTCTTATGTCATGAGAAGTGAATAATTATATTTATTCACCTTTTCTGTGCCACTTGATTTTATGCTTTTTTATTGCATCTCTCTGGTATATCTTGTCAAGGTTGTAGGCTTCCAGTCTATTTCTTCATTCATCATACAGAAGCCACTCTATTACTTTGATCATTCCTGTAACCCTTCTCTGTCCTTTCTGATTCTACTGCATTATTTTTTTTAGGTAGAAAGATTCCAAAAATATGCAAGAGAGAAGCAAGCAATAGATTTCTACAACAACAGGTTTCTTTTTCCTTCCTAGTCAATAATGACATTTAGTTTGCTTTCTGTAAACCTTGTAATACTAAAGTAATGTTTTGATACAACATGTTAAGCAAAAACATCACTATTGCCTGTAAATCAAGCAAACAACAATACAATGTCTTCTATAAACTAGAGTCTGCCAACTGTGAGGAAGAAATTAAACTGGACCACAATGTGCATATACAAAGTGTTGTTTTTTTTCCTGTTTTTTTTTTGTTTGTTTGTTTTGCTAAAGATAAAAAAAAAAAAAAAAAAACACAAATTAAATGGTAAGCAGTCTTTTCGAGTGATGCAGGTCACCCTCTTCTGTTATAAGGATTATATCCAGTAAACAGTCTTGACAGAAATCAATTCTGCACATCCCTAAATATGATACAGCTTGCAATTTTCAAAGCTCATTAGTAATACACAAAACACAGAAAAATGTTAAGCTCAGACCTAAAATCCTCTTCAGGTGGAATCATATGAAGCAGAAGTGGAGAAAATGGGCTATGTTAAATATTTTAATTAAAATGTATTGGGGGCCCTATCTCTCTTGAACATAAACACATTCAACAACATTGATTAAGGATCTTCTATGTAAAAATGCCAGCTTTCAGTTTCCTTTATTCTTCATATATGCTGGGTTTGGAAGTCAGATGAAAATTTAGCACTTGTGTGAAATGATCATTGCTGCACTGGCAGCTGGAAGGATGTGAAAAAGTGCAGTGACATTCATAAATCCTTTGATTGCCAGGGATGATTAGATGCCCTGGTTAAACAGAGTAGTGTTTATTATTTCTTTGTAGCAGAGTCAGTCATTAGATTATAAGTGCTCAGTAGGAAAAGGTGCAATAGAGGTAAAATATCTAGTCTAGAAATATTACAGATGATATTTAGGGCACTAACTTGCTTGGCCTGCTTCGTTAATGGTTGAAACCATAATAGAACTTGGAATGTCAAAGTGGTAATGAAATTGCAAAGTATGTTCTTATTTTCCAGAAGTTTGGTTTGTCAAATGCCACTCAAACGAGATCAAACCTCACAGATTAATCATAAAGCTTTGTTTCAAGTTTAGCTATTTGTATAGGATGTCTCTCTCCATAGTTTAGGCATTTCAGGTGAGGTGTCTAACCTAAACTAGTATTTTAGCCTCCTTCCACTGTCAATGGTTTACTCTCTCAATTGTCCATGCCCTTCCATCTGCTATGCTACAGCTGTGCAAACCACCCCACCATTTTTCCATGACACTAGTGAGGCTATAGGTCTGTAGCTTTATATGCATTTATGATTCTTCCTATTTGTTTCCCATTCTTCTTTCTTTCATGTACAGGCACTTGGCAAGGGCCCCCAGTCATGCTGATTCCTCAGAGGAAGTGTGGGAGTATCCAGCCACATAGTTTTCCTTGCCTCTGTACCTCCACTTTGGTCTTTGATCCCCATCTTTCAATGTTGTTAAGTTAACGTTGAAGATGCTGGCTGCTATCACTTTTTTTTTTTTTTTTTTTTTGTCAAATGCATCCTGTCTATTCCCAGCAATCCTTGTTTCTCAAAAAGTGTTTTGAGACCATAAAAGCCTGCACCTTGTGTGCAACATCTGCCACTCAAAATCATAGTGACCTGCAGGCTGAATTTGCTCCTGCCAGATCCTTTCCATTTCACTGGCAAGCCCAGAGAACACATGGGTTGGGCTTCCAAGCCCTTCACCTTGGCCCCCGGAACCCCGCAGTCACTCCTGATACACTAGAGGTTTCTCTAGGCAGTACTGTTGGATTTCATATGGGTGAGCAGCAAGGGGCAATAGTTGGAGGGCTGGATGCCTCTTGGCAGTCTCTCCAACACATATTAGTTCTAGGCTTCTGGCAAGTAAAGTTGCCAAGTCAGCTTGGCAGACGAGTGCCTTAGTTGGCTGAAGAAAAGGAGGCTCTGATCACTGCTACCTATTACTTCCTCCTGGTGGCACTGTTCCAACCCACAAATCTAACTCAGCTGACCTAGATGCCTCCAGTACTGAGTTCATTTTTCATAGTGACCATGGTTCCATACCTTGTCAGTGTCACCTGCTGGCAGAGAAATAACCTTGCTGGTACCAGAAGTCACAGCTTCCACTGCCATGAGAGACCCATAACACTCTCCACACACTTAAGCATGTCATCTGGCTGTCCCTTGTTCTGTGCGACAGGAATTACACAGCTCCCCCTTCCCTCCCAGGGTCTCTGGAAATAACCTGGCAGCTCTACAATTTCAATACAGGCTTCACAAATAACACCGCTGAGACAGTGACCTACACCCTCCGGAGCCCTGTCAGGGCCAAGGTCTCTGACTGACCAGGAAAGCCAAACCTACCAGCACAGAGGACCATCTTGAAATGTTGCCACCATCATCATGCTGTGTTCTGCAGTCCCAAAATGCCCTATGGGAGCAGCATCTCAAGGTCTCCTGGGTGTTCCTTTCTACATCAATAGCCAAATCCCTGTTTGCTCATTTTGGCCAATAGTTAAATATGGAGTTATTAAATAGGTCTTATTTAAATAGCAAACTGGACACATTTGGAATCATGCTCAAACTCCCAGGTTATATCCTTAAAATATTTTGCTTACTTGGGTGAAAGTTAGTTTTAAAAGTATGTGTGCCTTTGGAATAAAAGCCATGCCTAACTCTTCTGTCATCTTGGAATTTTCTGCTTCTTTGTGTATAAGCAATACATTATTTTATGTGTTATCTGAGAATTTCAAAGTGTATGATGCTAATCTTAAACTGCAAAATATAGAAGGCATATTACTCCCACTTTGCCTTTTCAAATGTGAAATTCATGTCTAATATATGACATATAACAACAGAAACAGTTTTTGTATTACAATGAATGAGTATATCACTTCAAATGTTAAAATAATACACTGTACTGTGTTTTTCACTTTGATGAAAGAATTGTAAGTGTCAGTCATATTCCTAAATGTACTAGTAGAATCTGGTACCTACAACAGATGGAAAGGATGAAGTACAATTGTTTTATAATACTACTTAGAATTGCAAGTTTTTTTCATTTTCAAGGTATTACAAACAGATTCTGCATTGTGGGACTGGGTGGTATCATTGCCTTTTGCATGCATTTATTATCCAACCTCAATGATTCTATAATTATTTTGCACTAATGGATATTTTACAACAGCAGATCTGCAGATAGATGATGTGAGTTGTTCAGTTTTTAAAGAACTGTATTTCTAGAAAGTGATACACCAACTGCACCTCTATCCAGATGTTTTGTGCAGATGGTATATATGGTTTTCTAAGATGTATATAAAGAAGTCTGATAATATAAAAATTATGATGGCATCTGTAGGCGTGACTTGAAGAAAGGAATTATTTTCCTCTACCTACCTCCACAACTAGTTCTAAAAATTGTTTTGAACTTTTCTTTCTAAATTACTTCAGTTCTTTCAAAAACTATAAGAATGAGGATGCTTAGAATTCTTGTCAGCCTGAGATTATCTTACTAAAATTTAACTTTATGCGTGAATGATTTCCTTCACTGTGATGAACAGGTCTTGTTTTCATAAATATTAGAGAAAGGATAGAAAAGAGGGAAGGGAAGGGAAGGGAAGGGAAGGGAAGGGAAGGGAAGGGAAGGGAAGGGAAGGGAAGGGAAGGGAAGGGAAGGGAAGGGAAGGGAAGGGAAGGGAAGGGAAGGGAAGGGAAGGGAAGGGAAGGGAAGGGAAGGGAAGGGAAGGGAAGGGAAGGGAAGGGAAGGGAAGGGAAGGGAAGGGAAGGGAAGGGAAGGGAAGGGGAGGGGAGGGAAGGGAAGGGAAGGGAAGGGGAGGGAAGGGAAGGGGAGGGAAGGGAAGGGGAGGGAAGGGAAGGGGAGGGGAGGGGAGGGGAGGGGAGGGAAGGGGAGGGGAGGGGAGGGGAGGGGAGGGGAGGGGAGGGGAAAAAATCAAAACTACAGGTATGACCAAATATTTTGGATTAAATCAAAGAACGGCTTCAGTTAGAAGACACTGAGATACAAATGACTATGTTTAAGGCTCTAACACTGAAAGGAATTGTTTTTGTCCCTCTGTCCCTCTGTCATGTGCTGGTAACGAAGCTGGTGAGGGGTCTGGAGAACAAGTCTTATGAGGAGCGGCTGAGGGAGCTGGGATTGTTCAGCCTGGAGAAGAGGAGGCTCAGGGGAGACCTTATCGCTCTCTACAGGTACCTTAAAGGTGGCTGTAGAGAGGTGGGGGTTGGTCTATTCTCCCACATGCCTGGTGACAGGACGAGGGGGAATGGGCTAAAGTTGTGCCAGGGGAGTTTTAGGTTGGATATTAGGAGGAACTTCTTTACTGAAAGGGTTGTTAGGCTGCCCAGGGAAGTGGTTGAGTCACCATCCCTGGAGGTCTTTAAGAGACGTTTAGATGTAGAGCTTAGTCATATCGTTTAGTGGAGGACTTGTTAGTGTTAGGTCAGAGGTTGGACTGGGTGATCTTGGAGGTTTCTTCCAACCTAGATGATTCTGTGATTCTGTGACACAGGTATCACATGACAAAAAACCTGAAATCTATGTTGCATATTAAGGAAGCAAGAAATGAGAGTGTCTGGGATTAGCAAAAAATAGTCATCTTGATGGATCCAATCTGAAAAGAAGACTAAATGCGAATCAGATGTATGTGTCTCAGGCTACTTCAGGCTAAATTATCAAAAAGAATTACAGTACCTCAAAACACCCATTTAACCTGACACTTAAGCTACAAAAAGTTTATAGTTTAGCTTTTGCCTAAGTGTTCAGAGACACATTTCTTCACATGTTCCAATCTCTAAGATGTTGGAAGTGAGGAGAAATGTAAAATTTATTTTGTGCCTCAACCCTGTGGAGATTTGTTCTTGTCTTGAACAGAGATGCTAGAGAGAAACATTTTCAGAGCGACCTGATAGACTGGTGTCAGAACAAAACACAGCTGGAGCAATGCTGATATTTTTATAAGTATGAAGTCTTTAGTTTAACAGAAGTGTGTGGAAATCAGACAGGCTTGCTTGACCTGCATCTTCATACCTTCATAAGAAACCTTTTTAATGTGCTTTAACCTTTCTTTCTGACAGAGCATCGATACCTTATGTGCTCAACCAGACCACAATCTGGCATCTGTTTTGTCTTGATAGACTGCTTGAATTCCATCAGAGTTTAGGCAATATGCAAATTGCATACACATTTATGGCCACTAGTGTTAGGCACTTTCTCTGCTTGATGTTGCTTGCATGACAAAACCACTGGCATGCATCAATGGATGTGCACAGAGTACTGGTGCATCTCCATATGCAGGCAATTGTTCCCTTGAGCACTGTCTAGAGGACAGTATGCAATTGAGCTTTCCTATCCACAGGAGTACAAGCTGTGTTGCCCCTGAATTGGCCCAGAGAAGGATCACTCAAGCAATTAATTAAGTGGAGGTTTATAACAAATTGTGAGCATCCTGAAAGCTTCACTAGGTTTGACTGGAAGCCTAGAGGAGATTTATTCTTCCTCTTTGCCAGGAAGTGCATGAAGCACATGGTTTCTTCCTCTTCAGTCTGGGTTGTGTTTGATTTTAGGTTTAGACATATTCTTATCACGGTTTGCTTAAGAGTATTTTGGTTTTGTTTTCCTTTTTTTCCCCTTTGGTTTTGAGGATCCTGTCTCGTTCAGTTTTCAGTCTCCTTTTGTTATTTCTAGAATTGATTTTACAGAATCAGTACAAAATTGTGCTCTTGTAGTGACCATTGACTGATGACTAGAATCTGTGATACCATTCCTTACACATCACATTTTATTTTGGTATCAAAAGTGGTTCACATGGAAAAACTAGTTGTTATCACTATAAACTAAAGTTAAAATAATTTTAGGCAGGAATAGCAGCTAAAACAAATTTAATTAGTTTAGTACAAAACAAGTCAGAAAAATTCTGAGAGTTGCACTATCAAGTCAAGAAAAAACTGAAGTCTCTCAGGAGTTATAACGAAATTGTATTTGCTAGACTAGTAGGGGAATGAGGATGCTGTCACACTACAGTATAATACATATTTTTGCTTTGTCAGTTTAGATTCCTTACATTAAACAAAGGTCCATTATTAAATTGAAGGTTAGTTCATCTTATTGAAAATATATAATAGCTATTTTAGGTATTATGAATGTCTTGGCCAGTAAATAGAAATCGACTATTTCTACAATCATTTATTTATTTATTTGTTTATAGTTTTTATTCTTCCTTTTGCTATATGGCATGAACTATATGAGGTGGGATTTCATATAACAGACTGACAGATCACCTATACAGAGAAAAATATTAAATCTGCATTACATTGCTTTTAATATGTGATGATTGTATGAAATAGCCACACAGAAATAAAAAAGCCATCAACTTACAGTGAGTGTTTATATGGGTGTTATTTACTAAGGGATAAAAATTATTACATAATACAGAAAGAAATATGTAACAAATTACAAAATTTGATCATTATTTATCTATTGACTTTCAAATTCTCTCAAAAATCTCTCATATTCTCTCTCAAATATCACTCTCAACAGATGAAAAACATGAAAAGAAGTATTAACGGTATACTGATTTAGATGGAATTTATCAGTAAATACAAATTTAATATATATTTTTTTTCTGTAAGCCTTTACTTAACATATTTTTAGAAACTACTCTAACTTGCAGATCATTAGTTTGAGAAATTATATGATTGATTTGATCCCTGTTGCTCAATGCCACGCAATCTGTGTAATTCTTTATCTGAGTATGAAAGTATTTTTTATGATAACATTATTTTATATTTTCCTGGATAGGTGTAAAAACTAAGGCAAAAACTAAGACAAAGAATGGACAAAAAAAATATTTTGGGGCATATTACATGCTTTCTTCTTTTTAATCTTCTTAGAAATTGTTTTCTATTTTAACAGCAGTGAATTTGCTATTGGTATTTTGAAAATAATAACTGTGATTTATCATCAATCCATTAAGACTTATCAATAATTTTGCCTTTCATTCTGTTACAATCCATGGTAACTGAATGGTACTCAATGGAGCCAATTCATCCATATTTTATATCGCATAAATGTGGTAGATCACAGAATCACAGAATGGTTGAGGTTAGAAGGGACCTCTGAAGATCATCTAGTCCAATCCCCCTGCCAAGCAGCATCACCTAGTGCACATTGCACAGGATCACATCCAGGCAGGTTTTGGATATCTCCAAAGGAGACTCCACAGCCTCCTGGGGAAACTGTTACAGTGCTCTGTCACCATCACAGTAAAAATGTGACATCTCATATTTAGCCAGAACTTCAGGTGTTTCTGCCCATTGCCTCTTGTCCTGTCTCTGGGCACAACTGAAAAGAGTCCAGCCCCATCCTCTTGACACCCTTCCTTCAGATATTTGTACACATCCACTCTCAGTCTTCTCCAAGCTAAACAGGCCCAGCTCTCTCAGTCTGTCCTCATACGACAGGTGCTCCAGTCCCCTAACCATCTTCATAGCCCTCCGTTGGACTTGCTCCAGGAGTTCCCTGTCCCTCTTGTACTGGGGAGCCCAGAACTGAGCACAGTACTCCAGGTGTGGCCTCACCAGGGCTCAGTAGAGGGGCAGGATCACCTTCCTTGACCTGCTGGCAACACTCTTCCAAATGCAGCCCAGGATACCAGTGGCCTTCTTGGCCACACGGGCACAACGCTGACTCATGGTTAACCCTCTGTTCACCAACACTCCCAGCTCCTTCTCTGCAGGGCAGCTTTCCAGTGGTTCAGCTCCAAACCCATACTGGTGCTTAGGGTTATTCCACCCTAGGTGCAGGATCCTGCGTTTGCCTTTGTTGAACTACATGAGGTTGCTCACCACCAATGCTCCAGCCTGTCCAGGTCCCTCTGAATGGCAACAGAATCCTCTGGTGTATCAGACACTCTTCCCAGTTTTGTGTCATCCACAAACTTGCTGAGGATGCACTCTATTCCATTGTCCAGGTCATTGATGGATACATTGAACAGGACTGGACCCAGTGCAGACCCCTGGGGGACACTACTAGCTACAGGCTTCCAACTAAGCTCAGTGCTGCTTATCACAACTCTCTGAGCTCTGCCGTCCAGCCAACTACCAATCCATCTCACTGTCCTGTCATCTAGCCTGCACTTCCTGAGCTTGCCTATGAGGATGTTATGGGACAGCAGTTATCAGTGTCAAAAGGCTTATTCTTTTGTTTTAACTCATAAAATTTTTAAAGTGTATAGGCATTAAAACAAATGACATTCTATTGTTATATTTATTTTCTTGAGAAAATAATTGTTTCATAGAAGCATTTTGTTTGAACCTCCTTTTTTTTTTTTTCTTTTTTTCTTTTTTTCTTTGCCACTTAACAGCTTCTTTCTAATGCAGTTAGCCTTACAATAATCTTTTCATGTCAATCCTTATAGTCAACTTGGACAGGCTAGGTGCTGTTAGTGTCTGCGCCATAAAAGCTCTTGTCATATAAAGCCAGAATTGTACATCTTGAGTTTGTATTCAGACAGTTAAAACACCAGCTGCTCACTGCTGGAGGCAATATATAGTTTATTTCTCTTTCAATCATGGTCTCCAGCACTTCTTAGGAAGGCAGCCTGAGGAATGATGGCCATTAATATAAATTTGAAGTCAGAGAAAAGATTAACACTGAAAATTTCCATGCTTGTGCCAGCAAACACTGACAAACCCCCATGATTTAAAATACCTTCCTGACAGTTTTGATTATAATTAAATCACAGACATATGGGAGGCGAATAACTGAATGTCATTTAAGCTGCCTGAGTAACAAAGAGAAGTTTTAGAAGCAAAGAAACAGGGAACTTGTTTCTTATTGAATGTCACTTCTGTTGTTTGTTCCCTGTTCTTTGCTTTGCTAACTGATCCAGCAGTGTAGCCAATGTTTTATTGCCAAATATTTCCCTGCTGTGACAAGCAAAGAGATTCCAGCTTGGAATCTGAACTTTTTTTTTCTTTCCTCCAGTAAGTAATGTACTGAATGATATTGACCAAGGCAGGATTTTTTAAAAATTATTTTATTTTATTTTTCTGTAGTCCAGAATTGCACTCAACAGTCAACTATATTTTCTGACAAGATACTCAGGGCTTCAGAGAAAACAGGACCTGCTTACCATATTGATGAACCTTCTGGACTGCTTACTTAATGTAAAATATCAGCAGTTTCTGGAAAACAATCTATCTGTCACAGATTTATAAAACAACAATGATATGGTCTAATTGTCTTTGTTTATAATATGTCATTATTGAATCAGTTCTGAGAAGGTTTAAATTATGTAGCAATGAATAAGTCCACTATATAGAAGGCTGTAAAGATTAAGAAGAAAAAATCAATTTCTCTTTTTAAAACATTTAAATGTCTATATAATCTGTTATTTTTATTTTCTGAATTGTCTTTTATCATGAACCAAATTCTAGCCTCAGGTAAACTACTTTGCCTCAAGTGAACTTTTTCCAGGACTTCAAAATGTACAGGTTAACTCCAAGTTATGTTTGCCGACAGTTTAAATAGCTAGTCAAAATAGACTGTAGAATGATCTAATCTTCATTTTTACAAGCATTTAACAACTAAATGCCTGCCCTTGTCATTAACATAGAAAATTACCTGCATATGTACGTGTTTTATATATACTTAGATGACATTCTACTTGTTAGTTCCTTGTAAAAATTTGAAATGCTCAAATGTCTGACCCATATGTCTTACAATTTTCAGACCTGTAGTTATTTTTGGTATTTTATATGAAAATACTAATGTAATAAATACTGAAACAAACAAGGAGAATCAGCTAAAACTTAGAAAACAGAAAGCAAATAATGTGATTTTTAGCTTAAAATTCTTCACATTAGGCACAGGTAAAACAACCCCGAAGGAAATATAAGAAGGTAGAGGGAAAAATGTAAACTAGTAATGAGATAATGCAGAAAGAGTAGAAGGTTCTTTTTTGTTTGTTTGTTTGTGTTGTTTTGTTTGTTATAATATAGCTGTCTAGGTGATTGACTTCGGATAATCAGAGTAATTGCCTCCAGAAAATCCAGAGAAGTTTCTGAACATTCTCAAGGGTATTGTTTAATTTTAGAGTCCTCATTACTTAAAGGCAAATAAAAAGGAACTCTGAAAAGTAATTAAAAATGAGAAACTGAATTTATGGAGAAAGTTTAAGATGAGATTAAATAGTAATGGTCTGCTGAAGAGCCCTCTAGAGAGAAAAGGAAACTTGGGACAGATAAGAGTAATCAGTGTAGCAGCGTAGACCAAATTGAGTGTTGCTGCCCTGAAGGTGAGCAACAAGGCAGTCTTCATCACGGACCAGGGAAAAATTCAGTTTGTACCAATGACGAAGTATGTTCCAGGTATAATAGAAGGAAGGCAAATGATGAAAGGTAAGGAGGAACTAAAAATCTTCTCAGAGGATGAGAATGCCTCAAGGACTGAGTTGTAATTGTGGATTCACTCAAATGGACCAAGAGCTGCCAAAGGGGCAGTTAGAGCTGTGATGTGGAAATGGGGTATTTCTGAAGAGTAAGAACAATGGTCAGATAAAGTTCTTAGACAAAATTAAATAAAAGGGTACCATTAGATAGTGGCACATAATTCAGAGATGTCATGTGTAGACTGAATTTTAAGGGTGGGCATGTGCCATAAATAAACTATTTCAGAAGGTAGTTCAGAGGGCTATATTCTACCTGCACTGCCATTCTAAAAGCTGATATTTAGATCACACTTATTTTAAATGTCATGGTGGTCATATTTTTTTTTTTACTTGAAGGAGGCTTTTCTGATGTTCATACATTGATATGATTGAAGCTGAAAACTAAATGTTCTCTTCTTCCATGTGGGAAGTTAAATTATGGCATGAAGGAGGGTCTAGCTGAGACAAACTCATGACCATAATTTAGCCATGAAAGAGGTACTGCATGCTTTTACCTCTATTTTTGAAAAGGATCAATAACCTTGTAGTAAGGGTAGAGCTAGATCAGACACATTGGTGACTATCACAGAGCAGATGTCAAGTTTAAATAATTCTCTAGCACAGTATAAAGCACATATAACTACATTATTGTCACCAGTTTCAGTGCTTACCACACTTTGGAGATGTCCTTCAACACATAGCCCAGATTTATGAGACTTGAACTGTAGCTAACTACTTTTAACTTATCTTGAAATAAATAAATAAAGGCAACTTCTGCTTCCTAAATTTCTTCACTCTTATTGTTATCTGAAATAATAATAATTACTTTTTTTAATCTCATTGTATCAGATAATTCTAATCCTATTCAGATTATAGTAAAACTAGTTTGTACCGTCCTTTATATTCTATTTAGTTTTTGCTTTCTGTGTACTACCCATTTCATTTCTATTATCCTGCATGTCTAGATGCATCATTCAACAGTTCAAAAGCAACCCATACCATTACTGAGGCAACACGCATTACAACATGATTTTTTTTGCAGAACTTTGCCTATTTAATCTTGTACTAAAAAAAACAACAACTCTAAATTAGTGTGATGTGACAAAGCAAAAAAAAAAAAAGGTGTTAGACTGTAAACATAGATAACTGTAAATATAAATAAGCTATTGATCTATTTTTGGTGCAGCTGTTATAATGTTAGGAATAAACCATGAGCATTTCTATCAATTTGTAATTTTGGAAATTGGCATTCTAATGAATCTCTTTACTAATTTTAAGATTAGACTCCAGAAAAATGTTTGTGTTTAATTATTATATTTATTTATTTATTTATTTATAGTTGACTATCATAATGTAAAACATCACTACTGCAACAAAAGCTTTTAACCTGCTGTGAACATATGTTACCTAAAGTAATTAAGTCTCTTTGATCTGTAGCTTGCTCTCCTATATGCTTCTCTTATTCTTCCCAGATGTTATTCATGATTGACCTATCTGGTCTTTATCTAGAAATTGTTTATTCTCTGTGTACCAGAGAAGTATCAACTTCAGAAAAGATGAGTTTAGTACCAAAGTATTCTTAAATATTTATAAAAGTTATTTTATAATTCCTTAACAATTTAGAACAAAGTTATAATTTAGTAACTTATCATAGTTGCAATAGGAGAATAAGGATCATCAGGTGGTGAAAATCTCTCAAAATTAAGTTTACTTAGCACAGGTTTCAAAGGGGTTATTCTAATGACAACTTTTTTATTTTTATTTTATATATTTTTTTTCTGACAACGATAACTGAATCAGATCAAGAGTTAAGCCTTCCCTGTTGATTTCTTGTGCTGAACATAGAATGAAAGCACAAGATGGTGGAGGACACCAACTCAGAATGTAATGTTGGATAAGAAGTTCTTTACTTATTCACCCAAGACAATATATGAAGGGTAGCGTGGAGAACAAGGAGTATATCTTCTATTAAGAATTGCTTCCTTGGGTTCATACCATAGGCAGCATGGGTGAAGGATCTGGACCTCATGTTCCCCAGGCCACCCAGGTTGCTGTGGAGGACTAGAGGTAGAATCCTGTTCAAGATTCTAGCAGAAAACAAAGAAGAATCAAATAAGTAATTTGTGATGTGTTTTGGTCTTTTCTCTGTTCCTGAAGATATGGAACTTTGATATCAATTTGTTCCAGGTTCCCTCTGTTTCGTGTGGCTGCATCTGTATGATTTATGGACAAGACTAGCACGTGTCAACTTTTTTTGCTGGGAATACTCTGCTTTTCTTTTTTTAGAACTCTAGAAATTGAAGACTGTGCCTACATTTTATTTTATTTTATTTTATTTATTTATTTATTTATTTATTTATGAGAGACAGGATTGGGTCTTTTTCTGAGGATTGCTTTAGCGATTTTATTTGCCAACAGTAGCAGATTTTAATTGCTGGTGATGGGTATTAGCATGATCTGGCGAAAGGAGGAGCCTGGGAGGGAAACGGTTAATTAGTGGAATTAATCCCTAATTAAAGTGTAAGGTGGAAGAGTTGTATAATGAATAAGAGGGGACTTCTGGAGAAGCTGATGGTTGCTAAGGAGTATGGGCTGTGAGAACATTTATGAAAGGATGCTTTAGTAAAAGATACTTTTAAGTTCTTCTGATTGCTTTTGTTTAGAGGACAGTGTTCTCCACAAATTATCATCCTCATCAAATAGTCCCCCATACTTTTCCTTCTTTCTCTCTCTCTTTTTTTTTCTTTTTTTTTTTAAGGAAAAAAAAAAGAGATTTATAGTGTTATAAAAGGGAATCATGGCTGTGACTATCATGCTTGCACATCAGCTTCTCACAGCAATGTTTTATAAATTCTATGTCCCCTGAGTCTTGCAGAAAAAAACTATAAATTGAACGTCCATGGGGGTCGAAGTCCAATATTTCTTCCTTACTACAGCACAAGTAAATCTTTATTTTTGCCCTTTCCAGTCCTAATCAGCATATCCCTCGAATATACAGACAAGTCAAGGTGGGTTGGTCTTTCTAGCAGAAATTTTAAGAACAAAGTTTGCTCAGAAGTGAAAGAAGATAGGATCAGGTTTATTTCTGCTTTCTAAAAGCCTGTTACATAGTGCAGGCTAATTCCCCCTCTCTAATTTAAACTCCCTTGATTCATTATGTGAGCCCCATATAGCAATCAGGTCTATATATTATATACTACAAATTGGAAAATGCGGAGAATGATATAATGATTTCAAGGTCCAAATTAAAACACAAATATTGAGATACGGTGAAACAAACGTCCTGAGTATATTTTCTTGTCTGGTCTGAAAGGCCAGATATCTTCTTCCAGGTTAATACATTGATTACTTTAGTGCTACCAAGTTCTGAGCTTTGTTCCCTGCTGTTTCTTAAGCAGATCAGGAGCAATGGAATCAGTGTCCAAAATACTGAAGTTTGAATATCTTTGATATTCAAAATACTGTGCCAGAGCCTGATGACTCTTTCTGGACAATTTGTTGCTTAATAATGCTCAGGACAACCTTACAGTTGAAATACTGCTTCCTAGTTGAAAATGGCTCAGGAAGGATCCTGTTTTTTTTTTTTTTTTTACAGAAAACAAAGGTACTCCATGCTTAAAGTGCGAGTCACATCCTGAGTATGAATGCTAATTGCCTGTCCCTTCAGCTTACTTTTTCTGTTACTGCAGTAAAAATGGAACCTAAATAAAATGACTAGTGTTCTTCCTTGTGGGATCTTTAAAAACCTTAGAAGAGACATAAGAGCAGATGGTATTTGTATAGATTCTCAGACAGAGTGTAGCTTCTTACAAGATACAATTATGTATCAGGTACAAAATCATGGAAGTTTCCTCTGACCTCAAAGCGTGTTAGAAACTAATTACCATGTCGTGTTTATTCCTAGATCTTAATATCAAGAATTTGCACAGAGAATATTTCCATTACCTTACAAGTTTTCTGGCCTGTTTTGCTATTGAAATGGCATGGAGTAACATCTGTGTGACTGTATCAGAAGTCCACTGTGCTTATCAAAATGTTATTGTTAGGATTTTTTTTTACTTTTTTTTTTTTTTAAGAGTTTATAGGGAAATGTGCAAAACTGCACATTAAAAGACAGAAGTGTAGAGTTACTTTATGTCTAGCCTAAAGAAACCTTGTAGTTATATGGGATATATCTCAGAGCTCAAAATCTTTATTTATCACAGACACAATTTTCAGTGAAATTCTTGGTGCAACAATTTGCACTTTGAGGACCCATAATGGTACGTTTTTGCTAACTCACACTGTTTGGCTGTGTTGATATTATTACCCTCTCTAGTTGGACCAATCAAATTCTTTTGATCAAGCTGATTGTTTTGACTGGTCCCTAGACTGGGCTAACACCGAAGTCATGCATAAGAACTTTGGGAAATGCTGACCATTTTAACAATTTGGAAAATAGAAATACAGTGCTTGGACCACTGTGCTAGCACTTTTTATTTTACTAGTATGAACATAATCTTTGAGTGTCCCTGACTGGCTTTTTCACTCTTGCTTCATCTCTTAAAAATTCTATACCAGCTGTAAGCTGTATGTGGCACAATGCAGCAAAAGGGATCAAGTTTATAGGCTCTCCTTAAGCTGCACAGCACAAATACACAGCAGAATCACTATGGTTTCACTGTTTGTAAAGTCTTACAGCAAAGAGTACATTTTTGGCCTTGAATGTAATGTACGGCTCTACATTCTTTAATGATATGAACCAGTAAATCTTAAAAACGTTTGTATATTTCCTGTTTATGGAGAAGTTTAAGACAAGTTTGTTTGTTTTTCAAAGAAAAGTGAATGGTACTTGAAATGTGACGTGGAAATTGTGTATCCTTTCATATTGACAGTAAGAGAGAAGGAATTTCATTTTTGTTTTAACATCATACCAGAATATTTAATTTTTGTTATCTTTTTTGGGTGATTCTATTTTATTTTTATTTTCCTAATAAAAAAATAAATAAATAAAAGAGTTACCAATGATATGATTCAGGGATATCCTTTTACATGTCTGTGACAGGATAAGGTGAAAAACTTGATTAACAGAATCTGTAGCTCAGACTGAGGAATTCCACATTGAATTTGTGATAATACTATATCTACTATAAATTTGTCAAAGTATTTTCCAGATATCTATAATAGAAAATATATTTAAATAACTTTCTTGCTTGAGGCTGAGTTTAATTTATATGTGAGGAAGATATTGTTGTGTTTTATTCAACACGATGATAAGGCTGGAAAAAAATTGTAGTAAGCTTTTGACAAAAAAAGCTCTTCATGTTTGCCCAAAGATTTTTTAGTAATTCTTTCCTCTAAAATGTTCATAACTTGACTGCACAAAGCTTTGGGCAATATGATCTAACTTGGATGTGAGCCGTGCTTTGAGCAGGTATTTCCTCACTAGATGACTCCCAAATGTCCCTTCCAACCTAAAAAGTGTAATGATTGTGTAATAGGATTAAAGCTTTTCCTTTTCTTATCTTTCACCTTTTTGTACCTGTCCTGGTTTCAGGTAGGACAGAGTTAATGTTCCTCCTAGTAGCTGGCAGGGTGTTATGTTTTGGATTAGGATGAGAAGAGCGCTGATAACATGCTGATGTTTTAATTGTTGTAGAGCAATGCTTACACCAAGCCAAGGACTTTTCAGCTTCTCGCTCTGTCCTGCTAGCGAGCAGGCTGGGGGTGCAGCAGGAGCTGGGAGGGGACAGACCCAGGACAGCTGACCCAAACTGGCCAAAGGGGTATTCCATACCATCTGACGTCATGCTGAACAATATATAGGGGTGGCTAGCCGGGGTGGGGGGGCCGGCTGCTCGGGGATAGGCTGGGCATCGGTCAACGGGTGGTGAGCAATTGCATTGTGCATCACTTTGTACACATTATTACTATTATTATTATTATTATTATTGTTATTATTTTCCCTGTCTTAATAAACTGTCGTTATCTCAACTCACAGGCTTCACTTTCCCGTTTCTCTCCCCCATCCCGGAGAGGGAGGGGGGAGGGTGAGCGAACGGCTGTGTGGTGTTTGGCTGCCAGCCGGGCTAAACCACAACAGTACCCAAAGGAGATTGAAGTTACCAGGGTAGAATTCAGACCTATCCAATACATTTCATCATTTGGCCAGCCAAGTTTCCTGAATATTCTTAGTTTTGACTCTTCAAGCTAACAAGCAGAACTGGGGATAGAAGTAATGGGACCAGTATGACAGTAAGGATGCCTTGGACTTTTGGACATGCTGAGGCAGTTACTGACTTGCAGAGAGGACAGGCCAAGCCATGCTGCAGCTGCCTCAGCCATAATCCATATATCTCATGTGCACATGAAATAATATCTGTTGTTATCTACAGATATATGAGATGATCTATGGGTCTTGCTAACCATGACCTCTTCTTGCATTTTGTGTGATTAAATGAGCTACATGTGCAGCCTGGACCCAGAAGGTTTACTGATCTGGCTAAAATTAAGTTGCCTTATGTTGACTTTCTTCCTTAATTCCTCACAACTAGAAGAGTTACTCATCTTAAGTAGAAGTTGGCTTACTCATAACACATATAATCTGAATAGCCACTATTGAAATTCTCATATCTGGAGTAGGTCAGGTAAAGCCTTACTCAGAAAAATTCTCTATCCAATAGATTCTTGTTAAGAAGATGTATTGTAATATTAATACCATTAAGCTTGGAGAAGTTTGGCAGTTAGTTGTCATATGATCTGTTTGGAGGTTTCTGGTTAAACGGAATATTGATGCCTCCCACCTCCCATCAGGAAATAGGTAGATCTAGGAAATGTAAAATCTAAACTGTTTCTGAAACTTAGATGTTCTCTAAGCTTTCAAGTTGAGAATTTATGTAGTAGACATGTCCAGCTTTTATGTATTCATTCCCAGCTCTGCCACTACCTCCTGCATAATGTGGACAGTCAGTTGTCCCACCTGTATTTTGTTTACTTCAAGCAGGATGTGTAGTGGTTGACTTTTACTACCTCTGAATACAGTGCATAGAACAGTGATACTAATTAGGCAGCATGCTGTTACAAAGAAATGGACCTTAAAATCTGATTATTTAGATATAAAGATACTCACTTACATCATAATGAAATGGGCTGGGAGCTGGAGGTTGTCCTCTTCTCGCAGATAACTAGTAACAGGACTAGAGGGAATGGCCTCAAGTTGCTCCAGGGGAGGTTTAGGTTGGAAATTAGGAGACATTTCTTCTCAGAAAGAGTAGTCAGGCATTGGAACAGATTGCTCAGGGAGGTGGTGGAGTCACCATCCCTGGGGGTGTTTAAGGAAAGGTTGGACCTGGTGCTTAGGGACATGGTTTAGTGGGTGATGGTGGTAGGGGGATGGTTGGACCAGATGAGCTTGGAGGTCTTTTCCAACCCTGATGATTCCATGATTCTATGAAATCTTTAAGTGAAAAGAACAGTAGTTCTAAATGTATTTTCCACATTTCATGGTAAAATATTGTCTGGACAAATGAATATGTTGTGGCATGCATTTATCAATGAATTGTTATATGTGATCTGTTTAATGTGCCTTCTAGTATAAGGGATTTTTAAATTCATATTTCTTATGAAAACAATTGTATTATGAATATTAAAATAAAATATGTTAATGAGTGAATTCTGTTCAAAACTTTGTTCTTTTAAGTTTGTGGATATATATATATATATATATATAAAATATATATATATATATATTTTCTTCTAATAGGTACACAGCAGCTTCACAATACTCCTGGGAATACCAATGGTTAATTCATTGGTATAGAAGACAAGCATATTTAGAGACTTTCAAGGAATAATTAAAACAAATAAATAATGTAAGTGAAAACTATCACAAAACAAAAAATTCCGAAATACCTCTGAAGGTAGCTACAGCCTTCTTGATTCTAGAAGCAGGGCATTACAAATGGCTCCCTTGTGCTCCTTCTGAGAAAAGCTGGGGACTGGGATTCTGATCTTTATTATCAGACATCTGCTCCATTTAGCTTCTTTTTGTTCACTAGGTTGACCTCAGAAAATGATTTCATTGACTCTGCCTTAGGGGGTCTGCCACACTGCCACTTCAATATAATATATGCTCCAAAGGGAACATATGTAGTGATAAACTAAAAGACAATGTAACCTATTATATCTGAGAAAAAGCTTTCATTAAATGTCATGAAATCATTAAAAGGTGATTATTTTGAATATGTAAATAAATGATGGATCCATAGTGGAAGGTGTTGAATCTTAAATGTCAGTAACTCAGTAGAGGTGAAACATTCTCTACCTTTCCAGTTCTGGACCCAACTGTGTAATTAATATTAAAAAAAAAAAAAAAAAAAAAAAGTATTTCTGAAGAACTTTCAACATTTTTTGCTCTATTGCAAAGAAAAAAAATGTGTATAGGTTTCTAATACTTGAATGTGGTGACAATATAAGTTCTGATTTTTCTGATGTTTATTTAACATTTTATATATTGATGGAATATTCATACATTTATAATGGAATTGCCCAACTATGAATATTTATTAGACAGTCATGTATCCAGAGATAAAGATAATTACAGGTCAGAGTTATCATCCGACCCCATGGTTATCCAGCTTGACATTGTGATTAATGGGATTTATACACAGTGGTGGTTCATTGCTGCTTCTGATAAATCCTATTATGTTCATTTGTCGCTAACCAAGTATTGAAATAAATGTCTAATGATATACAAATCAGATAGGGAATGTAGAAACCTTGCTGATAAAAGAAAAGAAATCATTCTTGAGTACCAGTACCCTGAAACCCCTATTATCAGAAGAAATTTACATGGTCTGCATAAATTTTATAACTAAGTATAGTCATAAAGTTGGAATAGAATAGTAAAAAGATAAAAATATTAAAATGAAAATACTAAAACCAAACCAACCAAACAAACAACAAACAAACAAACAAAAAACATTGCTTAGTTTTCTGCACCCTCCGGTGAGGATATGGGCTACTGAACAAGTATAGAGGAATCCTGCTTATTCTTACACATAAGTCTCTTGTTAAGGCCCTTAAGGCCCTTCTATGATTTCTTTCAGAGCACAATTTATTTTTCATGCTAGTTCTTATACAAAGTTGAAAAAATACAATCTACCCTTAAATAGCTATTCTGCTTTGCACTCTAGTAACCTATGGTATATACTGTGATACCAGCTGTGATACCAGCACTGGAAAAAAATAATAAAAAAAAAAAAGTCAGATGGGCTAGGGTACAGAAATAAGTAATAGAAAACAGAGAAAGAAAACTTTAATTTTGCAAGAATATTCAGGTTAGTTAGTAAATCAATTAATAATTGAATTATAATATACAAAATTTCTAGTATAGTTATCAAACTGGAAGCTGCTTCTTGGCTGAGTTTACGTCTAAAGGATAAAAGGTGGCAGTAGGTGTTGAAATGGTGTTCACTCTTCCCTTAAAGTTGTTTCTTCTCTGAACTGTAGATTATTCTAATTTTCTCTACTGAGTTGTGATAGGCTTGGCACATTTTGTATGGAAAATATTTGCTGTAGCAATAGCCAATCCTTATGGTCTCTGGAAAAAGGTACAAGTTTATAGGCCCGTATCCCAAAGTTTGACTCAAGACATAGATTATGAGTAGCTGTGGAGAATAGCCAGACTTGTTAGTACCATTGATAAACACCAGCCTTGGGCAAAGGGGAGTTAAGCAGCTTGCTCCTGCTTATCTCTTTTACAAACATTGTGGATGGAGTTCTTCAGGCTTGGCATGAGAGGATATCAAAGGAGGGAGTCTTGTGTTGGTGGGAAGGCCCTGTTTTGGCAGCAGAACAGAATCTTGAAGGCCGCAGTGCCCAGAGTGCTTCATTATTTGTAGAGTAAATATTAAAGTTAACACCCCTGAATACCCCTCATAATGAGCTTAATGAAGTACATGTTAAACATTGCTAAACATATATGACTATAATACTCAACTCTTCAGAGGCCAAGTTTTGGCTCTGATGAGTCTGCCTTAACAGTAGGAACTTTTATTTAAAAAAAAAAAAAAAAGAAAAAAAAAACACAGGAGTTTAATGAGTTTAATCTGAATAAACAGTCAATATCTTAAAACATTAGGATCGTTATGTACATGATTCCAGAAAAAAACAAAAAAAAAAAACAAAAACCGATAAAATTCAACAGGGACTTAATTAAGACAGATCAGAGATGGACATGTAATCCTTATTTTGTAGTATTGGTATAAGCCATAAAAATTACTTTGATTTCTGTAAAACATTTGCTACACAGTTATGAGGAGATGAGTCAGATTTAAGAAGACTGTATTTCTTGCATGTATCCCTGTTTTGTGGTTGTGAGAAGTTGTTTCTGGAAATGACTGTGGGAAGAACGGCCTGTGTATGATAGTTAGATACAGAACCACTGTGTCACATCAGTGTTAATGAGTTGTGAAAAGGAAAAAATAGATGGTACTATGAAAATATTTTCAGTAAAGATATCATTAATACTACTGCAGTAGTAGCATTAATGTCCTCCTCACAGGAGCTGTATATAGAATACTTAATGTAATTCTAAATTTGCATTTTAACATTATTAATTCCATATTAGCACATTACACATTACACAGAGGGCACAGTCTACTGATGGTACAGAGCTAATTCAGTTTAGAACTAGTTTCAAAAATCTCATTTTGGATGTAAAATACTGGCATCACAAAAGCAAACAACAGCCACAGTGCTGCCCCAAATGTTGAACATTGAGACAATATTAAGTTTTGAGATATAGGTCTTATACAGAAATCTGAGTCAAGGGATGTTTCATCTTGATATCAAAATAAATGTAGAGTCCCAGCTTGCATAAAAAGGCAAGTGGAAGGATGGAAGACAAATGTTCTTTGAAAAGGGGACCAAAAAACACTGGCAAAATACTATGAGTCTGCAATGAAGTCCACCAAAGCTACAATGTGCTATAGGAGGTAAGTATTTGAAAAACTAATTAAAATGTCACTTGCTTTTTGAACAAACTTAATCCAACAGTCAGAAGTTATGCAAGGCCAATATTTTGACTGTCAGCATCCAAGTACACCTAATAGTCTTTCTTATTAAATATAATACAACTTGTGCTGCCACTATTTTGGGAAAGAAAAAAGATGCATATACAATTCGTTTATCAAAAATACTTCCTGAAAAGACATAAGAGCCATCTGGTAGGGTATATAGGGAAAAGGGGAATGTGCACAGAGAATGGTTCTATGAACGGTAATTCCAGAACCTGCAGGTTCTACCTGAGCATGAGGAGTTCAGGCTATAAATGAAAATACTTCTATCCAACAGTGAGGTTCTATGACAACTTTAGTACGTTAAGTTTTGGCAGTGTATAAACTCAAGTCCTTTTAAAAACAATTTGTTTCTTAAATGGTTTGCTTGTCCTGTTTGTTGTAACAGGGACACAGATCTAGAGGTTGCCTTGTATTCCTGTTCAGTAAAAGACTAACCCTAACACAATTTTAGACTGCATTTAGATATGTGCTTATCTATTTCTTCAGCAATTTTGCTTTTAATAAAATTATATATATAATTACTTTGTTTCTTTGAAGGTAAAAAGAACAACAACAACAAAACTAGCAGGCTTTCATTTCTATTTCATATAGAGTCATGCCATGAACTATGTAAACATAAGGTATTCTATCTATCTATCTATCTAATCTATCTATCTATCTATCTATTTATTGTGATATCCTGAAAAAATTAGTTCAACTGTAGTAACAACACAGTCCTAGCAGTCAGTTTCATGAGAGCCTTTTATTGCTATCTGAGAGAAGAAGTGTGGATAATCGGTACCCTAAGGGGAGTATATGAGCACTATAAATCAATTTATAAGTGACCCAGCAATTAATAACCAATAATGATGAGGGCCAAAGAACAAAAGGACAGGATATGTCATAAATTATTTCAGGAAAGAGATTGTATGAGAAAGGAGATAATTCTCAGGGATGTTATAGGCCAGCAGAGCATTTTTAATAGCCCTAGATCTGTAAGTGAACTCTGTTGTATGAAAGAAAATAAATATAGTTTTCCTCTAAAATCTAAGCTCATTTAGAAGAAAAATAATGTTTAAATAAATAATGTTACATAGTTTTTCAAAGCTGAAGCATGCGAAATCAAGCAGTTTGAGCAAAACAGGGTTCCCTAACACATTTTCATGCAGCATAGCCATAGTGGTAGTGCTATGAAATGAAATACATTATCATACAGTTTTGTAGGTTGTAAAGGAAAAAGACAAGAAAAAAAATCTATGAAAATGTAAATGTAGAATTGTATAGTGTAACAACAAAATACTAAGATAAGTTTACTTGAGCTAATTCTGGGAAAACAGATGTCTCTACTTATCTGTGCTTTACTGTTACCCCTAAACTGTTTTTCCCTTTTGTTCTTTAAGTTGAATCTTAAATATGCAATCATACGATATAAAACTGTCTCATTACTGGGCTCAGATTGGCACTCAGATATTCGAATAAAGCCTTATCCATTTATGAAAATGGATGATGATACAGATGGAAAATGAGTGTAAATGTAATCTCATGAATGCCTTAAAAATTCTAAAATACATTTCAAGTAGCTGTGTTTGAGCGTTCACATCCATGGTTGTATATGCATTAATGTACAGGACAAGGATTTGGTTAAAACATTTCTTTTAGCAGGATGCCTTTTTACCTTTTTTTCCTACCTTTTTGTTGTTGTTGAAAATAGTCTTCAAGTATCAAAGTATGGTCAAGCTGCTTATGCAAGAGCAAACAGAAGAAGCAAAAGTGTTTAAGAAAGCCATCTACATGCATCTTTGCATTTGTGTTACTACCATACGAACAGCTAAAACATTCAAACAAAAACATATTGAAGATATTTTATTGACTACAAGCCAGGGGGTTGAGGGGTATTCATCATGATTAGATTTAAACAAACAAACAAATAAATAAATAAAAATGGTCTAATGATGGACTAGGCAGGCAAGTAGTAGAGAGACTACTCTAGAGTAGACAAGAGACATACAAATTCAACATCAAGAGAGAATCTAGAATATTTTTCTTCCCTATAAGAATATATACTTAAATATAACATAAACTCCACTTTAGAATGTCAAAGAAAAATATTTTGACCTTAACAAAATGAATCATTTTCATAATGCTGATCTGAAACAAACAAATACTTCTGAAATTTCATTGGGGGAAATTTCATTTCATAGGGAAAAAAAGATGAAAAATCTGAGTTTTCTTCATTATTGAAATCTAGGAATTTTTGAAAGAGTGATTACAAAACAGCAAAGAATTTCACTGGAAAAAGAATCTGTATGTCTTTTTGCAGAGATTTAACATAAACCCCAAGCAACACAAATATTAACAATCTGATTTTTAGTCTGTAACAGGGAACATTATAACAGGAAATATTAGCAGGCACTGGACCTCAATTTATTTGTACAGCTAAGATGTCAGACAGTCTTTGGCATCATTTCGACCTAATTAGCTCTTTTTCTCCTAAACAATTTCTGTGAATGGTTTGAGATTTATTGTAGGCCAGTGGAAATTTCGGTACACATTCTGGAAGTTACTTTTGTGACTAGTCGCAAAGAAGGCTGTGGCTTCACGCCTACTTAGTATAGCTGAATCCAGTAAATTTATTCTGAGGATTAAAATAAAAGTGAGGTTCACCATTTTGATGTTTTGCCTAAATAATTATTTAATTTCAAAGGCTTATTTTCTTATTGGAAATCTATGTGAAAGTGTGGGTGTTCTGTTTGCATTTTCCTTGTAAATTAAATAATAATCTTTATGAAAACTAGAAAGGTTTTTAGCTCAAGTGTCTTGTTATTTTAATGATCAAATGTGTGTGTGGCTTTTTAGAACTTTGATCTGAATAAGTATAATAATTTTCATGCATTTTTTATGTGTTTGTTTGTTTGTTTGTTTTCTTACTCCTTCTAGAGTAAGAAATAGATGTCAGATAGATATTTAGTTTTGGGCTTTCTTCTGTAGCTTCAACAGCCATGAGATCATGGCATTTAAGATTCTAGGATAAATGAACAAAATGAATAGTGGAATTACAACTGCATGAAAGTAGACTCTCTAGTTCAGGGATCTGCCATGGCAGCAGTTTGTCATGGAAGACTGCCCTGTGAGCGAGCAAAAGGGACTGAGAGCTGTCTGATCTTCAAGAATGATCTCTTCAGAGGTGAAAACAGGTACAGCAGATTTTTTTTTTTAATGCACATAGGGCTCAGAAAGGGGTTGTGAAAGGCCACAAAGAACAAATTGAAGCTCAGTTGAAAAAAGTAATACACACAAAATGGAAGTAGAAATGGATGGGATAAAGCCATGAACCAGTACTGGCTGGGGCAGAGAAGGCCCTGGGTGTTGTGGTGGGCAACAAGTTGACCTTCAGTCAGCAGTGTACCTTTGAAGCAAAAAAGGACAAGCACATCCTGGGCTGCATTAGCAACTGAAGCGTACAAATATGCATGTGCCAGTTATGGAATCGATTTTTTGAGATTTGTTTAGAAGACTGACAAATCAGGTCAGTATTAACCTTTAAAACTAAACTTTAAAACTGAACTTCACTGAATTAATTTCACTAACACATTTTATGCCAGTAGTTAATTTTTATGTATTATTAATCAGTATTACTAAGTGTTCAAAATTGTCTGTGTTTAACATTTACATGTGGGTGTGCAATACCATGAAACTGATGCCACACACTTATTGATGGCTATGGTCAAGGTGATCTTTGCCAATGAAGGTGAAGAGTGCTTTTGTCTTTCTTTTCTGATGGTTGCCTGATGATTTTGTGATATTTTGCTCTAAAATCCCCCTCAAAAATAATAAAGGGATCTCATCTGCTCCCAGTACTGCCTGTCATGTTTTCAATTGTCATTCATCCTTATGTATGCAGGTGGATGTCCTTTCTATTTGCAGTCTCTTCTGCTTATCTCGTCCTTTGTCTAAATTTTTCTGTTACTTGTATATCACCTACACGTGATGTTTTCTTTTTTTTTTTTCTATGCACCCCCATCTCAATTTCAACATTTAATTCTCCCTTATATTAATTTTGCTGCAAAGGCTATTTGCAGATTATCCATTATATCATGTCCCCCCTTCAGTGTCCTCCATTACCCCAAATGAAGAAAAACATTTTTATTGTGTTGGTGACTGAACACATGAACGGCCTACCCAGTGAGCTTCTGGAGTCTCCACCTATGGAGACATTTAAACAGTAAACAGTTCTGAGCAACCTGCTCTAGTTGACCCTGCTTTGTGAAGGGCTGTTGGACTAATCTCCAGAAGTCTCTTCTGATTTCATATGTATTGTGACTTTTTTTGTGATATCTTCCTAAAATATTTTACACGCTCTCATAAGGATTGTCATATCCTGTGGCAAGTTCAAACCTCCTTGAGAGAAGGAAGCTGGGGACAAGACAGGAAATATAGACATGTCATGTGTTCATCATTCTCTCTCACATCTTAGTAGTCATCAGTTTCTGCAAAAACTGATATTGTCAACACTGTAACCTGCTAAAATTGTAAAGTTAGCCAGTGGCTGGATAACCAGTTCAAAGTCATTATAGCAATAAGAAAAAGGGATCAGACAGAGAAACATAATAACACAAGCTTTTCTTTACTAAACTAGATGAGAAAGAGAACTTCAAATAGCCACTAATTCCCTATCCGCAGTGCTTTTCCTGGGACTTGATTTCCTGTTTTATATACATACAAACATATTTGTAATGTAAATCTCTTTTCTAGGATACATAAAAGGAGAAAGATTCCCATTCATTAAAAAAGAAACAAAAATCCTAACGGGACATGGGAAGTGATCAGAAGGAATTAGTCTGAGAAGTTTGGCCCAAGGGAGCGATTACTTATTTACAAATTACTTATTCTGATCTCTTTAGCACTTAATTCACAGGCTTCTTTCAATAATATTCTTTATATTGTTGATAAAGTTGGATACAATGCTCTGCAAACAAAATCTGAATACTGTTGTATATTTTTTCTCTGTGACTACACCATTTATGCATATCAACAAATCACAACAGCAACAAGAGCTTTTGGCTAGCTACTTCTGGTGGCTTAAATTAGTAAAATGTATCTGTGCACAGTCTTTTCATCTATGGCTGTTCTTTCTGCCTTGTATATCTTTACCTACTCAGGTGGAAATTTTAAGAGCTTGTAGAACTATACAAAATGAGTACAGAATAACCTCAATGTCCTCTCCATTCATGTTCCCAATATAAAATCAAGTTGCAATTCTATGTCTGCATGTGAACTATTGTTGCAGCATAATAGCAGTTCTGTTTGCCTACAGGGCACAGCACTATCAACATTTAATTCATTACTTTGTAAAACACTTCATAGCACCCAATGTCTGAAAAGCTGTATGAACAATTTAATTTTATTATTGTGAATGTAAAGGAAGAATAGGCAATTCCGGGTATATTAGCCTTTCTTCATGTTCCTGTCACTTTAGAAATTTAAAGGTACCTGATTAAAGTAGCAGGACAGAAATTAAATGCTAATTGAGAATAACACTTTTCTAAAGAGTAAAATTAATGATGACAGAACTAAAACCTTGAACACTCTCAAAACCTTGTCCATCTTGACAAAGCCCTTGAGGTAAAATTCCCTGGCTGTCCACATTGCTGTGCCTTAATCTTCCTCCCATAACATCTTGAGAACAAGCCAAGTAACACTTCTAGGAGAGAAATCTCAGACACATCTGGGCCCTTGTAGATTTCTTTAGGCATTCCTATACTCCATCTGGGTGATGGTCACATCTAAACCATATATTTTTGCAATGTTTCATGTCTACTATGGAGAAATCTCATACCATTTCCTCCAGAATATTCACAGTTTTAGCATCATAAGACTGTTATCAGCAGCTACCTCAAGTACTCCACTGACTGGATATTCAGTGTAATCTTGGCTATTCTGTATAATTGCTAACATACATGAAGCTGTAAGAACTATTTAAGTGTGATGGGTTGAATTTAGCTGGCTGTCAGTTGACAACCAAGGGAAGAAAATGGGATGAAAATACTCATGGGTTCACATAAGGACAGAGAGATGGTTTACCAGTTACCATGACAGGCAAAACAGACAGCTTAGAGATTACTACTAGGTTAAAGGTTGTACAAGATGATCTTAGAGGTCTTTTCCAACCTGAACGATTCTATGATTAATTTTTTTTTAGTTCTCATATATTGAAAATAAATTAAACTAAAAATGCTTTCCCCTCACTACCATTTCCACCCCTCCCCCCACCCCCCTTCCATCCCCCAGCTCAGTCACAGTCCTGATTCTGCTACTTCCTCCCCACGAGTGGCAGAGGGGAATGGGGAATGGAGGTTGTGGTCAGTTCATAAGGCTTCGTCTCTGCTAGTCCTTCATCTTTGCTCTCTTCCCCAGCTCTAATGTGGGGTCCCTCCTATGGGATTTAGTCCTTCACTAACTGATCCAGCATGGGCTTCCCACAGACTTCAGTTCTGAAAGAACTGCTCCAGTGCGGGTCCTTTCCCTCAGCTCCAAAAAGCATTTTTATCCTTTCTGTAGTATGCTCTCAAAGAGGTGCAACCAGCATCACTCAGATTTGGCCAGTGGTAGTTTAATTTTGGAGTCAGATGCCTCTGGCTCTGTCCAGCATGGGGCAGCTCATGGTCTCTTCTCACAGAGGCCAGCCCTGCCTCTCACCTGCCACCAAAGTCTTGCCGGGTAAATCCAACACAGACAAAAAAAAAGGCTGACTGAACTATGGTTGTTTGGTCTGTGACATCGCCACAACTGGGGAATACACTCTCAGAATGAAGTGAACTTGAAAGTTTCCTGGGTGGGGAGGGAGGAAAATAAATGGTTGGAGTACAGATGAATGTGCTATAAACATTTTGGGAAAATAAATAAATAAATAAATAAAATCTAACTTTTGTCCTGAACTTGTGAGATTAACACAGGAAGCGGTGGTAATAAAAGTAGATAGAAAAGGAGAGTCAAACATTAATGAATCTGTTCCTTGCAGAAGAATGTCAGCATTTTTGTGGTTGTGTCCCATCACTGTCATCAGATTACACAAATAATTTCAAATCAATAAAACAGGTATTGAATATATCAAACCATAATAATTGCATATATTTGAAATAATTGCATAATAAAAGCCTAAATATTAGATGATTAATATGAGAAAAATAGAGGAAAGTAAACAGTAAAATATCAGAACAGTCCTTCCTTTATGGTCCATCACTGATCTCTCCCTACATGGTCACGTGATATGTGCTTATAATTGCTTTACAGATTCTGATCACTGCACTGTATTGTTGGCTAGTCACTGGGATTGCATTTAGATTGAAAAAAATGAAACTCCATGAACAAAATGAATATAATAGTCTGCTCTGTGTGTAAATTACATTTGTTTGTCTGCAGCCAGCAAGATAAAATGCTTAATCTAAAAAACTAATAATCACAAAACAGAAATTCATTGCTATAACTCATTACTTCAGCACATGTTGCAAATTAAAAAATAAACACTAGAGGAAACTATATATAAAGAATCCCAGAGGCTTGTAAACTATCTAAAATGGATCATAATTTAACAGCTGAAGAACTGTAATATTAATTTATTGATGGATTGTGCTCACAAGTTGTGACTGTGCAGATAAATTATGTTTTAAAAATCAGAAGCAGATGATGGAAATCCTCTCTCCCCCCCCCCTTCTTTTTTTTAAAGGTGCTATTGAAATTCGTTCTTTAAGCTTGGTAATTGTGTGTTGGCCTTTATCGGGAAAATGTGTCACACCACAATTAAACTGTGACTAGTCATCCTTAATTGATGCTAGCGTTCATCCTGCTTTCACTGGAATTAGAATCAAAATTTTATATACTTAATGGTGAAAATATCATTTCATTTGGACCTTGACATAGTACAATTAAAATAAGATATATACTTTAGAATACAAAGATTCTACTTTTTAATATAATTTCCTGTGTGAGAAAGAAAAGTTGATGATTCTATAAACAGAGATATGAGAAAAATGAACTCAGACTAAACTACTTACCTCTGTGGGTTTTTGTATTGATGAATAAAATAATCTTTAGTTTCTAAATTAAGATAGTGTAAGATATAGAGTACATTAAATTTAAAGACTTCGTTCCCAGACCCAATTTGGAGATTAGAGGATTCTCCCGTAGCTAAACTGCTAGACAAACCACATACAAGGTATACAATTAATTTTTGTCTAGTTGTAGTCAGTAGACAACTCAGCCTATCTATCAGCTTTCTGGAAAAATAAATAAATAAATGAAACTTGCATTGACCCAAGGAAATTATTTGGCAAACTAATTTACAAAATTCTCCATTCTGATAAACATCAATGACTGCATAACTGACCCAAAAATAGGAAGTAATACCACTTTTCAATGATATTTGCTTTAGGAAATCTGAATTCTTTGTTTGTCCACTGAGAACACTGATAACTTGCACAAAGCACTTGTTGCCCCCCAGTCAGACCAGGATATCCACAAAGTAGAACAGGATGAATATAATTTTCAGAGGTTCTTCAGAGTATGTTTTCTCCTTGGAAAGAAATCAAAGGAAACTCAACTAAGGAAGTCTTCACCTAAAATCCAGAAATTTAACCTAGAAAATAAATGTCAAAATAAATAGAAAATAAATGTGGGGCAGAGAGACACATTAAAGAAAACAAGGATAATTAAAAATTTAATAGTTATACTTTGTCAGTGTCAGGTAGGCTCAATCCTACAAACATTGACACCCTTCATTTTACATATGGGAATAGCAATGTTGTCTTTGATGTCATAAATCATGAATCAAGAATAACGAAGTACTTAAATTATAGTCTGTAATTGTTTTGTTATGGAGCCTCTGAACTCAAAGAAGGACCTTGTTGATGGTAATGAGTGGAACAGTACCACAGAAGTGACAAAATAAATAAATAAATCTCTCTGTTTCCAGCTGTCATGCTAGCAGTAGCTTAAAAATAGTCCCATCTATAAAGGGTGGGAAAGGAACTTCACTCTGTTCTAATTTCTACTCATGCTTTTTACATTAGAAAGTTTTTGGATTAAAAAACAAAACACAACTCAACAAAATAAGCATTAAAAAAGCCAAAAAAACAAACAAACAAAAAATTGAAATAATCCAGGACAAGAAGATTTCTCATTCTTACTTTTTCTTCTTAAAATTCTCAATTCTCCCTTATTAAAAAAAAATAATAAAAAAATAAAAAATAAAGTCTGCTTATTTTTATATTTTTATAAAAGTGAATCAGCTGTATTCCATTCATGATTACTACGTGTTACAGTAATCTGTTTGCTTTTTTAAAACTGCATAGTTGTTCAGAAATGAGATCACTGGCTGAATTTAAAAAAAATAAAAAATAAATCTAGAAACATTTTTATTTATCTAATCTTGAAGATGACCATCATGTTCAAGTCTATGTGGAGTACGTATTCATCCACCCTGAACAGTATTTCAGATTAAGTAGTTGATGCTGTTTTCATTGTACTCCACAGAGATTTATGCTAACTTTAAAAAATATAATATTTTGAAAACTATTTTACATGAATATCTGGATGTAAATCCTAGCCCAATGTAATAAGTAGTATGTTGGTAGTAAGCCTTTGCTATTTACCATATTTAAAATTTATTTTACTTTACATTTATTTTATTAAAATATGTTATATTTCTTTAAAATGGTGGTGAGAATACTGTACATCATTACTATGGACATTATAGTCTTCCGTGCTCAATGGTGTATGCTATTTAAAGAGTTAGAAATGCCAGAAGATAATTTGTTTAGTTATCATTTACTGAAATAGTGAATTTCTCTACTGAAAAAGCCCAATTATAACCACCTGGTCATATTCACCATCTGCTCCCAAACAAATTGCCAAACTAAGGAGGTTTACATTTAAAATGTTCCATCAGAACAGAAGAGATTTATCCAATGGATTACAATAACTTTGTCTGAGAATAGAGAGCAAAATTTATATTTTCTGATCTGAGAAGAAACTTAGACTTTTGTTGTTGTCATGTATTTGTGAATCAGGTGTCATGTATTGTGAATCAGGCAGCAGTAAGAAAAACTCTTCTCCAAAACTAGTTATAATCCAGATAGCTGTATTTCTAAATTGTATGATTGGACAAAAACCTATACAGAAATTTGGTAAAAATGGTACTGCTTTATAAGCTCGTCCCTTAGGATTTTATATATAATTTGAAAAAAAAAATCAAATTAACCTTTTTTCCATTACTATGTGTGGTGAATAGTAAGTGACAGACATGTTTAAATCAGAAAATTTCTACAAATTTTGATGCTTTGTCCTTCTCAGAATGTATGTATATTAACGAAATGCAATGTAGCTGAATTATTCTGCTGGAAATGCTTAGGCCAGAATGAAAATCCTTGCTGGACCACATAATTTCACTCATATGAGGAAAAAAAGAATTACGACAAGTGAGGGTTTGGAAAATTGCAGGCTTTGAGTTTTGTTTCAGGAGATTAGAGTTGCTTGGAAAACTAACTGCAAAATGATGGAATAGGAACTGGGGAGGAAGAACTTTCAATCACTTTTACTGAGAGCTTCAAGCCTCAAAAATATCACTAGTTGTTCTTCAGTCCATAGTTACAGTGATCTTGCAAGCCAAAATCTTATATTCTACACATTTTTGCTGTAGTACCTTGAACTCTTCCTATTGAAAGTACATTTTTTTTAAATAAAAAAATGTGTGTTTTTGTGCTTGTATATTAACAGTAAAGTTAATTATAATGGTCTACAATCCACCAGTTGGCTAATAGTTCTCTTTGAGGGGAACAATTTGTCTCTGATGCACACAAACAGTTAATCTGAATAAGCAAGAAAAAATAAAACAACAGTACTCTTACTGAGCTTACTAAAAGATATGTAGCTCATGTTTGACATCAAGCTGTTTTAGGAACATGGGATTTACTTAAAAATATCCATTTTCTATTATAAACATTTAAATGTGTAAACTTCTTAGTTTCAAGAACAATTCAAACACAATTTTATCTCTAAATGCATAGCAAAAAAAACGTGTATTTATTTATTTATTTATTACTTTTAATTATAATTTTAATACTGATCTATCATGATTTTTGAATGGAAAAGAATGGCAATCTCAGGACTTAAGATTTACTTTAGGATTTTAGGATAGAGGACTATGTTATGATATGAGAACAGAGATACCTGTTTCTCATAAATTGATTAAAGAAAAATATTTTTAAAATAACACCATTAACAGCAGTCATTGCTTTGCTAAAAAGGGGGTGACAATGTCAAGGAAACTAAGGAATGTTAAAGGAGTATGAAGTAATTACACGTGAATTACGATAAACTTTTTGAGAACAAATCAGTGGTGTTTGTGAAAATCTTTTCAGACTTACTGACTGATTATGTTGAATGTAACTTTGTTTTATTAATTCATTATGGAGAATAATATCATTTTGGAGGATTCTAATCTCTCTTTCTCACCCCCTTTCATACAGAAATGAACAAACTGAAACAATTTTAAATATTTTTTTTTTTTGCAAAGTGAAGTTTGTCCAAAGGATCAGATTTTTAATCAGGCTTCACTCAGAGCACTTAAAAATACAACCTGAAATTTGGTAAATTTTCAATAGACACTCTTCCACAAACATTGCAGCCTTGACACAACCACTAAAAATAATTAAAGATGTGTCCCATATTCAATCTTTTCATTTTTTGTTTAAAGAGCAGTTCCTGATAATTGTCTAGGGTGAAAAGTGGCAATGAATTATAAAAGGAAGAATTATTCAAGAAGAAATATTCTGCGCAGAGAAATCAGTATGATTAAGAGACAGTATGAGATGTTTCCAAAAGGAATCATAAAGAATTTCAATCCAAATCTACAAATAGCTTTCATTAACTCAAAATTTGATTTTTTCAGTAGATAACATTTTCACCAGTAAAGCTTCATCAGCTTAGCTGAGGATCTAGTTGCTGCCTCTCTAACTTTTATTGATCCATTATTTCCTTGCAGTGGCTGCTACTGTTGCTGCATCTGCTGCTCTTTCTCCAGTCATATCAATGCTACTGTAGTACGTGCTTTTTATAGTCTGAAGGCACGTATTACCAAATAAAAAATACCACCACAATATGATGGCAATCACCAATTTTTTATTTTATTTTATTTTTTTCCAGAGACTTCTAGTTCAGAATAACTGAAAAGGAATCCATGATCCTAGATCACTTTCAACTAAATTCTATCCCAATGTACATTTACTGAACTGCCTTAATCTACCCCCTTTTCCTACAGTGTCTGATGGGGAGAGACTATTTTTTTATTTGTTTATTATAAAAATAAAAAAATATGAGGCCAAAGAATATGACTTTTCAGCTCATCTGAGAAGATAACAAGCTACAGTCAGTCAAAAATAGGTAGAAGGGGGAGAGGAGGTAGCAGATTGAACACACATGGATTCACATTGCCAATAGGACATTTCATAGCAACTTTGCTTCATAACTAAGCAACATTTGTTGTCTCTGTTGAGCTCATAAGTCTATTGTTGACTCAATTTTGTATTCACTTTTTTTTTTTTTTTAGTAATAACTAAATCTACTAAGTAATGGCAATATAGATTGCAGATTCAGATCTATTTCTGCTTTTTCAGTACCTTTGCCACCCTATGCATAGCTTTTGCAGCCCACATGTAACTTCTACAAGAGAGGCTGTTCACTGCATGTCAAGTATCTCCCAAACAACCCCTTTGGTTGGCATAACCATAGTCTGAAAGTCACTCTTTTAACTGATGTCCATTCTTCAATAATGCACCTGCTATTACCAAATGCAGAACATTAACTGGAAGCTAACCAGCATCTCTCCACCCTCTACATTACAAATCATAAATGGTTCTGAATTAATTTAATCTGTTTTGATATCCATTTTACATGGTGTATTTTGATTTTTAATAGAGACTTTTATGGTTCATTTTTCACTGTAAAAATGTAATTACATTTTTGGGGCCTTCAAAGTAAGGTAGCATCAATGACACAAAGACCAGAGCTCAAAAAACAAACTCCAGAGCTGCCAAATGGAGTTTTTGGATTACAAAGGCAGCAGGGCTGGGTTTTAAAATATTGCTGAAAATTAATTCCTATCTACAGGCAGAAGCTTCAGGCCAAGGGCTGCCAGGGGCTGAATAGTGAGATTTCAATGACTTCAGGAGGAAGAAATAATGGAAGAAAAGAGATAGGGACATTTCTTAATGACTTGCATACGCTATTTATGAAATATCCCAATATATGCAAATAGCTGTCAAAAATGTATATAAAATATTCTACCTGGAATATTTTAACGATTTTATACTTCTGGTTCCCACATATGAGTGAACTAACTCTAGCTGGCACAGGTAGTGACAACGGCTTCACTTGGACTCCTGATCCCATTCTTTTTTATATGTTCCCTTTGCTTTTGCAAATACATAGCAAAATTAGACTCCATGTAAATAAGAGTGATTTAAGTCCTTTCCTCCACAAAAAACTTATTCCCTGGCCATCTGGTATCTCCTTAGGTGGTAACTAAAGATGTTCTCATGATAGATGAGGTTGCCTTTTTGGACTTTATGAGCCATGGTAATAAGAGTATAAGTACTCTGCCAAGTACCAATGGCACAATGGTTCCATTAATCTTTTCTGGCTTAACACCATGAATATACAGATTTGTTAGTCTGCCATATTCTAGAAAGGAGGTGTGGACTGGGGCACCATGTATTTTGCTAGGTCATCTGGCAGCGGTAGTAGCCATACACAGAGATGAGAAAAGTTCTAATGGAGTAATATCCGTTTTAGTTGCTGACACACGTCTGTTGGGGAGTCTGGATATGTAGATGTGTGTCATCAGTATTGTCAACACAGCTGGGAGATTCACATGAGCAAAGCCTGCTATGCTGATATACATGTCATTACTGAAAAACAATATGAGTTAAGAACAGGAGTTGCTAATTCTCCAAGTGATTTTTCAGTCCTTGAACTGACTGTAAACAGAGCAATGGAAATTGAGGGTTGCATATTTCCAAATGCATCATGTAGTATTCTTCTTGATGGTAACTGTTATTATTATACTAGTCATTCACTATTTTCTTGTCTGAGTAAGCATCACATTTCTTATTGTTCAGTTCTCGTTCTCCTTATAGTTTCCCCATATTTTGCATGCTACTCTGTGCCATGAGGCATTATTATTCTAATGAACCAGACACTGGAGAAAAAGGGTGTAGTTCACTTTCATTTTCACTTTTTTTTTTTTTTTCAACAATACGAGTCATGCAGTTTGGGATACTGTAAATCAATCTGCATGTGTGTCACTGGCTCTGAACAAGCATAGTGTAAGATTCTTCCTCCAGCCATGCCAGTGGTGGATGCAGCTGCTGTCACTGACATGGCTACCCAAGGCAGAACATAAAAATGTCATATTGTCATTACCATGCTGCAGTGCAGCTGTGGCCTAGTCCCACTTTGGGGTAGATCACTCATTTTATGGGGGTTAGTGATTGATCTGAGGATCAGAGCAGCCAAAGGAGACAGTCAAAATGGTCTGTCATACCAAAGCCCACAGGGCAAGCAAGAACAGCTGAATACAATGGAATGCAACATGCAAAGCAGTATCTGTGGTGCATTCTCACAAAATGAACTTCTCTACCTTCTTGCCAGTCCATTGGTTCCTATTTGTAACACTCACGTACCAATGCTATTAACAATCTCAGCTCTCCACAAATTGATGGTCTCTACTGCATATGTCCAGGATTAATTATCAAGCCATAGCTTTATTCTGTCACATCTTTTTTCACATTTGTCTGACACTGAAAATAACTCTTTCTACTCTTCTACTGCTTCATTTAATGTACCTTCATGGGTTAGTCATGGCTTTGATTCTAGTTCTTAAATGTAGAAGACCCATTTCTTGTATCTCACTTTAAATATTTGACCTTGTAAGGTGTGCTACTAACTGGCAAAATGTTCCAATCTTTCTCCATTATCTTATAGCCTCAGGAGGTGTTTACATTGATTTAAAATGGACATAGAATATTTTGGATATGTTTTAGAGAAAGTAATATTAAACCAGATATTAACCAAGAGCTGGTTTTAAACACAGAGTACATATTACTCTATATACTTTTAGGTTGGAGGTGTTTTTGTTAGAACGGCTATCATTCCTATAACTGTGCTTAAAGCTGCCTGGATAGAAGTCAGATTCAGTTTGTAGTAGACATTCTTGTAATGGTGCAGTACCTTACCTGAAGAGCATACTAATCTGGGCAGTTTCCTCGTATGTAACTGCATTCATCCACACAGCAGTATAAGAATGTGTGAAAACTCCTCCAGACTTCTTGCAAATTCCTAGTGGACCCAGCAGGATGACTGTATGAATGATCATTGTCTTTGAGGGTAGTACTGAGCTGTTAATTGTTGTATTTATATTTTCCCTAAATAGCAAATTCTGACTTTAGGGCCTATTATTAAGTCTGAGGAAATTTAAATCAGGATATTAAAAGCTTGGAATAAGTGAGCTATGAGACCCTCAGGACCTCCACAGTGTGCTCTTAGAAAGCTAATCCTATACAGCATTAAATTGTTCTGCCATCCTTGAGGACTTGTATGCTTTTTATTTCAAGTGAGCTAATTCACCACCATTGTCTGACTGCACTGGATTGCTACAGCACTGTGATTTAGGATATCCATCTCATTAAGAAAAGTCACCACAATTTTTCGTTCATTCTCCATTAAAATATCAGCATCTATGTTAAAACATTATTATTTGTGTTACTTTTTAAATCTAAAATCAAATTCATAAATTTAAATGTGTTTTGTTTGTTTGTTTTGTGTTGTTGTTTTACAGTATGGCATCATTCCAAGCTTAATTTGCTAGATAAAATGTTTTTATGGGTTGTTTTGTTTTAATGAAAGATACATACATCTTGATCTGAGAACAGCCCTTGAAACATTAGTTTATTTATTGCTTTGTTTCCTTCTTGAATCATAATAAAAAATCAGTTCTAAATATATATATATTTCTGTATTATTATCAGAATGTTAATATCATGAAAACTATCATGTTATAAAAATGTAAATTATGCTAAAGATATTTTCTGTAATAAAAAATTTCCAAATTAGAAAGGTGCATCAGTAATTCAGCAATATCAGATTACAGCTTTTGTGATGGTAGGCGATCAAGACAAAGTAGTCCTGCCTCTATAAATCATCGTACATTATTGCAGAAATTATGACAGTTGTGAATCATAATCAAAGTTAGAATCTAATTTTTTGATATAATGTAAATATAAAATAAATGACATAAGTGATGTGTAAACCCCAGCCACCCTGTCTTGGTGTTACTGAACAAGTATTGTGTCTTGACATCATGGAGCTGTCATCCACCACTGGGAGCCATCAGTAAGTATGATGTTGAGTACAGAAGAACATGCTGGAAGTCCTTTTTGGTTGAATATAGGAGGCGTACTGTTTTCTTGCTCTGATATTTCAAATTCTGCTCTCCCACTATGACTGTTGAATATAAAGCTCAAGGTCACATTTGTAAAACTATTTAGCTATTGTCAAACTTATTTCGTTATATTTTGATGTTTAGAATTGTTTGCCCAAATACATGACCTCAGGTTACCCAAATATTGTGTGAGTACTTAAGGATTACATTACCGAGTCTCTTATCAGTAATGAAAGACCCTTAGCAAATATTCTTGTAGTTGAGATTCTGAGAAAGCTCTGTCTTCTGAATTATGACCCAAAGACCATCTTTACACCGATAAATTGGTATAATTTAAAAGTTCCAGTTAGTTAGTTCCAGTCATGTTAACTATTACTGTTTTTGTAAAGTACACCCATTCTGCTATGTAATTATAATTTACGTCTTGCAGACATTACCTGTATTGAACAAGCTCCTTATTTCTATCAGTTGTATTAGCTGAATAAAATAGAGTTGGTGTGATTGTCCAGATAATAACAAATATTCATTTATTTTACTATCTTCCCCTCAGGATTGAGTTAACACCTTTTTTCCACCATTTTTCTCTGAACATTTCAGGAGTTACTACTAAGATCCTCTCTCCCGCATGTTTATGAAGGGTGTGGTGATCTGTGTGTCCATTTCCAGTACATGCATTTTATCTGACATTATGAAACTGTCTCTGTGAAACTCTCTGTGACAGCAGATGTCTATACATCTAACTCTAATGGCACACCTCAAACAAGCCCCTTCCATTAGAATGGGCACAGTGAAGAGGTTTTCATTTTGAAATAACTTTTTTGACCAAGCAGTTAGCATTCTGAAGAGGTTTGTCAAAATGAGGGGAAACTGCTCATCCGCAATGAAAAGGTTTGAAGACTAGAAATTCCCCATATGAGACAAAGGAAGAACAAAGAGATTAACAAATTAGAACCTCAAAAAAAGTTGTAAGTAGCCATACTAGCTGGTGATCTCCCTGTTTCAATGTCCCTATTGCAGTCCAGAGCTTCCAGCTCCTCTGCTGTATGCGGTATTATTCCTTCCCTTACATGACTCTTCTCCTAGCTGTGTCCTCAGCTGTCTGTAATCAATGCCTACTTCTGATATAGTATCACTGAGAAACCTTTGTTCAGGTTTCTGAGAAAACGACTAAGTGGTTAGCTCTCGGTTAGATGCATAAAGATTCATGATGAGAAATCATGAATCAGTGGTCAGTGTTAAAATTTGAAGCCAGGGTAACTAAAGTTTTTGAGATAAAAGCAAACAAACAAACAAAATTAAGGAGCATAAGGAGCGGAAAGAAGCAGTTGGAAAACAGCAACTTAAAAATCAGCCAAAGCCAGAAAACAATGAATGCCAAGACTTCCCCTCCTGATTGACAACTACCAATCCAATCACAGTGCTTTACAACAGATTTACTGGGGATGATGAACCCATTATTACATAGCCTGGTTTTTATGCCACTTTATTTTTTAAACAGGATTCAAGGAGGATCCAGGGAACTATAGGTCAATAACAATCTTTATATGTGAGAGGTAAATGTAAATAAGTATAATAAAGAATAGGATAAGCGAATCAATGGATAAATATATAGAGGGCAAATTTCAACTCTTTAGGTTACAGAAACAGCTACACAGTTACAAAGACAGTAATTTTATTGGATGCTTAACAGATATTCAGCAAAGTTTCTCACCAAAATCTTTTAAAGAGACAAAATTATTATGGGATAACAAGGGAGGTCCTCTTGTGCTTCGACAACTGATCCAGAAAGGAAGTGTGGGAATAAAGTATCAGTTTTTTTAGTGGGGGAAGGAGTCTCTGAGGGGACTGCCATTCATAAATAATCTTGAACAAGGGTTAAATGAGCAACAGGTCAAAGATTATGTTAAATTACTTGTGACAGTAAATCCACTGCATCTGCATCAGTATCCACTGTTTTTATACACAGATCTTTACCCTGTTCAACATTCCATTTATGTAAGTGGCTATATTCTCGAAAGAACTCGAGAGTTTGACTGAGTTTAAAACTCGTCAGCATTTTTCACATAAAGACAAGCTTTTACTGAATTGTGATCTTTTCTCTAAACTGAAACTTAAATTAGAAAATAAGGATTGTTTTCCATTTCTTATTTTTCACAAAATATTCTTCATGTCTTCTGTAAATTACTTAAGATAAATGAAATGTAACAGCTGACTAAATAAACAAATAAAAAATGTTTCATTTGCCATTATTGCATGTTTTCTTCACTTTTTATTTATTTATTCGTTTGTTTGTTTTAAAGTTCTTGACAGGATAACTAATAATGAAGTTGGTAGGACCTAAGGGATGGAAAATAAAAGCTCAAAATCTTGTTCTATGTTGTCCTTCTCTACATGGAGAAATTGTTCAACTCTCAACACCTAATATACCTTAAGGAGAGCTCAAGCTGTGTTCAGTGCTACAGAGACATTCTGAAGCCCTCCTCAGTTGGACAAAGATTCTCAACTTCAATTGTATTGACGAGAAACTACCTAATGAAATCTTTGATGAAACTAAAACAGAAAAAAAATATATAAAAAATATTAAAAAATGTAAACAAAAATTAAAGAGAAAATTTAAAAGATTAATTAGGAAAAAAATCATTAGTTTTATATCTAGAAAATTAAATATAAAGGAGCTGGTAAATGAAAACAACTGAAAAAATATATCCAAAGAAATTTAATAAATAGTGTAAAGCAGGTGAAGTAAAAGTTCAAGATAAACTACAATGGGTTTTGTTTCATCAGAATGACATCCATTGTTTAGTACTGTTTTGTTTGGGGTGTAATGAAATTTTCACAGTATACCTTAGAAGTGGTGTTGAGTTTAGAAAGAGGTTACCCTCAAAGTTAATTCTTGTTATCTGAAAACAGGCTTAAGTTATCCTTCAGAAATATTTTATTCTATTCCTACCTTTGTATTTGAGTGAACTTTGTCATGGACAGATGATGAACCTCTACTGTCCAGCAATGGCAAGGCAGAATGCCAACAAAGTTCAAAAAAAGCAACAGCCTTAATGAGTCTGTGGGTATGAATCATAATCCATGAAATTGATGCAAAACTTTGATTTCTGAGAAAGGTGTATTTCCTTACATCTTTACTGACTTCATTGACTTAATTTCCTTACACATTTATTGACTTTCTTATATGGGATATGTTTAAATAACAAAAACGCAAGTATTCCAGTCACAGGTGGTGTTCCCCAGGGGTCAGTGTTGGGGACCATCTTCCTTAATATCTTTATTGATGACTTGGATGTGGTAATTGAGTGCAACCTCAGTAAGTTTGCAGACAACACCAAGCTGGGGAGAAGTGTCAATCTGCCGGAGGGTGGGAAGGCCCTAGGGACCTGGACAGGTTGGATCAATGGGCAGAAGCTAATGGGAAGAGGTTCAACATGGCTAAGTGCTGGTTCCTGCACTTTGGTCACAACAACCCCATTCAACATTACAGGCTTGGGGCAGAGTGGCTGGAAAGGTGTGCAGAAGAAAAGGATCTGGGGGTGTTAGTCGATGCTCGCCCGAACATGAGCCGGCAGTGTGCCCAGATGGTCAATAAGGCCAGTGAAACCCTGGCTTGTATCAGGAATAGTGTAGCCAGCAGGACCAGGGAGGTGACTGTCCCTTTGCATTCTGCTCTGGTGAGGCCACAACTCAGTACTGTGTTCAGCTTTGGGCCCCTCACTACAAGGACGTCAAGGCCCTGTAGCATGTCCAGAGAAGGGCTATGAAGCTGGTGAAGGGCCAGGAAGACAAGTCCTATGAGGACTGGCTGAGAGAACTGGGGTTGTTTAGTCTGGAGAAGAGGAGGCTCAGGAGAGACCTTATTGCTTTCTACAACTACCTGAAAGGAAGGCGTGGGGAGCTGGGGGTTGGCCCCTTCTCACAAATAACTAGTGATAGGACTAGAGGGAATGGCCTCAAGTTGTGCTGGGTGGGGGCGGCTGGGGGGGGGGCAGGGGCAGGGTGCAGAATAGGTTGGAAATTAGGAGACATTTCTTCTCAGAAAGAGTGGTCAGGCATTGGAATGGGTTGCCAAGGGAGGTGGTAGAGTGACCATCCCTGGGGATATTTAAGGAATATGGTTGGATGTGGTACTTAGGGACATAAATTAGTGGGTGATATTGGTGGTAGGGGGACGGTGGACTAGATGATCTTGGAGGTCTTTTCCAACCTTAATGATTCTATGATTCTAGGATATTACAGTTAGATAAGTGTCTGGCATCACTAGAGCTTGTTGTAAGATACATCATTTGATAAGTTTCAAACAAGGTTTTGAGTTTCAGATTCTTATCTTTAGGAGTGATGTGGACATCACTGTAAACAAAGCTGAATTTTGGCCTTATGTGCTATAGCTATACCTCCCATTTTTTCTTTAAAATTGAAATAAACACCAGTAGTGACTTGAAGGTATTGTACTTGACTGGCAAATTGAATTTGAAAGTTTGAAAAATGTTCTGATGACTGTCAGGAATTTTGAGTTCTAATCCTGGCTTTGGCACACTGTGTTCTCTACAAGTTATTTAAGTGCCTCTGTTTGTCTTGGTTTCATTTTCTGTATGATAGGAAAAAAATATTACATACCAAATGACCTTAATGCTGGTAAAGCACCTTGAAGATAAATGGAATTATTAACATATCTTTAATTTAATAAAATAGAATTTAAGACAACAGAATTTTATTTTTTTTTCCCAGGTTGGACTTTTTAATGAATATTTCATTGTGCTTAACAGCTGATTTTTATGTGTGCCTCAGTTAGACAGCTACTACATATTTTAAGATTTTAGGGGTAAACTTTTAGAAGAGGAAATTAGATACAGGACACATTAGCATAATCATAGAATTTATTTTTACAAATAGGCTTTGCATCTAGAAATTTATGCATCATGACTTCTTAATATGATGTATTACTGTGAACAATTTAACACTTGCTTAATCAATTTAGTTTGAACTGGTAAACAACACGGGGCAAAAACTCTGAAAGGAAAAAGGAAGAAATAAAGAGAAATCTATTGTATTGTTAACTTATAAGTTAACAACCAGTTCCAATACAGATGACTGTGGGACATCACTCATCTCTGGTCTCTACACGGACATCAGATTGTTGACTTCAACTCTTTGAGTGTGACCATCCAGCCAATTCCTTAACCACCAAATGGTCCATCAATAAAATCCAGATCTTTTTTTTTTCTTTTTTTTCTTTTTCTTCATCTTCTTTGTGATTCTGTTATTTAAGCACTGTTAAATACCTGTGCGAGAGTCAGGAAGTTTAGTGAGAGAGCAAGGATTTTAAACTAAAAGTTAGATATAAGGAAGAAATTCTTTATTATGAAGGTCTGGAACAGGTTGCCCAGAGAAGTTATGGATGCACCCATTCCTAGAATTGTTTCAGGACATTGGATAGGACTTTAAGCAACCTGGTCTAGCGGATGGTATCCCTGCCCCAGGCAGGGATGTTGGAATTAAATGATCTTTAAGGTCCCTTCCAATCCAAATCATTCTATGATTCTATGAGTTTTGAAATATTAATATCTTTACTGACAACCTGTCATTTGATGTCCTTCTTTTGTTCCCGGTGTCTTCTTACTGGTCACTCAAACACCAGGCTAGACTCTATGGAAGAAAATAGTCTTGAAGAATTCTTCACTTTCTTGCCTAAGGACTTTAATTAGCTGTAATGATTTTATTTCCCTGTTGCTCAGACCTGTAATCTCTCCTTTTCCCTCATTTTAGTGTCATGCTTTTTTAACAGGCTTGGCAATCCCCTCTGAGTTTGTAATATTTAACTCATTGTGGAAGACTGTATGACAGAATCACAGAATCATGGAACGATTAAGGTTGGAAGGGACCTCTGGAGTTCACCTGGTTCAAACTTCTCACTCAAGCTGAGATACCTAGAGCAGGTTGCCCAGGATCACATCCAGATGGTTTTTAAAGATCTCCAAGAAGGGAGACTCCACAGTTGCCCAGAGAGGTTGTGGAGTATCCCTCCTTGGAGATATGCAGTTAAAATAAATAATTAAATAAATAAACAGCAACACTGCAAACCCAGAATGAGGTCAGACAAAAGTGCAAGTTCTTTTTCTTGGTGGTATCTACACATGGAACAGAGAAAAACAATTTCCACAACTGCAGGAAGCTCTCCTTGAAATGCTGTAGACTGAATTCAGACATAATTCAGAACACATTGTTATAGTGGTTAATTCTCATCTTAAAATACATGACTTTGTGGAAGCTTCCATTAAATCCAGTTCAAAAAGCAAAAAAGATTACTTCTGCTGAAGTATTGAGCTCCTCTTGAAAAAGCAGAACTGATTTTTCTTAAATTATCACAGCAAATTCTTGAATTTCTTTTTATAAATCAACATCACTTTTTATGCTAGCATATTTGATTCACAACCCTGCTGAAAGTCACAAATGTTTAGGACTCCCATTTTCTGTCACTAAGTTTCAAGCTCCTTAAACAGTATATTTTTAGCTTGATTAATTTGGTACAGAATGAAAGATTTTTCAATTTTAATTGTACAAGAGTCAGAAAATGACTGCCTGGCACAATACTTCAGAGAAGCATACTACTTTTGTGCAATGAATCTGAAGGTATCTAAAATAATCTGTGTAGATGTTATGAAATATTTAGTTAGGTCTTAATGTACAGACTTATTCATAAACTTTGACAGATGCACAATAGAATTACCAGAATATATATATAATATCAGAATTACTTTATTTCATCGGATTAGATTTTATATATATGTTTAGCTTAGAACACTGAGAAAGCCTAACCATATTTAAAACCGCAATTATGACAACATTAGAAAACCCCTCAAATGTTCCATGCAGTCGATAAAGGCAGGAAAAGCACTTAGCGTGTATTATTAATGAGGTTCTCTAGGTTAAACTAATCATATTTATACACTGTATTACAATATCCTATGTTCTCAAATTACCCACAAGTAATTTAATATACTCAAATCATATGTCTACGAGCACTGCCAAAATCCATTTGTTAAATTTGCATTTTCTTCACTAAATATGAGGTTATACAGGGTAATACGATGGAAATATACTTTAAAATAAAATTTTCCATTGGAATGTCAAGTAGATACAGACTAGAGATAACATTGATTCTGTGCTTTACATGATGGATTCAAAAATACAGTGCTGCAATAGAGCAAAAGTACTCAGATCATTGATGAAAGAGTTCACGTCAAAGGCTTTTTCAAACCTTGTAGGCACTGACCTGCAGTGACATAAGTTATCGTCAACTCTTGCTGTATCTTGCAAGATGAAACAGAAGAGATTATTCCAAGTAGAACTTCCTCTTAATTTTACGGCATGCCAAGGGAACATGTGAGCTGCTATAACCAGTCAGGCATGCAGCCTTTGTGTCTGGCAATATTTAATTAAGGAACAGATGTGATTAGGTTAAAAGTTTAGTTTAAGAATATTTTAATAATTATGCAGTTAAATACTTTTTTTTTTTTTTTTAATCTTTATCACTCTTAGACCCCTCAAGAAAAAAATGGAAGAGACAGAAAGAGAGGATATGAGAATCATTCAGATTGGAAGGGACCTCTTGAGATCCAACTCAATTGCTCGAGACATCTACTAATTCAGCAGCCAACGTAATCACAGATTCAAAGAATCATAGAATAACCTGAGTTAGAAGGGACCAATATCTGGCTCCACACAGGACTACCCAAAAATCAAACCATAAAACCGTAATTGTCCCATCTTTCTCCTTGGTTCTGCACAACTCTAACTCTCACGATATTTTCTTCATTTTTGTTACTAGTCCATCAACAACTTTAGCCCATAATCCATTATAGCCCAATAATTATTTTTTTTCTTTTTACTTTGATGTCATTACTTATGTATTGAATACAGTCCTTATGTTGACCTTTAATGGCTGCTCTCTCTTCATTAGGACTTCTTTCAACAGTCTGTATTGTTATAATGCCCACAAGAAAATTTTCCGTTAAATTTTTGGACAGTTGAAAAGCTTTCTGAGAAACACTCTTTCTTCTTAACATGATTCTAGAAACCAGAGGTGAAAAAATAGCTGCAGTGTGCTGCAGAGAAAACCAAGTTTCCTTGAGATAGCTGCCCTGGGCTACTGATTCTGTCTCAGAAAACGATACTTAATCTTCTGTTTAAACTGTGCTTTCTCAGTGAATCAATATATTGTTCTTCAAAACTTGATAAAAGATCTGATTGTGCAAGTGACATAGGACAACTGTAGATTTTTTGACCATCTGCAGAATACTTTATCCCGAGTTGTAACTCAGACTAGAGGAAAATAATAAATAAATAAATAAATAAATAAATAAAATCAAGGCTCTTTGAGTAGAAGTCATCTGACCAAATGTTAATGTCTACATTTTAGACAGTTGTCTGGGGTTCCCATTACAGTAAAAGGAAAGAAATAGGCACATTGTAAAATTATTCTCATCCTAACATAGATGTCTAAAATGGGTCCAGAAAAACTGCACTGTTTCTTTGTACCTGTATCTTTGTACCATTAAAAAAGACAAATAGGTCGGATATAGATGCTATGTTATTTAAGTTAGGTAAAATTAGTCTGCTCTGTTGGATTCTTTCCTGGTTTGGGGAGTCAAAACTAAAAGTGTAGAATCATTGTCAATAATTCGTAAAGATTCTTCATTCATTTTAAGACTTGTGAAACATTATCTTTAATACACAGTAATCTTGACTTCAACTCATAAGTCATGTTGAAATTTGACTTGCCTGCTAGTAAAGTGAAATGGACACTAGCTTGAGAGCATTACCTCACAACTGTCCATATGGCTGAATGGTTAATGTGCCTTTTTTTGCTGCTTTAACTTTTGCCAGGACTTTCCCAGACAGAGACCACCTATAGTTCAGGGGACAGGACTAGTTAGGATCTGTTCCCAAGAGGCATTTTGGATGTATCACCTGATATGGTGAAGTAACATGCTTAGGCAGTGAGCATGAACTGAACTAAGCCAGTTTGCCACAGAGTCAAGGAACAATTGTTAACCTGCTTTATTGATTGTGCAACTGTAGCTTTAGGTAGGGCTCAGGCTAAAAGCTGGTTCCACTAAAATGATAGCTAATACTGTTTCATAAAAGACAGGATTTTGCTTTTATCTTTTTATTATAAATATACATGCAAATCTCAGTTTCTGCGAGAACTGCGCAGTGAAGACCAAAGGTGTTCTTTAATTCTGGGAACTGGAACAGGAAGATCTTCTTGTTTCTTACATAGCTGGTTTAAAATAGTTCATATAATGTCTGTAACAACTTCAGAGAAGCCTTCCTTTTACTTTTTTTTTTTTTTAAAGTATATTAGTAATTGCTATTTTGTGTTTCTGAAGATAAAAAACAGGAGGAAAGGGGGGAGGGGGAGCTGAAAGGTATAGACATATTTGAAAGATTTAAGTAAAAGAGGACAGATCTAGTTTTTATGAGAAACTGATTTTATTTCATAAACTCTCAAGTCATTTTCACTATGCAAGATAAAGCCCATGGGATTAAAATGATATTTCTAAATTTACACTAAAGAGAATTATATAAAATTTGTGTTGCATTTTACAAACGCAGATTAGTAAGCCTATCAGTTTCAAATCTCAATTTAGATGGATGAAGTTCTAGCACCTGTAGGACTAATTAGGATTTTATGGATGTTTAAGTAATTTATTTTATGTCTGATTTTCTGCTGTGGAAATCCCTTACATTTGAAATTAAATTATAAGTGCATTATGGCAACTATTTAAAATATCAGCTTCCTGGGGAAAAAGAAAAAAAAAAGTGTTTTATTAGGGCTAAATTTTATTTTTGGGTCCTGACTTCAACAAGTAATATTCAGTACAGCTACCCCTTTGACCAAACAATTCAGGTTCAGCTCATTCTCTTTAGGTCTCTTCATCTCAAGAACCGCTTCCACACTGAAGTCTGAATGGTACTTTCAAATATTTTTGGAAAGCATTCATGCAGTTATAAGTGTCCCACAATCAAGCAGAACCAAAGCTTAGAGAGGGTAGCAGGAACCTTACAAAGGATCTGAAAGAGAGGAAACTATGCATAATCTGCTTGGAAGTACTTCACTTTCCATTCACAGAAGTAAGACTTTAAAAATTCATGTGGCCGTCACATTAATATTTAAGTATTAAATATAAGATGCATAATTCTGAGTAAAAACTAACATGAACTGGAGACTCTCAACACTGAAAGGAGATTTTATAATACTAGTAAAGACTAGAATTTACAAGTAAAAAAGCAATACATAATTTCTGGCAGAATTTGCTAGTGTGTCAATTACAAATATACAATGGAATTGTATCATTTTGGAGGGAAAAACAATATATGTGAAGCCATCTCAAAAGAAAATAAAATCTTCAGAAGAACGATATGACAATTTAGCCAGCCAACACTTAGCCAGCCAATTTAGCCAGGCAAAGAGATTAGCAGAGCCAAATTGAACTGTAAAGGTAACAGGAGTCAGGTTACTATGCTGATTCTAAAGACCACTAGTGATGAGTTTCTTACAAGCCAGTCTCGTCTTACAAACTGAGACAGAATTCAAATATTTGTCTTTAATTTTTAGAAGGAAGAATTAAGCTGTTGTGGGAATTTTGGCTTGAGAGATATATCTTGGAGTTCCTGTTCAGATACTGATGTTTCCAAAGTACATACTGTTGATATGTTTTCTAACACATATGGTATTATACCTAATGATAAAATTAAGTTTGTTTAATAACTTGTTCTAAAAAATATTTTAAGCTATATGTTGACCAGCAACCAGTAAACACAAGTGCAGTGCAATTAAAATAAATAAAGAGAGGGCAGATTCTAAATGTATTATGGAAAGAAAAGAAGCTGTGATGTTTCACAGAGGCAATTTTCCTGAAATCTGAAGAAATTTTTAATTGATATTGGCTATTAGGAAAGTAAAGAAGTGTAAATTCATGATGGTAAGTTGGAAGTTCTTTTAGAAGACTTTTATAGAATAACAAGAAAAAAAAAAAGAGATTCTCTTTTCTTAAACTCTCCCTAGGTTAAAGTGCTGAGGATTCAACAATTAGAAATAAACAATATATTCAAATTAAAAAGTGAAAATTTAATATATATTAAATTTCAGATATGTCTCAAATAAGTAAAAAACATTTTTTTTTTTTTGAAAAAAGGGAAAATTCTGCTGTTTGGGGACATTTTCTCATCTCTCATGTCTCATATGTCTCATAGACATATATGTATAAATCTATATTAGATTAAATCTAATATTAAATCTAATATTATCTATATTAGATATATAGATTAGATTAGAAAAATTTACAGACATTTTTCATATAATCATAGTAAGAATAATCAAAATGAAGTTAATAACTACATTAGGTCTATTACTGAGAAACACTGACAGAATGTTTAATAATTTATTTTGTTTGAGGGGGTATGCTTTGCAAAGTAACATTATAATTCTCATATCACATGAGAACTACTGAAACAAACTGCAGGCCATGAGTAAGTAAATAATAGACAGTAAATAAAATGTTATATCATATACAGTAGAGATAAATATTTACAATCGTATGACCTGGACAATTTACATCACAGAATCATGTAGGAGTCGGTTGAGAATATTACCATTATTGTTTTTCCAGTGTTTAATCCTGAAAATAAAATAAAATAAAATATGAAATAAAATAAAATAAAATAAAATAAAATAATAAAATAAAATAAAATAAAATAAAATAAAATAAAATAAAATAATAAAAAAAGATAAAGATAAAATAAATTCAGGCTTTGAAGAAGAAGTATGGTTTCTCAATGTTAAAGACAATTTAGCAAGGCAACCAGGTAATTCGAGGTGACCTAGCTTGAGTCAAAGGTAAAAATAAGGAGAAAAAAAAAAACTGCTAGGGAATTTAATTAATAAAGAATTAAATGATTAAATTATAGCCACTGCTAATCACCATAGTTTTACAGAAAAAAAAGGGTTTGTTAAACAAATTATACAATTTCAAATTATACATCTGTCCTGGTTTCAGGTAGGACAGAGTTAATGTTCCTCCTAGTAGCTGGCAGGGTGTTATGTTTTGGATTAGGATGAGAAGAGCGCTGATAACATGCTGATGTTTTAATTGTTGTAGAGCAATGCTTACACCAAGCCAAGGACTTTTCAGCTTCTCGCTCTGTCCTGCTAGCGAGCAGGCTGGGGGTGCAGCAGGAGCTGGGAGGGGACAGACCCAGGACAGCTGACCCAAAGTGGCCAAAGGGGTATTCCATACCATCTGACGTCATGCTGAACAATATATAGGGGTGGCTAGCTGGGGTGGGGGGGCTGGCTGCTCGGGGATAGGCTGGGCATCGGTCAACGGGTGGTGAGCAATTGCATTGTGCATCACTTATTTTGTACACATTATTACTATTATTATTATTATTATTATTATTGTTATTAATTTTCCTGTCTTAATAAACTGTCGTTATCTCAACTCACAGGCTTCACTTTCCCGTTTCTCTCCCCCATCCCGGAGAGGGAGGGGGGAGGGTGAGCGAACGGCTGTGTGGTGTTTGGCTGCCAGCCGGGCTAAACCACAACAACATATAATTGATAATGATAGATGCACACTGATGAAACAGTTTCTTGTAAGGTGTTTGTGACAAAGTACTGTATATTATCTGGCATAAAGATTAGCAGTATTTGAAATCAGTAATGTAAACATTAAACAGATTATAAACCAGGTGACACATCTCAGGAAGCTGTTGATAATTGAAATGCATATTCTAATGTGAATTTCTAGTGACATCCCATAGGCATGGTAACTTCCAACTTTTTTGAATGTTTAATCAGTGAACCAGAAGAAAACACAAAATCCCTGCCAGTAAAATGTTCAGATGAAAACACTAAATGAATGACAAAATATGGGGAGACATGAATCTTGGAAAACTGAGACAGTTCAGACAAAAAAATAATTTATTAATCAAATTCTGTGTCCTACATCTGTGAACAGGCAACGTAGACCACATTTACAGATTGAGAAACTAACTTGCAAAGCAGAGCCATAATAAACCATACACAATGGAACTTAAGAACTGTGTAAAAGGGTTAAAATAGCATGATTCTTGACTGTCTGAACAGTAGAGTAGTATACAGAACTCAAAAAATCTCTCTCTCTTTTTTTTTTTTTTCTTTTTCCTTGGGTATGCTACTGGACTTCAGAAACACTTTCTGTACTCCTCTTACCACTTCTGTGAAAAGACAATAAAATATTGGAAATATTGGAACAGATAAGTAAAAAGCCACAAAATCACACAAGGTTTATAGGCAATGCTGGGAAAAATAAATAAATAAATAAATAAAAATAAATCAGACCGCTGTATTTATTTGGCTTACTGGAAATGAGACTAGAAGGTGACTTGACTATAGTAAGTCATTGTCTTCACAGAGAGAAAATACAAGTTCTGACAAGCTCCCAAACTGCACAAAGAAAGGCAGAACAATCTTATACATGGACAGTAAAGCTGTCCTTGTTCAAACTGGTAATCAAACACAACACTTCTTCAAGTGAGGGTAGTCCTTTTAAAAAGATAGTGTTGAATCTCTTACTGTCTTCATGTACATCTTCATGGCCAATCAGACCTTGCCAAAGAAAGTAAATATGGAGAATTATGCAGCCTAAAGCAGGCAAAATATTAGACCAGGTGAGCTAAGATTACCATGTTGTCTCACAAACCTATGAATGTCTTGCAAAAAATACACATTGATTGCTGAAGCTCAGCTAATCCATCTTTTTCTTGCTTTATCCTGAAACTTCTAGACAGCAACCCCTAGGGCTAACAAGCATAGCTTTCAAAAAGATGCCATATTACGTATTCCAGTTGAGGTTGTGGAGATACACACCATGTCTACCAGCACAAGGAAGAATGAGAAAGAGAAGACGGGAACAAGGCTTTGCAGGAAAGCTCTTCCATGGCTCAGACAGCTTGTGTGTCAGGACCTTTCAGAGAGTAATTCTATAATTCTTTTTTGGGGGGTTAAAATAATTTCAGTTTTCCTTTCTTGCCTTACTTTATTAGACAGCAGTGCCCACTTAAAACAGGATTTGATCTCACAAATTTCCATTGCAAAAAAATATTTTGTCTGGTGAGGTAATTCATGTCTCTGTTTTTTTGTTTATTTGTTTGTTTGGTTTGGTCCTATTTTCTTGTTGGGGCCTGCAGTGAGGTAATGACTTTAGACTGGAAAAGTTAACTCCATAGGTTCTTCTGCAGTCTCTGAAGAAAAATGGTACACTGTGACTCAAAACAAGATCCCAACTTCAGTACAATTATGCTTGGGAAAAGCCTGTTGAGAGTTCTGAATAACCCAACTTCTCTCAGCCAAAGTCAGCTCAGTGCTGTCCTTTACCTTTCTCCCCATTGGTCACAGGAAGACGCCAAAGTTGAGAGCTTAGTCATTCTATCCTCTTTATAAAAGGTATAAAGCTAAGGTACTAAGCTTCCTACTCTTCAACTGGATGCCTAAAGATATAGGTATGAATCAATTCAGTCTCAAAGATATGGGAGGGCTGTATTTTTGTTGTTGTTTAGTGGTGGTGGTGGCGGCTAGTTGTGTTCTCCGTATGTTTCAATGCTTCACAGCATTTTAAAGGAAGTTGCTCATTAATTAAAATAAGTAAAACGTACAGCAGCTATGCAAATATCAGAATAGCTGCAAATTAATAAGCCATTTATTTTCTTAAGAGAGAAAGTCTCATATTCTTAAGCTAAATGTCACCATCAGTTCTGTTTTTTTGTATTTGATTGTCGTGTGAAAAATAAAGTTAAGAGTTGTCCTGGACAAGACACAACTGACAAGCTCTTCTGTCTTAGGGAATCAACATAACTATCATAATGTAACATGTTATGTATATATGTAACCTGCCATAGTTTAGAGAAACGTAAATGCCTACCAAAACAAAGTGAATATAAGCAGTCATTGATGACAATGATGGCACTGAAAAATTAAAAATCAGTACATTTGACTGAATATATACAGTATTTTTTTTTCCCCAAGGGGTCTTGTAAAGTCAATAATCATACCCTGTTTTTTTTTGTTGTTGTTGTTGTTTTGTTTTTTTAAGCATGTATGCCTTTTCTTTCATTGAATAGGATAACAAATGTCTAAAAGAGAAAATAGAAAGAATATTAAGTCTCTTGCCATGTCAAACACACTTTCCTTGAAGACATATTTACAATCTACATTTTCTATTTTGTTGTTAGAATGATGCTCTCTGTATTAACAATTTAAACAATTCATCTGATAGATATCTGAAGCTGCAATCTAGATGCATGTACTCTATTGTATTTTCACTCAAGCTGATCCTGGCCTTGAGACTTATTGAAATGTATGACATCTGGTATTTAGTTTTAAGTATCATTAAATAAAATACAGTTCCAGCATGCTGACTGTTAATTATTATTTTATACCAATAATTTTATATTTCAAAAAAATAGATATATATTAAATATTGACTAAATTGGTCATTAATAATGAATTTATTTTATATTTTTATGCTGAGACAAATATTTTTTAGTAAAGAATGTAATATATAAATGCTCTGTAAGACCTCTGCCTATTAAGAGTCAGTTTAGGACCAAGTGTATCATCAAGAAAGTGTTTGTATGAGAAAAAATGAAAGAGAGGGAGACTTAAGGTTTTCATTTTACTTTTCTGCATTCCAGCTCTATCCTTTTCTCTAAGAGCAAGATTTCAAGGAAATAAAATGTTCTTTTTTACTCTACAGAAACAGTAAGCCTGGCATTCCCACTCACTGGGTTAGCAAAGGACACTTTTTGTTATCATGGATGTATTGTTTCTGTTTTCCTCTGGTCATTGCTGTCTCCCTTCTTAGACCCTTTTTCTTCTGCTCCTGCTGCTTAGTAGACTCTGTATAAGGAAATAAGAAAGGGACGGGAGAAAGAATACTTCCTTTTACTTTGACTCACTGTTTAAAAACATCTACTTGTTCTATGAGAACATCATCAAGCATAAATTCTAACATTATTGCTAGGCATCAGGAAAAGATTCACTAAGAGATAAGACACGGTAACAGGAAAATTTTCCCAGATGATCCAATAGAAAATGGTATGCATAATAAAATTATGCTTGATCAGCAGGCATACACTATTTCAGTGAATACCAACTTCTAACAGCCTTTTGATCATAGCAAACCTTGTTATTCCCTCCCAGCAGAATATTCTTTACCTCTGCTGTGTTTCATAGTCAAAATAGCTTAGTGATCAAAAAGAGCCATTTTCATTTCTGACATGCAGAAGTTTTTGCCATTAATCTGGGAAGAAGTAGTTGTTGCAATTTTTTTTTCCTTCTGAAAGTATAAATAATACTTTATTTTTTATTTTTTCCCATCTTTCCTTTGAGCAGGAAGGAAGAGGTTCTTTTTGTCTAACGCATATTCTAGGGAATAGTACCAGCATGTCTATCACTTTCTGCCAGAGACATAGCAAAAACATGCAGTCTGCATAAACAAAAATAGCTGTGTCCCAAGAAGCATGTTTCCCATCAAACTCACCTTGCTTGACACCTTCAGTGCCAGCTGGAAAGACTACTAGATGTTTTGATCTCACTGTGCTTTTCTCTCAACTCTTACATCTTCCATCCTAATTTGCTGTTTGTATTTTCTTGATAGTATATACAAGATGACAACCATTCTGAATAGTGTTTGCTGATTTGACATCCACTTTGACTGCTTAATGAAAGCTTGTAATAACCTCACAAAAATTCAGTGAAGTTAAGTTTTTGATTGAAACAGATCACACAAGATGTATGAACTAGCTGGTTGGCAGCAAGGTTGGCAACAAGGCTTGATTAAAGGTAAAAGGATGCTGTTAAGCAAAAGAAACCGTAGGCTGTATGTCAGGGAAATTTATACTTAAATGAGTGTAAGACTAGAATTGACTCCCAAGTGAAATGTTTCAAGAAGCATTGTGTGACTAAGTTAAAGCAAATTATGCAAAACACAGACTGTAGGGAACATTTTTTGCAAATTAATTTTTATCTCTAATTTCCAGGGCTAAGAATATACATGATACAAGCAAATCCTATGTGGTATAAGTGGCAATTGGACCATGTTCTTCTAATGGATTGTCATTTGTATCATTCTCTTAAGGGAACTTAACAAACAAGGGATTCCATCCTGAAACTATCAAAAGATATTTCTTACTGCCTAGGATATCTGTCTTCAAGGGACCTGAAAATGTGTGAGAAACATTACATGGTAGAACTGCCATTTTCTTCAGTCCTAATCAGCCCAGATCAGTGGGCAGGAAACAAGCTGACATTAAATAACACTAAAAAAAAAAAAAACAAAGACCAAAAAAAAAAGTCATCTAGTAATCTTCTGGATATCTCCTATTACCACAGATTTCTTTCTGAAATTTGGAAGTTCCAGACAATGAAGGATAATTGGTAACCTTGAAATATTTATTGCTTTCCTACGTCATTCACATGAACAGAACAGAACAGAACAGAACAGAATAGAGTAGAGTAGAGTAGAGTAGAGTAGAGTAGAATAGAATAGAATAGAATAGAATAGAATAGAATAGAATAGAATAGTTCAGTTGGAAGGGACCTTCAAAGATCATTGTGTCCAAATGCCTGACCTCATCAAGTCTAACCAAAAGTTAAAGAATGTTATTGAGGACATTGTCCAAATGCCTCTTGAACAGGCATGGGACATCAAACACGTCATTAGGAAGCCTGTTCCAGTGTTTGACCACCATCATGGTAAAGAAATTTTTCCTAATGTCTGAACCTCCAATCAGAACCTCCCTTAGCACAGCTTTGTGCCATTCCCTCACATCCTGTCATTGGTCACTGGGGAGAAGAGATTGGAAGTTGTAGAGAGCAATGAGGTCACCTCTTAGTCTCCCTTTCTCCAGACTAGACAACCCAAGTGTCCTCAGCCTCTCCTCACAAGACATACTTTCCAGACCTTTCACAAATTTTGTTGCCCTTCTCTGGATGCTTTCAAGGATACTTAACATCCTTTTTATACTACAGAGTCCAGAACTGCACGTGATATTCAAAGTAAGGCCACACCAACACAACATATAGTGAGAGAATCACCTCTTTCGACTGAATGGCTATGCTTTGTTTAATATACCCAAAAATTCAGTTTGTCCTTGGCTGCCATGGCACACTTCTGGCCCATGTTGAGCCTACTGTCAACAATTACCCCCAGATCCCTTTCTTCTGAGCTGCTCTTTATCTGCTCATCTCCCAGTATGTACCTGTATCCAGTACTACTCTGTAGCAAGTACAGAACCCAACATTTTCCTATGCTGAAATTCAACTTCATGCTGTTGATGATTGTCCAATGTTGGAATCTATCTATATCCATCTGCAAGGCCTCTCTTCCCTCCAGAGAGTCAACAACACATTCCAGTTTAGTATTAGCAGCAAACTTGCTGAGGATGTATTCCACTCCTGCATCCAGATCACTGATAAAAATGTTGAACAGACTTGGCCCTAAATTGATCCCTGCAGAACACCACTAGTGACCATCCACCAGCCAGATGTAGTCCTGTTCACTAAAACACTTTGAGATCTATCTTTGAGCCAGTACATTGCCTGGCATAACATGAATCTGTTTATCTGGACAATCTGTCCAGAAGGATGCTGCGAGGGACCATACCAAAGGCTTTACTAAAATCCAGAAAGTTTACATTTGCTACCTTCCCCTCATCCACAAAGTGGGTGACCTTATCATAGAAAGAGATCAGATTACTAAGGCACAATTTTTCCTTCATGAATCCATGATGACTATGCTCAATAATAGCTGTGTTCTGTAAATGTCTTGCAATAACCCTCAGGATAATCTTCTGCATAACTTTTCCAGGGTCTGAGTTTAGACTAACAGGTCTGTTGTTCTCTGGGTCTTTTCTCATGCCCTTTTTGTAGGTTGGTACAATGTTTGCTAGCAGGGACCTCCTTACACTCCCACAACCTTCAGTAAATTGTTGAGAATGGCCCAGGTATAATATCCACTAATTCCTTCAGTAGTTCGGGTTGAATCCCATCCGTTTGTATGAAGGTAGGAAGGTTGAGCTGATACAACTGTTCCTTAAAATTTCGGTGACCATAGATGGAAGTCACTGCTCTCCTCCAACTCCGAGGACCAGGCAGCCCCAAATCTGTCATTAGTATTAAAAACTGAGGCAAAGAAGGGCATTAAATGCTTTCACCTTTTCCTCAACCCTACTTGTTAGGTGACCATATGTTTCAAGTATCAATCCACTGTTTCCTTAGATTTTCTTCTGACGTTGATATATTTGTAAAAGCCTTTTCTTGATACCACACTGTCCAGTGTCAACTAAAATTGAGCTTTGGCTTTTCTTGTTTTCTCCCTACAGATTTGTACTGCGGCTCTGTACTCTGAATCCAGACCTTGATATTTCAGAGTAATATTTTCTTTTCCTGCCCTAGTCCTAGGATGAGTTCCCTGTTCAGAAGTCTTCTGCCCTTCTTATTTGACTTATTTTACAATGGGATTGCTGTCTCTTGGGCTTTAAAAAGGGGGTTGTTGTAAAGCGACAAACTCTCATGGACCCCTAAAACTTTTAGAGCCTACTCCCAGATGACACTGCTAATGAGCTCCCTGAAAAACTTAGTTTTCTCTCTTAAAGTCAAGGATGACAACCCTGCTGACCTTTTTTTCTTTTCACACCAAGAATTTTGAACTCAACTATTTCAAGACTGCTGTAGCCATGAGTGTCACCTACCATCACATCACCCACAAGGCCTTCCCTATTCTCAAACAACAGATCTAGGAGGGCACCTTTCCTAGTTGGCTCATTCAGTACTTGTCACAGGAAGTTATCTTAGACATGTTTTAGGAATTTCTCAAACTTACTTGTCATGGTAGTATAATATTCCCAGTTTATAGGAAGTTGAATTCTCCCATAAGAATGAGAGCAACCAATCCACAGATTTCCCTCAACTGCCCATTGAATAGCTCATCCATGCAATCGTCCTAGGTGGGTGGTATATAGCAGACACCCATGATGATATCTGCTTTGCTATCATCACCCAGAGGCTCTCTACCATGTCATCTATAAAAACAAGGTCTGTAGAGTCTAATCTCTCTTATATACCGCACATCTCCACCTCATCTGCCCCACCTATCCCTCCTGAACAGCCGATAGCCCTTTATCCCTACACTCCAGTCGTGGGACTTGTCCCACTAAGTCTCATTAATACCAGTGATATCATAACTCTGGGAAAGGAACAAAGCTTCCATTTGATCCTGTTCATTCCTCATACTGTGTCCATTGGTATACAAGCATTTCAGATGTGCTCTTGAAACTGCAGTGCTGCCTAGAGCACCATTAGCCTTGGCACCTTCAAATGGCACCATACCGTTCCTTGGCTTTACTTCAGTGTTCCTAATGGTATCTCCCTCCCGCATCAGTCCTAGTTTGAAGCCCTGTCAACCTCACTGGGTTACTGGCCAAGAAACTTTTCCCCTATCAAGACATGTTGGTCCTGTCAGTCCCCAGCAGTCCTTGCATCTAGAAAACTCTTCCATGATTATAAAAACTTCTGGCAGAGGCATCAGTTTTGGAGGCAGGCATTGATGACTTGGGTTCACCTGCTTCATTCTGTCTCTCCCGATTACTAGGAGGACTGAGGAAAACACTATCTGTGTTCCTGACTCTTTCAGTTGTCTCCCCAGGACCCCAAAATTGCTTTATATAGACCTCAGTCTTCCTGTTGCTACATCGTTGGTACATTGTAAACTATTCCAAGAATTCAATTACCTTCTAGACCTTGCTTATTACAGCTATCTTTGCAAACTCAGAACTACATCAACTCTCATGAAGAAGGATCTATAGAATTCTTTGGAAGAATAAGACTCTTAAAAGTACAAGCAACCTTTCACACACACACACACACATGCAAAGACACAGGAGTAGTAAACTAATTTGTTCTGATGTTTTAAAATATTTAATTAAAAGAGGGGCCATGAACCTGAGCACTATGTTTAGCTCTCTGCTAACACGAACGCTCATATACCTCTTGATATCCTGAGAGTTATCACAAAATATATTTGTTTTATTTGTCCTGCTGCTTTCTTCAGACTTTTTTTTTCCACAGCTTTACTATGCTGATTACTATAAACCTACTAGTTGCCAGTCTAAATTAATTCATTTATGGACATTCAGTTCTTATGTCAGCATTGTTCTTTTTTATAGGTAAGTTGTCTTCTCTGGTGTTTTACTCTTGTAAAATATTTATAGAAAGGAAGCACGTTTTGCTTTTGGTCTAGATTCTGTTAAGCTAAATAAATCAACTCTTCTCTTACAATATCCAGGTTCATGATGGCAAATATTATTGATGTGTTTTTCTGAATGTTGATTTCCATAACAGTTCACAGAGTCTTGTACAACAGCATTAATACTTCTGATCTCTCTTGGCAACATCTGAATGTGATAGATCATACAAATATACTTTTAATTTAGTAATTCTAGATCTTTTTCCCTGTCTCTCATTTCTACCTGTGTTACCCAGTTTAGAACAGATCTTTTTTTCTTAATATTTCCTATATGCCTAATCTTCTGATCTGTTCCACTATTTTTTCATCTCATTTCTGTTAACTCAGTGCTAACAATATCCCAAATCCTCTTTTATGGCATAGACATAACTGAGTCTTAGATATGCTCGCTTCTTGGTCAGATCTGATTCAGATTCATCTGATAGGTTCATGCGCTAATGACAGATAAAGAAAGCAATTAAGCTGCTGTGGAAGTCATATGCGCTTTGATGCATCATAAGATCTATCTAATCAAAAGCTATTTTTATTCTCTGAAGTTAGCTTTTAAGGTAGCTTGATGCTAAGCTTGAGATCAGCTGTAAAAAGAAGGCTCATACTTCCACTCTTAAAACAGCAGAACAATCAATTACCCAGCTGCAAATGAATGTAAAACTACTCACATTCTTAAAAGTCAAACGTAATATATTCAATTGTGACTTTTCTGTTTCAACCATTTGAAGATGTAGCTCCCAAAGAGATGTGGGTGAATCTTGCTTAGCATTATTAAAAATAAATGTTTTATTATCACAGGTCTCACTTAAGTTTTGTATAGAGGAAACAGTGGAAACTCTTTGTAGGAAATGGAAATGGCTGAATAGGAATTGTGATTACAGGGCCTCCTAGGACTTATTTATATCTTGAGTTAATAGTAAGGGAGAGATGTAGAAAGATCACTGTTTTTGTCATCAAATTGTTTTGAGTTACTCTTGTTTCACTTGAAACAGATAAACAGATCAAGCAGTGCTTCTTTGTGGCCAGCATCACCTTTTTCTCTTTTATGCACGTATTCACAAAGGACATATTCTGTAAAAATCAATTTCCAGGATTCCTACTGGTGTGCATAAAACAGCTGTGTCATAATATGATAAAATGTAGATTTGAACTGAGAACAGGAGATGTGGGACTTCAGTCTTCTTCATTTAAGTAATTTCAGGAAAACAGAAATTGTCATGCTTGGGAGGATTATCAGAACCCAACAGAGAAATATGCACTGCCTCTTGCTTCCCACTAGGATGCCAGAGAACCCACAGTAACAGATTTAGAATAGAATCATAAAATCACTTAGGTTGGAAAAGACCCTTAAGATCATCAAGTCCAACCATCCACCTACCTACCAGATCCACCACTAAAACATGCTTTTCTTTAGCATCACATCCACAGGTTTCTTAAATATCTCCAGGTATGGCAACTCCACAACTTCCCTTGGCCGCCCATTACAATGCTTGATCACCTTCTCCATGAGGAAATTCTTCTTAATAACCAACTGAAACATCCACAGCATAACTTGAGTATGTTTCCTCACGTCCTCTCATTTGTCACCTGAGAAGAGACTGACAACCACTTCACTACATCCTCCTTTCAGGTAGTGGTAGAGAGCAATTAGGCCTCCTCTCAGCTTCCTATTCTTCAGTCTAAACAACCAGTTTTTCAATCACTCCTTATAAATCTTGTTTTCTAGTCTGTTCACCAGCTTCATTGCTCTTCTCTGAATGTGTTTCACCAACTCAGTATCTTTCTTGTAGTGAGGGGCCCAAAAATAAACACAGTACTTGAGGTGTGGTCTTGCCTATGCTGAGTACAGCAGGACAATTGACTTCCCTAGTCCTGCTTGCCACACTATTTCTGATACAAGCCAGGATGGCATTGGTCTTCTTCACTGGCCTTCAAATCCAGGCCCTTTTCTTCTGGGCAGCTTTCCAGCCACTCTTCCCCAAGCCTATTACTGCTGCACGGGGTTGTTATGACTCAAGAGCAGCACTCAGCGTTTAGCATTGTTGAGTGCCATACAATTGGACACGGCCCATCAATCTAGCCTACCTCTCTGCAGAGCCCTCCTACCCTCAAGCAGATCAACACTCCCCTGCAACTTGGTGTTGTCTGCAAACTTACTGAGTGTGCACTCAATCCCCTCACTGACAAAAATGTTACCTAAAACTTGCCCCAGTACTGAGCCTTGCCTAACACCAATGGTGACTGGCTACCAACCAGATTTAACTCCATTCACAATGATCTTTTGGGCCTGTGCGTGCAGCCAGTTTTTCACCCAGTGAACTGTACACCTGTAGCCAACTTCTCCAGAAGAAGGCTGTAGGAAACAGTATCAAACACTTTGCAAAGTCTAAGTAAACACCATCCACAGTCTTTCCCTTGTCCACTAAGCAGGTCATCTTGTCGTAGAAGGAGATCAGGTTAGTCAAGCAGGACCAGCCTTTCTTAAACCCATGCTGGCTGGGCCTGATCACCTGTTGTCCTGCATGATGTCCTGTATGTATACTGTATGTATACTGTACTGTATGATGACACTCAAGATGATCTGCTCCATGATCTTCCCTGGCAACAAGGTCAGACTGATAGTCTTGGTTTGAACCCAGAACAATTTTATTTATTTTTTTTTTCTGGCTGCCTTGGAAATAAGGATTTCTAACCATACCATAACTCATTTATTTGGAATTTTCAAAAGATATGGTCAGGATTTGTCTTAACTCTACACTTACATAGTGGGCAAGTAACATTCATAAAATATTTGTGTGTTTTTTTGACTTTCAGCATGTGAATTTTTTGATAGGTGGTTTGTTGGTGCTGTACCACATATTATGTAATAAATGCTGCAACCTGTACAGTGAATTCAGAATTTGAATGATTAGCCTTTTCTTTCCCTGATCCTCTTACGCAGAAAAGTCGTGTAAAGCTTTTTCAGCAATAGTAAAGGAAACTTTGTGAGCTACAAAAGTAGGCAGAAAGAAATTAAAGGATTGCCTTCAGTCACACACACTAAGCTTTCAATTCTGTAATCTGCTTTTCAAGATTTAAGCAAATCCAATTGAACCCTCTGGAATGAATTCAGAGGTATAGTGACCCTGAATACTTGTGGGATTGAGATACAAAGTTTATAAAAAGCTATAAAGAAATCATTCCTTTTATATTTATTTATTTATTATTTGTCAATAAGCAGCATTTACTCTTTTCTTCAAAAGCAAATTTTTACTTTTGCAAAATAGGTGCAAAGTGTCCTCATTTTCATTTAGTGAAGCTTTGTGTTTTCTTTGCATTAGAATATCTAAATGCCAAAAATGCAAAAACCACTCACAAAGATGATCCTTCCTCCCCAGTCTTATGGAGCCCCCCTCCAAAAAGTAAGTAGGCCCAAGACAGAGCTACCCGAGTACACACTAGACTGGTGTAAATGACTGAAGTTTCTACAGGGCTGATATTACGGGCAGTAGTATCCTGGAAGAAACAGGAATCTGTTTGAGGGTGTAGTGGGTTTATGTGGCAAGGTTTGGGAGATGCATAGGGGTGCCTTCTCCCATAAGAATCTAGAACCTGTCCCATGTTAGGTAAGGGACCCAACATCTAGCCAGAGCTGAGCCAATAAGCTACACTGTTTGCACCTCTGTGAAGGCAGATTGAAGAACGGGGGAAAAAATAAAAATAAAAATGCTGCAAAACAGCGGCTGGGAGAGAGAGAGGAGTGAGAAACAGCCCTGCAGCCCCCAAGGCGTGTGCAGCAGGAGGGCAGGAGGTGCTCCAGGCATGCAGCAGAAGTTTCCCTGAGGCCTGTGGAAAGGCCCCTGGTGGAGCAGGCTGTCTCCCTGCAGCCCATGGGTCCCACATGGAGCAGATCTCCACGCTGCAGCCCGTGGAGGAGCCCCCGGTGGAGCAGGTGGATGTGGCCTGGAGGAGGCTGCGGCCCATGGAGAGCCCCCGCAGGAGCAGGCCCCGGGCCGGAGCTGCAGCCCATGGAGAGGAGCCCACGCAGGAGCAGGTGGTCTTGGGGGAGCTGCCGCCCGTGGGGGACCTGTGCTGGAGCAGTTTGCTCCTGGGGGATGGATGGACCCCGTGGTATGGAGCCATGTGGGAGCAGTTCTTGAAGAGCTGCTGCCTGTGGGCAGCCCCCGCAGGCTCAGTTCAGGAAGGACAGCATCCCGTGGGAGGGACCCCACGTGGAGCAGGGGCACAGAGTGACCGTGAAGGAGTGGCAGACACAAAGTGCTATAGACTGACTGCAACCCCTGTTCCCCCGTTCCCCTTTGCCACTCAGGAAGAGGAGGTGGAAGATGGTGGATGGGGGGGGAAGGTGTTTTTGATTTCCTTCCTTTGTTTCTCACTTCTCTACCTCGTTAGTAATAGGCAATAAATTTTACTAATCTCTCAACTCTGAGTCTGTTTTGCCCATCACATTAATTGTTGAGCAATCTTCCCATCCTTATCTCAGCCCTTGAGCCACTTATCATCATATTTTCTCCCCCTTTTAATTTGAGGAGGGGGAGTAAGAGAGCGGTTGTGGTGGAGCTCGGCTGCCCACCTGAGTAAAACCACCACAGAGGAAAAAAATGATCTCAATGTTACTGTATCATTAAAGGCCTCTAAATTTAAAACAAATTCTTAGATTGACCATTGGTACAAATGAAAACCAGAAAAAGACAGAAAAGACAACCAGTATGACTGATGAGATACCTCTTTATAAAGAAAATTGAGAAATTCAATATAAGGAGCAGCCCAAATTTCTTGATATGCTAAGGAGGTATTGTCTTGCAAGAAGAGTTACAAAAACTGGGAAAAAATAATCAAAACAATATGAGTAGTCTGTGTGAGTTTATTAGATATGAATTTGGTCTAACAGTCTTTTTTCTTACTTTCTGTACTTACTGCCTGTGCAGCATTTGCTTTTCTGTATAAGTCTGGACATAGTAAGTCTGGCCATTATCTATGAGTCTGCTGGATGTTATAATATGAAGATTGAATAGATTCTACAAATCTATTTTATTTTCTCATGTTTCACTCTGAGAACAGTCTGTATATTATGACTTTGTGTTGTCACCTCTTTTGCTAAGGAAAACTGGTAACATTATAGAAATATAAACACTTAGCACTTACTGAAACACCTGACAGCTTATTATGACAAATCACAATCAAACACAGATGCTTACTCAATTTAGAGCCAATTTCACAGTGTTTTGGTTATGTTAATATAAAACAGTTATATTAAGTAGTTGGCTGATTATTATGAAAAACGTACATATCAGACCACTATTTCAGCCAAAGCAAATGCAGGTATGATTAATGGAATTAAACTCAAATAAATTGCATAATATTCAGATCTTTTACATTTCTTATCTGAACTTTAACATATTTTCAAAAACAAACAATGACAATGGTCTTTCTATTTGAAAGTTTGAAGGCTATTATTGAACTTTAGTCAACCTTTTCTCTTTTTTCTTTTCTCTTTTTTTTTTTTTTTTAATTAAAAATGTGGGCTGCAGACAGGAAACAGTATGAAATTTGTGGAAGAATGAGACATGAGAGAAAAATGATTACTTATTTGGCTGGGAGTGTTTGCAGCTGGATTCTCCGGCCTAATTTGAACAAGCTCTTTTCTTTTTATGAGGCAAAAACAGGAACAAATGGTTTGCACTCTAAAGTCCTAATGACAAGCACTTGAATATGAAAGTGTTGACCTTTGCTCTGTGCATGGAATTAGGAGACTGAAATTGCTGTGACTTTCTTTTCCCACTATCATAATTGAACATGTTGAAAAATGGTTCTCTTATGTTTAAAAGATACATCAGAGGATTTATTCCACTGAATAAAACTGACTCATTATGATAAACTTTAAAAGATCAGAAAGTCAAGATTAGACTTCAATAGCCTTAAATACATGAGAGAACAGCAATATAATGAAAAAGGTTCAGGTCTTAATCTAAGGATACCTCTAAACAACCTACATCTCTACCAGTGCAGAAGAGAGTTAGCATACGCCTATAGACCTGCACTTCGTGCCTAGCATTTCCGATGGCTATTTCAATGTTCCAGTTAAAAACAATATAATGCAATTACATGATTATGGCCATACTAATGCAGTCACTGCAGCAAATATCATCAATAAAAAGGTTATTTATTTATTTATTTATTTATATATTTTTAAGGAAACATTCTCACAGCTAAAAGGGCAGAAATTTAATGAGTTCTCTAAGTAATTTGGTCCCATTACAATGTTCCTTTTCATAGCTAATGACTACATTTGCAGATGATATGGGGTTATGCAGTTCAAGACGGTTTAAAATAGATGAAGAGAAAGAAACATAGAAAATTCTCAATTTCAAGTGATTCTGACTGTAAGCCAGGTAGGTACTCAGTATATTCACTGTCAGAGCAAAAAGATATAATACATTAGTATCACACAAGACCAATTATTGTCACAAGCAATTTCTCTGTTACAAGAGACTCCAGGGTGGCTAATTCAAATATGGAAACCTATCATAAATATCTACAATACATCAGTTGAATCATCACTCATGTAATGATTCAGTCAACTTATGGAGGATGCCGTTCCTTGTTGCCTATCAATCTGAAAGACTGTTTTTAATGGCAGTGGGGATATGTATTTTTTAAAAAAGTCCTACTATCTGGGGGTTCATTTGTAGATGTGGATTTTTGGTTGTTTCTTGTTTGTTCGTTTGTTTGTTTTGTTTTGTTTAAGTGGTATTTTTTTTTCCTTTTTTTTCTCCCAAGTAAATAGTTTTGTGAGCTGCATTAAAAAAAAAAAAAAAGTCAGGTCAAAAAGGTGATTCTCCCTCTCTACTACACTCTCATGAGACCTTGGAGTGCTGAGTCATGAGACCTTGGAGTACTGGTCATGAGACCTGGAGTACTGAATTCAGCTGAGGGGACCTGCAAGCAGGTACAGAGGAGGACCACAAGGATGATCAGAGGACTGGAGCACCTCTCCTGTGAAGAGAGGTTGAGAGAGTTGGAATTGTTCAGCCTAGAGAAGAGAAGGCTCTGGAATGATCTTCTAGTACTTAAAGGGTGCCTACAGGAAAGATGAAGAGTGACCCTTTATTAGGGAGTGCAATAATAGGTCAAGAGGTAAGGGTTTAAACTTAAAAGAGGATAGATTAGAATAGATATTAGGAAGAAATTCCTTATTTTGAGTGTGGTGAGACGCTGGAACGTGTTGCCCAGAGAAGCTGTGGATGCCCCATCCCTGGAAGTATTCAAGGCCAGGTTGGATGGGGCTTTGAGCAACCTGATCTAGTGGAAAGTGTCCCTGCCCAAGGCACAGGGCTTGGAACTAGATGATCTTTATGGTTTCTTCCAATCCAATCATTCTATTATTCTATGATTCTATGATGAAGAAATAGTCTTCTACATTTTGCTAGACGCTGAGAAAAAAAAAATATTAACTTTGATGGAAGCCAGATACGGAGAACAGTGTATCTTTATTGTGAATATAATAATATGAGTAATTATCAGATGACAAAATTTAAACTATTCCAATATTTAAATAGATTTTAGTCAAATTCCAGTTTTAAAGGAAGGTAATAACTGTGAAGTTTGTAGATTTATTTGGATTAATGGGGATTTTTGAGTTTCTCCAGTGTATCACAATAATGAAATGGAAAAAAAAAATATTGTCCTGACAATACTAGCACTTATGTCTTTTACTGTTAATGTTTGTTGTGCTTTCTTCTCTGGAAGCCAAATGATAGGGTCACAGATGCAAGCTGAATGGACCACCAGAATACAAATGTTTTACAAAAAATAAGGATAAAAAGTACTTCTTCTCCTATTTGCTATTGGGAAATGCAAGTACAGACAATTCAAAACTTTCTTTTAACAGCTATTACCCTTTCTTTACTTCTCTTTATTTCTGAAAGCTCTTTACTCTGAAACAATGTCACTCATGCTCTGCAACCCCCATTTATTTGAATTATCCTTAAACATCTTGGTGAAAGGACTGACTTCCATCTCTAAGCAGAATTAAAATAAGGACAAGAGTTGGCTGAGTGTACTGCAAAATACCTTAATATAGAAGATTCAGTATTTTGATATCATTACCTTTTCCAAAAGGTTACAAGTGTAAGATTTCATGAAAGAGATATTAGACAAAAGATAAAATTTTACCTTCTGTCACTACAGTCAGATGACCTTGGCTGGCCAACAGGTGCCTGCCAAGCCATTCTTACGTTCCCCCTCCTCAGCAAGATGGGGGAAGAAAATACAGTTGAAAAGCTGGTAGGTTTTCATACTAGGACAGGGAGATTACTCATCTATTACAATCATGGGCAAAACTTAATTTGGGGAAGATTAATTTAAATTATTGCCAATTAAAAATAGTGTAGAGCAGTAAGAACTATAAACAAATAAGCACACCTTCCCCCAAATCCTATTCTTCCCAGGCTCAATTTCAATCTAAATTTTTCTGCTTCCTCTCCCTGAGCAATGCAGGGGGATGGAGAATGGGAGCTGTGGTCAGTCCATAACAATTCATTTTTGCCACTCCTTCTTCCTCATGCTCTTCCACTGCTCCAGCATGGGGTCCCTCCAACAGTACTTCAGGAAAAACTCCAGTATGGTATTCCCATTAGCTGCAGTTCTTCAAAAACTGCTCCAGCATGGATCTGTACTACAGGATGCAATTCCTCAGGAATGGACTGCTACAGCGTGGGCCACCCACAGGGCATGGGCCACCCACAGGGCACACCTCCTGACAGACAACTTGCTCCTGTGTTGGCTCTCCACAGGCTACAGCTTCCTTCAGGTCACGTCCACCTCCACCAGGTGTAGCCTAGATATATGATCTGACATGGCACACCATAGGCCGCAGGCTGACAGCCTCCTCCACCATGGGCCTCTCCATGGGCTGCAGGGGAACTTCTGCTCCAATGCCCTGAGCACCTCCTCCCTTTCCTTCTGCACTGACCTTGGTGGCTGTAGGGATGTTTCACTCACATTTTCTCACTCCTCTCTCCCAGCTGCTGTCATGCATCAGTTTTTATGCTTTCTTAAATATGTTATCACAGAGACACAACCACTAGTGCTCACTGGCTCAGGTTTGGCCAGTGGTGGATTCCTTTTCAAGCTGGCTGGAACTGTCTCTGTCTCTGACACACAATAAGAATTTGTGTGTATGCATATGATCACACATACATGCATATGTGTAGATGTATACATGTATGTATGTGTATATAAAATTATTCCAAAACCACCTAATAGCTCACTGTGCTTGTTCATCTAAGTGGTGTAGATTAACAAGGTTTGCATATTACATGCTATTGAGAATTTAATCATAGCTATTGTTGTGGGTTGTCAGGTAATATCTGTGAGTTCTGATCTCCTTGTCTGGGATCTCATATACTCACCAGATGCTTTAGTAGCTTCTATCAGTTCCATCTTTCCTGAAATTCCAGGTACATTCTTTTAAACATACCCTTTCTTATTTCTACATAAGGAAAGATTGCTTCCAAGTTCAATCCCCCCAGGAATGAAACATCAGGAAAGAAAAGAACAGAGGTTTGGTAAAGCAATATATTAACCGCAGTAAACTTAAGTATAAGGATAAACAAATCTCGTCAGAGGAAGTTTGTTTTATAGAAGAAATTACTTAAACAAAAGGTACTACCTCTCTCCCTAAAATTATTTCTTGTTTACATTTTCAGATCATGATGGATAGAGCAACATTAGTAGCATGATAAAAATCCTTGGCTGCATGATGGTTCTGTGAAAATAAATTTAAAATAAAGTAAATTCAGAAATGCTCCATGTCCCTGTTACCTTATTTCCAGATGATGCAACACCTGCATCAGCAAATTAGCAGGGAACAACTAGAAGTGAGAGTGACAGTATTATGCACAACAGAGTCATAAGGACAAGAGATTATTTTTGAATTCTTTTTTCCAGTCAACACATTGCTCAAAGTACTTACTGTCACGTGGAAAGTGCCATGATATACTCCTGTCAAATCTTGTTCCAGGGTCCAGTTTCAAAAGTTAATTATGAGGTGTCTTACCCACTGCTGCATGGTCAAGACGTTTTTCCTTACTTCTGTCTTATTCCATGAAATATCTCAGATCTGCTTGGTTTTCCAATTTATTTTTAATATTTTCACTAAATACGTGAAAAGTAACAGAAATGTTTCCACTATTAATTTTCACTGTCCATATTTCACTACAGTTGTTTTTTTTTTGGTTGGTTGGTTTTGTGGTTTTATGTTTTGTTTTGTTTTGTTTTGTTTTTAATAAAGGAAATGAGAACTCAGTCAAGACCTCATTTCCAACACTGACTACATGTGTTTTGGAGGTCTGTTTATATACAAGTACTTACTGTCTTCCCAGAGAACTACAGAGATCTACCAAGTAAACTGAACTGGTTCTTAAGGAGTGTAAAGTGATGTGAAAAACTGGTTAGGTAGCAAAATCAGATTTATAAATACTAAAAATATTTCCATGCTAAGATTTCATGCAGGAAAGGCTATTCATTGGTATGCAGACATGACAGAAAATAATAATTATTCATAGTACCTTTTTTAAAACTTTATTAATGTCATTGCAACCTGCAGCTATGGAAATTGATTGCAACTTATTTTTCTACAAAAATGATATTCTAAATGTTGTTTTTATTGAGAATTAGAATTTTTAAATGTCTGAAATTTCTGAAAAATTCCAGTTGTTAACACAAAATAATTCCCTTTAAAGAATGAGAAAAAGTGCATGAAAGGATTTATATTTATATATTTTATTCAATTTATATTGCGATACTAATCCTAGATGAGTCTTTATATTCGAGCATAATTGAAGCATTTTATACTATCAAAGTAAAATCTCTAAATGATTTGTTTTGACACTTCACTGTTATAAACTTTGCTGAAATCAGTATGCTTGTGTCTCTTATTGAGATGTTGACTAACTGCATTTTTAAAGTGTTTATCTTAATGTACTTTTGTTGAGTTCTAGAATATTCCACTAACCTTAAATTATTAAATAGACTTTCTGTCTCCACTTCATCTAGCTTTCCTGGCTTTCAGGCCAATTTTCTAACCATATATGTATAAACACTGTTATGTATTCTAGTCTGTTCTACATAGACCTGTTGGCTAGACTTACCGTTTTAAAGTAAGCATTAAAAACTTTTTCTTTTCTGAGGACTAACAGGGAAGGAAGGAAGGAAGGAAGGAAGGAAGGAAGGAAGGAAGGAAGGAAGGAAGGAAGGAAGGAAGGAAGGAAGGAGGGAAGGAAATATAAAATAACCATTTTAGATTAAATAATCAACAAATCAGGAGTTAGAAGCATGCCTATTATAACATTTTCATCACATTTACACCTTTACCGATTATATATCTCAGATTGAATACCCTTAGAAAATTTCAGCTGTTATTTCTCTGGCTTTTTCTGCCAAGCACAGAAGAGAAAATATCTCTGTGTTAAACAAACAAACATACAAACAAAACAAACAAACAAACAAACAAACACAAACAAAAAAGAGTTTTAGTGGCCTTTCATCTGATAAGGTTCCTGAACTGTAGCTGGAGTACTTTGAGGACCTTTCCATTTTGTTTTTCCATGAATAACAGGACACTGGTAGAAACTTAGAACAGTTCTGTTGACAGTTCAGTTAACAGTTCTGTTAACAGAACTATTCAAACTAATTACAGAGATTTAGGACAAGGGACTAGGGAGGCATCACTGAGGGTATGTTTATTGCCCCCAAATAGCTAGTCTGAAAGTGAAAGATATGGAGAATATGGACACAGTATAAATGGCATAGGAAAAAAACTATGTCAGAAAAATAGTCCAATGAGGATAAATCTTCTAAGCCATGCATCATACCACAATCTGGCAATGATCCTGTGAGCCTTATCTAGCTACAGCTGTTGTTGTCTGTCTTTGGAAACAACCTCTGATGCATGTCAGCTCCTTATATGCTGATTCACATAAGGGATAATAATTTCCTCTTGCAACTAGGGGTAGATGTCATTATGAAAGAATTCTATTTTTTTTTGTTTCCTTTTAAACATAGTGACAAAAAAAGATGAGCAAGAGGCAGAAGTAAATTTCATCTGCTGTTTTAGTCTATGAGAATTTACTGGATTACATGATTACATGTTAAAGAGTGTGAAGATCACTTCCCCAGCACATTCTTAGAGTCTTTTTTCAATGAATGGACCTGGATCTTCTTCATTAGAAAGTGACGGAGTCGTATTGGAGGGTTAAGAGACCACCTTATATGTAACCAATGTTAAAATAATAAAAATGCCTTTTTTTTTTTTTTTTTCTGTTTGCTTTTGTGAGCATGAGCCCTTTGGGATCATGTATAAAAAAATTCTCTGTAACTTTCTCTAAGGAAGCGTGTCAAAGCTCTCATATAATCATAACAATGATAGGGAAGTGTCATTTAAAGATGATACTGTATAAATTTGAAGATATTCAGCAAATATTTCCACTTAAAAACCTAATCTTCCCATAGTTCTAAAGAGTGGTACAGCTCTCATTTCTCTGTATTCAGGGAAAAGTGAAAAATGTCTCAAATATTTAGACATACAACAGACCGGGTCCTGAATAATAAAGGACCTGAATGATAAATGACAAATGAAAAATTCTCTCTCTCTCTCTCTCTCTCTCTCTTAACTTCAAATATATATATATATATATAAGTCATATGCTAGGCCTGAAAAGAAAATAAACAAACAAACAAAACAAAACCATAACAACCTTTTTTATACACACACATATATATATATATATATAACTGTTTTTGCAAATATTATATTTTAAACTTTCTTTTTAGGACTTTATATTTTCACTTGTAGTAGCATAGAGTCATGTATCCATTATTTTTTTTTCCGTTTATTCTTAAGCTAAATGTTTGAGAGGTACTTCCTGAGGAAGAAAAATGATTTTAGTCAGGAAGTGCATCATCTGCAGTAAAGAAAATATCGTAGGATTACCTATTTCTCATTCAAAAGTGAACTAGTGGTGAATTTTGAATATGTTAATGAGGCTTTACAGCATCATTTCAAATTAATTTTTTTTCAGGAGGAATAACGAGAACAAAAACTGAAGAATAATGGTTAGTATTTACTTCCTAACATTTTTTTTCCTGTATTCAAGAGAGAACAGAAAATTATGACTGCATTGATTTTTTTTTTTTTCATGGTGAAAGAAAATAAAGCCCAAACTGTCTATATTAGTAAGTGAGTTATTTGGTTATAGCTGACAGCAGTAGAAGCACAGCTATAGTATTTCAAGTATATAAAGTATTCGATAATACTCAACATCTGTACATTGCTGGTATATATTGCCTAAATTCAAATGTTGGAAGAAAGTCTAGCTTCATACAACTGCTTGTGAATGTGCTGTTAGTGCCCTAGCTGTGTATATTTCTTTCCATCATTCATAGCTGTATATGAAGAGAAAAAAACAAAAGTAACAACCAGAGAAGCAACAAGTTCTAGTTAATTTAAAAAGGGGAAAAACATATTTTAACAATTTTGGGAGAAACGTTTACTTTTAAAATTCTAAAGTCAATTTTTGCGTAGAGAAAACTATTCATAACTTCTCTGACAATATACACTAACCTCCTTACATTCATACTTCTTATTCTAAGATATCATTTTCCCATTACTTTAATTAGAGTTGTGTTTTGATTCTGAAAAAGCAACTTAGAGGACAGAATTATTGCAGACCACTAAGTAAATATGTCTTTGCATGTTCTAAAAGCACCTTGTTCAATTTCAGGAACCAGCAGGTAAATAATATTGAGAAAATTAACTCAGTAATATTTTAAAAAAATTGGCACCGCTATGTATGATTGGCATCAATATGTAAAATTGGAGTTTAAACCGGAAAAAATCAGGTTTTGGTCTTCACAGATAACTTCAGAGGAGCAGGAGATTGTTCAAAAGGCAAATTGAAAAAAAAAAAAATATATATATAAGCATATTTTACTTTTTATCATCTTTTGTCTGGAAAATTTTCCTCAGAAATTTGCAGAATTATATTTTGTGTGAAAGTCAAAAAAAATATGCTGTTTTCATTCTGAGTATTGTGACTTAAAGAATTTTCTCAGACTCGAAAATAAATAAATAAATCATGAAAGATAACAGCAAGGAGTACAGACAAAATCTTATTATGAATAAAGAATTTTACTGGCTGCCCTGAAGCTGGCACTCTCCTATGACTCCACCTCTTGTAAGCCATACCTGGGGTGTGGGGAAAGAACAAAACCACCTCATAATTATATTTAGTTAGGTGGAACAAAGTGGATTTCTGTGCTGTGCAGCATGAGCACACCTACTGAGCCACCATCTGCACACAGTCTCTCTATCTAACTACATCTAAACTAGTTCAGTGGCAGGCAAAGAGTTCTCTGCAGCCACAGTATAGTGCAAGGATTTGCTTATTGTTACAGAACCACAAAGAAGTTAACAAGGAAACAATACAACAGAAAATTTCATCTGCCAAGAAAGTGAGATAATTTCATAACTAAGACAGTTTGAAAGAGGCAAAGAAGTTTCTTGTGCATAATGTTCTTTATGGTGACCTCTATCTTGTGTTAGTTTTCCAAACAGACTCTTGTCTGTAGTGGTCTTCATGTCTGTTAGAAGGACACTTTGTCAAGCAGCCATTCCTTGCCTGTCTTTTGATCATTTTTTCTAAGCCCCCATTTTGTGATACCACCACGGGGAATCTGATCCAGATTAAGCTTGTCTTTAGCATTCTGGATTTGAATTCTAGCTACATTCCCTGAATTTGAAAGTAATAATATTCACAATACTATATTGTAGAGACCTTCACTTTATCCAGTGTGTGCTGAAGTCAGTAAGAATATTTTAATGCGTTTTTGTTAGTGTTGTACTGGTTCCTGGGAGAAGCAGTTACCACTATGTGTACACTGGGGTCTTCCTACCGTTGACTTCTTCTGTCATGATATCCCTTCTCACCTGGATGTCTTGTTCCTCATTTGTCTCATTCCATTGATACTCCATTCTTGGCTAGAGCTTCCCATTTTGTTTCTGCTTCTCGCTGTCTGACCCATGGCTCCTAAAGGACTGTCTCATTGTTCTAGTCAAACCCAAGACCCTTCTCTTCCTGCCACTAGCTTCTTAAACATCCACATTTCCTCTTGCTTCCCACAGGTTCCTGTAGCGCCTCCTTGAACCGCTCCTATTTATCTTGTCAGACTGTACCGTCCCTGATACACAAACACATGGAATTGCAGCTGTTCTGTTAAATATTTTAGCTAGTGACAAAGGAATATCAGCTACTTGTCTCATAGTCCTAGAGTAAGAGGTGATTTTGCAGATTATAAATGCCACCTTATTTTTCTATAGGTTTACCTTATTCATTTTTATAATTGTGTAAATAACTATGCTTCTTCAAAATATTAACAGAATCCTCCAGAATGTTCTGGACTGAGGAAAAGAGAGATAGAGAGAGAAAATCAGTATCTTGAGACTAAATTCTTGACTCCCTGAATTACCTAGCTGTTATGCAAGAATGAAAGGAGCAGAGACATGCTGGAGGCTAGTAAGATGATGTAGCAGTTGTTTTGAACTGTAATATTTTACTGCCCATGGGTCAAGCAAGGAGATTCAAGAAACTAGTTCAAGGGGGAACAGACCTACTCGGTCTGTTGAAAGAATATGTAATCTGTCTTTTTCTAAGGGCAAAAAAACAACAACAACAGTTTTTTGTTGTTGTTGTTTTTGTTTTTGTTTTTTTTTTCTTTATTTGGCTTTTAAATTTGATTTTCTTTAAATCCCATGGAATTCATTCACATAAGTACCCCAATAATAACAGCAAAATACATTTAACCATATCCCACTATCTGAAAGAGCATCCTTTTGTTGGAAAAAGCATGGTTTAGACTCTGCTGGAGGATTATGTTGTGAGCAATGCATTTGAATGTTGTCATACCTGAATTTTAACACCAAATTATGGCTCCAAATTTTCCTGGTCAAATGTGAAAAAGCAAAATACAGATTCATTCAGAACATTTTGTCCCTCAGATGTGTACTAGACACAAAGATACATTATTTCTAATTCTTATTTTAACCAAGTTGTGAGGTGTAACATACGAAGCCTTGTAAAAGCCTACTGTCATCATCTTACTATGTTTGAACTTAATTATAAACCCTCAATTTTCCTAATTAGAAGATAATGAAAAGATATGGCAGTCCTTTTGCTGTAAGCAATTTAGCTTCTTCAAGGCATGGCAATGAATCATCCTGTAAGGCAAGTTTCCAAACAAGGTCACATAATTTGTTATACAGAAGGTAAGCACAGGCTTTGTGACTGTAAGGGAAAGGAAGCAGACCTATGCTTGAATCCCAGCATAAAATGTTTGAATAGCATTTTTTTTTTTCCCATAATAACCTGAACTGGAAGACAAAACATGAAAAACTTGTAGTTATGAACCTGTGCACACTGCTGTGAACTGAAGATTTCATGCATGTGGCTGTATTGCTTGAACAAGCAAACTGCCTTTGAAATCAGCATGGAGGTAGGACTGAAATATGTTTTTACTTTCTGAGCTTTCTACCCTCCTTTGTATTTTGTTTCTTCCTCTGAGTAAAAGAAAAGCACTCAAACTTTCTCCTTAGAAGTGTAAATTGCATTTGTTTTTCCAAACCATTCTTTCTCCTTAGAACTAGGTTAACAGACAGAAAGCATGAGCTATTTATTACCACACTCTGTTTTCAGTAAGACCATTGTGAACACGATGGTATGACTATTATGCATTTTTATTTGTCTTCAGATTCTTATTGCCAAAATAGCTTGCTGCTTATAAAATTTAGCAAATATCGGCCAGGATTTCTTGGTCCATTAAAGCCACTTTGCTCCTGGCACAGATTTGGAAGCAGCATGAAAATAAGATAAGTGATTTTTTTCTGTGCAGGACAACTCTGCAGAAATTTGGCAGGCGAACTTTTCTCTTCCTACTTTACAAACCACAGTACAATATATATCTTACCTATTTTTTTCTAAGCTATATCTTCTTCTGTATAGCAGTGAAGCTACGTTATACTGTCACAAGTATACTTTCTCCTTCCCACATAATCACTCATGGAATTTCTTGTTCTCGTGTCATATTCTACATTAAAATGATTTTTGTTCTGGATTAGATGATTTTCCCTACTTCATAAATAGAAGAAAAGACATGTAGATAAGTTATATATGCAAATTAATAATATAAGATTCTATATAGCTTCTATATATAATACATATGTAATTTTATACTAACGCAAACATATTGTTATTTATATACTAATGTGTGTAACCTTAAAATGTTACACAAGCCTTGTTACCAACTTGATGCCAGCAAGATACAAATATTTAAGCATATTAATTCTAACTAATACACTGCATACATTCTAACAAATAAAGAATACTTTTTTTTCTTCTTGAAAGTTATTTTTATTTTAATTTAAAAAGTAAATCAAGTAGCTTATTCCACAATAAAGATTCAGTTGTTGAACTTTAAAGTGAATATATATATATGTAAATGAGATATTTATAAAAATGAGAAGTAATAAAATATTAAAATATTACTATTTTAAAAATGAAATTAATATAAAATGATTTGACAGTGATATTTGTGTGGGTTTTCTTTTTTTAGAAACATGGCAAAACTAGTAGCTCCAGGCCTGTAGCTTTGAGTTCTGATTCTTGCCTGTCAGCAGCTCCCAAAAGCAGATCAGGTGATGCTTTGATGGAGACTAGGGAAGAGGACAATTGTAAAGGGGTAAACTGAAATTTTGAAACCTTATGGGCAATTTCTTTTTTCCTAAAGAAGGCAAATTAATACTGATGCCTTAATTTGCACTGAGTATGAAATACATGAATGTTCTGTAGTCTCCTGTGTTATTAAAATGTCTGGAAAAAAAAATGATTCTATGATTCTGCTGTCCATAAAGCAGAACATATGGACTACTGATCTTACCAGCATGGCTGTCAGGGTGTGAAGACACCCATCTGAAAGCTCCCCACCTGAAAATTACTCTGATCTGTTGCTTTTTGGTTTCTACCTGCCAAAGATCACTGAACACCTGAAATAGTCTGTCTGAACTCTTCCTGTAATAGCTCCCTAGACTACTTATTTAAATTAAACTATCTTAGTTTAAATACTTTAAAGATAGGTCTTTATATACAGGTCTATATATAGGTCTTTATATATATATATATTTTTCCCTTTACTCTGGCTTACTCAGTCAGCTTCTCTGGCAATAACAGTAACTATGAGCAGCTCAAGGTAGGCTAGGGAATATTTATTCAATTTTAATTTTTCTTTACTCATTTCGAGCAGAGCTCATTGAAGTTGAAATTAACTGAACTCATCCCTGCAGAAATAAAAAGAAAAGTTCTTTCTTCACTAGAATTGACCTGTTTTTCTAGTCTATTCCTCCCCAGTGAAGAAAGAAGTCAAAAAGAAAAAAACATTCTTCTATTTTTCATCTATCCACCATCTCCCATTCATTTTCGCTTCCTCTGAGCTGCTTTTAGAAGACAATAACTTCAGATACTGCTTATCATACAGCCTTTGACTTATGTAGATATGAAGCTTGGCTTGCACTGAAATATTGTATTGATATTTTTTTCATTATTATTGACATTAATAGTTATAATCATATTGATATTGATCATATGATATCATATACATTTCCATAATTTTAAAAACAAAGTGACGAGACTCTCATCTTGAGGTGTGGCTACCATTACTAAGTAATTCTAAATAAATAGAAAAAAAAAATTGCCCATGTAATTTGAAAGGTATGGTTCCAAAGAATTATATAAAACAAAAACTGGCTTTTTTGAAGAAGAGATCTGGTCATATTCAATATAATCCTGGAAAATAAAGAGATTTTGATTTCAAATTTGTCTACTCACTTTGTTAAATATCTCAAATAATATGACAAAAAAAGGACAATGAATGCTCCTAAATGTATTTTAAAAAGAAAGTAGGATTTGCAAAGCAAACAAACAAGCAACAATAAAAACAAAACAAAACAAACAACAACAACAACAACAACAAAATAAATGTGCTATATGGAAGAAAAAAAATATTTTCCCCAGAACATCTTGTTTCCTTTACCTTCCATTTTCCTTTTCCAACTCCTTTCTCCCCTGTCCTCACCATTCTCTCCAACATCAGTCTGGCTGTTCCCTGCTACTGTCTCAAATTATTCCTTCTGTTTTTGTACATGATTCTGTCTCTATTAGTATAAGTGTCATGTCTGGATCTGATCTTTGATCAAAAATCTGAAAACACCAGAAGTATTGTCACTGCACTAACTGACATATAAATGTATCTTGTTTTATCCTTTACTGAAAAATAAGTTATTTTCCCTCAACAACTTAATTTAAGAAGCCAAAAGGTGATCAGAATGTGTGAAGTCTACCTTGAGTAAATGTTTAGGGTTTTGGAATTTGCAGAAAAATGAAGTAAGAAAGAATAGCAGAGATTGAACATTTTTTTATTTACCTGTAATTTCTAATTGAAAATAAATAAATAAATAAAATTTTCTGTAGCAGCTGAGGAAAGGGGGAGTTCCATGACTGACAGAAGCTACGTGTTGCTCCTATTGTGTATGAAACTTTCATATTGTCCTCAGGCTTCTGAAAGGGAGGCATATATAGCATATTATAGTTACAAATGCAAGAAGCCTCAGATAAAGGTTAGTACCCTAGATCTTCATGCAGTGCAGGACAGGTGCCTAGTGACTTCTTTTTGCATATTAGCAATGCTGCTGGGTGTCTATGGGTGGGACTTCTGGAAGTATACACCAGCTTTATCAAAATATTCTCTTTGTATTTCATTACATTAAGTGTGGGGTTATGTACCTGGCTGAATCTGGGCCAAAAAATCAACTTCATAAACTGTGTGGGAAGAAAACTGCACCCTGTACTAACAGTATTAAATGAGACATATCTTTTCAATGCATATTTCTGACAAGACAGTTGATGATGTGAGTGTATTATATTTTTTGTAGTACAGGTTATACTTTCCAATCAATGCTGATAAGCTAGTGAACCACAAATCAAATCCATTAGGTACAATTTGCACATCCTGTCAATGATTTCCATGTGCAGTCATTCCATCAGAAATTAGTGCTGTCAGTTCAAACAAAATAAAATGTAGGCCAGGCATTTTCTGCTTTTAAAGTAATGACTACTTGTGCTCAGCTTTATTTTGGATGTTGCTTTTGCCCTGAAATTCTTTTAAAATCATTTCAAATTTATTGCTAAAATTTAGTGTCATTATATGCAATTAGGTGGATCATAAGTGTCTCAAAAGTAATAAAACTTTAAAAAATATTTTAGGCGTGATACACACAAGTGAAAATTACTCTGCCATTATTATTATTATTTTGTTTAGTAATCTCTTTTTCATGAAAATATTCTTTTTATCAAATCTGTTGTAACCCCTCTCCCTTTTAATCAAGATAATTCTCTTGTCTTCTATGTCTATGGTGATACCAGCTTGCTCACTGGAAATGTCAAAAGAAAGCCTCTTCTCCAGATAGATTCTCTTTCTTCAGTCATATTAGAATTTGCTGTTACAGTTTCCTTGGATTTATTTTTTCTGTGTCTTTTTCTCCTGGTAGCTGTTTTATCCATCACTATGTATTCTGTGTCATTTTATAAAACAGATTAAATAAAGCAGACAAGTGCCTATGTCAGTGCAGTCATGTAAAAGATGTGAAATGTCATGTGCTGTGCAAAAGAAGTGAAGAAAGTTTCCAAATTTATTTAAAAAAAAAAAAGGAAAGAAAAAAAAAAGGAAAGAAAAACATTTTCTTATGGGATATTGAATACAAATTGTCTTTAGAGCTTCACAAAATAATAAATGTTATGTTTGCTCCACTGCAGACACTAATGAATGGAGTTCAGAAATAAAGAGACTAGATCCGCCATTTCATCTTGTAAATTTTTTCCTCTGAAATTTTGTAAATTAAATAATCTAGAAATGTGTATCAACATTAGAGGGGATTACTTTTTTCATAGACTGGGCCTTAATCATTCAGTAGTCCTAAAACAGTTCAGTACCTAATCTAAATGAAGATTTAAGTGTTAGGTTTAGGATTTTGACTTCTAACTCCTACTGGCATCCCATCTGTTTCTTTAAAAAGAAATAAAATTCAACAAACAGAGAGAGGCCAGGTAGATACAAAGATATAGGCACCAGCCAAGTCCCTGGGATAATTACACATTCATCAGTGTGGGACATCTGTATTAGCTTGAATATACACATCCATTCTTTCTAAATTCATACAATAAATGTTTTTTCATCAGGGTAAATTAAATTGTGTCATCTAGCCATTCATGTTTGTTAAAAAAATATACATATATCTCTTCCCCTGTTACTATCTTTAAATGCAGAATATACTGGCAACGTAGGAGTTGTATAGTTTATATGAAACAGGTTAACATTTATGAATATTATGAAACCGTCATCACAGAGAAACTCTGAACCTGATGTCTTTTCTCTAATGGATCTTTCTGTTTTAGGAAGGACTTCCTTAAATAAAAATAACTGGGGTAATACCTCCCTAGAACATTTTATCTCCATCCTTGAAAGTTTCAGACATTTGCTAGAGAAAATGTAGATTTGACCTTGTAGTACTAATATTTGAGTTTCAAGATAGAGGCTGGAGTATAAAACCTCCATGGCTCTTTTCTGACTCACGTCTGTGGCTCCTTGGCTTAGCCACAACAAAGGCACTCTAATTTGGACATGGCTGACAGGGTGCTATGCTCTTCCTATTATCTAGTGAAATTAAAGATATTAATTTCCAGAAGTGTCAGTTTGGAATCTCTGAATAACATCATTTTAACTGTGAAGATTAACTGTGATGAACTGTGACAATCTCCATTTTCACAGAGATTTTAAAATAAGTACAAAGATTTTAAAATAAGAAAGGTTGGAGTAGAAAAGAGGTTAAACTGCTAAAACTTTTCAAATCTAACCTAATTGTAGAGCAAGTTATAGGATTGGGTAAGCAGTTTTTTAGAGAAAAGACCAATCTGGATGTACGGAGGAGTCAGACAAAGAGAGGAGCTGGGGATATTCAGAAGACTGTAGGATATCAGTTGCCTCAGCGTTCTGCAACAAGATGAGCACCTGATGTAAACTGACATGATGTCAAAACAAGCACCAAGTTTACCAAATCAACTTTCAAGAACATGTTACTATCCCTTATATATGAATGACTAATTAGCATTGATAATAACAAAAAACAAATGGAAGTAAAATAAAATAAAATAAATAAAATAAAATAGAATAAAATAAAATAAGTAAAATAAAATAAAATAAAATAAAATAAAACCTCTTTGTGAATATCTTTTTTTTTTTCTTTGTAATATCAGGAAAGTGATTCTGTACTGTAAGAAGACTGAGAAAAAAAGTATTCAAGCAATTCCACATAGTGCTCTGTCCCTCACATTCACTATCCTGTTAAGTGAAATAAATAGCTATGTTGTCCAACAGCTGTTCAAAAGTGAGAACTGCTAATCAGGTGTTTGAACTCTATCCGATCAGTTTATCATGTAAGTCTGTGCTAACTGGATACAACTGATTCTTACAAGCAGCTGTTAAATAGAATTTTCAGCAGAATGTCTATAGGTCAGAGCTGTGATGGGAGCAAAAATGTAAATGGTGCGGGAAGATGTGTTACTCATTTAGTAGGTGACATTCTGAAGACAGCTTCAGAATGTAATAGCACTCTGATCTAGAACATATTGAATCCACTGTGCTTCTCAAAATACTATTTCTTAGAGAAAACAGTGACAAATGTTGCTGGATATAAGGTGGTACAAACTAAAGTAGCTTATATTCACTTACATTTCCTATTCATGTGTAATAATAATATTAATAATGTGTAATAATAATAGTGTAATAATAATAATTCATGTGTAAGTCTAAACTGATCTAATTTAGAGAGAATTTAAGATAAAAGACTACTAGACCAGCAGGAAGGATGTCAGTATTTAATGCAGTATTAGGATGCCTTGAAGAATACAGAAAATCTTATGTTTTTCTAGGCTGCCTTTGCCAACTAATATTTCATATTCATCTTTAAATAGGCCAAAAAATAACTTAGAATAAATGTATAGTTTAGCTGGAAAACCCTTAGAACTTTCTTTACAATGCCAAAGCCTTTTTTTTTTTTTTTTTTTTTTCACTTGCTATTTTTGTAAAAGCAATTACAGGAATGATTTGCAAACCAAAATGTTATAGTACAGACAAGTAATTGAAGTATTTATTTATTTATTTATTTATTTTTGCTTCGTGGATGTATCAAAGCAAAAGACAAGCTCAGCAAATTTTTAATCTAAGTTCTAAAAAGATTGTTTTTTTAAATTCCTACAGTGAATGCATTATAAAAATCTATATGGAAACAGCCTTGATATTTTCCATTTAGTTTAGTTTAGTTGACATGAGAACAGATTAACCTTTAACATCTAAATGGATTTTTACAAAGATACACAGCAAGTTTCAAGTTACTCTAGGGAAAATTAAGATAGGAATGTCTGGAGAAGTTTCTTGTTTGTTTGTTTGTTTGTTTCTGTTGCTTTGTATTGTTTTTCCCCCTTCTCAAGCACTTCGATATTACAGAGTTGAAAATTGAGTATTTATATAAAAATAAAAACTCATAATTTATCTTTAATTATTACACTTTAAGATGTTTCAATTTTCAAACAAAAGATTCTTATGTTAGCAAACAAAATTCCTTTCATGCTCTTCTGTTTCAATTTTCTGTCATAAGCTCTCTGCTTCACAATTGAAAACTCACATATGGCGTCCTGTTTCCCCACTTGCCTGTCACCACATCAATTTCTGTGCTGTTTTGCCTGTAACCATTTCTGAGGCACTGTCTCTTGTGGGTCCTTTCCTTTCCACCCCTTCTGTGGGGTCTCTGACTCTGAATCCATGTTTAGACTCAATCATAGCTGAGTTTCCGTTTTATGAATATTTTGAGAAAAATATTGACATGTTCTAAATGCAGAAGAAAACAGTTTTCTGCACACGTGACTAATATTATAGTTGAACAAAAAAAAAAAAAAGGGAGAAAAGAGTAAAATGCATCTTTATGGTGTAGAAAAATGTAAATTAGTACAAACTGAATTGTCAACCCACTTTAGAAAATAATGAGATTTAACAAATCAGAAAATGGATTGCCAAGATGCCTTGGTCAACAGTATATTTTTAAGTGATAAAAGTTTCTCACTTCTGCTTCTCAGCTGTCTTTAACTTTCAGATCTCACTCACATCTTAAAAACACTCACCATCAAATTACAGTAAGATTAAACAGAATTTAGTTTGCCATTTGTTATTAATTTTACTAGGTTCAGTTTTGGCCAGTGATGTGAAAATTATAATTGGAAGTCACAGGCTGACTTAAGCAGAAAATAAGAATTAATTATGGAATTGATACTCTTTATTGCTTTAAAAATAAAACAAAACAAACAACAAAAAACTAACCAGTTGTTAGGTTTCAAAGATGTATTTCTTAAATGAATTCTTGCTTGTATAATCTGATTTATGTACTCATAATACCCAATGAAGTGTACATTGTGCAACAAATTTAAAAGTATTTAAGTTATAATTGTCTAATTTTTATATTTGAAACATCAGTAGAGTCACTATTATCTTAGAAATGTTTTGTTAAAATCATTTAAAGTTGCATTATTTTAATAAATGTCTTTTATAAACTCTTGTTGTCTTGTAAATCTTAACTCTCCAATATCAAAAGTCCTCTAACATTCAAAGAAGAAATAAATAAATAAATATCCCTTGGGATGTTATTTTTCTTTTATTCATTAAGGAAAAAGAAAAAAAAAACACACAAAAAAACATTTTTCTGGGATAAAAGTAAATCACACTTACTTATGTTGAACAGAGGCAAGTACTTTTCTGGACTTGTAAAGTAACCCCCCAAACCTTTTGGTTTGTTTGTTTGTTTTGTGTTTTTTTTTAATTGTTGTTGTTTGGTTTGTTTTGTTTGTTTGCTTGTTTGTTTTTTGTTTTGTTTTGTTTTAAGGGAACTCTACAGTCTCATTATTAAGGTTTAAAATGTTCTTTGATATAACAAGAACCCTTCATATATTTATAATTTTAATCTCTATAGAAATAATTGTGTTATTCTATCACATTAAATATGAATTTTATGGGCTATGCAATTTTAGGTGACAAATCTGGACTATTGTCACAACTTTTTCTGGGATGTTCATGAGGATTTCTAGTCCCATACTGAGATGAGGGATATAAGAGGAGAACTTGGATGGTACATATCTAGGTCTAGGTGTTGTCACGGTAGTTTACAAAAATACTGGCTGGAATGGATCCTAAAGTCTGTCTCTGGGGAAGACCACTCAAGGAGTTCAACTTCTACCACCTCATAACAATTTCATTTCTCTGTCTATCTGTCTGTTAATTTGTCACAAAAAGAATTATGCACTTCACTCATAAGACAGAAGCAGCAATATACTTATTGTTGAAAACAATGATTTATCAGGGCTTAATTGTGAATCGGAGAGTGATTTAACACAATTCTAATGGTAAATGCAACATTAACAAGGTTTGTGATGGCAAGGTCATTTGGTTATTTACTGCATAGAGGACAGAGTGAGACTAAAAGTGTCAGAGAGACCCACATATTTAGTCATGAGGTTCAGAAAAAAGTCCCTTTTGTTGTCCAAAATCCAAGATACAACCAGATCCTATCCCAATCCCAGATTTAATAATTTATACCTAAAGGACTATGCACAATCAATCCTTTATATCGCTTAGCTAAGGTTACAAAGTTTCAGCATGCTTAGACAATTAAACACAAAGTTTCAGCAAGATAACTATTGGTTACTTACAGAGTATCTGCCACAGGTAAATGATCTCTTGACCTCAAGGAGTGACCTTGAGAGGCATCCCTGCTCACGGGAAAGATCCTGGCACATGCAGTACAGGACCACTGCAGTACAGGAAAGCTCAATGGACTCTGGCCTGTTCCCTATTTATGGGGTACGGTGATTGACTACGAGTCATATTTCCATACCAGCCATATTTGGTTGGTGCATACTCCATTAGCCCTTGGATCTATGTCATACAAATCTACCTTGAGCCTGGTTCAGCTATCATAAACAGATGCACACATCACAGTCACCACTGATGGCTATTGCCCAAGCAAGGTTACAAGTGAAAAGTCAGGTTAGGGGAGGTGAGGAGGAGTACACCGCCACACCATTTGCTTCACAAAACATTTGGTAATCTTCTTTTTCACCAGTTCAGTTAAGCATTTCCCGCATGGCTTGATAAAGTTGTTTGTGCGTGATAGTATATACTGTTATACAGGATGTAAAATGAAATTATGACGCTATTCTTTTTTGGCCATAACTTCTTTGAATGGTAAGTTTTACTGAAAATCTGAATCAGTGTTGTGTGTCACCGAGGAATATTCTGGTTTCCCAAAACATAGTGAAGTTGACCCAAAGCTCATTAAAATGATTGCACAGATGCCAACTGCCTTCAGGCCCCTACTGAAAAATGAAATATTCTAGCCTATAAAGCCCCTAAAATGTGTAAAATAAAAATTTAGGGTATAAAGACTGAAGCCTTCATTGAATCTCTGCAGAAATACTACTTTTGAGAATATTAAGATTAAATCAGCCTTGAAATATGTTCGATAGTAACTTTTCATACCTCTATCTAAGAAAAATAAAATAAAAATACCATTTATGTACCTCAAATGTGGCCTGCAGAATTGAAGTTGTAGACGTGTTATTCTTATGCTTAGTAACCTTCATATAAAGTTACGTTTAAAAGTCATTCAGAACCTGAACCTGAAGTCCAAGAGGAATTTCAGCATTGATCTATATGGGAACTGCAGATAGATAAAAAAAGATTCAGTCCAAGTAGACATCTTTAGACAAATATCTGAAGGGTCTACCCCTCTCAGTGGCCACTATCTCACTGCACAGCTAGATGGCTAATGGTCGCTCAGTCCAGCTTCCTCCTCTTTGCTACCTGCAGCTCAATGCCTGCAGATAAAAATTATGAAATCATTATCAGAAGAGGCTTCAGAAAGGAAAAAGATCCTTTCATTGCATCTTGAAAAACACAACCTGCTTATAGAATTGGAAAACTAGGGCTTTTTTTGAATGACATCTGTGTCTGCATCACATTGTTTAAATGCTGCATACAAGATAGAACACACATTGAAGGACTTCAAAAGAGCTTTAAAAACAAACTTTTTTTCTGTCTTTTTTTTTTCTTTTCTTTATAGTCTTAGATGTCTGTAAAATCTCAATTTTCTTCCTTCATTTTAGCAAGTTCAGAGTTCTAATAAACTTTTGTGTGGAAATGGGGTAGATGGCCCACACAACAAAATAATTCTTAAAGAATAAAACAAAACATATTTGGTATTCTTTATGGTCCATCTGCAACCCTGGAGGTGAACTGTCCATTCCTCTTACATTTTTACACTTATACAGTCCCATTATAGACACTTTGTAGAGTATTCTCTTAACATTCATTTAGCAGACTAAGGAAAACATGTAGGTGTAATTTTTATAATGATATTTTGAGGCAAAGACCTTGTGAAGATCATCACACATACTAACACTTCTACTTTCATGAGATTTTCTCATAGTGAGCCATAGAAAGACTTCCTTTTTAGCAACAGCCATTTTGGGACCTTTGTCTGAATTTCACACAATAAAGTTTTGTCATACAAGTAGTTCAATATGAACTGGAGCTTGGTAGTTTTTTGAAATTAAAAATGATTAATCCTGCAATGATCTGTCCTTTGGTATTCTAGAACTTTCCCTTACCAAGTAAAAAATGGTATGGATTTAAACACCCTGCACCACCTTTGAGATGAAGGAGAAAACCTAAACTCTTTTGGAATCAAACTGTGAGGTTTTTGGGCTACTGTTTCTTCTCTATAAGTGACACTTCCTCTGATGTAGAGGGACATCGATTTTGTAAAAGCATTTATATGGAATTGTTCTACACAATGCTAAGCAGTGACGAATTCCACTCATGATTATGCTGTAATAAATACACTGACTTAATCATTAGTAAGGATTACCCCAAATCACTGTGACTTTACCAAAATAGTTCAGACAAGAATCGATTTAATGTTAAGCAAACAGGACTGTGGCTAATGATGTTTATCGCCCTAAAAGAAAAGAAAACAACAACAACAACAAACAACAAAAACAACAACAGTTATTAACCTTTCTGTGACAGTAAGTTCTTATTTTAGTGGAAGGCCCAGAATAATATTTCATTTTCATACAGTAACAAAAATTTCTAAAAATAAATAATAGCAAAAAAAAATCTAAACAGACTTTGGATATTTGGTGTCTATTCTTATATTGTGTAAATATTGTACAAATATGTACAAATAGTTTTAAAACTATTGTTTATTAATGACTCCCTGTGACCAATTTAGATATCTCCTAAGGAGTCAAGGTGGCAGGCTGACAATTGTGTTTTCTATGACAGTGTTGACCATCATTTTTACTCCAGCACAAAGCTGCAACTGTTCATTTTATAGGCTGATTTTCAAATTCTGAATGAAGAGCGACTGAGGTATCTAAGCTTAATAAAAATGATATGAAACGTAAAGGTCAGGGATCTTTGCAGCATTGTATTGATTCGAGCTTATAGAGATAAGATATAAAGTTACTTATTAAAGATTTAATAAACCACTGGCTATCAATGGGCCTGTACATGTCTAGAGAAAGTAAAAATAATTAAGTTCCTTCTAAGACTCATAAAATAATTGAATTTTCATTTCCAAAAATCTAATATGTTTGCAAATAAATAAAGGAAAATGTTTATAAATTATACACTGAAAAATCCTTTGAAAGGATGTAAAATTTCATCCTGACAACTTTCATGCTATTCTTGTATTTCACTCCTAAAGTAAAATGTTAGAAACATACTATATATTGATGATTCTTCACATTTTATGGTGTCGAAAACTAAAGGCCAGATCTTACTTTTTATTTTTTATTTTTTATTTTTTATTTTTTATTTTTTATTTTTTATTTTCATTTAAGATAAGCGTATAAGAGGCAAATTCTGATACCTTTAGTTTCAGGAATATTCTCTTTCAATAATCACTTGCACTGGCATTAAGCACATTAGTTACAGAGTAAGATAACTTATGATGAAGTAAGATAATTTATGATGATGATAAAGGCTTCAATTGTATCATTAGATCTATCATTATGCAATGTGATAACAGTGTCCAAGCATATTAAAAGAGAAAAATTCTAGTTCTAGACTTGCATCTAAACTTCCATCATGAAAGGAAATATAGCCTGTCCTAATAGATTTTCTTTGTTGGATAAATGATTAAGTCTTGAACAAGTAAGTAGAAGTGTGCCAGGCTTTTTAGCTTATGGCACAAAAGAGACTGCTGTAGCCAGCATCACATCTGTTTTTTCTTGAGTCTTCAGTATGACCGACCACTCCCAGCAAGATTACCCAGTACAGCCCTTCAGAATGCATCCTCCAAAATGTTCACATTTATTCCTTGTTCAGTAATAAAAGCCTTGACCAATTTTACATTTTATTAATAAAAACTTACCAATGTAAAATGCTTATAACTTTTTCCTGCATTTAAATACGTAAGACCACAGCTAAGATAATTTACAGATTCAAATATCTGGGCTACATTTTTTTTTTCAAAAACACAAAAATGATTAAGCAATTGAAGCATCTCTCCTGTGATGAAAGGCTGAGAGAGCTGGGTATATTTGGTCTTTAAGAGAGAAGGCTCAGGGGGAATTTATCAATGTATACAAATACCTGAAGCAACAGTGCAAAGAAGGTGGTGCCAGAATCTCCAGGAGGTTTCATCAGAACATCAGGATGCACTTCTTTACTGTGTGGGTGACTGAGCACTGGAACAGGTTGTCCAGAGAGGATATGAAGTCTCTCTGCTTGTAGATATTCAAAAGCCTGACAAAAGTCTGGGCATCATCCTGGAAAACTGACTCTAGGTGTCCTTGTTTGAGTAGGGGATTATAACAGATGACTTCCAGAGATCCCTTCCAACCTACACCATTCTATTATTCTGCCATTTTGTGATTACTTGAGCATATGCTTACTTATAAATAAGGAAGTATAGACATGGAAGCTTATAAGGAATTCAAAATACATGTTCAGTATATCTACCACATTATCTTAATTTAGCTTTTAAGGGAAAAACAGGGCTGAAGATAAGCGGAGTTGTAGTTGCATATATTCTCCTACAGTAATCCCCCAAATTGTCAATCTCCTTTAACTGTTTTCTGGTTCGTTTGTTTTGTTTTATTTTGTTTTGTTTTGTTGTTCATGCCCATTATTTTATTCCTGGTAAGTAGTTGAATGAAAAAACTTATAGTATATTTTAAAGAAATTTTTGCAAGCATGACATCCTTTAACATTCTCAAGCCACTGTTAACCTTTCAGGTTTAATGGTGCATTTCACCTCATTTACCAATCCACTCTACATTGACTCTTGCACAACAGGCAAGTAAATGAACCATTTTTTATTTAACCTTATACATTCCTTCTCTTTCTCCAGATACAGTATTATGATTATGTTTATTATGATTACCTGGAGTACTGGGCCCCAGATTTGGGGCCCCCAGCACAAGAAAGATGTGGACTTGTTAGAACAGGGGCCACAAAGATGATCAAAGGGCTAGAGCACTTCTATGAAGAAAGGTTGAGAGAGCTGGAGATGGTCAGCCTGGAGAAGAGAAGGCTTTGGGGAGACCTCATCACGGCCTTTCAATATTTAAAGGAGTGTTATAAAAAGGATAGAGAGGGACTCTTTACTTGGGTAGAAAATGATAGGACAGGGAATGGTCTTAAACTAAAAGAGGATATATTTATATTAGACATTAGGAGGAAATTCTTCACTGTAAGGGTAGTGAGGCACTGGAACGGGTTTCCCAGAGAAGCTGTGGATGCCCCATCCCTGGTGGTGTTCAAGGACAGTGTGGATGGAGCCTTGGCCAACTTGATCTACTGGGTGGCATCCCTATCTGTGACAGGGGAGTTGGAACTAGATGATCTTTATGGTCCCTTCCAACCCAAGGTATTCTATGATTCTGTGATGCAATAAAATTTCAGATGATTCTACTTAGAATCATAGAATCATAGATTCTAAATAGAATCATCTGAAATCTTATTGCATCACAGAATCATAGAATACCTTGCATTGTAAGGGCCCTTAGGGATGCCAGAACTTCTTTGGTAGTGGTAAGCCCTTCCTAGATCCTAACATTAAAAATCTTCTAAAAATATTATAAAAATATTATCACTTGATTTCCTGTAATAATCATTTATTCTGTAATAATCACATTTCCTTTATTTACTGAATATACTATACTTATCAAAAATATATTTCAAAACTGAATATAAAATCATTTCTCAAATTTCTTAATTTTTTAAATTAAGAATTATTTAATACATTATCTCTGTATACACTCTTAAATGCTGTCAGTTCAGTCCAGTTTTCTCAAGAGAAAAGCTAATGGTATAACATTTATAAAGCTTGAATGTATTGTGAACTTCTAAATGTTACTTTTGTCCTCAAGCAGAAAAGGAAAAGGTCATATGACCTCCTTATTAATTAAGTATTCTGCATTGTTTACATAGTTTCATTAACCTTTCTGTTCTTTATTAATAGATGTTATGTGTGTGTGTGTGTGTTCAGAGTTCATCAAAATGCTATATTTTGATCAAAATTTGGTTATATGATCATTTTGCATATTTCTGTTTTGAAGTGTATCATAGTTTGCAAGGAGCATGAGAATGGTTTATAATGTCAATATATGGCAGAGTGAATTATAAATGAGGATGTTTTCCATTTCTATGAAAACATTTCATTTCCTTTTCATGTCCATTGTGACATTTTAGAATTCAAAGCAAGAGTTTCCTATAGGCATAATTTAATTTAAATAGACTTTTGGAATTCAAATCTCTAGAATGTCCTATCTCTCATTTTTTCATTGATTGGTAACAAGACTGATGTTCTTCATGGCATTTCACAGAATCACAGAATCGTCTAGGTTGGAAGAGACCTCCAAGATCACCCAGTCCAACCTCTGACCTAACACTAACAAGTCCTCCACTAAACCATATCACTAAGCTTTAAATCCAAATGTCTTTTAAAGACCTCCAGGGATGGTGACTCAACCACTTCCCTGGGCAGCCCATTCCAATGCCTAACAACCCTTTCAGTAAAGAAGTTCCTCCTAATATCCAACCTAAACCTCCCCTGGTGCAACTTTATCCCATTCCCCTTCATCCTGTCACCAGGCATGTGGGAGAATAGACCAACCCCCACCTCTCTACAGCCTCCTTTAAGGTACCTGTAGAGAGCGATAAGGTCGCCCCTGAGCCTCCTATTCTCCAGGCTGAACAATCCAAGCTCCCTGAGCTGCCCCTCATAAGACTTGTTCTCCAGACCCCTCACCAGCCTCGTTGCCCTTCTCTGGACTCTCTCAAGCACCTCCATGTCCTTCTTGTAGCGAGGGGCCCAAAACTGAACACAGTACTCAAGGTGCGGCTGTTCTTTTAACTTAGCAAATTAACCCTGACACAGTTCAAGCTTCTCTTCTCCTAAGAACAGTTACATTTACATCATTTCAGACAGCTGGACTACTTAATACATATTTAGGCTAAATAGTTATTTATTAACAAACTCTGATCATTAATGGCTAATATGGGACTGCAGTGGTCTGGGCTTCGATATACTTAATTTTCATCATAGTAACATCTATGCTGCTATGGTTTGGATTTGTGACAAAAGCAGCATTGATAACACAGAGATTATTTTAGTTGTTGTTGAACAGTGCTTATACAATCAAGGTATTTTTTGTTTCTCACTGTGCCGCACCAGCAAGTAGGCTCGGGGAGCACAAGAAGCTGGGGGGGGGACAGAACCAGGACAGTTGACCAAAACTGACAAGAGGAATATTCCATACCATACATCATCATGCTCAGTAATAAAAGTTGGAGGAAAGAAGGAAGAAGGGCGAATGTTTGGAGTTATGGCATTTGTTTTCCCAAGTAACTGTGATGTGTGATGAAGCCCTGCTCTCCTGGAAATGGCTGAACATCTGTCTGCTGATGGAAAGTAGTTCCTTTTTGTTTTGCTTGCACACACACCTTTTGCTTTACCTGTTAAACTGTCTTTATCTCAACCCACAAGTTTTCTCACATTTAGCATTCTAATTCTCTTTTCCATCCCAGTGGAAGGGATGGAGAGAGTGGCTCTTTTGGGGGCTTAGATGCCAACTGGGCAGCTAAGTTAACTGTCTTAACCCAAAACAGCAACAAACAGATTGGTTACCAGGATTGTCTAGCATCATTTGCAACTCACCTACACGAGTCCTGACTGTTTTGATGAATGTGCTGTATTTGTATGGATTGAATTTAATTCTACAAGTATGTTTTGGATATGAACTCTATGAAGCCAATATTCCAATGGTGCAGTGACAGATCTTCAAATCTTAACTCTTTTCAAATCTTAACTCTTTTTTTTTTTTTTCTTAAAGCTTGTTACATCCCCCTGGCATGTAAAGAAGTGGTGTTATTGGCAGTGTCACCTGATAATGAGTAGAGAGTTTGTGACAGCTGTCAAAATTTCCCTGGTAGACGTGGAAATGCTTCACATCTGTTATATGCAGTTTTGCAGCTGGAGAACATTGTATTCTACAATGAAGTCTTGTCAGATTAATTTATTTTGCACAAGGGAGTGGCAATTCCACACCTCAGAGAAAGGAATAATTCTCATTAGATTTTGTCTCACAAAAGACTTGTCTTAGAATCATAGAATCATTAAGGTTGTAAAAGACTGTCAAGATCACCTGGTCCAACCATTACCCTACTACCAATGTCACCCACTAAACTATGTCCCTAAGCACCAGGTCTAACCTTTCCTTGAGCACCCCCAGGGATAGTGACGCCACCACCTCCCTGGGAAACCCATTCCAGTGCCTGACTGCTCTTTCTGAGAAGAAATGTCTCCTAATTTCTAACCTAAACTTCCCCTAGCGCAACTTGAGACCATTCCCTCTAGTCCTATCACTAGTTACCTGCAAGAAGAGGCCAACCCCCTGTTCCCCACAAGTTCCTTTCGGGTAGTTGTAGAGAGCAATAAGGTCTCCCCCGAGCCTCATCTTATCCAGACTAAACAACCCCAGTTCCCTCAGCCGCTCCTCATAGGACTTGTCTTCCTTAAAAGATTTCATCTAATGATCAATTTATTGGTGCCCCTTTCTGAAACCTTTTCCACAAGAAGTTCATCACATCAAAGTAAAACTCGTCCTTACCCTGCCTGTTACCCATATTTTTGCTTCATGGTAAGCTGATTTTATAATCAATGTTCAAAAAATGAGATGAAGATATATTAAATCATTAAAGGATTAAGGAAGTATATACTGTTGACAACCTGGTTCTCAAAGGGAAAAAAAAAATTACAGACCAGATAGACAGATGAATAAGGAAATGGAGCATTTTAACACAACTGTGAAGTAATATTGCTACATACTACACTTATGATAACATGTAGGATGAAACCACGAAGATGAAGGTTGGGAAGGAAATGTGAATCTTAATGTTCTCTTCCCCAAAGTAGCTAATCAAGTGTGAAATGAAATTTTCCACACTGGTGATCTAAAGTATAATTTACAAGGAAAGTAGTCTATAAGTGCCCGAGCCTCATATGCCCTCCCAGCTGTATATAAAATTCCTCTGATAATATCTCTGCTGATTAAGTAATTTAGAAAGAGAGTTATCTGTGTTTGTTGATTTTGATAAGATTCAAGATGACAGATTTATGCGTGTTCTGGAATACACTGATGACTCAAAACATACCTACCTTGTTTAGAAAAGTTCATATTGTGCATAGAAAGATTAATATAAATAAACCATATAACATCACGTAACATGAAGAAAGAAGTACTTCTATTCCATTTCAACAGAGATGTACAAAGGGTATTGGAGACTTTGTGCACTGTCAAAATTAGTGGAATATTATATCAACACAAAAGTTCTATAGAACAATGAATGAGAGTTATGGGAAAGTACAAAATGTTAAGAAAAATAAAGTCAGGACAAGTCTAAACTGTTAAGATGTGCCAAATGACCAAGTGGCAGACCACATGATAGATTCCTATGATTCAGGAGTCTGATAATACAGATACAGAAGGAAGAAATAAAGGAAGTAGTACATGAAAGATGACTATCCAAAAAATACTTGACAGATTCTGAAAGGTGGTTTTGTGATAGAGAAATTTACTTATCATCCATTTGTGATTAATGAAATATTACATGGAAAAAACTCTAAAGGGAAAGTTATGACAACAGTGCTGCCATAAAAATAGTGCTGCTTGAAGTATTAGCTGAATATTAACAGATTAGTGTGAATAATTTCATTTCAGTATTTATATTCTCAAAATACATAAAAAATAAAACAAGGAAAGTGAGACAGAAGACAAATATCAGAAACTGCAGGATAAAGTTCTGTGCAAGAGACAAGAGATTAATTAACACTTCAGGATATTAATATGTTATTCCAAGACTGAGTTACTGATAATGTAATTAATATGTTACCTTTTTAGGAGCTTAAGGAAGCTCTTAATGCATTTTGCAGCTTCCTTATCAAGTAAAACATCTCAGTTGGGATACAGAATTGTGCTAGTGTATAATACTGTGATCTTTATAATCGGTTAACCTTTGCATGTCATTTCATGCACAGTTTTGTTGAAGCCTATTGGGAACTCATTTTTTCAGAAACTGTTCTTTAACCCATTGCTAAATTACTCAAGTCCTTCTTATAAGAGGTACATCATCTTGACCCTTTTTAATTTATGATATAAGAACCATAAATAAGGTATTCTCTGTAACAGAATATGGACTCAGAAATGCATTTTCCCCTTTAATCTCAGATAGTTTGTTGACTTTAATTATACATCACAAATTAACATTTTTTTCAGCATAAGATCATACTGGTGGAAACTCAGGGTTAAGGCAATTTTACTTTATAATGACTGAATGCTCCATACAGAATAGGAGAAATGAAAGACTTAACAGTCCTGGTCACTTCTGTGTCACAACATGTCTACTTCTTGAATGTACAGTCTAAAGTTGGAGACTGGTTTTCTTTGTCAATAAGTAATGGAAACAAATAAACAAGGTAATATATAATGTTACCACAACTATTTTGTGCAACCTTTCTAGCTCTGTGTCCTCATCTCATTCCATATGCTGACAATACTTGAAGCCATGAGTGTTGACAACCAGGCATAAACAGTATATGTGAAATAGCCAATATGTACATTGCCAGACCTGGAAAATTATATCAGTTAAAGAGTTAGGAGACAGACAGAAACCATGACATGAAAATTAGCCTTCTAGACAAGCTGATCCAGGTGGATTTTTAGTGACTTATAGGAAAGAGCCATAGTAAAAAGACAGTGACTTGTTTACAGTTCCTAAATTCTGCTGAGTTCCTAAGCTTCAAGGGAAATAAATAGTGATATTTCTACCAAGGGGTGAAATGTGGGGAAATATTACTACCATAAGCCTGGTGACTGTCATTGCTCTTACTCTTCACAGAAGCACCCAGAGGGAATACAGTGCAACATGTCAATCAAATTTTAGTGGGAACAAGGGTTTGATTGCAGTCTATGATTCAAGAGTGCTGAGGGTCTTGACGTTAGAGAAATAATAAATCTTCATCCCTGAGGTGTTATGGTTAGGTCAACAAAAAAAAATAAAAAATGAAGTGTCCACAAAATAGAAGTTTAAGTCTTTTGACCAATACAATTCAAGAAATTTGAAATAGGGTTACCAAAAAACTCCTCTGGACACTCAGTGAACTCTTCAGCCTACTATAAAATGTTCCTGTATGCATGGGGGTACCATATTAACAGAAAATACTGAAAAAATATTTATAAATGGCTTTCAAGTGTATTGTTTCTTGTCTTAAAACAACTGACAAAAATATAAATTGGGAGAATTTTCCAAGAAAAAAAAAAGTATAAAGACCTTGTTTAAGGCGTTTCATTTAACTTAGAGTAAATATAACATGTACAATCTAATTGTATTATTCAATTCTATTTTCTCCCTCTCTCAAAGTACTGATTAATACATGGTAAACACCATGGATCATATTCCTGACTAATATCTCTCTGACATGATTCAGTTGTCATTGGTGATATTGAAGAAGTTCTTCTATTCATTCAAACATTTTTAATGTGAACATAAAATGTTCTATTTTACTTTTATTTCCAGTTACTACTCACTCTATCCTTCTTGTTTCATCCAATACTCAGTGTTATGTGACTCCTTATAATCACAGAAATTACCTTTGTGAAACTAAGACTGCATGTAAATAACTTGAGAAGGCTATAATGAGAACACTGGAATCTTAATCCAGTGGTGTTCCCAAGGCCCTTGATGCCTTCTTTGTGAAGACACCAGGTTTTTGTGCCTTTGGAAATGTTTTTGAACATGAAAGAAAATTCTTATTACCTTGCAGGATGAAGCACCAGTGATTGTATACTGGTTCCTCGATGGATATATATCTTCCTTCTTTTCCTCCCTGTTCCCTGTTTGAGATGCTAGTATAAAAATAATTTCCAAAATTTTTATTCTGGGGGATAAAATTATATGTTATCAATCAACATGCTGTATCATCAAATGACAGAGACCAGCTTTCTAGAAGTGCAAAACTGAAATTGCTGCTTTTGTTGTTGGTGGTTGGTTGGTTGGTTGGCTACTTGTCTAGTTGTGTTTTTTTTAGTGACTTTTTTTTTTTGGGGGGTGGGGGTGGGGTAACTGTGTTGCACAGTTAAATTGTTTCCCACTTCATAGACAAGTAGAGAAAGGGGAAGGGAGAAACAGAAGGAGAAAGCTATACAGTTAAAAGCAAAATTCTTGGATTTTTCTCTTCCGCATTTACACATTACATCATTTACTTCACAGTTCTATCAATTTATCAATATGAAATATATCGAATGAAGACAAAAAAACTTAATGAATGGCTTGCACCTTGGCCAATTTAATGTTTGAAATCAAATTTCTCTCAGCTAGTGAGAATTTTGACTTTATAAGGAAGGGCATTGCACAGACTAGTAGGAGCAGATACAAAAATTTGGATTGGCTTTCATTTGTGGAGTTGGTTAAGAACAGTATTTTGAAGCATCTGTTTATTCTAACTTCCTGATTTTTGGCTGCACCTGAATCACTGTTAACTATCAAATGTTGAAGAACATGTTCCTTCTTTGTTCCATTTTGGCCTATACTTCTAAAAAGCACAGGAGAAGCTACCAAGTCTCAGCTGAGAACTGTAACCGTCATCACATAACAATACGATAAATTATGAAGTTGTAACCTTGTTGTACCTGATAATAAGTGAATTTTAACAGAGCATTTCAAGACAAAATTGTTCAGCTGAGATCACCTTCACCAGTGATACAAGTTAGGAGCTTCACTTGGCCTTAACAGATTCACTAGACTCAAAGTCAATTATTGGATTTTGTCTAGGAGGTGGTGTCTTTGCTAGGCTGAATTGTGAGACTGACTCCAGGCCATTTCAGAGCAAAATCAGAAAAGGGTCAGCATGTGGGAACTGTGATGTGTGATTTCTGTCAGCTTTCAGCATGGTGTCAGAGCAGGTTACCACTTCCAGCTGGGCAAACAGTGACCTCTTCAGTCATTAAAGTTAATTCTGACAAGAACTGTGCATCAGAGCTCTGATATTCTTTACTTCATAGTCCAGTATACCAACACAAAATGAAAGAGATGGGGATTTAGAATAATATACTCAATGTTGAACTGTGACAGCTCAAGAATGGATAGATTTCTCATATATACACTGCTCTGCATAGAATTTAATTTGTATTATTTAAAGTTTTCATTGCTTTCTTAATAGGTAAGAACATATCCTTTGTCTGTAACATAACCTAATCTACTGAAAATTCTTTGGATTATTTCAATGATGGTAGCTGTGGGAAATAAACTAATCAAAATTTTCAGGAGTAACCAATCATTTTTTATGTCTCCATTTTTGGTGCCTAGCTTGGAAATAAACAGAGCAAAGGGCTGATCTAATGTCTAAGAGTGGCAAAAAATATTTTTGGAGAATCAAAGACTATGGTCTTTGAGACCATTTTGAGATTATGTTTTCTTAAGCTAATTTCTCCCTTTGTGAAAGTGACCTTCCATCCTTGGAAGTGTCATTCCAGTAGTTAGCAATTTCACATAATTACTTCTTATATCACAGTTCAAAACACCACTTACACCTACACAGCTTTTATTAACAAACCAGTGATCCTCCACTGCTTTGTGGTACAAGTGGTTGTCACATACAATATGCACGTGAGATCTAAACTCTGATAAAACTGTTCTCTTCTCCCTGTCAAAAGAGCTACCTGTCTCACTTCAAAATGGAACACAGGTATGAGCTAACATGTTGACATTGTAAACAATTAATTGCCTTTTACCACTTTTGATAAAATGGGTTTAGTTCCACTGATCATATAAATACACTGGAGTGCTGGGCTATTCTCATTGCACAATAAGGCTGGCAGGTTCATTTTCAAGACTTTAATTTACCTTGCCTGTACTGAAACTTCAAGTTAGCAGACCTTTTATTCTACAAATAATCTAGGCAATGAGTCTAGTGCCACACACTTTCTTCCATTGCCCATTCCCTAAAGGAAACTCCACTGGAGAACACAAAGCAATTCTCTGTGTCATTTATATGTGTGCCATCTGCTCCACAGCTGCACAGCCTATGTATCTCTTTCCCTGAGAGCAGCATCTCATTTATTAGACTAGTGGGAAATTTTATCATATTTTTCGCCTTAACAGGCCCTAGCACAGCCTTTCCAGTGGTAAGAATTCATAGGATTTCCCAGTCTGAAATTTGTAGCTGAAAGTGAAGTCCTGACCATGCTGAAAGATGTAAGAATTCTGCCAGATTTTCTCACTTATACCTCAGGCAAAATAACACAAAAGTCCTTTGGGGCTCTTGGTACATGTATTTCAGTTCTAACCAACCTTAATAACAGCTAATCTGTTTTAACTCAAATTTTAAAGTATTTTATGTTCTGGGAGATATTTTACTGAGGTAGCATGAGTACAACTATAATACAAGGAGGTAACAGTGATCTTATGGATGGCAAAGTCATAAATAACTTCCTTAGCTATTACTTCCTTCTGAAGAAGCAAGATTGCTCCATTTTATTCTTATGTGCCACTTTTGGCACTTATTCTTTGACTGTTCAAGTCTCCTTCAGATACTACAGACTCTATAGTGAATTTTCTCTCAGGGGAAATTCAAACTGCTGGAGGAACTATTCAGATAAGGATGAATATCTGCTGCCATAAGGATACCTGCTGATAAAAATACTGGGGAAAAAATAAATAAAATAAAATAAAACAAAACAAAACAAAACAAAATAAAACAAAACAAAAACAAAAAAGAACAAGTATCTGGTATTTCATGATGTTGGACTATTTTAAACAATTAGCAAGTACTTTCAAAGGCAGTAGCCTTTGCTAATATACTTCTGCTGCTGGAATTCCAGAGACATATTTGTGTATACATGAGGTTGGTAAAGGAGGATATTTATTCTTCCAGTTCTATTATTTATTATGTGCTATAACATTCCTTATTTTTCTGAAAGATGGCTAGAAGGTGTCAAGGCTTTGAATTTCGGCAGAGAAGGATTTACCACCCTGGTCTGCTGGCGCAAAACATGACACAGTGAGTTCTGCTTAGTAGAGATGACCAAGAGAAAGACTGCAGTATGCGTAACATTTCCTTCAAAGGACACCTTGGAGATTTAAAATAGAAAAGTGAAGAGATGTCATTTTGTATCAGACCTGTAGTGGACTGCCTTGTCTTCAAACTCTATACAGAAGTTCTTTTTCCTTCTCAGAAACTGTTGGGCTATACTTTCCCTAGTGACAAATAAAATTGACCAAAAAAATAAAATTAAAAAAAAGTGTTTTGTTTTCAAGAGAAATCTTAGATTTAAATATAAATCTACACCACTTGGGAGATATATTACCTTCTTATTCTGTGCTTAGGAAGAGAACAATACAATAATTTTTAGGGTCAGCAGTTGACAGTTGGTTACTGCCAAATAATATTTGTTGACAGATGATATCGAATAATAAAAAGGATATCAAGAGACTGAAAGTTTACACGAATGTTGTTGTTCTTGTTGTTTTTGTCAAGTTAGTTTACTTCTCTCTCTCTCTCTCTCTCTCTCTCTCTCTATATATATATATATATATATATAATCTGTTTTTAAAACCTGTTTTTCTAACAGGTGTCTTGGTTATTTCTCTGCTAGTATTTTAAAGAGTTATGTGACTCCTTTAAACTCTTATGTGTACTTTCCAAAAATCAAATTATCATTCTCATGATAACATCCAAAAATATTGAATCTTACACAAAAACTGCTTAATATTTTTAGCAGAAAGTGATTTCAAGCTCCTGGGTTAGTGCACTCCAGTGAAGCAGTAATTTCTGCAATTAACAGACAAGTCTATACTATAAACAAGGTGTTATATGTAAACAAGGTCAAATGATGCTTCATTTTCTGATAGGCCATCAAGCTGCAGAATCAATAAAATGAACAAAACACATTTTCTCCTGGTTTTGGTGTTGATGGGTATAATATACAGAAATAATTGAACATAACATATCAAAAATTTTTTCTTCTTAAAAAAGAAAAAAAAAAGATTGTTCAAAATTGAAGTGTTTTAGTGGTATTAAATAAGGTAAATAAATAATTTTTATCAGCAACAACATCTGAAACAGAAGTAACCTACATATACCAACCTGAAAAATGATTGGCAAGTCGATGCAAAAATGTAACATTTTATAATTCCATTTAACCTGTAGTATCTCCTACTTCCAGATCTATACAGCTGCTGATTCAATTCAGGAAGGTGGTATGTTGAGCATAATCAAGATAATATTTCATTTCCAATCTCTTTTGAATGTAGCTGCATTATAAATAGATTTAAAAAAATAAAACTAACAACAAGAACAACAAAAAACAACACCATAGAGTATGTGAGGAAACAAATTACAATTAAATTTTAGCACCTCATTCTTTTAAGATAGCACCCCATAATTACTTAACTTGAGATCATTGGGGTCAGGTAATATTTATCTACAAAAATGTGTCTGATTAACGATTTTCATTACCTCTTTGTGGAAAGAAAGTGAAAACAAGCTTTCCAGAAAAGATTTTCTTTTATGTCAATGATAGATGGTCTTTCAGTTGACACGCCATGTTTTGACCACCTCCTCACTTGGCAAGGCAGTTTACAGTTTACAGTGCACTATATTGCTTTAATTTCATTCCAAAATAGACCATATGTCTTTAACTACTTGATGTTGAATCTGCAGGAAAGAGTTTCAGAAGTGATCCAAACTGTTAATCTTTGGAAACAATCTGGTTTATCTCACTGTTTTCAGTTCTGCTTCTAGGACAATTAGAAAACAGAAGTCTAGCACAGTGTTATACTTCTTCCAGTTGAAAGCTTTCATGGGCTGGAAACTGTCAGGGTTCAGAAGACTCCCCTCTTAGGAGTTTAGTTCTTCTGACAAGTTCAGCTTGCTGATAGGTCTGTAGAAGTCTTGACAGCCTTGGGGATCCTTAAGAAAAAACTGAAAGAAGGCTCAGAAGAGCCTTTCCCCTAACAATTCTGCTAAAGAGCCTCTGCAGTGTCTCCCCCTTCTTTTGCTTGGTTGTTGCTTATAAGCTGAGACTCTTTCACTTAATCATTGCCTGAACTGCTGCCTGAAGCAGCACTGCAGTTATGCCTCTGCCTGGTCATTGACACTATTAGTCTGGACAATGACCCTGGCTGGTAGAGCTGGTTTCCTGACTTGAACTCAGATTGTCCTTGTCAGTTTGGACTTAGATGGTGATCATTAGGCTCTTGGCCTAATCACTTATCTTCTTTCTCAGGTACCACAGTACTCTGTCATTGTACATGATGCTACTCCCTCTGTCTGTCTTGCTCTGGCTTCTGGCTCTGAGTAGCCTTTCTTTACAAAGAAGCATATCACAGAATCACAGAATCACAGAATCGAAGGGGTTGGAAGGGACCTCGAAAGATCATCCGGTCCAAGCCCCCTGCCAAAGCAGGCTCCTTAGAGCAGGCTGCCCAGGTAGGCATCCAGACGGGCCTTGAATATCTCCAGAGAGGGAGACTCCACAACCTCCCTAGGCAGCCTGTTCCAGTGCTCTGTCACCGTCACCGCGAAGAAGTTCTTTCGCACGCTGGTGTGGAACTTCCTGTGCTCTATCTTGTAGCCATTGCCCCTTGTCCTATCCCTACAAACCACTGAGAAGAGGTTGGCCAAACCCCTCTGTCTCCCACACCTCAGGTATTTATACACATTGATGAGATCCCCTCTCAGTCTTCTCTTCTCTAGGCTGAACAGACCCAGGTCTCACAGCCTTTCCTCATAGGGAAGGTGCTCCAGGCCCCGTATCATCTTTGTGGCCCTCCGCTGGACTCTTTCTAGGAGTTCCCTGTCTTTTTTTCACCGGGGAGCCCAGAACTGGACACAGTACTCCAGGTGAGGCCTGACCAGGGTGGAGTAGAGGGGGAGGATCACCTCCCTTGACCTGCTGGCCACACTCTTTTTAATGCACGCCAGGATCCCATTGGCCCTCTTGGCCACGAGGGCACACTTCTGGCTCATGGTCAACCTGTCGTCCACCAGGACCCCCAGGTCCTTCTCCTCAGAGCTCCTCTCCAGCAGGTCGTCCCCCAGCCTGTACTGATACATCTGGTTGTTCCTTCCCAGGTGCAGGACCCTACACTTGCTCTTATTAAACCTCATTTGGTTTATTCCTGCCCATCTCTCCAGCTGGTCCAGGTCTCACTGAATGGCAGCACAACCTTCTGGCATGCCAGCCACTCCTCCCAGCTTCGTGTCATCGGCGTACTTGCTGAGGGCAGACACTATTCCCTCATCAAGGTCGTCGATGAAGATGTTGAACAAAACCAGACCCAGCACCGACCCCTGGGGAAGTCACAGGTCTCCAGCCGGACTCTGCGCCACTGATCACCACCCTCTGAGCTCAGCCAGTCAGCCAGTTCTCAACCCACTTAACTGTCCACTCCTCTATCCCACACTTTCTCAGCTTTGCTATCAGGATGTCAAGGGAGACAGTATCGAAAGCCTTGCTAAAGTCAAGGTAGATGACATCCACTGATCTGCCCCCATCTATCCAGCTGGTGATGTCACCATAGAAGGCAACGAGGTTGGTCGAGCATGACTTCCCCTTGGTAAATCCATGCTGACTACTCCTCACAACATTCTTCCAATTGCTTGGAGATGACATCCAGAACGAGCTGTTCCAACACCTTTCCAGGGACAGAGGTGAGACTGACTGGCGTGTAGTTTCCCGGATCCTCCTTCTTGCCCTTCTTGAAGACCGGAGTGACATTGGCTATCCTTCAAGATTCAGGCACCTCTCCTGTTCTCCAGGACCTTTCAAATATGATAGAGAGCAGTTCGGCAATCACCTCTGCCAACTCCCTTAGCACACGTGTATGCATTCCATCGGGACCCATGGATTTGTGTGTGTTGAGCCCACTCAGGCACTCCCCAACTATCCCTGGGTCAACCACAGGGGAGCCCTCCATTTCCCAGCTGCTCCCTAGGTTATTAATATATGTCCGTACTAGATGTATAGCCTAAGCCTGTATTCAGTGTCTTGGCTTTCAAAACAACTTGGCCTGCTCTGATTATTCTGTTAATATGAGCTGCATGCTATGGGGGCATGCACACATCCTAGGGAATAGCCACATCCCAGCCCATTATTATATAGCTGTGACTATTGACATGTAACTTGCTATGAAACAAAGGTTTTGAACAGCATGATCATGAAGACAGGTAATTTTTCTAGTAATTTCATCTTTGCTACAACACATGCTACAGTGATTCGGATTACTCCTTGAATTTTCATTTGTTTCTCTCAGCTGAGCTATGATACTCATCTCAGCACTCCAGATATGCTTCTGTGTAAAGAATATAGGTGATTTAAGGAGGTCTATGTTTTATTTGCACTGGAACACACTCAGCATAATCACAGGATTAGTTACAGTTGAAAGGCTGGTTAGGAAGTGGCTTGTTACTGACTGTCATCCATTAGCATATGGCTCCATATTACTCCATTCCCCAGCAAAATTTCATTTAGTAGATAATTTAAAGGGCTTGTTTTCTCCATCTAAACTAATAGATCAGTGGTTGAATTTGTTGGTTACTTCTATGTTTGCTGCTCTGTACCCAGAAGTCTTCTAGGAGCAAAGGGTCAGAAGCAGCAATTCCTTACTGAGGTTATAGTGCATTCGATCATCTAACAAGGTCTCTATACTGGACTTTATTTCAATTAATCACCAATTCTGTGATATGCTGACATTGTTATTTGTCCATAGGCAAATCTTTCATTTGAGAAATCTATTTCTCCACATAAAGAGAAATCTTAGGATGAGTGAAGTAGATAAAGAAAATGCAAAGTGTCAACACTTTGCCGAGGCGATCGGCTCCGGGGCAGACGCATTCTGCAGTGGAGTGGGGGATTGGGACAGGCAGGGCTTTTTTTCCAGCATCGAGGCCACTCGAGGGAGCCGCCAGGACCCGGCAGCCCTTGCGAGGGAGGCTGATGAGGTGTAGGCAGAGCCAGCAGCGCCCCCTCCCTGACCGTTCAAAAGCAGCCCCTAGGGAGCACAAAGTGACCAGGAGAGTGGCGAACAGGGCGGGCAAACAGGATGTGGCGCGTCAGAAGGGCGGGGTGAGGCAGTTTGCCGGCAGTTTGCGCAGGAAGGGCGAGCAGGGAGGGCCCCTCGCCGGTCTTTTGTAGGGGTCTTTCCCTTCGGTACCTGTAACCTGCCTGCGAGGAACCTGGCCATGGTATCAACCAGGCAGAAAACCACGGCCTCCGCATCTCTTGCGGCCTCTCCAGCCACTGTCACTGATGTGGCTACTCAGACGGAGGGCTCGGGGAAACACACAGCCGTCCAGGTCTTGGGCTGCAGGGTGTGCCCGAGTCTTCTGTCGGTATCCGACAGCAGCGGCGAGGGGTATGCCTGTGGGAGGTGTGCCCAGGTTGAAGAGCTGCTCAGCCAGGTAGCAGAGCTTCGGGAGGAGGTGAGCAGGCTCAGAAGCATCAGGGAGTCAGAGAGGGAAATTGACTGGTGGGGGTGTACTGTGCCCTCTCTGAGACAGACTCACGAGCCTGACATAGCACAAATGTCTCCTGCTACGCAGAAGACAAAAGTTCCCTCATCCCGCCAGGCAGCAGGAGGGGACCTAAGCCAAGGGGGGGAATGGAGGCAGGTTCCTGTTCAGCGGGGTAGGCGAGCTCTGTCCCTGCCCACCTCACCTTCCCATCTACCCTTATATAACAGGTACGAAGCTCTAGAACATGACAACCAGAACAATGAAGCAGGCGAAAGCCCGTCCCGGTTGGTGAGGATGCCTAAGACAAGGTCCCCTACCCCCCACATTGCTACATCAACTCTCAAAAAAGAAAGAAGGGTTATTGTCATGGGGGACTCCCTTTTGAAAGGGACAGAGGGCCCAATATGCCGACCGGACCCTACCCACAGGGAAGTCTGTTGCCTCCCTGGGGCACGGGTGAGAGACTTCGCTAGGAAAGTCAAGCACCTGATACGGCCCACCGACTACAACCCACTACTGGTCTTTCAGGCTGGTAATGATGAGGTAGCAACGAGAAGTCTGAGAGCGATCAAAAGGGACTTTAGGGCTTTGGGGCGACTACTTAAAGGATCAGGGGCACAGGTTGTGTTTGCCTCTGTCATTCCGATAGGAGGGATTGAAGCTGACAAACAGACTCGTCACATTAACATGTGGCTTCAGGACTGGTGCAACCGGCAGAATTTTGGGTTTTTCAATCACGGGAAGGTCTACGCGACCCCGGGCCTTCTGGCACCAGATGGGATGCGCCTCTCTCAGAGAGGGGTGAGGATTTTTGCTCAGGAGTTGGCTGGGCTGATAGATAGGGCTTTAAACTAGAGTCGAAGGGGGAAGGGGATAGAACCAGGCACGCCGGTGACAAGCTAAGGGATGGTGTGCTAGAATCAGAGGGACTGTGTCCTAGTGAGGCCCTTTGGTCGGATACACAAGGTGCTGCGTGTAGGGATGCGCATTTGAAGTGCTTCTACACAAACGCACGCAGTATGAGGAATAAAATGGATGCGCTGGAAGTCTTGGCCCAGTCCCACAGCTACGACATCATCGGCATAAGCGAAACCTGGTGGGATGAGTCCTGTGGCTGGTGTGTTGCAATAGATGGTTACAGGCTCTTCAGGAGGGACAGGCAGGGTAGGCGAGGTGGTGGGGTGGCAATGTATGTGAAGAATGGGCTGGACTGTGTGGAACTTCAAGTTGGCGATGGCAAAGTTGAGAGCCTCTGGGTAAGGATTAAGGGACGAACAAATAAAGGGGATGTTGTTGTGGGAGTCCATTACAGACCACCTGGCCAGGACGACAACGCTGATGAATTATTCTTTGCAGAACTAAGAGATGCCTCGAGATCAACTCCCCTCGTCCTAAAGGGGGATTTTAACTTGCCAGACATCAACTGGGATCACCACACGGCTGACACAAGCAAGTCCAGGAGGTTCATAAAGCACCTAGATGATAATTTATTGGTGCAGGTGCTAAGTGAGCCAACTAGGAAAGGCGCCCTCCTAGATCTGTTGCTGGAGAACAGAGAGGGTCTTGTGGGAGACGTGGCAATTGGCGGCAGTCTCGGTCATAGTGACCATGAAGTGGTTGAGTTTAGAATTTATGGTGACAGAAGGAAAATTGCCACCAAAACTTCAGCTCTGGATATGGGGAAAGCAGACTTCAGGCTGCTCAGGGAACTAGTCAGCAAGGTCCCCTGGGAAACTGCTTTTGAAGGCATTGGCGTCCATCAGTGCTGGTCAGTCTTTAAGCACTGCCTCCTAAAAGCTCAAGATCAGGCGATTGCAAAATATCGGAAGGCAGGCAAGCGGGGCAGAAGGCCGGCCTGGCTGACCAGGGATCTTCTACTGGAGCTAAGGCGAAAAAAGAAAGTGTACGGCTGCTGGAAGGAGGGTCAGGCGATGAGGAAGGAATACAGGGATGCTGTTCATGTTTGTAGGGAGAAAATTCATGTGGCCAAAGCCCAACTAGAGTTGAAGCTGGCCATGTCTGTGGGAGACAATAAAAAAGGTTTTTTTAGATATATGAACAGAAAAAGGAGAACCAAAGAAAACATAGGTCCGCTACTAGATGGGGAGGGTCTCCTCACAGACAATGACATAGGCAAAGCAGAGACGTTTAATGCCTTATTCACCTCTGTCTTCAGTGCTGGTGATGAGCTTCGGGACCCAGGGTACCCTGAGCTGGAGAACCATGACGGTGGGAATGACAAACTCCCAACCGACCCTGAACGTGTGCGGGATTTGCTGCTCCACCTGGATCCATACAAGTCCGTGGGTCCAGATGGGATTCATCCCAGGGTGCTTAAAGAGCTGGCAGATGTCATCGCGGGACCTCTCTCAATTATTTTTCAGTGATCTTGGGAATCTGGAGAGGTCCCATTGGACTGGAAGCTGGCAAATGTTGTGCCAATTTTCAAGAAGGGTAAGAAAGAAGACCCTAGCAATTACAGGCCTGTCAGTCTCACGTCAGTGCCTGGTAAAATTATGGAGAGGATGATCCCTGAAGTTATTGAAGCGCACCTGGGGGACAATGCAGTCATTGGTCCCAGCCAACATGGGTTCATGAGGGGTAGGTCCTGCCTAACAAATTTGATTTCCTTTTATGATAAGATCACCCACCTAGTCGATCAAGGGAAACCAGCTGATGTGATCTTTTTGGACTTCAGCAAAGCTTTTGACATGGTTTCCCATAGGATCCTACTGGACAAAATGTCCAGCATACAGCTCAACAAAAACATCATACGATGGGTGAGCAATTGGCTGACGGGCAGGGCTCAAAGGGTTGTGGTAAATGGGGCCACATCTGGCTGGTGGATGGTCACTAGTGGGGTCCCTCAAGGCTCCATTTTAGGGCCAGTCCTCTTCAATGTTTTTATAAATGATTTGGATGTAGGACTAGAAGGTGTTCTGAGCAAATTTGCCGAAGACACTAAACTTGGAGGAGTTGTGGACTCAGATGAGGGTGGAAGGGCCTTGCAGAGAGATCTGGAGAGATTGGAGAGCTGGGCGATCACCAACCACATGAAGTTTAACAAAGGCAAGTGCCGGGTCCTGCACCTGGGACGGGGCAGCCCTGCCTATATGTACAGACTGGGTGACGAGACGCTGAAGAGCAGCCCTGCAGAGAGGGATCTGGGGGTTGTGGTTGACAGCAAGTTGAATATGAGCCAGCAGTGTGCCCTGGCAGCCAGGAGGGCCAACCGTATCCTGGGGTTCATCAAGCACAGCATTGCTAGTTGGTCGAGGGAAGTGATTGTCCCGCTCTACTCTGTGCTGGTGCGGCCTCACCTCGAGTACTGTGTGCAGTTCTGGGCACCACAGTACAAAAAGGACATTAAACTGTTGGAGAGTGTCCAGAGGAGGGTGACGAAGATGGTGAATGGCCTAGAGGGTAAGACATATGAGGAGCGGCTGAGGTCACTGCGCCTGTTCAGCCTGGAGAAGAGGAGGCTGAGGGGGGGAACTCATCGCCGTCTATAACTTTCTCGCAAGAGGGAGTGGAGAGGCAGATGACCTATTCTCTGTTATCACCAGTGACAGGACCCGTGGGAACGGTGTGAAGCTGAGGCAGGGGAAGTTTAGGCTGGACATGAGGAAGAGGTTCTTCACCGAGAGGGTGGTTGCACACTGGAACAGGCTCCCCAGTGAAGTAGTCACTGCACCAAGCCTGTCTGAATTTAAGAAGCGATTGGACTGTGCACTTAGTCACATGGTCTAAACTTTTAGGCAGACCCGTGTGGTGCCAGGAGTTGGACTTGATGATCCTTATGGGTCCCTTCCAACTCGGGATATTCTATGATTCTATGATTCTAACACAAAAGCCAATAATTATGTTTGTCACCATGATGCATGCCTTAGATTTTCCATATTTTTTTACCTTATCAACAATACACATAATTCATCTTAACAAAAAAATCATAATCTATCATGATTTCAATGTCTTGAAAGAAAGAATTATTTTGAACATCTGAATTAATTGGTTTTATCACTTCCAGTATCACAACCTGAATGGATCTGAGTAGCAAAAGGTAGGAAAATACCAAAGTTACACCAAGTGTAACTTAAATCAGCTTTCTAGAGGTTTGTATATTTTGAATAAATTTCTATTTTGTGGTGTCTAGTGAAAGCAATGACACACATGAAGTCAGTCTGTTGATATGAGGACACTTGAGACAGTGAGTTTCTTAAAGCTCATATTCAAATAAATAACCATTATATGGGCAAAACTGTTTGCCCCCAAACCCAGCAGATTGGCTTCAGGTGCTCTGGACAGTGAAGATGAATAAACCAAACTTGATAGAGATGTCATTGCTTATTTTTCAGTATATTCATAATTCCTGTGAAGAGCAACCAATATCATATTTCACTGGAATCTTACACTTAATCATACTTAATGCTCATCGTGATTCATATTAAGATTTATTATCTCTTCACAGCCAGAAGAAAGGTAGTAGGAAATGATATTTGAAACAGTGCTGGTATTGGTACATTTCAAATTATGTTTTGCATAATGATCTTGTAGAAAGCATAAACTCACCTAAATATATGTTTGGATAATTTACAGCTGCATCTTCCTGTTTTATTCTCTGGTAGTAACCCCACTGAAATAATGGAAGAATAAAAGTACTAGGCATTTTGAATGTGGCTGTGAGAAAATGGGGAGGACTTCTCTCTGGAATACCCATCTCTTTAGACAAACATATTAATAAGTTTCTTAAAACACATTTATTTCCAGTAGACAGTAATGATTCATTTAGAGCTATTGCCGAGACTCTCCACTGCACTACCCACAAATAATTAATTAGTCTCTATAATGGTAGTCCATCACATGAATTACTACTTGGGGACTTTGATAGGTTAATTGCATGATACTAGTTCTGGAAAAAACCATTATGATCTATTATGTCAGCAAATATGAAAGGAAAGAGGAAGAAAATATTTACAGTTCATCACAGACCTTAATGCAACGTATTTTCTGCAACAATAGTTTTATATCTTGACAAATAGCCTTGAAAATATCTGTCCTGTGAATGTATTTCAAAGATTTGTTTCAGAATATTTGTGGTGTTTTGTTGTTTGTTATTTTCTTGATTCACAAGAAGTAACATTAAAAAAATGATACTAGTGATAAATATTAAGATTTTCTTAATATAACTCACACTTCCTAATACATTTCATATCAGTAGAATTCACTGAAGTATTAATATTTCTTTTGTAGTAATTATATGTATACCAAAAAAGCAATTTTTATATCAAAAATGCGTTGCCTTTTCTTGTCTCAAAATTTGGAATGAGAATGATTTTCTCTTTATTTTTGTGTTTTAGATTTTTGAATTTTAACAATCCTTTGTGAAAGTAAGAAAAGTGTGCTTTTGTGCTCCCATACTATGCAACAACAGCATTATCCAAGGTTAAGTAGTTTCTACTTCACTACTTCACCTTGGAACTTCACCAAGAAACTACTTCATCTAGGATTTAAGACCTCTTTTTGGCTTTTCAGATGAGTTTATACCTACTTCATTATGAATTGGGTGAAGAAAAAAAGACTACTGTTACAGACACCAGAGTGTTTGTAATTCTCAGAAGTCATATAAAATAAAACCTGTAACTTTAGAACAGGTTTTCCAGAACTGAGATTCTGAAGATGTACATCAAAACCATCATATGGTATGCTTCTTTGCAATAAAAACATAGTATGGAGGAAAATACTGTTGGCAAAGACCCAAGGGCACACACTAAATCCTCCTCCACCCTTTTTTATCAACAAAAAAGATAATAAAATAGTGCATACACTGAAATAATGAAAGTTTAAATTCTCCCTAGCCCTCTACAGAAAGCGTTAGTTAGCTTGGCTCAGCAACTTCTGTTTCCTTTTTGGGTAGGCTATCAGGAAACTGGTCAGTTCCAGATAGCACTAAAAGTGTGATAGGTAAATTAGCATTTTCTGATGGAAAACTCTTCAATTGGAAATGACTTTTGACCAGCTCTTTAATAAGACTGCCTTAAGTCTATGTCTGCTCACTGTATAGTAAAATCGGTATTACCTATTCAATAACCTACCTGCAGTCAAGAGGCAATTAGAGTGTACCATACTCTTCATTGCTTTTCAAGCTGAGAATCCTGCTATGGATCACTGATAATATTGTTTAAGTGATCACCGTTATGAAATAGTTTTCAGAAAGTAAGTCTTGCTGGGACTGAAAATACAAATCCATTTTGGTTCAACAACTAAAAAGAGAATAACTTTTTAAATTGTCTACAGAAAAGTGTATGGCTGACACCCTGTTCCAGAATCCATGGTAAGTCTTTGTTTTATATATCCATGTCTGGTGTTATGTAACAAGCTTGGTGTTCCAGATGAAGTAACTGCTGTACAAATAGCAACATGAACATTTACATTTACTCTACTTGTACTTAATTAAATTCTTATGATTGTTAAGAAATCTGCTATACTTAGTGGGATCCAACTCATGAATGAGAGCTGGCAATTCTGTAATGCATTTGTCTTCCAGATGTTAAACCAAGAAATCTTTTCAAATATTGAAAGCAGGGATCTTCAGACAATATTACAGACCTTTGAACCTCCAAGTAGAGCAAAGGAAATCAGAGAATTCCCTCATTATAAAGGAAATGTTCTGCTATTAGATAAGCATTAGATTGAGAATCCATTCTCAGGTTTCAACCAAAGAGGGGTTTTGTTGGGCAGTAGGGTGAGGAGCACTCTGTGCTGTTGTGTAGTCTTGCTTTAGTAAAGGCCTAGTCATGCAACTCAAGATCCTTTGAAACTTGTACCCATGACGGGTGCCTTAAAGGAATTTGAGGAAATGTTATAGACTTTATATATTATATATTAAGAAGTTAAAAACATTATGCTCTTTAGTTCTGTCCAGGGGGATAGAGAAGGTTTAATGGACAGGAGTCTTCACAAGGAAATGAATCTTTTGTATGATCTCAGTGTATTATACTTTGTTAGGTACTAAACAAATATTGGAAATAACTGATTGCCCATCTTCCTGAGTGCCACCTGCTGACACATGTAAATGGAAAATTGTTGTCATAACATTATTTTTCAGTGGTGAATGAAGCATGAAGATGACATTTTAAAGGTGGGTATTTGAGCTGTAGTCTCATCATGAAAACTATTACAAAGTCCTTATTCCCTCATCAAAGTGTTTAGACTAAAATTGAGGTACTGAAAGCCTAGTTGCCCGGAGGTATGGGAAATAATGATAATATGAAAAAGGGTGTGTCTCTTCTGTTATCTAAAATGAAAGATTGGATTCATAAGACTCTGATATGCTGAGTTTTAAGTTTTTCCCACTAAAACACCTATGGAAAACAACCACACCTTTAGAATACATGGAGAGCAAGCACTGAGTAATGAAAATGATGTTCACGTATATAAGCAGGGTGGGTTCATAGCTGCTCCCTAGCTAACAAGGATCTTGTGGAGAGGAGTATGTTTCCTTCTCAAATATTGTACTGGTAAACTACTGGGAAACACTTGGAGATTTAGCTATGGATCTATTCTGATTAGAATTACTTCTTCTTTTCCACAAAGTATAATGAGAAGGAAATATTTCTTTATGCTCAAATAAACATTTACTTGAAAAAGGAAAGACCAGATTTCAAAGTACAACTCAAAGTCAGAACGAAATAGCAGATTGGTGCATGATGGAGATTTTTGTTTGTTCCTCCACACTGTTGATTTTATTCCCAGTATGTGAGGAAGATTCTGAGAAAGTTTTGCCAGTCTTGTGGAGCAAAGCTTAATTCATAAATAGCAGAAAGTAAAATATATAATAATAATGGTTTAAAAATATACATTAAACTTAATATAATATTTTCTTTTCCAGTTACTAAATAACTGGATCCATCTAACTAGAATTATTGTGCCCTGATCAATGCTACAATTGAATTTATACTTCTGACTGAAGGAAAACCAAAGAGAAAAGGCAAAAACATCATAATTCATCACTATCTATATATGGCACAGAAGTAGCAAGCATAGTCAATTTTAAGTAAGTTGAGACCTTACATAGCTATTTAATACACTCTCAAAGAGAAGTACAGATAGCATGCTAATAAAATAAATAAAATACTCCTACCCCACCAACAAAAACAAGCAAACAAACACTTCCTTAGATCTTTTAGGATTTAATGTTTTAGGATTTAATGCTCACCCAGCAATCAAATCTCCTAAGCATGATGCTCAGCCACTGTCTAGATGGTGATGGATACCTATGTTGCAAAGCTCTTTGAAACTGCATCTTTACCTGGATCAAAAGCATTGTTATTTTCAATTCTAGCTGCCCCACAGTCCTACCTGATGACTTCATTAATGTAAGATTTATCACTATTAATTCTCTGAAGCTACCTATAAAAATATCCTCTAGCTACTCTTACTAAGTGCAAAAGACTATCATATGTGATCATTTATTGATCTGCAGGAATATTTTCTACTGACTTTTTACAAGTACTTATACTGTTTGCTGAATCTGCAGCAAGGACAACCTCAGGGAGTCTCTGAGATGGTCGGATTCTCCAGCATGCTAAGTAACACAAAAACATACGTATAGTTTCTGAACAACTGTCTAGGAAGCAGGAACTGCCTAGGGTAATCCTAGATATTGTGGAAATTCCCACTAACAGAGCTTTTGTAACAGTTAATCAAATATTTTGTTTTGAATGCTCTTGGGGTTGAGTCAATCACCTCATCAAAAGTTGTTTTATTGTCTTCTATCAGTACGTTGTCTAATATATACTAGCCAGGAAGTTGCTGGGTCACCTGTGAAATTAATGACCTAACTGCACTAAGTTATCACAGCCCTAATACACAGCTACACTTTACTCTATTAACTATAGGATAAACCACTCACCAAGTGCAGATGTCTTCTGGACTGTGAGATGGGAGTTCTCGATCATCAGATCTCACTCTGTCTCCTTCGGAGGCTTGTGTACTGGACCTTGGTATACTCAGTTGACTTTTTGTTTTCTGGTACTAGTTTCTGTTTTTTCTTTCTTTACAGTAGCTGGAAATGAGCCTTATGTTTCTGGGAAATTAGGGTTTATATGTTAGATACTGCTGTAAACCTTATTTTTAATGCAAATGAAGAGTTTAATGTTTGAGATATACTTGCATAATTTTGCAATTAGTAATATAACAAGAACAAAGAGGTTCTGTATTATAAGCACCTACTCCTCTTAAGTACTTTCTGTTTCTGTTCTTTCTTAAGTGTGTTTTAACAAAGGCATCACAAACTTTGTGAATGGGCTCAAGTATGCCCTGCTCTGGTTCAGCTGTGAAGCCAGCTGGAACCATATCTTGAATGGGGCAGCCCTGGCCTCTTCTCACAGAGGCCATCCACGCTTTCCTTCACTACCAATACATTGATATTTATACCCAATGCAATAGCAGGTTCTGAAAGGAAACTTCTTTCAAAGTAAGCAAGATCAAAAGGGCAAAACATGAGCATATTACATATAAGGGAGCTACTGAATGAAAATTATTTTTTCCTCTTTCTTTCCCACTTCTTCACTTACTCAGACAGTTCTAACTTCAAATAATGATCTAATTTCTGGTAAAATTGATCTTTTGCATTTATACTTTTTTATTATGTATATATATACTTTTTTCTGAAAACAGAATGTGCTGATAAGGTTGGGGTATGCTCCTGATCTGAGTAGTTTATAAAAAGAACAGTACCAGGAGAATATCAAACAATAAAATTGTCATTATCAGTAATGTAAGCAATTCCCAAAATTTCAGTGCCCACAAGGGAGTTATGATTTCCTTTTAGTGGCAAGTGAGACCAAACCATTATAGCTTTATTACAATTGTGGAGATAGCAAAAATATTTTGACAATAGCAGAGTGCAAGCGGGGAGGGGACAGAGAGTGATGTGCTTCGTGAAGAAGAAAACTTACGATTTCAGACTCATGGTAGCTACTGAAGATCAGAAGCCACAAAGAACAAGTTCTTTGGATTTTAATATCAGCAGGTGTAAGAGTGTTCTCTGAACTGTTTTCTTCTTTATCTTTTAGCACACACACTTTGACGAAATCATCAAAAGTTCTAATAGAGAGAAAATTAGTGATATTTATTTTATTGGCCACAAAAAAAAAAAAAAACGGGGGGGGCTGGAGGGAGGTGGCTAGTAACTGTTTTCTGTCAATGCAACATCAGCAGTGGTTAAAAAAATACTTACAGTATTAGCATTGACTCACAACAGAAAATATTTGTTATTAATGTTGTTTACTGTCTTCTGGAGGATTTTATTTCATTATTTTCAAGAGTCTCTATGGAAAGAGTAGGGATAAATATTAAATTGTAAGGTATACGAAGAACGAAACAAAATATTCAAGGAGTCTATCAGAAAAGCTTCCAGTTGGTATATGTGGGATAAACAATTTTTTTCAATGTCTTGGTTATTTTCAAGTTTTAGTTCATATATGGGTCATGAAAATAAACTTGAAATTTGAAAGACTACCTCTGTAATGCAACTAGATTTCTGATTCAGCATTTCTACTTATGTTAGCTGTCAACAAATCAAATTCAATATAATTGGAATAAAACCTTGAAAGCCCAAACGTGAAATTCGGTAAGCTGGATTTTCCTTACCACACTTGTAAAGAATAGACTGTACATGATGTTGTATAAAACATTTAAGTGTGAAATTCCTCTGTCTGGTTACATTAGGCTAAAAAAAAAAAATAATAATAATAACCAGAAAGACAGATTTGGAGAGTTTCCGTACTTGATTAAGAGGGGGGGGGGGGGGGGAAAGCACATCTTAATGTGAAATGCTGATTGACGTGAGAATACTAATAATCTTATTGAATACTTCCATCTCATTTTGTAGAAAGATTAAAGAAACCATTCTTCCTCCCATTTGTAGCTACATTACTCTGGAATCAACAGAAAGTAAAGATCAAAATGTTTTGTTCATTGAGGGAAATAAGCTTCATTCTGCAAGACTGAACAAATATAGAAAAAAATGTCTTCACAAACAGTGAAATTAGTAATAGTGTTGTGGAATTAAGTAGCAATTTGTTTTTAATAGCAAATATGTCAGGTTCTGTTGATATATATATATATATATAAAATGATATTTCTGTTCTAATAGCTGTGTAAATTTCAAGCTGATCTCCAACAAGTCTTTTTCTGCTGTCTAGATAATTACTTGGCCTCTAATTTGATTCTATATTTCTGTGTGAATCACAATGGGATAAAGTGGAAAGGTAGGTATTGAGCAGCATGTTGGCTGAGTAGCTGAAATATGTTGCTTAAGGTTTCATTTTTAACAGAAAATAATATGACTGTCACTGCTTTAATTTGGTGGGGAAAGAAAAAAAAAAGTGTTAGGAAAAACTAAGTTACTGAATAATGTCCTATTGGCTTGAGTACTTATAAGTAAGAGGATAACTTCAATTCAAGTCCCTGGAATAATTGTGAACTATTCACTTTTTGAATTACATCAAAATATCAGCAATACCATTACCTGCATTCAAAATAAATAAATAAATCATGCCAAATTATTGTCTGTTCTAAAAGAGGAATTATGCTTGGAATCTCCATATGTTTTATTATACAGATGTATAGTTATTATGTATAGATATAATATTATTATTCAGATTTTTTTTCCGCAAGGTCAAAAATTCAAGTAAGCCTTTCTTGTAAGTTTGTTTGCTACTCTCTTACTGTCTGTCCAGCTCTATATTTATGAACATTAATTGACACTCTAAAATCTCGAAATTAACCCAGCTTATCACAAAGGGTCCTGAATTATTAAGGTTTATCTAGTTATCTTTTTAAAGTCAGGGAGCTGATGCCCACATTCTCTAGTTTAATGTTGGGACTTTAGCTGAAGCAGCTAAGTTAGCAACCCACTTGCCATCTTGATTAATATTATAAATTTATCAAGCAGATTATCCATCTCTTCCCATTACATAAAAAGTGACCTATGATTTCTATAAGCCTAATATAAATGCATCTGTGAGAAAACAAGTCGACAAAGAGTATGGCCAAAATATTTATTCTGTTTAATATTGACACAATGGAAAGGATGAACTGGGGAGGATATAACATCAAAATGTCAGCAGTTGATCCATGCTCCATATTACACAGAAAAAAAAAAAAAGAAAAAAGAAAAAAAACACAATACAAACAAAAAAATAAAAAAGCCTAAAATTGAAAACCCCTAAACTTGACCTGGGGGAGAAATAGCTACTCACATTTAATTGTCTGAATGACTAAGCTGTTACTGATTAAGAGCACAGGTCCTTCCAGTCTCACAAGATATTTCTCATCTACCATTCTTTTACCAATAATCAATCTGAGCTTTTAAAGAATCTGTGATGTAAAAATGATCATAACAAGCTAGACAACAAAGGCTGGAGCTGCACTCAGTGTTGACATGAACATAGTAACCATTATCTAGCGTTTATGCAAGAAAACTTCTGAGTACTAACCTTCTGCAGCAAATCAGAATAGGCACATATACAGAAATCATAACAACCACGTGAGAAATCTAGAACTGATAAATGGATGGAAATCCTTTAAAGTCCATAATCTTAAATGGCAGCTCTTTATGTACCAGAACGATGACTGGACTTAAAGATAGATTATGTTTTTTACTTAATCCAGACTTATCTTCTTATTTCTGTTATCTCATTAACCTTGCCAAAACCTGCTAAAAATAAAAAATAAAAAATCTACTTTGCTCCTGCCTGATCTCATTTCCACATATGAATTAGCAATTTATGAAGTAAGATGCAATTATATTTTTCTATAATCACGGGACTTGTTAAATTGATGTTTGTGTAGACAATGATACTAGCAGTCATTTGCCAAGTTACTAGTTGTTAATACAGCTGTAAGTGAACGTCTATATGTTATTAGAAGACAGTCTTTATTGACCCCCGAAAAGCAAAAAATAAATCTAAATATAGAGTATACTGATAGCATCTTCCAACTTTCTTATTTTAGGCCACAACAAAATTTCTATATATCTTTCTATATCTTTCATCACCTGATCTTTGTTTTTTGCTCCATGCTGTTGCCTAACACAAAGTGCCTAACTCCTCTTCCAAGAGTTTACCTGGCTAAGGCAAGTACAGCTGGCTGAGTCTAAGGTCAGTCTCTCATTTATAAGAGCTGTTATGAAGACAGCTAGAAGAAAGAGTATCCCTTCTTACTCTGAGAAATTAATTTATGCTAGAGTTCTCCTGCTGATGCCCTGTACTAAAACTATGTCTGCACCTGGTCACATCTCCTCAATTCTAACCCTGACCTATTGGTTTGCTTGATCTTGGACCTGTGTCATCGTGATGGACCAGCACAGCACTCAGGCTGATTATGATCACTGCCCACGTGTTAGATCCTGAACCTAACTTTCTAAGTCAATATCATAACTCCTTATTGCTGCCTGATTTACTCTCACCCTCAAGAAATTTAAAAGCAGCTCCCAAAGAAAGGAGGGGCAGCCTCCCTTTCTAGTTTTGTTCATGACAGCTGTTCCCAGTCAAGAAGCTGATTTACATTCAGCTTGGATTCAGCCAGCTGAACTCTTAGAAAGTGAGATATACTCACAGCCCTGACATGCTAATGATATTGCTTTCCTTCTTGTGACTCTGATCATGACTTCATATACCTCTGCAAATAAGTGAAAATTAATTTTTTGTTTGTTTGTTTTTCAGGATGAAGTTTTTTAAGTGGAGTGCAGAACATTTTGCTCGTTGTTTATAATGACAGCAGTCTTAACTCATTTCCACCTGACAAGCTGTCAAAGCACTTGTATAGCCTATGCCTGTATTGTTACTATGTACATCTATCTGCACATAGTAGCATTTGGACATGCTAACAGGTAGGTATTCCTGATGGGTTATTATCTGGCTGATTTCTGCAAATGCAACAGAAACACTTCTGAAAGTTTTTCTGTTGTTTGTTGTTGTAGTTTGTTTGTTTGTTTTCTGATTTGACCAAGAGACTTGTGGTGGTTATATCTTGCTGTGCAGCTGAACTCCACCACAACCACTCTCTCACTCCCCCTCCTTAGAAGGAGAGGGGGAGAAGAAAGTATGCTGGAAAGAAAATAACTCACAGGTTGAGATAAGGATATTTTAATTAAAGGGAAAAGGAAGAGGGGGGAAAAACAAGAAAAGTCCATGCAGAAGCAGAGAGAGAGGGAAAAGAAATTATTCTCTACTTCCCACCAACGTGCGATGTTTGGCCATGTCCCAGAAAGCAGAGCCTTAATACCCGTAGCCATTGTTTGTGAGCAAAGACATCTTCATAATGAGAGCTTCCCCTCTCCTTCCCATTTCCCACCTTTTATTGCTGAGTGTGACACCATATAGTAAGGAGTATCCATTTGGTTGGTTTAGGTCAGCTGCCCTGGTGATGTCCCCTCCCTACCCCTTGCCCACCCCCAGCCTACTGGCTCGGGGCGGGGGGGGGGGTGCGGATTAATGGAATCTTGATGCTGTGCCAGTATTGCTCATCAATAGACAAAACACTGGTGTGATGCCAGTGCTGTTCTAGCTACTAGTGCAGAGCACAGCACTGTATGGGCTGCTGCAGGGAAAGTTAACTCCATCCCAGCCAGACCCAGTACAAGCCTACATAATTAAGGAACAATGCTGAGAAAGACCATGTACTGAGGAGTGTTCTGGGGCCAATGAAGTCTAAGAAATTGAAGTGCTTGTTGATTGTTGAAACATTGAACAATTAAATGTGATTTGGGGTTTTAGGTCCTATTACTGCTGATGATACTATTGTGACAATCACATTTGATTATAAAAATACAATAAGCAGGGAGAAAGTTAAGACACTTGGAAAATCTGAGAAAGCAAAATAATTAGTACTACACATTCCAAGGGTAAACGTTTCTTTAATTTCCTTCAGCCATGTAATTCTTTACAAAAAGAGAGTTATCCTACAGCAAAATTTTCTTGATAACAAGAGCTGTTGCCTACTATTTTCTCATTCAGGGAGAAGCAGATTATTTTTAAAGCAGCACAGAAAAGTTGACAGGTGATTTGTGAAGTCAAAGAAGGAAGAATAGCAAAGATTTGCAACCCTTCTGTTTTTAGCTTTGGACAAACTCATTGCTGGAGAAGCATAGAGCAGTAACTGGTCTTTTAATCAGATGAAGATGTGGTAATCTTGTGCCAGTAAAATGCATCAGATGCTTCTGTAAATGTTTGATCATGAGTTATTTTCCGGTAGTGAGAGACCTTCTTGATAAAGTAATGCAAATGGTTGTAACCAAAAAAAAGAAGGGAGAGGGGGAGAGGAAGGTGGATTGGGGGAATGGAGAGAGAGAGAGAGAGAGAGGGAGAGAGAGAAAGAGAAATGATTTGAACCAGTGTTTTATATATCAGGATTTCTCCAAATCCAAGCTGAAGCGAAGACAGGTATTTGTTGTTGTGTTCCGTCTTTTTGATCTGACATAAGTAAGATGATTCTAAGATGATGATGACATATACTGTCAATATGAGTGACAGGAGTGACAAGTGAATGACACAGGAGTGTTCCAGGATGTCAGAAACACTATCCATGTTGTTTATGAAGTGGCTTCCTGCTTGCTTTAAAGCAGCCTAATCCCTAAACAGTAATTAATTTATTATCATTATCATTATTTTTCTAGAAGTTCTAGAATATTTGGTCCTGTAGCCAAACAAAATTTTTATTCTTACAATTTTATTATTATTTAAACCTGAACACTCCAATGGACTGATAGAACATTATTATGGACTCTTTTCTAACTTTCTCCAAATAGTTGGCAAAAGATTTAGAAACAAACAAACAAACAAAAACCCTAGCCTCAGTAATCAGACCACTTCTGTACACTAGTCAAAATTCATCTTAAAAATAAATTGTTTTTTATGGTTTTGTAGTGGCAGTCCTACTAAAAGGCTGCAATTGAGCCTCATTGATTTATTTTGGAATCTTCCTGTAATTTCTAGTTTATATGTAAATTTATCCTTTCATTAATTTATCCTTTCAGCTCAGATTGAGTTTCCTTCTTTTCTTATTAAACATGGTCTTTGAACATATAACACTAAAGCTTTTACCTTTCTTGGCAAGATAGGTTCTTTATTACTCATGCACACTAGCTTCTCTTGGCCCACACACATGTACAGGACAAATACATTAATAGTTTTATTATTGTTACATATAAGATCTCGCCAAGAGTTTTTAAGGTAGAGTTAACAATTTCCTGCATTACTGGTGCTCTATCCTACTGGTATGCTACAATATATGTTCTGAGCTAACATTTCTCTTTTTACTACTGATATTTTTGGTAGTTTATCAGAAGGTAATGGAAGACCATATTATCATCATCATCATCATCATTTACGCTGGCCATTTTCAATTAATAAAGTTGTGCACAAATTCTTATTAATACTCAAGAGCATGATCTTGCCCTCTATAATTTATCTGATTTTCTATTACTCTGATCATCATGTTTATGTGGCTCTTCATGCATGATACCCTAGTATTTTTCCAAATTACTTCCATGCTTACATTAACAACTTTATGCACAATTGCAAGCTAATTTGAATTCCTGTTACCATTTAAGATCTCAGAGTATGATTTTTGACTGGTTGTCACGCAAACAAGTAGAATAATGATTCAGTAGGGCAATCACAATAATGTCTTCATTGTCTCCTTTTTGACAATACAGGTATTATTCTAAAGTAGAGATGAATTAATTACCTTTAGCAACTGACCACTGAAGGACTTAGCTCTCCTCTTGGGCATGATAAACTCTGGTTTCTTATGACAAAAATTCTTCTTGAGAGACTATGCAGCCTTTTAACAACACCATTTCAATGAAAAGTTCTAAAAAGTGACTTGAGCTACTGAACATGTATAACACAATGGTGAGATGACAATTCTAAAATAATGAATGAGCTCTGAAGAACAAGAAAGTATGCTATTCCAAGATGTGTTTAATCATAACTGAAAGCCAGGAGGTCAGATTAAAATGACTGCTAATTTGCTAGTTCTTTAACTCACTTTTCCCTGTGCTGTTAGTAAAGGAAAGACAAAATAAATATAAATTTACTAGGTCATTCATGATTTATTTTTGTGTTCCTTAATGAACAACAGTTGGTTATTAGCTTAGAAGTTCATATAAAAGATGTGTTTGTTAACAATATGTCATCCAAAGCTAAATGATATGAAGTTTGTTAAACTGAGCGTGTTGTTACTACTTTTATTAAAATTGGTTAAAATTCATTTTCATTAACAAGCATACTACCAAATACACTGAGCTTGTGTTGTTACTGCAAACAAATATCTGACAAAAGACAAAATGAAACCCTAGTAACTTCGACACATGCGTTATAATTCCATAAAAATTAACAATTTTTCCCTTATGAGACCTAAATATACACAGTGTAGTTTTATACATAAATTCTTAGTAAATTACATGCTCAAGTGATGTTTTATTTTATCAGAAAACTGTCTAGAAGGAGCTAATTCCCAAATAAGAAAGTTTCCTTTGCTTTTGTCTTGTTTTGGGGATATCTTTCCTTATTCTTTGACAGCAGATCCTTAACATTTATATAGTAGCGTTCAGATACCTGTTTCTATCATTTCTATCAGGCTGCTGTTCAAGATAGCTGATATAGATATCCAATGCTTCAGTGCTAGTTCACTGATTCAGCTGATGAAATAGTCTACTGTCTATTTCCTTGTCCTTCTCTGAGATTTTTCTTGCTGAAGGCAGTCACTAATATCTTCCCTGTACAATGTCTGCTTCATCACATATGCTACTGATGTCACTTCAGTTTCATCATTTGGAACAAATCCATTCAAAAGCATCTTAAAGCCTCAAGGAAGTTTATTCCAGGTTGCAAAAGAGTTTCAGACTTATTTTTATTTCACATCTTTCTTACTGTTTATATGCAATCTGTAGCCAAATAATTTGAAAAAAATAAATAATAACAATTACCTTTAAATAAAACTTTAAACCTCTAGACTTTATTAAGGTTTCTCGGCTTTTCTTGATGGATTGACAGATGGAGTTTGTGGCTTTACACATAGTTGTTTCCAGCCACCTGATTGTAACATTATTCCTTAATAAGAGGCAAAAGGGATTGCACAGAATTATTACATTTAAATACATATATATATTTTCTGAAATTTAAAAATTAATTGAGGCATATGCATTTTTTTCTTACATAGTTCTACATTTTAATCATCAGCTAGATCTCTACTCCAGAATTTCAGATAATTATGTCATGCTACTTTTGATGTCCACCAAATTCATCTTGATATGCTTTAAAGCTTTCATAATAGGCATCTCCGAACCAATTCTTATGCAATATTTCTTTTTACATAAGTCCCTTAAGGTATGTAACCTTCATTTTCTCTTGCATTCCCTACATATACAGTGAGTCCTGCATAACGTACTACAGATACAGAATGTTATTATCATCTTCTCTCCAGATTTTCTTTTATTCAGTAGCTACAAATGAAATTTCACCTCTTCAGCAATAAAATTTTGGCCATGTCATTTTTCATGATGCAATGCAGAATTTTATACCAGGTATAAAGACTATTTGAGAGAGAGGGAATATCCCTTGTCCTGCATTGTTATCATAATCAGCTTTCTTTTAGCTTTCCAAGCTGAACATGAGAGAATCAGTATTTTTTATACAGGAGAAAATAAATAAATAAATAAATAAGACTAAATAAAACAGGAAGGAGAGAGAAATAAGCCAGGATATGAGTGGCTAGGAGTATTCTGAGTTGTGCATGAAGAATATGTTTCCCAGTACCTGCTGATGGAAAGACTCTGATATCTTCCAGACCTGAGGAAAGAAAATTCAACATAAAAATTTTCAAGGATTTTCTGTTGAATTCTCAGTTCCACAACTTCACCCTTTTAAAATATAGAGCATAAAGAGAATAGGAATCAAATTAGTTGTAAAAAATTCTCAAGGTTTCTGTCAAAACTCAGGCTGTACTTGGCTGGCATCCACACGAGTGTGAGTAATGAAAACTGAGTGAGGATCCAGTGTTAGAAGATGGTTGGGCAGAAAGTGTTTGGATTTTAATTTGAATTTTGGACCTTCAGATGGTGATATTACAGAGTAGAGCCTTAAATGAGCCTTGGGCTGCATGAAAAGAAGCGTGGCAAGCAGGTTGTGGGAGGTGATTCTTCCCCCCTCATCTGCTCTTGACCCCACCTGGAGTATTGTGTTTAGCTCTGGGGCCCCCAGCACAAAGACATGGTTGTTAGAGCAAGTCCAGAAGAGGGCCACAAGGATGATCAGAAGACTGGAGCATCTCTCCTGCAAAGACAGGATGAGGAAGTTGGGGTTGTTCATCCTGGAGAAGAGAAGGCTCCAGGGAGACCTTAGAGTGGCTTTCCCTAAAAGGGGCCTACAGGAAAGTTGGGGAGGGACTCTTTGTCAAGGGGTGTAGTGATAGCACAAGGAGTAATGGCTTTGAACTAAAAGAGGGTAGGTTTAAATTACATATAAGCAAGAAATTCTTCAGTCAGAGGGTGGCGAGGCACTGGCACAGGTTGCCCAGAGAGGTTGTGGATGCCTCTTCCATGGAAGTGTTCAAGGCCAAGCTGGATGAGGCTTTGAGAAACCTGATGTAGTGGGAGGTGTCCCTACCCATGGCAGGGGGGTTGGAAGTAGATGATGTTTAAGGTTTTTTATTCAGATAAATAAGTTAAATTGAAAAAAAAAAAATAAAGCAAAAAAGAGCAAACATTTGTGGTGGTCTATCACATAATTAGTTATAGAAACTAGTTAATCATATAGACATATGTGCATAGAAATAGTTAAATAATTTATTTCCTAAGTGTGAAACAAATCAGCATTGGTAGGTAATTATAATTTGACACACCTTTAATTTGAATACGTTGAATCAGTTGAACTCCCATGACCATGAATCATTTGTGTAGATTACATTTAAATCAGTATTCCAATTTAACAGAAATGCTCTTATTTGTGCACATTACTCCATCATTCTGCTTGGATAAGATATCTGATGAATGACCTACACTGAATTGCTTTATAAAACTTTTTCAGAACCTTGAACTCCTGTATTGCCTTTCAAATCTATTATAATAATATGACTGCCTTATTTTAATTCAATATTCTATCAAGTAGAGTATTACATACTAATATTTCTACAAATTCATTCCATGTTTTTGTATTCTTAACAGATTAAAGATAAAGGAAATAAAGCTCATTCATTTATTGCTTTTACATATATATATGTCAATCCATTGATGCATAAATACAAGATTGCTGAATATGATCTTTTTATGTTTTTCACATTTTTTATGTAAAGGACATTTAATCCACAAATGTTTTCTTGGATGTGAGCCCACACTTGCAAAACTCAATAATCATGCCTAGACAAAGTATAGAAACCAAAATAGCACCAAAAGGTTGTATAAATTTAAAACATAATCTTTAATTGAAATGTTAAATTAAGATTGTTCCATCTCTTCCTCTTCCTCTTCCTCTTCCTCTTCCTTTCTTTTCTTTCTCTAGACTTTTGTTTGAATTGACTTCGAGTTAAGTTCTTTAATGTATATTGTATAAGAACACATTTAATATATCTAAGAAATATATATAATGTATATGATATAATTAATCTAATAGAATGTAATATTCCAGATTCAAATTTATGATTAAAAGGAATCAAGAAATGTTTGATCCTCTGTCATAGCATCATCTCTCCAGCTACTGGGTCAGGAAGAGCTGCTATACTCTTCTACAAGCAACTATGGAAAGGAAGCTTGTATGCTTGTTGCTGAAAGTTGTCAAATAAACTGTACAAATGCATAAGAGAAAACGTAAGCAACGAGTAGAGAGATAATGCATACAGCCCAGGAAAAAAAAATAAATGTTTGTATTAGAAAAGCACATTGTATATATTGTCCCATGGTGAACTTTTTTTATGGTTTCTCATTCACAGATATATTCACATACTGCAAGAATTGATTGCTCTTGGGAGTGAGGATTAAGCCAAGGTGTTGGTAAAAGACTTAGCACTTATGAACTGCTAAATTGAGAATTAAAATTGCTATAGAGTTGTGAATTAACATAAGCAATTAAATACATGTATAACTTGAAGATTTACAAAATTTCTTACATGTGATCAAAACTATCTAAAGAAAAATATGTAGCTTTTCTTATTGCTCAAACTTGTGATGGATAAAAGCATAATTAATGTGCAATAGAATGCTGTGATAGCTTTCAAACTTGTCCTAAAAGGAATGTCTCAGCAGAGTTCTGGACTGTATTTTTAAGTAAATGCCAATTCTAGAAATCTGAAGCTTATCAAATCCTTATAATTCCAACAGCTTGAAATGAAACATTCTGCTCATGCATATAAGCTTTAGGATATAACTGTACTGTTTTTCAGAATTTTATAAAATACAGCTGACATCACAATGGCCTTTCAATTTATCTATGTTTACATTTGTATTGTGTAATATTTATAATTAAAACATATTTTGCTAAATATTTTGAACAAACTATATATCCATTTAATCTATTTTCCGTTCTTTGTTTATCATGTAAGATATTTTCTCTTATATGAATGACTAAAACTTCATGCAAAAAAACATTTGACAAAAAGTGACAGCTCACTGCAGCATAAATTTTAAGGACTACACTTTGATGTTAGAATTTCTTATACTCCTGTACTCACAAATTCAGAATTTATTCATTTACTAAATCAATGTAGCTAATTCCCAGGCATATGTGCTAGGCAACATTTATACTCATATTGCATAACTACGTCTTCCACGTTCCCATCAGTTTTACAGTGCAGATAATGGAGACTTATTTCTTATCAGCCCGGCACTAATACTGTTATTACACGTTGTTGTGGTTTAACCTGGCAAGCAGCTAGGCACCACACAGCCATTTGTTCACTCCTCTGTGGGATGGGGGGGAGAATCAGGAAAAATGTAAAAGCTTGTGGGTTGAGATAAAGAAAACATAATAGACAGAAAAGAAAGAGAAATAACAATAATAATAATGATAATAGTAATAATAATAATGTGTACAAAGCAAGTGATGCACAATGCAACTGCTCACCACCCGCCGACCAGCCTATCCCCGAGCAGCCAGTCCCCACATCCCGGCCAGCCCTCCCATATTAATTGTTCAGCACAACGTCAGATGGTATGGAATACCCCTTTGGCCAGTTTGGGTCAGCTGTCTTGGTTCTGTCTCTTCCCAGCTCCCTGTGCAACTCCAGCCTGCCCACTTGCAGGACAGTGTGAAAAACTGAGAAGTCCTTGACTAGGTGTAAGCATTGCTCTTCAACAATTAAAACATCAGCGTTATCAACTTTATTCTCATCCTAAATCCAAAACACAACACTGTACCAGCTACTAGGAGGAAAATTAACTCTATCTTAGCCAAAACCAGGACAGCAATCTAAAACAATGTCCTCTTAAGCAATGTTAGGACAGTGTTCCTTACTACTCAACTTCTTAAAACTTACATACATGTATTTATTTTAATCAGCGCATTGCTCAGTTTTATTAATAAATGTATTCCTAGTTTCTTTTTCTCTGCACGGCTGGGGAATTCTTAGGGGACTTATCTATTTTAAATTTCTTTCATCTAAAAGAAAAAATATATATATATGTTTGTCAATAGCAAGAGGTGTTTTTTTATGTAGACTTTATTTATTTATTTTTCCATTCAGTTTGAAAAGAGAGACAGGCATTTTCAAAGTGTAAATTGTTGCCAAGGAATAAAAAGATTAAAGCTTAGAATTTCCCCAGCACGTTGAAAAATAATTGAATGATACCCACTATTAACTTTAAATTTTGTGAAATCTAACATATGTCCTCTCCAGATAAACCATGATGGAGTAAGCTATATTTATCCAAATCCACACAAAGCTGTCTACAAAATGGCTCTAAAAGTAATTGCTAAATCTGAAATCATATATATCTATAACAGTTAGCATCACATATTACAGAAGACAAGAAATACTCTATTCAGTCTTGAGAATGTGGTTTAAGGCAGAAGATATTTTCAAATCACAGTAGTTTATTTTGAAGCTACTATTGTCACTTCCTGTCTCATTTTTATTTAGTTGGCCTCTATAATCATATGTGAAGCATGGTACTGAAAGGATTTTAATGCATGAAAGTCTAGAAAAGCAAGAAAAACAGTATTAAAACCTACATGCGTTTTGCAGTAGTTGTGCATATTCATTTCCAATTTCAGTTTAAGAATACAAAATGCTGTTTAGAAAAGTTGCTTTATCTTTGTATGTATTATATTGTATCTTTGTATGTATTATAGGGCACAGTCTACTCTTTGCTATTAATAAATATGATCCACAGTGTATTAAAATCTACCATTATGCTTTGATAAAGCAGAATTTGGCCATGTTTTTAATTTAATAGGATATCTATATTACATCTGAGAATAATCAGTGAAAAAAGAAACACTTATGATGCAAGGGAAACAGACAGTCCTTTTTGCAGAGGAGTATATTGTTTTCTATTATCATGAGAGAAAGAAATATTCCTGTGTTCAGAACAGGTCATGAATTGATTTTAAATATTAGATAATACAAAATATAAAATAAAATATCATTTATAAACTTAAAAGACATACAAATAAATAGTCTATTAAGTATATGGTCTCATGTTTTATCTAATAAGAAAAGTAAAAAAAGAATCTCTCGGAAGATAATTAGTCTGTTATCTTACCTTCTGTGTTTCACGTTCTTCATAAAGCACCAGTTTAAAAGAGGAAAATTACCTTTATTATATGACTTCATTGTGCCAAGCAGGATATCATTTTTTTCACTATTTTTCCTCGACAGTTATTGAATAACAATGTATTGGAAAATAAAGGTAGGTCCTGAAACTTCTCATGATAATCACCGCTAGGTTATGCTACAAAGCATTAAGCTTTAGGAAGAAGGTCGTCTTTCCCAAGAAGAGCATATCTTTCAGATGCAAAGGAAAACATCTTGACAGAAAGCAGATATGGTTCTACAGTATGCAGCAGTAGCAATGTCCATTTCAAGAAAAGTGAAACTTATGAGCATAATGGAAACCTAGCAATTCTGTGAAAGTTGTCCCAAGATTAAAATCAACATCTCAGGTAACTTTCATGTTATGATTTGCCTTGTTTTACTGATTTTCTGGTTTTGTTTGTTTGTTTGCTTGCTTGCTTTCTAAAGCATGGGTATATATATCCATGCAAACTGGAAACTATTAAAGTTTGAGATATTCACTATATTCCAGGATTTTAGGCCTTAAGAAAATTCTTGAAAGCTCTGCAAAATTCATAATTAAATCAGTTGGGTACACCTCCTTTCTCTTCACTTGAACTGTTTCACTGACATGGGGGTGAAATGCGCTCTTTCAAACCATTCATGATCATTTAAAGGTTATTATTTGACAGTTTAATAATGTTTCATATAAATTTTAGAGTGTAATCTCAGAAATATACAAATTAGTTGTTTGTGTCATCTTTTCTAAGATGTAATATTATTTTATAGGAGAAGTATAAAGATCAGGTTTCAAATGTATTAGTGAAAAGGAAAAAGTTTACATTTTATCCTAAAAACATGGGGACAAGAGTACTATTGTCTGCAGGTATTCTAAACAAAACACCTCCATGATATCTCATATGAGCAGAAGTGAAATTTATGTTTGAACAAGATGAGCTATCGTCACCTAGAAGGACCAGAGGAATTGCAGTGGCATCAAATTCTATAGCTTGAATCAATGATACTGCAACGAGCATGAAAATGCCATGTTTCTAAAAGGATACACTAACAGTATGAAGTTTAAAATAGAAATACATACTGCTGTGTTTAAAACAAAACAGGAAAAAATATTTAAAGTCCCTTTTCCAAGCCCAAGAATTAAAACCCATCACCTTTTATAATATTGATAACCAGGACTGAAGAGAACGAAAACAGGATGACATTGAGGACTTAAGCAACTTTGATTAACTGATTAAATGATTTAAACTCCAGTTTTATAGCCTAGACATTACTTCTCCTCTATGCCACTCAATAGTGATCCCCCTTACCTCTCATTTTTCCTGGCTTTATATAATTATACCCTCTTTTAGAACTATAATTTTACAAAGCACAGGATGTATTTGGGGCATGGATGGTATAACCCAAAGTGTCAGGCAAAGGTCTGTTTTGTGCATATTCATACACGAAAATGCAGTCTTACTCTTAAAACAGAATAAAAGTTTAGCTGTACTTGAGAATGATGGATAGAGAGATTTTTATGAAAGATCAATTCTGACTGAGCAAGATGGAGGCTTCGGTTTTCATCAATGCTGCTGCCTGGATGAGAAAAATTGTATTTAATGTTTATGATAAACCAGCTGACAGCCCTACAAACAATACACAGTTCAGAAGTAAAATGTATAAAACATGATAACCTTTTGTTAAAGTTGTAGATGATATTAGATAATTCATACATATCAACATTGTAACTATGTTTCATATATAAAAAACACACATATCCCTCAGTGAAGCTGATTATTTCTGAGCCTTGAAGAGACAAAGAGGGAGAAATCTGCTTTAAGCATCTATAATCCATTTTTTATTGTTGTTTGCTCCCTTGCACTTACTGTCTGTACAAGTTTGTTAGGATCTTTTGTATTTTTAAATTCTCTAGACTTGAATGCTTAGAAAACCTAAGAGAACAAAATTGCCCATGATTACTGACATATGGGTTTAATTCTCACTTAGACTTTTATGTAAATAAATGAGAATTAGAGTAAAGCCTTTTGAAGTCAGTCCATTTTCAGATTCATGAGAAGACCATAAACAAGACAGAAACCTGCCTCAGTATTTTGTTTTGACGAGGGTTTATATCTTTCTTATGAAGATAATTTTACTTTTTTTTTTTTTTTAACCTTAACCTCTGGCAATCAAAAGTATTAATCTACAATCTCCTTTGATTGAGCCAAGCTGAGTGACTAGCCACAAATGTAAATAAGAGGATGCTGTTCACATCAAATGTAATGTTGTTTTGAAGTTGTGGTTTAGCATATCAAAAGGAGTACACTGAAAAAGCAGTATCACAAATTTCCAAGACAGAGGGAAAAGTGAAAAAAAAAAAAAAAAAGGCTGTGCATGGGGTGGGGGCAAAAAATAATTTTTTGTATGTTTTTTTTTTGTGTGTGTGTTTTATATGAAAAAAAGGTTAGGGGGCTAAAAATGAGAGAAGTAGAACATATAGAGGAAACGAATGACTGAAACTTTGCCTGGTAGAGGAAAGTTTTTGCACTCTACTGATTTAATATTTTATATTGACTTTAAGTACGTATTTTGACTGAAAGCATTTTCATATTTGTGAGCTGTACAGAAGAAAGAATAGAAATTTGACTTTAAATACTTAAATTATTTTTTCAGGTATGGGCAGAAGCTGATAAATGGTGTGTACCTATAGGATCATGCTGTATCATGAAGAAGTGGGGTCCTAGTAGCACTCTTTTGCACTTTCTTTAGTGAAATGGCTAGACGTTACATAGAAAGAGAAATGATCACTACAAATATGCATACAGCCACACATGGAAGGATTTTGCTCAACTCTGCTTTTATTAAGTGTTCCTAAGCCAGGAAAAAATCAAAAAGGGTAAGACAGAAATGACTGTTCTCTGCCAGTAACTTCAAATACATGATTGCCTTGATGAGTTTCAACAAATATATCTGAAGGATAAAAGTTTCAGAAGTATGAACTTCCAATGGCTTAATAAAAATCATGAGTTGGAGAAGACATTTTCACTCCTGGAAAAAAAATAAAAAATAGACTTGATAGTTATTTTCTGACAGATTTTTTGGCTGTCCAGAAAAGCACATGTAGCTTGGAAACCAATGTGCTTTTATTCTGCCTGTACTCAGGATACACTGTAAAGAGCTGTGTTTTAGGGTAAAATTATGATATTTGGTACAAACGAGATTATTCAGGAAAAAGAAGGCAGCTTCTGACTGTAAAATACAGAAGACTCCTCCTTGCAGCCAGCTTTAGCTGGGGAGCATATAGCATTTGCATTTCTATCTCTTATGGCCTTGTCAGTGCTACAGCTGTCACCAAGAAGGAAATAATTACTTGTGTCTATCAAATATTTTGGAACTCTAAACAGACTAAACAATTTTTAAAATGTGTGTTAAGAAACCTCTTTATTTCCAAGGTCTCCCCCTGCTCCCTAAACATTCTATGAAATACAGTCTTTTGATATAGTTTAGCAGACAGCTTTGATGAAAGCCACAATATGCTTTTACAGACATTGTATCTAGTACATATCCAAATGAAATAGAGTATTTAACAGAGTTGTTTAACAGAGTAACTCAGTTAGATGCTATCACTTCTACCCACCCATCTAATGAAAAGAAAGCAATCAATGACTATTTCATAGTAAATGCAAGAAAACAACTGTGGGAGTAATACAGTATGGGAGTAATACAGTAAACCAGTGAAGGAAAACAATATAAAACATATGAGGATTACCCATAACTTCTGACAGGAATACAGTTATAATAATAGGACTATGAAAGCACTTCTGCTTATGCATGCAACTGTGTTTTTTTTTTTCTTTTCTTTTGTGTTTGAATGTGAACTAGATGAAGGACAAGAAAATAAAATGATCATAAAAGGAGCCTTTATTTTTAGCAGCATTTGTGTTATGCGTGTCTTCTACTGATGCAAATGCTTTGCTCTGATTCAGGTTATCTGATGTAGCCAAATTATTCCATGTATTTCTTTCATTCTCTTCTTTTCCTCCATGTCTAGTTTCATCTTACATATTTTAACTTTGCCAGAAGAATGACAATAAGGTTTAAGTACCTTTTTTCTTTTGTACATTCTGGTTAATTCTCTCTTTGCATTTTGCTTTCCCAAACTCTTTTACACACTGATGACAGTCTGTCACTCTTGAATTTCTTTTTAGTAGATCTTCAAGCTTGAAACTTTATGCATTAATATTACAAGATTTTCCATCTTCCAAATTTTCTCCTATTATGCAAAGGTATTGTATAAATCTAGTAAATGGATTTAGGTGTCATAGAGTTGTCATCTTCAAATCACCTGCATAATTGTAGAAAGGTTATAAGAAATAGTCATCTTAATAGCTCTGAGGTATCTTAACAACGAAGATTACAAATTCTAAAGTAAAAATTTGTGGTAGTCATGTGGGAGTTATATTAAATTAAGATACATTCAACATACATAAAATAAACTGAAAAATCTTCAGGGCAAGGATCCTGCCTCCTTTTCTTGTTTTGAAGTATTTTGATAAAGGAAAGACATAAGCAAGTCTAAGCACACATTTAGGCATTTTGCTGTATTGTGGATAAATGTCCATGTGTGGTGTTTTTTGTTTGTTTGTGTGTGTGTGTTTGTTTGTTTTTGTTTGTTTGCTTGCTTTTATCATAAGCTAGTTGCAGAAAAAAAGTAATACTGTATGCCTGGGAATTATGAGATCTCTACCTGCATTCCGTGTCTGAATACAACTTTTGAAATCTTCACAGTATTCATTGATTTCATATAGACTACTGCGATCTTATAATGCCCTTGAGAAGTCTCTTCAAGAGGATAAGAAGGGGACATTTACTTGGCTGCATCATTATAGTGTCTGATACGACGTTTAGACAATTTCATCACCCTAAAAAATATGAAGGATGAAAACAATGTAAAAGAATATGTCGCTTATAACAGTATTTTATGGGTTATGATTAACCAATACTGTATGCTGTTATATGTGCAGATGGTACCTCTCTTGCCCCTGCTGTGACATTTCTCCTTACATGAAAGCGTTCAGATATCTAACATGTTGGAAGTCATAATGTAAGAATATATACCTATAATATGTATTATAATATAGGTGATTTAAATACACACTGGTGTTAGGATCTTTTATACCTTCTTGTATGTACCCCCACATATAAGCTGTAGTATCATATGAATATAGAATTTATTGGTTATACTTGACAAAAAAAAATAATCAAGGGAACTCACTAGGTACTGGAATCTTACTATTTATAATATTAAATTGTTTGAACTGTACCTGGAGTAGTCGTGGTCCAGGCCAATAAGTACTTGCCCAAACAGTTCCTGAATACGGGATGGGAGCTTTCACAGGGAACCATTTCTAGTGGACTGTTCTCATGCAACTGTTCCACTTTGGAGGATGAGTACTGTAGGTTGTATATTAGGGCTTTCTATGTCATTTGACCTCAGTGCAAGACCTGAGCCTGAGCACAATTAGCACATCAGAAGCTACACTCATTCATTTTCTAACTCAAGGCATATTTGAATATTTCCAGGAGAAAGAAAGAGCTCCAACATGTGGAACTGAACAACAAGCTTCAGGGTACTGCATATCTGATACTTAGGCAGATCAAAACTAATAATGGGAACTTGAACACAACTGTAAAGACAGAGTTTGATCCCTAGTTTTGTACTGACTCCCTGAATGTTTAAATTAAGAGATAATACACATTCCTAACTTGAGAAGTTCATTTGTTGAACAACTTAAATTCTAGTCTTTAGTAGATATAGTCTCAACTTTATTCAGTGGTGAGAACTTCAGAAGACCAAGATTTTAGCCTTTTCCTGACACTGCATAGGAAACAGCTGATTCAACTTCTTAATCATCATATTGTTAGGACTATGTCCATTCTGAAGTACTGCTATTGCTCAGTGAGCATTGTGCAGCTTAGATTCAGTACTTGAATGTAATGAGTTGTTCCAGAAGTTGGAAGGTTATTTTGAAGACCATTCCTTTCAGATCTTAATTCCCATTTGTGTATCTCACTAAGCATAATTATATAAATATTAACAAGAAAAAAATTCTGACTAGATGAAAGTTCAACTTGACAGTTTTATTCATGTTATTCCCGATTCTTCACCTCACTGCACCAGTTTTGCTTTGCTTTAACTACATTGACAAGAGTTCAGTCACACTGGCATAGAACCAGTTTAATGAGGTAGATGATTATGGCAACAAGATTCTTAAAAAAAAAAAAAAAAAAAAAACAAAAAAAACCTCTGTTAAGAAAGTAAGTTAGGCACTTTAATGAGGGGATGCTTGAATTTAAGTTCCCTAGGCAACATTACCCAATACTTTTGAAAATGTTTTATGATAGCCTGCCATTTTCTTAACCCTCTAGGATCCATGATAACCTCAGTGTAGTGAGCAACCTAGAACTGAGACTAGAACATCCTTTTCCTACTTTTTTTTTTTTTGAAGGGGCCCACTGCATTTACTGAAATTTATTGAAATACTAGACAATAATATATATATATATATAGTTTCCTGGAATTCCAAACTTTGGTAGCCATGGTAGGGCTGCTTTTTCTGTTGTAGGACAATATATCACAAGTGAGGACAAGCCTGAACCAAAAATTTCTTCTGTGGTCCTGGCTGGTCCTTTTAGACCTGCTGTCCTCCAGCTGTATGATAGTATGGGCTCTACAATTCTACATACCCACTTTTCCACTTAAAATAGTTGTGGGTGCTTTTCACCAAGTATATTGCACTTTAGACCTTTGTAAGGCATCAAAAATGAGAATGAAATCATTTTCAAAAACTAGTGACAAGGAACTTGTCATATGATTTCATAAGAATACCACAGAAAACTTGCAGCTGAGGTACTAATTTTATTTATTTATTTAGGGTGGTATTCACTTAAACCAGGAGATGTAATTTTTTCCTTCTGCAGTTTTGTTTTATTTTCCATATAAGTCCCAATATCTAGAGAAAATAAAGTATTATTCCTTCCATTAGCACTATCTATGATGCATCTTTTTTTCTTTACCCTGATTCCATTATTCCAGCATGCTGAATAAGTCATGAGTCCTTTGGCTTAAAGAGCATTGTAACGCTTATGTGCAAGGGAAATGTAGGTTTTTCCCTACTTTCAACCACATATAGATTTTTGTAATTAAAGACATTAAACTTTAATTTTGCTTGTGCGTTATGTTGAGAGGCAAGTGGTAGAAACTGTTTTGTACCGCTTTGGCATAATCCTGCACACCTTAACTAAGGCTTCTTTGTTTTTGTTTATTCTGTGTGTGGTTTTTTTGTTGTTGTTGTTTTTTGTTTGTTTGTTTGTTTTTAGTGAATATTTCTCTCTATCTTTACCCCGGGAGCTTGGATCTCAAATAGATGGACCACAGAAAATCTCTCACACTCTCGCTGGTGACTGTCAAACTTGAATCTATTTCTGCAAATATGTTTATAATTTATTTTCCTTTTTACTCTGAAAACAAATATGAAATAAAGCTTTTGTTAAACATTTCTGCAAAAATGTATTTTATTAGTCATAAACCTATATTATTCACTACTGTAAATCCTTCTTTTTTTTGTTGTTTTGCTGTGTTTATAGCCACCTACAATAAAGACACAAGTTTGAACTGTTACGGCTTATTTTCTGTTATTTTCTTTGCCTTAGCAACACATCTAAAGAATTTTGTATTTCATGAGAGTACAGGTGCTACAAACACCCCGTGACTCACATTTTCTGCTAATTGGGGGGGGGCGGGGGGACGGGGATGGGACATACAACATACCTTAAAGGGTAAAGATATTCCTTAAAGAAGATATTCCATCTGTCTGATAATCTGTGAACACTTTACACATAAAGTGTTCATGTTGCAAATGTATTTTGTAATCCTAAATATTCAACACATTTTTTTGAATAAGCTATTTGGAATGTGTTGGTCATTCATGAAACAGCTGCTTTTACTTACTCTAAATTCAAATTCTATTATTTTTCATTCTGTTTTGTGTGCTTTACAATGTAAACCATACCAACATATTTTCTTTTATTTTATATCTTTGTAGAAATTACATTCTACATACCAGCCATGGTCCATATGTCAAGAAGAATATTTGCATGCTGTGCAGACAAACATCATCCTATCACAATGGGATACAAACGTTTTCTGGAGTTTGAATACAAAACAAATAAAATTTTTGGATGATGGAGTTTTTTAGAGGTCTTTATGTAGTTTCCTTTGTTATTTAAATCTGTTCATGTTTAAACTCTTCATAAAAGCCTGGAAAAATTTCCTTCTAGACCTTGAGCACGGCAACATCTCTGTGAAAAGCTAAAATATGTATTTATTTTAATAGCTTAACCTCAAGAAAGATTTTTATGGGATTAATTGCATTAAAACAGTTAAGCAGTGCAATTTATATCAACTTAAGAAACGACAAGATTCTAAAATCCTACTTGGCATCTTTATAGATCTTTAGTTTTATAATTAATTTAATAGACTAGCAATAATGTTCAAAGGTTCTTGAGCATATCATATACAATTATTGTTCTCTGATTTACTTACCCTACTAAGGTCAGAAGAAACAATTGGTACAAATCATAAAACAGAATTTGGGCTCAAATCTTTTCATGCTCTAATTCTTTATGTATAAAAGGCAGTCAACCAAGATATCACGCATTACTATGACAGTTTCTGTATGGAAAGTTATGAGTATAATGTGGCGATGGCCCATCAACTGTCTGAAGTTGGCAAGTGTAGAGTTTTGTCTTTCAGTATACAAAATAACACATTGGTTTTGTATCAAAACTCTGGTAAAACACCTTTCAAAATGCAAATTTCTGTCTCCTAAGTTAACTTCCTGTGACACAGGAGTCTGTGATACAGATTCTAGGAATTTATTAAATATCCTTGGTGAAGCATATGTCCAAGTTATTAATCTCAGTTCAGTACTGGGAAATAAATAATGAATGTGAAATACTGCCTCTGAATCCAAGCAGAGCACAGATGTAATTAATCATTCCCACTTTAAAAAAAATCTTGTTTTTCACAGCTTTGGTTAATGGTTAGAAAATTGTTATTCCCCTTTTTATTGTGCTGATTCTTGCTGAACTGGTGATTATGAAAAATGTTGACTTCAGCTTAGTTCCCCATTTTGTATAAACCCATACCTTCTTGAGATCCACTCCAAGAGAACTAAGAATTCTTGTGTCTTAATTCTGGGAGGTTAGGGGAGAAGGAAAAGGGGAGAAGGGAAGTTTGGTCTTAAATTTAATTAATTAATTAATTTATTTATTTATTCTTACTCTCATCTAGGGTTTGGTGGCTTGGCTTGGCTTGGCTTGGCTTGGCTTGGCTTGGCGTGGCTTGGCGTGGCTTGGCGTGGCTTGGTTTGGTTTTAACCAATGCTACCACTACAGTTCCTATCTTAGGTTGCTCCTTTTCTCACACTGAGGTTTGTAATTTCCACAAACACACTTGTACATATTTTTTAAAAGACCAGAAACAGAAATAATTATATAAATTAGTTAATAGTTCACTTAGATACTGTCCACCATATTTTCTCAGATTTTACATATTCAAGAAAAACAGCCGAGGCTTTTCTAAACCAGTAGTATAAATCTAGATACAAATATTTCTCTCTGCTGGTAAAAATATAGAGAAAATTATTCTGGGAGTTATTGAAAAACACCTGAAGGACAATGCAGTAATCGGTCACAGCCACAGGTTCATGAGGGGAGGGTCCTTAACAAACTTAATTTAATTTTATGACAAGGTCACCCCTCTAGTTGACCAAGGGAAGCCAGTTGATGCAATCTTTTGAATTCAGTAAAGGTTTTGATACTGTTTCTCACAGTATCCTTATGAATAAAATGTCCATCACACAGCTAGATAAATATATAGCATGATGGATGAAGAATTGACAGACAGCTCAGGCTCAAAGGGTTGTAGTAAATGTGGTTACATTAGTTGGTGGCCACTAGCAGGAATCCATTTTAAGGCCAGTTCTCTTTAATGTTTTCATAAATGACTTGGGTGCTGGAGTTGGAGGTATACTAACAAAGTTTGTGGAGGACACTAAACTTGGAGGAGCTGTGGAGTCTGTCGAGGGTGGAGAGGCCTTTCAGGGAGATATTGACAAATTAGAGAGCTGGGCAATCTCCAATAGTATGAAGTTTAACAAGGGCAAGTGCCCGATTTTGCACCTGGGAAGGGACAACTCTGGATGTACAGACTGGGGGATGAGAGGCTGGAGAGCAGCCCCACAGAAGAGGATCTGGGGATCATGACTGATGGCAAGTTGAATATGAATCAACTGTGGAGGGCCAACTGTACCCATGGGTGCATTGCTAGCTGGTCGAGGGAAGAGATTGTACCTCTCTGTTCTGCACTGGTGCAATTTCACTTTGAGTGCTGTGTGTAGTTTTGGATATCACATTGTAAAACGGACATAAAACTATTAAAGAGTGTCCAAAGGAAGGCTACAAAGATGGTGAAGGGTCTAGAGGTCAAGATGTATGAGGAGTTGCTGAAGTCACTTAGTTTGCTCACCCTAGAAAAGAGGAGCCTGACGGGAGGCCTCATGGCGGCCTGCAGCTTCCTCATGCGGGCAGCGGAGGGGCAGGCGCTGAGCTCTGCTCTCTGGCAATAGGACTCAAGGGAATGGCATGAAGCTGCATCAGGAGAGGTTCAGGGTGGATGTTAGCGAAAGGTAGGGTGGTTTGGCACTAGATCAAGCTCTCCACAGAAATGGTCATGACATCGAACCTGTTGGAGTTCAAGAAGCATTTGGACAATGCTCTCAGGCATATGGTCTGATTTTTGGGTGGTCGTGCGTGGAGCCAAGAGCTGGACTCAACGATCATTGGGGATCCTTTCCAGGGGGAGGACATTCTGTGATTCTATGATTCTATAATTCAAAATTATGGAAGACTTTCAACATTTTTAATTTAGAAGAGCGACTAAATCCTAGATATGCCCTATCAGCTGAAATTTTTAGATACCATGGCTTTAGATTTAGTGAGTGTTCCATTACTTTTTATAAATAGGATGACATCAGTAGTAGAATATGAGGGACCTTACCATACACTAATACAGGGTACTTGGTTCATAAGTTTGATATAATTCAAAAAAGAGAAGGGAAGAAATTCTTTTTCTCAGGGCTGAGAACAAGGCAAGAGGAAGAAGAAAATTGTCTTCTTTTTCAGTGCTTTTACTATTATATATCTGTATTTTGATAAAAACTTTGCTTCTCCTGTGTCAAACAAAATGTTTTATTTTATTTGGGGGGTGTGGGGGGTGTGGGGGGGAGAAACATCAATTATTTTGACAGTCCAAAATGTGAGATGTTCCCTTGGAGAAGGGAGAAATCAATGGAGTAAGAAATTTTGGTTTCCTATGTTTGTTTGTTTGTTTTGTTTGTTTGTTTGTTTGTTTTTGTTAAATGTAACTCATTAAATAGTTTTTTTTTTTCCCAAATAAGATTTGACAGAAAATATTCAAGACTTCAGTTTCTCTTTTCAGATGCTTTACATACTTTCTTCAAAATACAAGTATGTTCTATTTTTTTATTAAATGTATAATGATGATACTGTCATCCTCGGTGCATTCATGCTGACAAAGAGATCACGCTTTATTTTAAATTACAACTTTTTGCCACTTCATCTGAAAGTCCCAAATAAGCCACCATAATTCACTGCACAGTATGCTGAGGAAAACTCCTCAAATGTAGATCAGGAATACCTACATATTAAAAAGATTTCATTTGGTCCTGTGCAGACCCAGGACTTGGACTCAATGATCCTTGTGGGTCCTTTCCAGCTTGGGATATTCTGTGATTCTGTGATTATGCTCTACTTCTACATGACATGTTCATGTGTCTGTGCTAGAATGATGATAAAATGTCTTGTGAAAAAAAAAAAAAAGAAGAAAAAAGAAAAAAAAAACTTAAGTTCTAACTCTGAAATTAAGCTCAAAGTGGAAAAAAAATAATATAGCTTTAGATACCTCCCACCATGAGTGGTTGTGTTATTTAAGCTACAAGATATGACAGACTATGTGGCAGTGCTGATTAATGGACATCTTGGGTGTGTAGCAAGGCATGAAGTGAAGCTGATGCACATAAGAAGTACATTAATCATAAGTTCAGAATCCTGAAGCATCTTATTGTCACTCTGTAATAAATAAGTTTTACATGTAAAAATACATACTGTTTATGCTTATTTTTACTGTTGTCATATGCACTAAAGTTTTATAGTCTTTTTTTCTCCCTCTTAAAAATGTGAATTATACCATCAAATTGGAAACTGGTTAGTAGTTCGGAGAATGGCCATTTTTAATTGCTAGAGGGTAAAGTCTTCAAGGGCCTTTGAAAATGGATATATATATATATATATACATATATTGCAGTTCTACAATATAGATTATATTTGCATACAAAATAACAACAAAAGTTGTCTTTTTAGATATTAATTTAAGAAAAGGAAAAAGCTGTCTGTATAAAGTTGGCTGGTAAAACAGCAGCAGAAGCCTGTATTTCATTTTCATCAACTTGACTGTTCTTTAGTTTTGCTTGCCTGTGTCATTGTAACTTACCAGAATGTTATAATTCATGTTTGATGATGAAAGACATTGTAAGACACTGCTTAATGAAAGACATTGTATATATCTTGCCAACAGGAAGGGAGCACAAATGATTTCTTAATCAGCCAATTCTAGTATCTTAAGCTCTTAGTCATACCCTAGAGAGATCATTATGCTTTAAGGCATTCAGAGCAATTTTTTTTTTTCTTTGAATGCTTGTCTATTAACTCTGTAAATAAGCCTCCTGTGCACCTCCTCATGCACAATTCATGTAAATATGTATAATATTATCTTCAGAGTAGAGATGACACTGTTTAACCTTAAAATGTAACTATGGTTATAGACCATAGAAAACATAAAGAATCTTTAAAGGAAATCTGTCTGGTTCCTGAATGATTCAAGAACTACTGAAAAATCTCCTGCAATTTTCCCAAGGAGTTGAGTATTCAAAGGCCAGTCTGTGCAATGGATCATGACATATTCATTCAAAAAAAATGCTTCATGCCTTTGGAGATGTAACACTCAAAAGTACTGTTGGTGAAATTGTAGTCCCAAGCTGGGAAGAAACAAGGAAACCATGAAGAAAATAAGGAGACTTGTAGCTTGTGTAGTCTTTAGCTGAGAAAATACGGAAGCCTTAAAGAAAACAGAGACTGGTAGCCTTGAGATAGCAGAAGCAAGGAAGATAAGGGATGAAAGGTTAAAAAAAAAAAAAAAAAAAAAAAGTTGTAGGAAGATTCCAGACTGATTTATAACCTTTTGCTCATTAAGGGTCATTAACATATTCAAAACACACATGCATTAAAATGCTAATGTAGAATTATGTTAATGTGGGATTTGGTGTCGTGTCCCCCCTTAAAAAAAAGGGTTTAAAAACCTTTATGCTTTACAAAATAAGGTCCAGGGCTCCAGAATGTCTCTTCTTACCTTCAGCTCATGACATTTGCTTATGTTTTCCTTCTTATAACTGAGACATTCCTCTGTCATACAAAATATATTTATTTTATTTATGTTCCTTAGCAATGAACTATGGGATCTGAAAAGATACAAAGGACGCTTATGTTTCTAACTTCTAGCACATCTGTGTGATTTATATGTTCCTGCATGTATCAGCGAGGTTGCAAGTCAACACAGAGTTCTCTTGCTAAGGTCACAAAGATCAGTACTATTGTAAGACATTAATGCCATGACAGGAGAATATATCAGGATATCTCTTAGTGTAATGCTGATGGTTTTGGTTTGACCCATCTTGCCTCTTGGCTGTACTACAAATACTTATTTCCCATCCTCCCTCAATGCCAGTACTTATTTATTCATATATTAGGTGCCTTAAAGATGAATGTTCCATGAATGTTCCACAGGAACATAGAAAGTCTCTTTGAGTACTTCAGCAAGCATTAATTTTCTGTCAGTGCATAGGTATAATCCCTTTGTCTTGGAAGCCATTTTAGAAAACAGTTAAATCACTTATTTCATTTTACATGGGGCAGAAAAATGTCAAACAGGCAAAACATATAAATTAAATAAAATCCTGAATTAAATCCACTGTTTACAATGCAACTTTTTAGCTGCTTTCAACATTTTCAGTTTTCATAGAATTGTAATCATATTATCAGTTGCCTTTTGTGCTGTTGATTCTGAGAACCACTGCAGTTTCTAACCACACAGACACAGACACAGACACAGATTTCTAGGTTGGAAGAGACCTCAAGATCATCGAGTCCAACCTCCGACCTAACACTAAGTACTCCACTAAACCACAATAGCTACACAAATAATTTCGGATTTGAATCTTTTTACATTATTAAGTTTTTCTTCCTGCTTATAAATTCTCTAATTATTTCTAATCATATTCTTTTTCTTTTTTTATTGTATCGTGGAACATGGAGGCTTTAAGAGACATGACGTCTCTTACAGTCGCCTTGGCTGTTATATCTAGAACTTTAACGTACTCAGAAATCTGCAACATTTATCTAAGATTATGCAATGTATTGGGTTTACCAGGCGAGGTTTGGTAGCTGGGGGGCTGCAGGGTGGGCCTCTGTGAGAAGGGTCCAGCAGTTGTTCCATGTCAGATCAGAGCCAGCTCCGGCCAGCTCCAAGCCAATAAAGCAATGTTGTGTGCATCTCTGTGAGAGCAGATTTATGGAAGAAAAAAAAAAAAAAAAAAAGAGACAGCTGCACAACAGCAGCTGGGAGAGTGAGAAGTGAAGTGAGAACCAGCCCTGCAGCCCCCAAGGTCAGTGCAGAAGGAGGGCAGGAGGTGCTCCAGGCACACAACAGAAGTTCCCCTGCAGCCTGTGGAGAGGCCCCTGGTAGAGCAGGCTGTCCCCCTGCAGCCCATGGGTCCCATATGGAGCAGATCTCCATGCTGCAGCCCATGGAGGAGCCCCCGGTGGAGCAGGTGGATGTGGCCTGGAGGAGGCTGTGACCCATGGAGAGCCGCTCCAGGAGCAGGCCCCGGGCCGGAGCTGCAGCCCGTGGAAAGGAGGCCATGGTGGAAGAGGTCATCTCGTAGAAGCTGCTGCCTGTGGGGTCCTGTGTTGGAGCAGTTTGCTCCTGAAGGGCTCCACCCTATGGTATAGCCTCATATTTGGAGCAGTTCTTGAAGAGCTGCTGCCTGAAGGCAGCCCCCACAGGCTCAGTTCGGGAAGGACAGCATCCCGTGGGAGGGACCCCACGTGGAGCAGAGGCAGAGAGTGACCGTGAAGGAGCGGCAGAGACGAAGTGTTAGGGACTGACTGCAGCCCCCATTCCCCAATCCTCTGTGCTGCCCGGGGGGAGGAGGTGGAAGAGGGTGGATGGGGGTAAAGTGTTTTTAGTTGGTTTTTGTTTGTTTCTCACTGCTCTAGCTTGTTAGTAATAGGCAATATATTTTATGTATCTCCCTTTCCTGAGTCTATTTTGCCTGTGATGATAATTCTTGAGCGATCTCCCTGTCCTTACCTGAACGCTTGAGCCCTTTTCATTGTATTTTCTCCCTCTTTCCCTTTGAAGAGAGGGAGTGAGAGAGCGGTTGTGGTGGTGCTCAGTTGCCCAGCTGGGTAACACCACCACATGTATGGATAAGTTAAAACTGTTACAGACTTTTGATAAATAGCTTAGTGAGTTTTGGTCTTGTCCTGACTCCTGCAGTCTGCAATAAGATGGGCGAAAACATACCATCTTTGACTACTAAAAAGCAATTTGATTTCACAATAGTTTCACAGCTAATTTATCTTTATATGTATTACATAATTCTCTTTTACCATTGACCCTTTCACTATTCTGAAATCTGAATCTTTTGTCTTACCTATTGCTCACTTTGGATTATCTGCACTGCCCATCTTCATATCTTTTCATGTATTAATATGAATCTTCTGAAGTAGGGGACCATATCTTTCAGCAATACTCAAGTGTGTTGGAGAAAGCACAATGGATTTATGTAAGGGCAAATCTTTGTATTTATGTGGGCCTGTGCAAACCCCATGAAGTTCAACAAGACCAAGTGCAAGGTCCTGCATCTGGTCCTGGGCAATCACAAGAACAAATACAGGCTGAGTGGAGAATGGATTGAGAACAGCTCTGAGGAGGACTTGGGGGTGCTGGTTGAAAAGAAGCTCAACATGAGCCGGCAATGTGCACTTGCAGATCAGAAAGCCAGCTGTATTCTGGGCTGCATTAAAAGAAGCATGGCCAGCAGGTCAAAGGAGGTGATTCTCACCCTCTACTCTTGTGAAACCCCACCTAGAGTACTGCATTCAGTTCTGGGGCCCCCAGCACAAGAAGTATATAGACATATTATAACAAGTCCAGAGGAGGGCCATGAGGATGATCAAAGGGGCTAGAGCACCTGTCCTATGAAGAGAGGCTGAGAGAGTTGAGGTTGTTCAGCCTGGAGAAGAGAAGGCTCTGGAGAGACCTTATAGCAGCCTTCCAGTACATAAAGGGTGCCTACAGGAAAGCAGGAGAGGGACTCTTTGTCAGGGAGTGTAGTGATAGGAGAAGGAGTAATGATTTTAAACTAAAGGAGGGGAGATTTATGTTAGATATAAGGAAAAAAAAAATTACTGTGAGGATGGTGAGGCACTGGAATAGGTATCCCAGAGGAGCTGTGGATGCCCCAGCCCTGGAAGGGGCAGGTTGGATGGGGCCAGGGCCAGGTTGGATGGGGCTTTGAGCAACCTGGTCTAGTGGGAGGTATCCCTGCCCATTGCAAGGGGGTTGGAATTAGATGATCTTTAGGGTTCCTTCCAACCCAAAGCATTTTATAATTCTATGTATGTTTCTTCTCTACTTAGTTCCTAGTAACTGCTAATACACAGTTTTGTTTTTGACCACTTCCAAGCAATGCAGAAATGTTTTCATAGAACTGCATATACCTCATAGGTTTTTTTTCCTTATAACTACTTCTGGACTTTTGCTTTGTATTTAAAGATTGTTTGTTTGCTGTTGTTTCATTGATTTTACTCAGGTATATCACTTGACATTTTCAACACTGAATTTTATTTACCATTTTATACTACACTCCTGTAATATTGTGTAATCCTTCTGTAACTTGTCATATTTCTTTTTATCTTTACAAATCTGAATTGGATGTTTATTCTGTCTTTTTTTTTTTTTTATTACCTTCCACTTTTTGTGACTTTATTACTATTTTAGGACCGGTCCCTGCAGATCTCTGGTGATGACCTCCCTACACTAGTCAAGCTGCCTAATTATTTCTATCCTTGATTTGCTATCTTCTAGCTAGTAATTAGCTTACAGGATCTTTCCTCCTTTATGCTTTTGTTTCTTTAATACCTTTTAGTGAAGAATTTTGTCAAATACTTTTTAGAAATCCAGTTAGACTTTTTTGACCCCATCTCTCTTGTCCACACATTTTTTGACTCCTAAAAAAATGTTCTAAGTTCAGACTTTCTTTTATAAGAGCTACACTGACTTTTCTATAACATTATTGTTTATATTTAATTTGGGAGCACTTTGATTTATTTTGCTGGTTAGCATTTCATGAGTCATACTTAAAGTCTTTCAAAAAATAAAATCCTTATTCCTTTCAAAGAAACCAGAAAAAAAATCATACGTCATCCTACGATATAAAAAAATCATATTTCATCCTATGGTATTAGGGCAGTCATAAATTAGAAGTTATTACTACATTTGAATCTGACAGCTTAGCTATTTCATACTCAAGTTCCTTTACAACTCTGAAGGAATAACAGCTGGTTGTACTCATTTGTTACTCTTCATTTTGTTGACTTTTGCTAAACCCCTCCGTGTTCACACTTAAATTTCAGACATTTTCTCTGGCTAGCCTAATGTGAGGAAAGGTTCTAGTGTGGGAATATTTAAGATCTCCTGCACTAGACATGAATGTGAAAGAATAATCTATTTTTCCTTCTATGCCTATATTTTTAGGTACATTCACTCTTTCATGATCTACCAACCCTAAAGACTCCCTGGCAGGCATCTTGCATCAATGGATTTCTTGTTGGATCTTTTTCCTTAGAGAAGTGTATCTCCTTATATTTATTTATTTATTTATTTATTTATGCTGGTGATGTTGAGCTTTTTAAATTTTATTTTCCATTTCAGTATTCCTTTTGTATTTTCCTCACATGGACATGACTTTAGTTTTTTATTTATTTATTTATTTATTTTAAGGGTATCTTCATACTTTAAATATATTTTTGTATTCTTCCACTTTGCTATATTTTTAAAGTTTGTTCTCAGCTGGCTTCATTTCTCTGGTCATCTGTAAGCAATCTTCATACATGTAACCATTTCATACAGGCAACCATTTTATCCTTTTGGCTGCACTTTTCTAGAATTTTTAACAACCTGTTTAATGTTGTTCTTTTTATTTAAAAAAAATATTATTTTCTTTGTTGAGTTAGTAATGTATTATGACTTACAGAATCACAGAATCACAGAATCGTCTAGGTTGGAAGAGACCTCCAAGAACACCCAGTCCAACCTCTGACCTAATGCTAACAAGTCCTCCACTAAACCATATCACTAAGCTCAATATCTAAATGTCTCTTAAAGACCTCCAGGGATGGCAACTTAACCACTTCCCTGGGCAGCCCATTCCAATGCCTAACAACCCTTTCAGTAAAGAAGTTCTTCCTAATATCCAACCTAAACCTCCCCTGGCACAACTTTAGCCCATTCCCCCTTGTCCTGTCACCAGGCATGTGGGAGAATAGACCAATCCCCACCTCGCTACAACCTCCTTTAAGGTACCTGTAGAGAGCGATAAGGTCTCCCCTGAGCCTCCTCTTCTCCAGGCTGAACAATCCCAGTTCCCTCAGCCGCTCCTCGTAAGACTTGTTCTCCAGACCCCTCACCAGCTTCGTCGCTCTTCTCTGGACTCTCTCAAGCACCTCGATGTCCTTCTTGTAGCAAGGCGCCCAAAACTGAACACAGTACTCGAGGTGCGGCCTCACCAGAGCCGAGTACAGGGGGACAATCACTTCCCCAGACCTGCTGGCCACACTGCTTCTTATACAAGCCAGGAAGCTGTTGGCCTTCTTGGCCACCTGAGCACACTGCTGGCTCATATTCAGCCGACTATCAACCAGTACTCCCAGGTCCTTCTCAGCCAGGCAGCTTTCCAACCACTCATCTCGCAGCCTGTAGCTCTGCTTGGGGTTGTTGTGCCCCAGGTGCAGGGCCCGGCACTTGGCCTTGTTGAACTTCATACAGTTGGCCTCAGCCCATAGGTCCAGCCTATCCAGATCCTCCTGCAGAGCCTTCCTACCCTCGGGCAGATCAACACACGCACCTAACTTGGTGTCGTCTGCAAACTTACTGAGGGTGCACTCAATCCCCTCATCCAGATCATCGATAAAGATATTGAAGAGGACTGGCCCCAGTACTGAGCCCTGGGGGACTCCACTAGTGACCAGCCTCCAACTGGATTTGACTCCATTCACCACAACTCTTTGGGCCCGGCTATCAAGCCAGTTTTTAACCCAACAAAGCGTACGCCAGTCCAAGCCACAAGCAGCCAGTTTTTTGAGGAGAATGTTGTGGGAAAGGGTATCAAAAGCCTTACTGAAGTCAAGGTAGACCACATCCACAGCCTTTTCCTCATCCACTAAGCATGTAATTTTGTCATAGAAGAAGATCAGGTTCGTCAAGCAGGACCTGCCCTTCATAATTTACATATTGAAGGTTACAATCTCAGCCTCTATGGGTTCTGCTGCTACCTAAAAGCTGAATTATATTTCTAAGATATGCCTATATTCTTATTATAGGCATCAGTGTTCCATTGTGACTTTGTTTTTCCTACACATATGGTGCAACATTTAGTAAAACACAAGTTGTTTTACTGAGTTCCTTGTATTCCTTTTATGCTAATATTTATGCTAATATCCACAGGCTCTTTTTCCTACTATTATATTTCCTAAGTCTCAGGACTGCTTTTAAATTGAACTCTTTTTACAGTAGATTTCACCATTTGCTCTCTATACTTTGCTAACTTCTGCTTTGTAGGTGTCTAAAAAACACTTAGATAAACTACACACAGCTAAGGACTGAAATGCTTTGATCCTTAAGATCTCACTTTATTTATTCTTTCAGTAGAATACTCTGTTTTAGGATATGCGTTGCTCATGAGGAGTGCTGGAGCTTGAATAGGTCTTTCTCTATTCCAGAGATGTACTAATAGTACTGATCTGCTGATTTTACAAACAACAACAACAACAAAAGGTTCTATTTGTTCTATTTGTTGTAATATTGTAAATTCAAAAATTCCATTAGGTTGCCTGTCAGATTGGCATTCCTACAGAAAAACAAACAAGATATCCTACATATTATTGTTGAGACTTTCAAATTATAGGGAAAAAAATTATTTGGACAAAGGCTCAAATACATCTCAGATAGAAGGGAAAACTGAGCTAGGAGCTGAGAGTTTGTACCAGTTGTGATCTTAGTCATGTAGCTTTACTTTACCTATAATATTGGGATATATTATATATACCAACAAAATCCACTTAAATACAACTGAGACTTTTTTTTTTTTTTTTTTTTTTTTAGAATTATATGTGTGTTTGCGTGGAAATTCAGTTTCCACATTGATTCTGTCACAAATATCCACCCCCCCCCCTCCACCATCACCCTCGTCTATCTCTATAGCGATAGTAAAAGACAGAAGTATAAGGTCAATAACATCATGTGCATGTTTTGGGAGGCAAGAAGAAAGGGGGAGTAATGCAGGCATCTTAAATAGCTCCTGATGGGATTCACAGCATTAATGGCAAGACTTGAATCCAATACATGGTGGATCAACATTAATAACATACATTTACACATTAACAATTAATTGAGGTGAGTATAGATTTACCCTCTCCCAGGACAATGTTGCCTGTTACTGAATTGGGTTTTAGGATTTAATGGCATTTTTACTTTACTTTTACAACTTTGAGGCCATCAAATCTGAATTCTAATAATTCCATACCAGCAACAGTACCTATTTGCACAGTAAAAGGTAGTAAGACTTATGCTGATGAAGGCTGTTGAGGATATGAAATAAATTGCCTACATGCTAAATAACAGAAGCATTCAATTCTTTTTTATTTATTTTTTTCTGATCAAGTATGTCTTAATATAGCCTATTTCCCATTAGAAAGGTTTAATAGGAGATAAAAGTTGATTAAAAATAAACTCCAGTTATGTTTATAAACACAGCAGTTGTTCCTTGTCACTTATTTAAACCAGGACAAGCAAAAGCTAGTCAATCATAAACTTGTCCTTTATAAATCACCCTCTGCAGGTGAAAAACAAAGAACATACAAGTGACCCTTCAAGCCTCATGAAGATTTAGATCAGTCACTTGCAGAATATCATATAAGAATGACATGATCAACTAATATTATTTCTTCCCTGTGAAGATGTGAGATGCAAGAATGGCATAGCTTTCAATTTTCATTGAAAAGCTTCGTGGTCAGATCAAAAATGACAAAGACTTCCTAAGGTGAAAAATGGACACTACAACACCACAAAGAAATCAAAGGATCTCAGCTTAATTCTGGATCTCTTGTAAGCTTTCTTACTCTGGACTATAACCTAAACTGGATCTGTATGGTCCGTAAAAGAAGGGGATGGGATGAAAGCTGTGGACCCTGACCCTGTTTCGTGTTTCGCATTCCTGATAAGAGGGGATGTATAGATGATTTATAAAATTTAAATATGTCATATAAGGAGGCATTGTAACTCTCCCTCATGAACACCTTGTTCATACAGTTTTTACTACATGAAAAGAGTCTTTGTTAGCAGAATATGCACAGCTTAACAGTATGCACCAGTTATTCATTAGCTCATACACAGTAGATAACTAGGTTTGGCATCCAACCAGTTTACCTGTTCACACGCTCACCATCAGCATCCATTTTTCCAAATGGCTGATATTCAGTTATGCTGAGTTGTCATCTTCTGTTTGTGAGGGCTTATAGGGGTATATAACTTTCATGAAGTTCAGCATTATCTTTGTGAATCATTGAGTCATTCTTACCACCTCAACAGTTTCTATGTTGTAACTTATCTTACTCTCTCAGTGCCCAACAATATACATATTTTTTAATGCTGCAAAAATATGCCAAGGTAACACAGCTACAATTCACAAAATTGGACTTTAAGTCACAGACAGTTGATGCCTAAGGCCATGGTTTACTGTAGAGCCATTCCGCTAATGAGCTACCATACCTTCTCTGGCCAGCATCAGCAGCATAGGATATACCAGCCAGCTCACTTGGGCTTTTTCCTCTGCAGTGCTTTAGAATTAGTGTATAGGATTTTTATCTTAAAGATTTTGTAGTCAGACCCTCAGGGGGTTGAAAAAATAAATAAAAAAATCTTTAAATGCAAAAACAAGTCTGAATCTTTCCAGTGGGTGTTATATTTTGCATATAAACTTAATTAATTCCTAGTTTGTAATTTGGAAGTAATAATTTTTAGCCAGTTTACTATGAAGTTTTGAAGTTTCTTTAGATTTTCTTTAGTATGTTTGAGGAGTTTCAATTCCATAATGCTCAAATTAAGAAGAACCTGTTTAGGTTTCAGCATTAGCAGAAATCAATGTATACCAAGAATGGTGGTGGGGTTATAACCCTTTTTAGCTGTACTCCTGCTTTATTAATCACTACACTGTACTTAAAACCTTGGAAATATACTTCAGTTATGCTGTGAAAAAAAAAGATGTGCCAAGCCCAGAGGAAGTCTGCTCCTTCCAAACCATAGAAGCATAGTTAGATTCTGTAACAGTTCCACAGTCGACATAAACATTTTGACAGAAAATATGTGGTGGTGACTGCAGTGTAAAACTATCTGAGAATAAATGTACTGTGACTTGGAACGTAATATACAATTTTATTTGCATAAAGGCAAGATGAAGTGATGACAGAGTTCACAAAACCTATTCTCCTCTTAAAATTGCAATTTGACCTTGCTTTTCAATAGGAGTCTTTCAAAAAATTGAACTTGATAGTGCAAGAAATTTCACAGACTTTTGTCTATAATTGTCAATTTCAATAAAACAATGCCCAAATTCTTCTTTAGTCTTCTGTTCATGAGAATACTAGAATGAGATCTCTGGGTCACCAGACCATAGTACTTACAGTAGCAACATAAAATTGTACATTTCAAGTTAATGGCTGTTTGAATCCAGACTTTCTGCTCATTACACTAAGTATTGTACAGAAAGTCCAAAAAAATGGACTTCTCTCCCTTTCTGGGCTACAGAAGTTTTCATTCTTTAATGCAAATGAAACATTTTCCCCAGGAGAGTGATAGGGCAAAACCATCACACTTTGGGCACTTTCCTGGGAAAGCATATAGTAGAATCTCCTTGGAAAATGAAAACGCCTAAGTTCACTTTCCTATGGATACGAATTTTCTCAAGTCCTGAAAGAGTGCTGAAACCTTTGTACTGGCAGGTTTATGAAAGTCACTTTCACCTCTGCCTGTTTCTTAGGGTAATGTAATGGCTCTAGTTCAGTGACTCCAACTGTTTCAAAAGAAAGGATTTAAATACTTTCTCTTGGGGGAGGTTCAGGGCTATGAGTGCTGAACAGAGAAACAGAGTAAAACATTTTAATATTAGACAGGAACAAGATTTAAGGCATATGTTTTTTATTTTTTTATTTATTATATATTGGATTTCTTATTGACATGGAACTTGCTAAAAGTACAAGATCAGTATGAAAAGTTTAATATATTTCATATATTCTACAGGAAGTCTAGCTATCTAGTTCAGGGCAGATAATTTTCTTAAGCTGCAGGTAGATTCATTTTAGTCTCAGTAGTTGTTATATTGAAACCTTCATTTTAAATTATGAGGCCTTCCATATATCTTATCTATCATACATCCTTTGATATCTGCAATGGCACCACAGTTTTGGGTGGGGAGGATTTGTGGAGCTTGGTGGCAGGTCTGAGTCATTCCTTACAGCATAGTTCAAGCAAACTTGAGGTTTGCTCAAGAGGTTACTGCAAGACACTTTTCAAAATATTTACTTATGATTTTAAGCTTTCTATCCATACGGTTGATAAACTGAATCAGCATGTGTTGTGGTTTAGCCTGGCTGGCAGCTGAACACCACACAGCCGTTCGCTCACCCTCCCCCCTCCCTCTCTGGGATGGGGGAGAGAAACGGGAAAGTGAAACCTGTGAGTTGAGATAAAGACAGTTTATTAAGACAGGAAAATAATAATAACAACAATAATAATAATGATGATAATAGTATTAATAATAATAATGTGTACGAAACAAGTGATGCACAATGCAATTGCTCACCACCCGTTGACCGATGCCCAGCCTATCCCCGAGCAGCCGGCCCCCCCACCCCGGCTAGCCACCCCTATATATTGTTCAGCATGACGTCAGATGGTATGTAATACCCCTTTGGCCAGTTTGGGTCAGCTGTCCTGGGTCTATCCCCTCCCAGCTCCTGCTGCACCCCTAGCCTGCTCGCTGGCAGGACAGAGCGAGAAGCTGAAAAGTCCTTGGCTTGGTGTAAGCACTGCTCTGCAACAATTAAAACATCAGCATGTTATCAGCGCTCTTCTCATCCTAATCCAAAACATAGCACCCTACCAGCTACTAGGAGGAAAATTAACTCTGTCCTAACTGAAACCAGGACAGCATGCTATCAGGAATCTCCTGTTGTTTGCAGGAGTTACTTCTAAAATGAAGTTCAAACAATTAGGGACTAGGCACATTACAAATACATTTAGCCTCTGTAGTACAACATTTTATCAAAAGAATGTAAATGAAGGGCTGTATTTCCATATATTTCCATGAGCTCGTCATGCTATTCAAATTGTATTCACATAGAGTAAGAATTTAGCATTGTAAATTAAAAACACTGAAATATTGCTTGTTAATACACTTACATCTGTCAGCAAAGTCACTCTATATGCCCCATAGCAACCTCAGGAAATAATGAGTAGGCTGAATAGATTACCTTAAAGAAATGAATTGTCCTTAAAATAAATCCTAAGATGCAGTTTTTAACAATTAAGCAAAATACTGAAGTTCAGCAAAATATAAGAAAACTGAAGTATATGCACGTCTACTTCCATGTCAGAGTGTCTTATAGGTGGTGCATAAAACACACATAATCAAATCATCTTTTGTTATTAATCAGTACGATTCCTAGAACTGAAAGTATCCATGCCAATTCAGTTCAGTTAATGTTATAATGTCATAACGGATAATGTTATCCATATATATGTATCCATATGTATAAAATGGTATTAACAAAAAAAAAACCTGGATTTGTGTTTGAATACAAAATAAGAAAACAGCAATAAAACAACAGAGATAGGTTTAAATGGTCTATTTCAAAATTCCAAAAGGTTAAGAGGGGGAGGGCAGGTATTGTACTCAGGCTACGATCTGCAAAAGGTCACGCTGGATGACAGCCTGCTGATCACACATTTAATTAGTTGAGTCTAAGCTGTACTGTAAAAGATTATGAGAAATTCTAAAGACACAAAGCAATGGCAGAGGGAATCTTACAACATCAAAGTAAGGTGGATTGGACAGAAGCTATCGAGCAACTCATGCAAACCTAGACTGTAAACCCTTGTGCAAACCTAGATTGTAAACTGTAAACTCTCTGATAATTTCCTGAAGTAATACTGAAAAAGTCAACAAAACAAAGGATGAATAATGCTTTGAAAAGAAATTACTACAGACAAACCACACACACACACCAAAAAAAAAGGACGAAAATCAAAATCAAAGCTGTCTGAAAACCTTTTCTCCAGCATCCTAATATAACAGTTCATTCCAATGTTCCCCAGTGCACTGTTTTAGTAAGTGATATATTTTAGAACAGGATGCTTCTGGCTATATTTTAAAAACAAATCTTTGACTGCTCTTATCCCTGTCCTAGGGATTGGCTTCTCCATGTCCAAAACTGCACTGCTGAGTTGATTGATGAGTGCTGGTTTCCATAATTTGTAACACTATAGGATAAGTAAATGCACAGACTTTAATTTATATCTTATAAGAAAAATCACATTTGCTATGGTGCAATTGATTTAAAAAAATATGCATCAACAAGTCAGGATGCTAGCTGAATATGTCACTGATGGTGCCACCGCTGCAGTTCTGCATACGGGTCTACTCTCTACAGCTTCATATTGGGACTTTCTCAAGTCTTTTGGTGACATTTCTTTTGTCCCTTCACTCTTTAATATTTATCATTATTTAGATCAGGTAATTACAGCAAGTATGTATTAACCGTACCATTGTATTGGGTTTATGTGGCAAGGTTTTGGTAGTGGTGGGCTGCAAGAGTGGCCTCTGTGAGAATAATCCAGAAGCTGCCCCATGCCAGATAAGGGCCAGTTTCAGCTGGCTCAAAAGGGACCTACCACTGCCCAGAAATGAAGCAATAAGCAGTGTTGTTTAAGCCTTTGGGAGTGCAGACTTAAGAAAGGGAAGGGAAAAAAAAAAAACCTGCTGCACAACAGCAGCTGAGAGAGTGAGGAGTGAGAAAATGTGAAAGAACCAGCCCTGCAGATGCCAAGGTCAGTGCAGAAGGAGGGCAGGAGGTGCTCCAGGCATGCAGCACAAGTTCCCCTGCGGCCCGTGGAGAGGCCCCTGGTGGAGCAGGTGGATGTGGCCTGGAGGAGGCTGCGGCCCATGGAGAGCCCCTGCAGGAGCAGGGGTTCTGGGGGGAGCTGCCACCCGTGGGGGGGGCCATGCTGGAGCAGTTTGCTCCTGGGGGATGGATGGACCCCGTGGTATGGTGCCATGTGGGAGCAGTTCTTGAAGAGCTGCTGCCTGTGGGCAGCCCCCGCAGGCTCAGTTTGGGAAGGACGGCATCCCGTGGGAGGGACCCCACGTGGAGCAGGACCAGAGAGTGACCGTGAAGGAGCAGCGGAGATTATTTTTTAAGTGCTATAGACTGACCACAGCCCCAATTCCCCCTTTCCTCTGCTGCTCAGGGGAGGAGGTGAAAGAGGATGGATGGGGGGAAGGTGTTTTTAGTTGGTTTTCTTTGTTTCTCACTTCTCTAGCTTGTTAGTAATAAGTAATACATTTCGCTAATCTCCCAGTGCTGAGTCTTTTTTTTTGCCCATGTTGAATGTTCTCCCTGTCCTTATCTCAGCCCTCAAGTCCTTTTCATCATATTCCCCCCCCCTTTCCCTTTGAGGAGGGGGAGTGAGAGAGCAGTTGTGGTAGAGCTCATCTGCCAGGCTTGGTAAAACCATACTACAGCCTATTTCAAGAAACACTTATTTGTCAAGGAGCCTGCAGCTGTAACGATGTCAAGGAAGATTCTGTAATCAAGGTTTTACCCAGGGATGGATTGCTCCCAAAATTTTTGGTCCAGTTGTTTCTCAACTTTTGCTGTTGATTTCATACAAGATGAATGAAGGCTTGCATGTTCTTCGTTATGTTTCAATGTCTTTGAAACTTTTTCTTTTTCCCTCCTAAACATTTAAAAATCACTAATGAGGTGGTTTAGAAAATAGGTGAAGTGTCTTTGCAAGTTTATTTTTTTTTTCATTTTTTCTTTTTTTTCTGGGCTGAAACCATACATGCCAAGCTCTTTTTTTTTTTTTTTTTTTTTTTTTTTTTTTAATGGTTGAGTTATAAACTCCCATGTAAAGGTTTATAATAGAAACAGTGACAAGCATTTAACTATTACACTAGTAGCAGGCTTGTTATAATAATTGGATTTGGGGTAGAATTCAAAGCTAAATTTACAGATTCTTTCTGCCTTGGGGGAACCATTCATTTCTGTCTGAAACAGCTAAGGCAAAACTTAACATCAGCATAGGAAAAAGACACTAAAAAATGAATGGTTCCATCTCTGTTAGCTGCAAGAACACAATCATTACTTGATAGATTTAGTGATGCATGAAATATTGGAGCCCACATCTGGGAATTGTTATAATAAATAAATAATAATAATAATAATTTGTATTGAAGGTCTTAATTTGTTACTATAAGTGAAAATGTGAAAGTTGATAACTGTCACACGTAGTTTTTCATTGGATAGTGCACTGGAGCATTAAATTAAACAACGGACACCCAAATAAAACTGAAGAAATAAAGGCTGAAGCAATCAAGAATTTATCCTGCAGATTTTTTTTTTTCTGAGAGTCCTGTAGTTTAATTCAATTAAAAAAGATGCCTTGTCTTTATTCTTTTTTTTTTCCTGTTACTGAGTTTGTCAGCTCTTGATAACATCTTAATGTTTATGCAAGTGAATGAAATTGCTTAATTCTGCCAGAGAGATAAATAAGATAAAGTCATCAACAAATTTCACTCAGTAGCAATACCAATATTATTTGTCATAACTCAAAAACCTTGCAGAAGGCCCTTCATCCCAGGACATTCTTTAGTTTTATACCCTTGTCAAGACTGTAGTGCTTGTACATTTCTAGTTGTCTCTTAAAAATACCCACTGTGCTGTCTCATCAATAGCTAAACATTAACTGATAAAGTTTGACTTGTATTTGAACTACAAAGACATGACAGATCAAATCTGGTATTTAACTCAATGAACTTAATCAGTCCAAGCATCTAGGCAGCTTGTACTATAATTTCTATCAGAAAACCCACCTTCATCAAATGAAGGGGGAAATTTGATTTTTTTTTCAAATCTAGAGTTATTGTCACCCAGACGGTGATGTTCAATAATGAGTCAGACCCAAGAGTAAACCTTTTTTTTTTAAGATACAGTCAAGTGTCTTTAAAAGCTATGCTTGAGCAACAGCATGCACTGAAATAAAACCAAACTAGAATTTATATTTAAAAGTGTCTGCATCAGAAAGTATTTGTACAGAACTTTGCATTTTTAAGAATGAACATTTTTAAGTTTGAACAGAAGAAACATTTTAATGACCTTTACTGGCTTGCATGAGATCTGTTCTCTCTGCCTGGACTAGGCTGGCAGCTCACATTCCTTTCAGCACATCAGTGGGCAATATTCTTCCTTGGTGGTCTGAATGGTAAAATGAAAGTCCTGGTATAGAGTACTATCACCTTCCTATAGTATTCAGAAAAAATATTTCAATGTTAATTGAAATTTGCTGATATGATCATATATAGGTCTATTTCAACTCCACAGCACTGAGCTTGTCCCTTTTACTTCTTTGCGTGTCAGAGGAAGAGAAATGTCTTCACACTGTCCAATTAATATCTTACTCTGTATTTGCTGACTGCCTACATGGCTGTTGCCCATCATACTCTCAGAGATAGATATGATACCCTCAGGAAGCCCGCAAGTTGCTATCTCCCTCTCTTGGGCAAGGAGTGGGAGCAAAGGCAGAAGTGAAACTCTTCTCTGCAGCTGCTTTCTACATGAGTCTGCCTGTTTTTAATAAGTAACTTAATTCCAGTATAGTTAGTGTAATTGTTGTGAACTGAAATTTTACTCCTGATGAATCATGAAGGCATACTCTGCCTTTTTTCAGTGCTTTCAGAAGTGATCTAAAACATTTAATTTTGGAACTATTTCTAAGTTCAGCCATAGAGGTGGCTGTTAGAGCACCATATACTTTGCTTCTGTAAAACCTTGTTTTCTAAAGCAGTCTCTGTGTTAGCCTGAAATGTTTTTTTCCTTGTATCCTAAAGGATATATTCAGTCTAATGACTGTGTAGTTATCGGTAAGCATCCCCACAATGCTCTTTGTAAGAGACTACTGCCTTGTATCTTGGGACTGAGTTGCTGTAGCTGATGCACAGTAATTCATTAGACAAATGTTGCTACAGAAAACCTAGCTACAGAATTCACTATATAGCACTGTCCAATAGTAAACTGCTGACATAATTTGTTAATCAGTAATGTACCTGAAGTTGCTTTCATGGACTATTTAAATACAGAATGCAAGCAAAAAATAAAATAGCTAAAATAAAATAAAATAAAATAAATAATAGTCAGGAGGATGTTGAAGGATGTTGATCTGTTAGAACTGTTTCAGAGGTGGGCCACAAAGATGATCAAGGGGATGGAGCACCTCTCCTACGAAGAAAGGCTGAAAGAGCTAGGGATGTTCAGCCTGGAGTAGAGAAGTCTCTGGGGTGACCTCTTTGCAACCTTTCAGTACTTGAAGGGGACTTATAAAAAAGATGGAGAACAACTCTTTGCTCAATCAGATATTGACAGGACCAGGGGGAATGTTTTTAAACAAAAAGAGGGGAGATTTAGATTAGAGGTTAGGAGGAAATTCTTCACTCAGATGGTGGTTAGGAGGAAATTCTTCACTCAGATGGTGGTGAGGCACTGGAACAGGTTGTCCAGAGAAGCTATGGATGCCTGGAGGTGTTCAAGAACAGGTTGGATGAGGCCAGGAGCAACCTGATCTAGTGGGTGGCATCCCTGCCTATGGCAGGGGGCTTGGAACTAGATTGTCTTTGAAGTCCCTCCCAACCTAAGCTATTCTATGAGTCTAAGCTAGATGTTGCTCTCCATCTTTTTTATAAGCCCCCTTTAAATATTGAAAGGCTGCAATCACAGAATCACAGAATGTCCAAGGTTGGAAGGGACCTCTGGAGATCATCTAGTCCAACTCCCCTGCCGAGTAGAATCACCTAGAACACATTGTGCAGGATCGCATCCAGGTGGGTTTTGAATGTCTCCAGACAAGGAGACTCGACAACTTCTCTGGGCAACCTGTTCCAGTGCTCTGTCACCCTCACAGTAAAGAAGTGCCCTCTCGTGTTCAGCCAGAACCTCCTGTGCTTCAGTTTGTGCCCGTTGCCTCTTGCCCTGTCATTGGGCACAAGTAAAAGGAGATCAGCTCCATCCTCTTGTCAACCTCCCCTCAGATATTTATACACATTGATGAGGTCTCCTCTCAATCTTCTATTTTCAGTGATTTCCCCCCGGAACCTTCTCTTCTTCAGGCTGAACATCACCAGCTCTCTCAGCCTTTCTTTGTAGGAGAGGTGCTCCAGCCCTCTGATCATCTTTGTGGCCCTCCTGGACCTTCTCTAACAGGTCTATATCCTTCTTGTGCTGGGAGCCCTGGATGAAATACTCCAAGTGATACCTACACTTTTGCTATAATAATGAAGAAAGTCCTCTTGAGAGTGAGTTTGTCTTAAACTGGCTTTAGACCAGTTGTGAAGAGCATTTCAGTGAAGACAAGATACCTTCTAATGATGAGGTTCTTAAATCAGGCACCTCAGGTAAGTGAGGTGCACAGCAGGATAGCTTTTCCCCTGGACAATTAGATAATCATTGTACTAGGAATCCAGAGAATCTGTGGTGCTTATGGCTAGCCAGGAGCCAAGGCTCTGAAAGTTCAATTTCTTTGCTTTTTTTATAAAAGGAAAGGGAGAGCAAACCTCCTTTCCCGCAGAATGAACAGCTGAAAATTCTCAGAGCGAAGCCTCTGTGGACTGAGCTTACCATTTGTTGTGTTTGATTCCACACAGAATAAAATTAAAATAACATAAAATAAATAAAATAACATAAAATAAATAAAATAAAATAAAATAAAATAAATAAAATAAAATAAATAAAATAAATAAAATAAAATAAAATAAAAAATAATAAAAACAAAACACCACCTCATTTTAAAAGGGGCAGGTGGTCCAGAAAGAGAGGAAATAGATGAAGAATTGTGATTCAGTCTGTGATGAATGCTTGAGTTGTTTGGATTTGAATTTATAGCTTTTGTTAATCAGCATTATATTGGAATATAAAATGATTCAAGCTATTTTAAAACCTGAGCCATTTTTATTGTTCTCTTAATAGAGTCCTTTTACACAATACTGTTTTCTGAACATCATTTTTAACATGAAATTTAATGATTCGGTATACAAGAGTACATGAAGGAAAACAGTGTAGTTTTTAAGTCCCTGCATGTGCATCTGAATTAAACAAAGATAAATGTTCCACTTTTATTACAGGACTTGTCATTAATAATACTAGCTAAATCATATGCATTATGACAGGTTCAGTGCATTTGCTCCATTTGACATTTTATGAAATGATCATAATGAAATTTGTGAGCTGCTACACAACTTTGTGGAAAAGAAAATAATGCCTGAGATTATTTGCAAAAGTTTATAAAAATGTCAGTTAAATAAATAATCTATTTCTGGGAGATGTTATGAATTCCATTAAGGAACTGCAAAAGATTTTTATTTTTATTTTAAACTTGTAACTCTCCATGTAATTTTGCAACTTTTTTCAGCCTCTATCATCACCCCTTTCTTTCTTTATAGATAAGTACTCACTTTTGGTAAAATACAACGGCAAGAATTTAAAGTTCATCAGTCTACATGAAAATTTCATTGAAGTAGTCCTTTAGTTTCCCCTTTGTTTAAAAAATAGCACAGCAATTTGTTCTTGTAACATTAGACTATGATAGCAATTGTCTTGCAACATTTACATTTATAAATGTTGTGGAAATAGTTAAATGAGGAACAGAATATCTTTAGCATAAATTTAGGATGTAGGAGTCTATAGCTTTTGACCCTGTTCTCCAGCTGGCTGACTGGTAATACTGGAAAACCTCTGTAGAGTAAGGGAGATAATACCACTCTATCAATCATGACTGGTGTAATGATTGGTTGTTTAATATCTGTACATTTCTGTAAAAGTTACAAGTGCTAAATATTATTGAAGAATATTCTGGCTTACAAGAAATCTTGACAGCTCATTCCATAAAACAAGTCTGATGATGTATTGTCATGGCAATGGCTGCATCATCACAGGTTGTGGACTGATTGTACTTCCTCTGCAGAATCAACCAAATGAGAATAATTGGCCAGCAGGAGAGAAAGAACTTTGCTTAAATCTGAACAGCAAAAAGAAGCTATTAAAAAAAAAAAAAAAAAAAGGTAGAAAGGGAAATACATACATTGGAGAAAGCAACTCTATTTCAGTTAAATTATGATGTGTGAATTTAGAAAGTTTTCTCAGTCAGAAAATCTCCACTTAACAAACTGAAGAGCAGCAAGGATTTTCAGAAATGTCTCTAATGGGAACTGATATTTAAAAGCAAAGGCTAGTGGGGATGATTACTTTTCTCATTAGGTAGCAACTCTAACAAAATAAATCAGATGTTGCCATATAACATTTCAAAAAATCTGTCAAACTGAAGGATATAATCTGGAAACATACCATGAAATTAGCATAGACCCAGGCAGAATTGGATTCAACAAGCATTTTCATCTTACACTAATTGACAAAAAGCAGTGCCACTGTAGCACACAATTTCACATGCAATTATTTTTAGAGGGACAAGTGAAAACATTCTGAATTACATTTTTCTCCTCATATTTTGATGTCAAGTGCTACCCAAACCAATGTCCGGGCTAAGTAGAATTTTCTCTTTAATACTGTACATTATATTCTTCAGCAGCATCTTCCTCCATTTAAAAGCAAACAGTTAAAGGAGATCCCTTCCCTGCATAACTCTGGTCTACGGGGAAAAAAAAAAAAAAAAAGTAAAAATGCTTCTGAGCAAGGAGTGTGGAATTAGTTCAGTGTGCTAACATATAGACTCCAATGTGTCATAATTACTTCTGTAGAGCAAAGTGGCTTTCAGCAAGGTACTGAACATCTGGAAACTCTAGAGAAATGAACAAGTATCTCTTTTTGATATGCTCAATTTGATGTGCTTGCCAAAAAATAGGCATACATCTGGGAAAACACAAATGTAGCAGCCCATCTTCAATACTTTCTTGAGTCTCTTCAGCCTCAACTCTCCTTAGCTGCTTTCAGGTTTGGTACAAAAAGTTGACAGTTGAAGCAGGGGTTGGTTATCAGATCACTGTTGATAGCAAAAATTTGATTAATGATATTTGATAGAGTGTTGATAGTTATAATTCATCAGGCAAGCACATTTTGTGTACTTATATCTTCAGCAAAGGCCCTATCTCTGGCTGAACTTTATGCAAGCTTTTAGGGAGAGGTACCTCTTGTGCTTTATTATTATTATTATTATTATTATTATTCATTATAGTTATTGTTGTTATCATTATTATTATTGTTATTGTTGCTTTGTTGTTGTTGTTTTATTGTTTTTTTATTTATTGCATATTATTCCCTTTGTTATGTGAAGCATACCATTCTGGCTAAATTAACAACAAACAGACAATCTACTGCACTATATACCTTATTGGGTTGTTCAATGAAGCACAACATTCAGTTTCCGTGCAATTGGTATTTTAGCATAACTTACACTGAATAATCACTGGAGTTTAAAAATTTGTACCATTATCCAGCTTTTATTTCTACTAATTTATTTCTCTTACTTCTTTTAATCTATTCTTTTGTAACAAAGAATGATAAAATTTTACATGTACTGCCCAAGCAACCATCTCTTGTGGTTTCCTGTGAAATCAGACTTTTTGGTTTTGTTACTTTTCAAGATTGTTATTGAAAAATGGCAAAACATCCTCCGTAATAATAATAATAATAAAAAAGCATGTGTGTGTGTTCCTCTTACAAAATCTATCCGATAAGATCTCTTATCAACTGGAGAGGGAATGACTGAACAGTGAAAGGTCAATCCCCACTGCTTCACATAATGATATTCTGCCTAATGCATGACAAAACATACGTGAAAGGAAAAGCAATTATCAATGTAACATTTCAGATTATAAAAATTCTCATAAAATAATTAAACGCTCTCTTCACTCTGATCAGTTACTGTGTGGATGATATTCTACCATGATGACATCTGTGGTTTTAAAGAAAAGATTTTCTAATGTAGGTGGCATTTACAAAACTTTGGCACAAGCTGTGCTGCAGTTCAAAAGCAGTGTGTGTTCTGTGTAAAGGAAAAAATACAGAATAGTAGCTACATATATTATCAGTAGTAGGGAATGGGATAATTAAAAGATAACGAGGAAGATAATTAAATGATAGCAGAGAATAACCTGATGTGCTTTAGGCTAAGTGCAATAATTAATCTTGATACATGGTATATAATAAGGGCTTTCCAGTATATGCTTCTACACTAGCTTGCTATTATAAAATCTTATATACAGGAAATAATTGGGCTAAAGTAAAATGTTCATGTTAGACTAGTGCTGTCACTAGCATAGTTGTTCTGTGAAAGGTGCATTTTATAGAGCAAGCAGGAAGAACAGAACTCAATTAGCTATGGAATTTCTGAGGCTTCCAAATACATAGAAAAAATCCTACTCTGCCCCCACCCCCACTTTTTTTTTTTTTTTGAGGCATGCTGAAGGTGGGAGTCAATGACTTTAATGAAAGGTGCTGGAGTGGTTGGTCTGGAGACTGCAACACTCAAAAGAGTTGAAGGTTCAGTGAACTGCAGGATACTTTAAACCTGTTCTGGAACAGTTGATTCTTGGCACTGGTCAGGAAAAGTGGTTCCCCTCACACGCACCTTAATGAAAATAAACGTGTTGTTTGTTTTGTTTTTGTTTTGTTTTTGTTATACATTGGAGAAAACACAGATTCTTAAAACTCTTCACTGTGTGATAGTGAACAAACGTTACATGAAATGTGGATTGACTTAATTTTGATCGCAAGCACAAACGCATCTTGCATCCTAGATGGTTGCCTTGTCACATCACTTTCACTCCCTCATCTCTCCTAGTTTTAAATTTTCTTTTAATATTTCTGTCAAATTCTTCAGCTGTTGATAAATGAGTGGAAATTCTCTTGTGTAAAATTAATGTTGTAACAGATCACCCAAAACCAGAGAACAAAATAATAAATGGGAAAAACACTTATTTTTATGTGAAACTATCAAAAGGGTTGGTCCCCTTTGCATTATTATTGTTGTTGTTGTTGTTATTATTATTATTATTATTAAATAGATTTTAAGATTTTTATGACGATACCCTCATCTTATTTTTATGACAATAACCTCAACCCTCAACTTTTTCAACTTGCTACTTTTATCATTTATTTATTTATTTATTTATTTCTAAAGTGTACATCTCATTACCACAATTTTACACTGTTCTTTTTAGAGGTAAGGGAAGTTACGATTTATAAAATAGCAAATGGTAGGTTACAGTCATTCATTATGTTGACTTTCTGGGGAAATGGTAAAAATAAGTGTTAATTAGTATCAGCTATGACACTGCCTTTTATAATACTGATTTGTTAGAAATGAATTGATGTCAATAATTTCCATTCACACAGCTTTCCAAATAATGGCAGCATTTTAATGAGACTATAGTTAGAAAGAGTTTAACCACATAACATTTGCTTATAGAATAATTATTTGAAAGAAAGTACAATTAGTAGAAATAAAACATTCTATCTGTTTTTGAGAATAAGGCATTTTTGCCTTAAAACCAGTTCAGGGCTATTGTGAAATTTCAGCTTTAAGAAACAATGAGAAACATGGGATGAAAAGCAGAAAAGAATCACTAGATCAGCTTTGAAGATATCCTGAAGGTATATTCACAATCCAAATTCCTAGATAAGAGAACTGAGCAAAACTCCATTTGTTTGTACCAATAGGGGAGGTAGTTATACCTCTCTGTGTTTGGCTTTCCTGGTGTGGAATAATTGCCTGAGGTGATTTAGAAATTAAGCTTATATTCATATTTTACAGAAAAGGTACAGCATTTAAGAAGCTTCCGGGGCGTAGTGTAGCTGCATTCCACAGAAGTTCCATAAGCCTCCAACCTTAGATGTTGGCCACACCAGGGGAACTTGGTGTGCTGACTCTAAGAGGAACTGTATGGAGGGTGGAGCAGAGTGGAGACACCACGGCCAGGCTCTGTGATAAGATGGGAACTCAAAGATACATCAGAACTGATAAACTTCATTTTTGCTACCCTGGGCCAATGGCCTGCCACGTTTTTGACAAAATGCTATACTTTGGTATATCTCCCCCCACATTGGGATGCCTCTGGGTAAGATCGGAACACTTGGTCATACCATGTGCCTTCCCAGGAAACTTAGAAATCTCTATAGAGTCTTTGTGCCTTTTAACGCGTTTATAGCCAGGTTGTGTTACTCATACTTTTGGTATTTGAGTGTGCTTTGCAGAGAGTGAATTTATCATGGACAACCCAAAAAACCTGTGTACCTGTTGCTTTAATAAATTGCAGTAGATTCCATTAAACCTAGCCATGATAGTTCTCATTGAACACAATCAAACTCTTTAAGTGTGGCTGTGGTAGTTCATGGAATGCAACTAGACTGAGGGTGTATTATGTTATTCGTGAATTCGTAATCATGATAGTTCTGTACACTGAACGCGACCAGACATATTATGGCTAATTGGGCATCTCTCCCAATTACTTTACCTTTAACACACACCTGGCTATACGGAAATTGCTTCCTCCTTTGTAAGCTGCAGTGATTCAGATGTGCCATTTTGTAGGTATCCATGTCATGGGGTGGATGGCAAAGGGATGACTGAGAGGATGCTCTGCTCTGGGGGGTGGACAGTACAAGATTCTTTCTGGATCTCAATAAGAAGGGCACAACAGCAAATAGTGTAATAAAAATGCTTTAATAATAAGATGGAAATAGGAAGAGAACTATATATACTATATACTACTTATCACAAGTAAATCTTTCATTCCTTCAGATGCTGGGAACACTGCTTCTGTGCAGCATTGAATGGACCCCAGGTGAATTCCCACAGCACACTGGGCAGATCCCATCTGCGGAGAGGTTCTGTCTCCCTACCACACTGTGGTGCATTTTGCTTTGTGTAGCAAAGAAAACTGTGTCTTCTCCTGACAGGATGGGATGTTATCTCTTTCTTGACATCCCCCTAGAGCTCAGCACTGACTGTCCCAGAGCATTCAGCACCTTCAATTACAGTGCTACATACAGAGGCTTGGTTATATGGCAGCTGCTCATGTTACGGCTTTTGAAGCTTTAAGTACAAGGCTCAATAGAGCATATGTGGCTTGCCCAAGATCACTAACTACTCAACGTGATGTCTTCCCCAAGGCACCCATTACAGAGGGCTGGTCAGCTAGTGCAATATGGGGTAGGACTGATATGCATATTACAAATAATTTACCTTAACAAGCTGTGGAAGTCTCTTTGACAATGCAGAATTTATAATAAAACTAAAACTAGAAGTTTGAGTGAGGAGGTTGTGTTCATATATCACAGTATACAATTTCTCTGAATTGGTGAAGTTAGGGGAAAGTTTCTTTAGAGCAGAAGATCACTTGCTGCACAGTCTTTTGTTTTCAGAACATACTTTTAAATTTTAAACAGCGTACTTGAGAGCAGGATAGTGGGTGGAAGAATGCAATTTTATTTTCTCTGCTTAGTAACCAGACTCTGAAAAAATTCTTCCAGGCTATCATCTTCAAAAATATCTATGTCATACCTGGTGACATGATTTGTGGAGGCTTGGCCCTGTGTTTCCAGTTCTCTGCCTCATGGATATAAATGCATTTAACCTTGTGAATCTTTGACATATGTCAAACATAAATGCTTGAGGAAATACAGTCCCTTTCTATGGCTTCTGCTTTGACAGATTCCACTTCTGGAATTTTAGAAGTTGTAAGCTTTACCCAGCCCTGATCCTGATTTATTTATAATTACACCTCCTGTGATTTTAAGATGACAAAATTACTTAATCTTCCAAGTTTTGTCAAGCATGAAAGAAAGCAACTGTGATAATGTTCTATGAGAAATTATTGTGAAATGTATTGATTACAGGAATTAAGTAGGAAATTCAATACATTTTCTTTCCATTTTTGTTTATTCTTTGGTAGGAGAACTCAGATTCTCATAAGAACTGTAAGTGTAAATTTTATCATATCTAGTGTAGTAGTTTTACCCAGCTGGACAGCTGAGCTCCACCCCAACCACAACCGCTCACTCACGCTCCTTCCTCAATGGAAAGGGGAGAGGAAATATGATGAAAAGGGCTCAAGTGCTGAGATAAGGGCAGGGAGATCACTGTATAATTATCATCACAGGCAAAAAAGACTCAGCAATGGGAGATACGAGAAATTTATTACCTATATATTTATTATCTAAATTTATTACCAACTAGCTATAGAAGTGAGAAACAAAGAAAACCAACTAAAAACACCTTCCCCCCCATCCATCCACCCTCTTTCACCTCCTCCCCCTGAGCAGTGCAGGAGAACAGGGAATGGGGGCTGCGGTCAGCCCTTAACACTTTGTCTCCACTGCTCCTTCACGGTCACTCTCTGCCCCTGCTCCATGTGGGGTCCCTCCCATGGGATGCCGTCCTTCCCGAACTAATCCAGCAGGGGCTGCCCATAGGCAGCAGCTCTTCAAGAACTGCTCCCACATGGCACCATACCACAGGGTCCATCCATCCCCCAGGAGCAAACTGCTCCAGCACGGGTCCCCCACGAGCGGCAGCTCCCCCCAGACCCCCTGTTCCTGAGTGGGCTCCTCTCCACAGGCTGCAGCTCCGGCCCGGGGCCTGCTCCTGCAGGGGCTCTCCATGGGCCGCAGCCTCCTCCAGGCCACATCCACCTGCTCCACCAGGGGCTCCTCCATGGGCTGCAGCGTGGAGATCTGCTCCATGTGGGACCCATGGGCTGCAGGGGGACAGCCTGCTCCACCAGGGGCCTCTCCACAGGCTGCAGGGGAACTTCTGCTGTGTGCCTGGAGCACCTCCTGCCCTCCTTCTGCACTGACCTTGGGGGCTGCAGGGCTGTTTCTCACTCCTTGCTCTCTCCGCTGCAGTTGTGTAGCAGTCTCTTTTTCCCTTTCTTAAATATGCTCTCACAAAGGTGCAAACAACATCACTTACTGGCTCAGCTCTGGCCAGTGGCAGGTCCCTTTGGAGCCAGCTGAAACTGGCCCTTAGCTAACATGGCACAGCTTCTGAACTCTTGCCACAGAGGCCACTCCTGCAGCCCCCCGGTACCAAAACCTTGCCATGTAAACCCACTACATCTTTAAAAAATATACACTTGCTCTCATTTAACTGAAGTCAAGGATCTTCAGAGATCTCCTGAAAAGTATGTTTTGTAGTCTTTCATGTTCAACTAGTAAATTGAACAAGGATTTGAATGAAATCATCAAGTAATTTGGCACTGGCTCATTGCTAAAATTTCATAGGCTTTGTTTGGATGTGAGCAGTTTCTCTTTTTTTTTTTTTCTCTTGTGTGTTTTTTGTTGTTGTTGTTGTTTTGTTTGTTTTTTGCAAGATTCAGCATGTGTCTTTTTGGGGAGATGATACATGGTTACAAATCCTGTTTCACTAAGTGGGAGATGAAGGTGTCTGACACTTCTGGAGAAGAACTCAGAGTTAACAAAATGTTAAATTAACATTAACAAATGTTAACCATCACAAGCTTAGAAGGAACAGTATTTTAATAAGACTATAGCTATTATTTATTTGCAAGAGGACAACTGATTAAAGTATATTTAGAAATGTGAGACTGTATGAAGCAGAGATAAGCAACTTACCATTTCTGCTGCAGTAGCTACTTCTTGTAACAATAATAATAATAAAGAAAAATGATCTAGGTTTTTCTAGAATAGGAGGAAAAAATGAAGTAGCAATTCATTCCCTAGACCAAGGAGTTGAGTTTGTGTGTCTTGATAACAAAAGCTATAAATGGTGCCAAAACCAGCTGGGAAGTAGCAAGGTAATGCAAGAAGAACTGTTTACCAAGGGGTATGTCACTATTAAGCTCCCATGATAACAGAAATTCAAATAAAGTTATACTGATACCACTCAAGGATGAATGAGTCTTGTAACAAAGCTCTCTTTATAAACACTTTTATATGTCGCATTTCATTAATGTTAAGCTTATAATATATTAAGTATAGTTCTTTTCAGTTTGATTACTTTAATGAGAATTAGTCCTCTGGCTGTGAGGTTTTCCTAATAGCTTTCCCCTTTACCCATTCCAGATTACATCCCTGTCAGCTGGCACTTCCTAACATTGCCCCCTGCCCAAGCCATTATGGCTTACTAAGAACTTAACTAAAGTTTTCCAGTCTGTCTTTGTAAACATAGACAAACATGTTTTTTTTGCACAAGTTATTTATTTATTTGCTGTATCTATATGAGAAGCAGACTTGGTGCCTGATAAAGACCTTTGAGTCCACTTTAAGCCCTCTAGCTCAAAATAAAACTCATACATTTCCTTGCAGCACAGTTATGTTCTTGATTAAAAAGCTGGAAGCAGTGCCTCCAAAGTAAAGCATAAAATAGGAAAACTTAATCTTAGATCATACTTGGCAAGGATCTTAGCTAGTCTTGTATCTTACCTTGCTTGGGGGGCTTTTGCTTTATTCTGTGCAGAGATGCACTCCTGTAGCAAAAGCTATTTCAGCTCTCTTTTGCAAAACTACCTAACACATATGTGCCCAATCCTTGTATGTGAAAATTCCTTCACGCTGGAAGGAATAGATTGAACAAGAACATGTTGCCTGACTAAATTCTTCTCCTACACCTAATGTAAACTAGCTTAAAATTACATTTTTTTGTTTGTTTTTGCATTGCTAAAACACTAGAAAGTATTGGGAGTGTAATTTTAAAGGTCACAGGGAAAGGTCTAAATTGTTATTGGCACCTGATGTACCAAAGTAGAGAAAGACAGGAGACAGGAAGGTGGGAGAAAACTTACTTTTGCAAAATCTCTCTCTCTCAATCTGTATGCTCTTCATTCACCTCAAAGATCCAGGCTGTTTACTCCAATGGAAAATGAAGCCTTCTGTCACAGAGGAAAGGAGAGAAATGCTTAGGCCATGAACCACAACTATATTTGATGTATACCATGAAAGTCTATCTAGCATAGACTGAGCAGATATTGATATTACTTTAGTGAAATGGAAATTTTTCTTAGATCAAAGAGTAAACCCTTTAAAATTTAGGGAGATGTTTTTCATTCCTATTATCACTATGTCATTTTTTAGGTAAAGAACAGATATTTCTTCAGTTCAAGAAGATGTCATAGATATAACAGATGTGAGTTGTACAGTATTTATTGCTTGCATTAACATATCATGAAGAAACATGAAACAGAGCCAACAGCTAGAAAAATAGAATGACCAGAAAGGGTAGGAACCTTGGAAACATTTTAGGTGACATTATTTCTCTTGACTTTATAATATTCCTGTTTATGATGACATCTGCAGTTCTTCAGAATGAAGAATTCATTCAGACTGTCTTATGATAAATTCCTCATGATTAAACCTTAATTAATAAAAAATCACTGGCCTTTGATATGTCCAAGAATAGAACGCAGGACCACTGAGTCTAACTTCCTGCGTCCTACAGTTGAATAGTATAATTTCATTCCTCTAGACAGACTTTTCTGGAGATATTATGATATGAATTATGATAAAGAATGTCTTTATCCTCTCCCATTCTTAACAAAACACTTCCCTAGCCTTATAAATTCTTTCCTCAAAAAAAAGTCAGCCAGACTGCAGTTACATCATCCTTTCAGAAAGTAAAATGCAGCCACAAATAATAAATAAGTTTATTTTCCTGTGAGTGTTAACCTGGAGTTTCCCAAAAAATCATCATGAAAATGATGTGAGGAGAATCGTATATTCTGGATGTTGCCCTTATATAGAATGTTACAACGGAATAAAATCTGAATCTGCACCTTTTATCTAAGTCTAAACCATTCTTCTTCACCGCCACAAAGAAAAGAAAAAAGATGCACATAAAGAATTGGAGAGAAAAAAAAACAAACAACCCCCCAATTCCCCTACACAACCACAGTGATTTTTGGTTTATCTCTCTGTTTACTGAAACTGACTTATTAATGTTTAAAAATTCCCTGATAATGTCTGTAAGAAGTTCACTAGAGTTTTAAATAACGTATCTTGGTACTTGGCTGGAGCCATACCTCATATTTCCGTTTGATTAATCTAGATTATATTTTCTTCATGGTGAGACCATGACTAGAAGCAGTATATTGATTTACGAGACAAAAACCAAATTAAATATTGCTTACTGTCCTAGAGAATTTGAAATTATTGAATGGTTTCTTGCATCTTGTCACTGGTAATCCTCCAGGTGATGGGATTCACTGTTTTCAGATAAATTGTAATAATCGTTTCCAAAATTAGAAATGTACTCCCTTTTAGGGAAAAAAAAACTTTGAAGCAAGTACTCAAACAAAAGACATTCGCTTTTTCTAAATGGCCCCTAGGAGTCACTACACACTAAATACTGCATTGCATAGGCTGTCAATAATAAAACACTTTCAGGACCAAATACAAATACATCCAGCATCTTTAATAGCCCTTGGTATATGATACTGACAATCTTATACTTGTCTGGTCTTTTTAAAATAGGATGAAGATCTTGTCCCACAAAAACATCCCACTGTGCTTAAAAATTATCACAGCTAATCAGAACTTTTTGGAGACAGTTAGTTTGTATTTAAAAAATAGAATTATTTGAGAATACTGGTAAGCTATCACGTGTCCATAATTATGAGGATCTTTTATTAAGTGTTTCTGAGTGGGTGCTAAGTTACAGGAAAAACAACATAATACATGCTTCTTGTATTCTTTCTGCAAATTTGGAAATAATTACTTTGATCTTAATGGTATCTCTTCACACTGTTTCTTCCAGCAAAGGCGGCACCACTAGTTGCCATATTGTTGATGTGTCTTTAACTTGACTTCAGCCTGTAAGTGCTGCTTTTATCCAATACAGGCAGCTGGCCTTCCCCTCTCACAGCACAGCCTGTTCGTGTAAAGAAGTCTAGAGACAAAACTAACAGTGGGAGGCAGTATCACTTAACTGAAGTCGGCTTATGGTTATAAAATTGTCCCACTGAAACAGCCCTTGAATTTCTCTTGTTTTTTAAGAAGATTTTTTTAAGCTTTTTTTTTTTTAATCATTGTCAGAATAAACTGAAAATAACTATTCAGGCTTCCCTTGCATGAAGTATTAGGTTGATCTGATGTATCTCACATTGAATTGCTGTAAAATTAACCATGCAAACAATATGTGTCAATATAGCTGCCACAACAAACGTTGTCAACTCCAACCCTGCAGAAAATAAATAAATAAAAGTGCTCTTAAGAATCTGTAGATGTTAATAATTTACTCTTGATGGTGACAATATCTGAAAGGAGACAGAGAAAAATATTGACTTTCTACAGCCAGTTCTACTCCCAGGTATATCATGCTAATGTCACTGCTGTGGTTAGTAACTTTCTGTCACATTAGTAGCCTTATGTATGACTTTGTCCTGATGCTGTGCCAGTACTGCTCAGCAATAAAGGAAACACTGGTGTGATACCAGTGCTGTTCTAGCTACAAGTGCAGAGCACAACACTGTATGAACTGCTACAGGGAAGGTTAACTCCACCCCAGTAGGACCCAGTACACCAGTAAATCTCCTGCTATCTTTTTTCCCTTAACTGGAAAGTCTGTTATCCTTGAACAGACTACAAAAGGGTCAGCTGATCCTTTAAAGGAGTTCTTGGAAGCAACTTGGAGTTGCAACAATTCAAGAATACATATCTGAATACTTAACTGGAAAAAATTGAATTAATTTAATTCATAGTGTTGTTGCACAGAAGAAAAAAGTTGAAACAAATGTTTCATGTCTTCTAATGACTTTGGGAGAGTTTGATTTTTTTGTAGGAATCTTCTAATTTTTAAACATACCTAAATTAATTTATATTTTCACAACACACAGAAATCTCTAAAGCCAAATCAAAGCATATCATATCAGGCATATGTTTCATTCAAACTGACAGAAGTTTTTTGTTTATTGTTTGTAATGTGTAAGAACTCCTGAGGAGAAAGAAGTAGCACAGAATAAGTCAGGAGTCACACAGGGGAATCTTAGTGCTCAAGATCAAATCAGATAACTCTTGATGGCTGAAGATGTACATTCAAAATTTCAAGGTAGGCTATAGACTGCCTAACTTCTGTAACTCATGTGTGCCTAAATTGCAACTGTAAAACCATCCGTCAAATTTATCTCATAGCATTTTGCCAATGGAGCGAAACAAATTACTCTAGTTTTTTTCATTACATTAAACATGGAAATTAGGCAGAGTGCATCTCACTCCAAAGGTCTTCAAAGACAACTGTAGAACCATAGAATCATTCAGGTTGGAAAAGACCTCTAAGATTGAGTTGGACTTGATCCTTATGGGTTCCTTCCAACTTGGGATATTCTATGATTCTATATAAGATCATCTAGTCCAATCTTTAACCTAGTAACGAAGTCCACCACTAAACCATGCTAATAAGTTCTAAATCTACACATTTCTTGAAAACCTCCAGGGATGGTGACTCAGACATTTCCCTGGGCAGCCTATTCAAATGCAGCACAAACCTTTCAGTAAAAAAAAAAAAAAAAAAAAAAAAAAAAAAAAAAAAAAAACCTCCTAATATCCAACTTTATTTCTATTGCTAAAACAGACATCTAAATGAGCAGGGATTTCCAAAATGATAGGTATACAGACTGAAGTCCAAAGAAGAAACCAGATCAGCAATGGGCAATGTAAAAATATTGATTTCTTATACTAGTAGGTATGATAAATAACTTTCCTCCCTTTTGTAATAGAAGGAAAATGATGTTTGACTCCTACCTTTTTTTTCCCTCGGTATGGACACTGTCATCCTAAGGGAAGACTGAGAAGAAGCACAGCGTACAATTGCAGAGTGGTAGAAGATCCTTGGGTTGCCCTCAGGACTTCCGGTATCTAAAGGGGGCCTACGTAAAAGTAGCAGAGGGTCTCTTGTCAGGGAATGTAGCGATAGGACAAGGAATAATGTTTTTAAACTGAAGGAGGGGAGATTTAGATTAGATAGTTGGAAGAAATTCTTTACTGTGAGGGACATGAGACACTGGAACAGGTTGCCCAGGTAAGCTATGGGTGCCCCATCCCTAATATTGTTTGAGGCCAGGCTGGACGGTGCTTTGAGCAACCTGGTCTAGTGGAACGTGTCCCTGGGTATGGCAAGGGTGTTGGAAATAAATTAACTTTAAGGTCCCTTCCAACCCAAACCATTCTATGATTTATTTTTTTTTCTCCAGATGCTGATAAACAATTGCATACAGCAATCTAATTTCTCCTTTCTTTCTGGGTTGGATAGTTCTGAAGCAAAGGTAAACTCAGAAAATCATAGACTGCCTTGGGCTGAATGAGATCTTAAAGATCATCTAGTTCCAACCCCCTTGCCATAGGCAGGGACACTACCCACTATGTCAGGTTGCTCAGGGCCTCGTCCAACCTGGCCTTGAACACCTCCAATGATGGGACATCCACAACCACTGGGCAACCTGTTCCAGTGCCTCACCACCCTCTGAATGAAGAATTTCCTCGTAACCTCTAATCTAAATCTCTCCTCTGTTAGTTTAAAGCCATCCCCCCTTGTCCTGTCATTATCTGCCCAAGCTAGAAGTTGCTTTCCATCTTTTTCAGAAGCCCCCTTTAAGTATTGAAAGGCTTCAGTGAAGTCTCACTGGAGCTTTCTCTTCATCAAGCTGAAGCTTCTCTTCATCAAGCTTCATCCCTCTCAACCTTTCTTCATAGGAGAGGTGCTCCAGTCATCTGATAATCTTTGTGGCCCTCCTCTCGACCCGCTCTAACAGATCAACATCCTTCTTGTGCTGGGGGCCCCAGACCTGGATGCAGTTCTCTAGCTGGGCCTCACAAGGGCAGAATAGAGTAGAAGTAGCTCATCGTATTATGGGAACATAAAGACAGACAGTTCTCTGCTTTAAGAAGCAGGAGTACGGTAACGTAGATTACCGTACTATGTATTATGTATACTAATTATGTAATACTAATGTATTACATAGAAGGCACTCTGTGGCTAGTAAAAGACAAGGGGTATGTTTGAGGGAAAACACTGTAAAAAGGAAAGCTTCTATATGCATAGTAATAAAATTTTAAAATTGTTAGTTTGTAGATAAGGCTTAGTGTAAGACCTATTGTTGATAAATTCAAAATTACTGAGTTCCTACAGGAAAAGTTACTGTGAAAACACTGTCAAAGAAAATAGAACTAGTTCTGCAAATCTGGATGCAGATCTGTACAGCCTAGTATACTAATATTAGTCATTATTAGAATCACTAAGATGAGCTATTTTTACCTTGCCTTACATCCCAAGCAGTAAATTTAACTTGCATTAAAATAAAACAAAACATCTGAAATTTTATTAGGACCAGATTTTGTGAAAATTTGAGCTTGGCATGTTTTGAAATGATATCCGAAGTAAGTTTCTAACACGTTATCTAACACAGGTATTCAGGATTTGCAAGAGACTAATGAGAAAAACCTTTACCCTGGAGAGGTTTGAGGAGGAAGCTGGGTTTGATCATACTGAATACTAACATAACATTTTCTAAGTCCAAACGTTATGATACACGTCCTTTGTAACCATTAGAGGCCAAAATTATTCTATGATGGTCAGCAGAAAAAAAAAAGAAACCTTAATTTGTAAGATGCTAGCAGAGCTATTTCAGATGTTTTCAATAACCTAATGTGAAGGTGTATATTTAAAATTTCTCAGGTTTCTTTGGACAAATACTTTTATTTAAATAATTTTACTTCACAGCAAATGAAGCTTGGGCCATTGAGCTATTTTCTTGCTTGCCTTCTTTGAATGTCAATAGTTTTCTGACCTTTGGGATTTTTCAGTGTTTCAAAACTTAATAAAAATGAACACTAGTAGGCCAGAAAAATCCACAGTTAGCTCATTTAGTAATACTGTTTGCAATTTCACCAAACACATTGATTTAAAAATGTTTATACCTAGTAGATGTTTGACATGCTCCACTGTTTCTAATGGGCTGTGAAGAACTTCATCATGCTTGTGTGATGTAATCAATCATCTTGTTATTTCTTAAATATGGAAAAATACTTGAAGATTTCTGGCTTTTCTGATTTATTTTTAGCAATCTTATCTCCACTATCAGACGCAAACAATTTTTTCATTCTTATAAGTTAGTAAACAAATAATAATAATTGTTCTTACCGTCATTAGCTCCATAAACCATGGATTTCTTACTTTGTAATATATTGATACAGGATGATAGGTAAGCAATCTTCATCTTTGAATTTATATACATTGCTAAAATTGTCTCCTTTTCAATTCATAAAATACTACGATTTGTTATCACTACTTTTATTTAACCTCCAGCCTTTAATTAAATTTTGATGATGTCTAATGTTATCCTCCCTTTAGATTAAGCTGTTAGGATATTCAATGAACTCTTCATAAAGAACTGTAAATTCTAAGTCACCTTTTTTTTTTTTTTTTTTTCTATTTTTCTTCTTTGGTTGAATTACCTTAAGCTTTAGGAAACTTTCCATTTACAAGTAGTGGGCATACATTTACTGCTGATAATGATGTTTCTTTGTTTGCCCATTTTAAATATATCTAGGTCAGGGTCACTGGTTCCTAGGCAACATTGAACTGACCTGTAAAGCTGTTAATTTACCATGATGTCCCATAACGAGATCTTAAGTAGATACCTGGCTACAGAAATAGCCAACTTTGACACATATCTGTTCCCAGCCAATATGGAAAAGCATGTAGTGTTAAACCAAACCTGTAGTTAACTTACATTTGTTTGCACATATGTACGCTTTCTCAGCAGGTAAAAGCAATGAGTTGCAACAGGGAAAGAGTCAGTTCTTTGTATTTTCCTGTTCTTTCAGAAATATGAACCACATTCTATAATGATTGGTTATGAATTTATAAGATAACTCTTTACACATGTAATTGTCTAAAAAAAACTGCAGAAAGTTCTCATAACAATGTCAAAAGTTCCAGCTTTTATTGTAGTAGAATGACACTTCATAAAGTTTATATGCTGATGATTTAAAGTATATATGTCCTGAAGTACTGAGACTACAGTCCAGCAGTGTTCCTCAGGAGTCGGTATTGGGACCAGTGCTATTTAATATCTTTTTCAGAGATATGGACAGTGAGATCAAGTGCACCCTCAGCAAGTTTCCTGATGACACCAAGCTGTGTGTTGCAGTCAACATGCTGGAGGGAAGGGATGCCATCCAGAGGGACCTGTGCAGGCCTGAGAGGAAGGCCTGTGTGAACCTCATGAGGTTGAACAAGGCCAAGTGCAAGGTCCTGCATCTGGGTTGGGGTAATCCCAAGTACAAGTACAGACCGGGCACAGAGTGGATTGAGAGCAGCTCTGAGGAGAAGGACTTAGGGATGCTAGTTGATGAGAAGCTCAACATGAGCTGCTAGTGTGTGCTTGCAGTACAGAAAGCCAACTGTATCCTGGGCTGCATCAAAAGCATGGCCAGCAGGTTGAGGGAAGTGATTCTCCCCCTTTATTCTGCTCCTGTGAGACCCCACCTGGAGTACTGCATTCAGTTATGAAGTCCCCAGTATATGAAGGACATGGGCCTATTACAGCAAGTCCAGAGGAGGGCCATAAGGATGGTCAAAGGGGCTGAAGCACCTCTCCTATGAGGACAGGCTGAGAGAGGTGAGGTTGTTCAGCCTGGAGAAGAGAAGGCACCAGGGAGACGTTATAGAGGTCATCCAATACCTGAAGGGGACCTACAAGAAAACAGGAGAGGGTCTCTGTCATGGAGTGTAGTATAGGACAAGGAGCAATGGTTTTAAATTAAAGGAGGGTAGATTTACATTAGATACAAGGAAAAAATTCTTTACTGTGAGGGTGGTGAGACACTGGAACAGGTTGCCCAGGTAAGCTGTGGATGCCCCATCCCTGGAAGTGTTCAAGGCCAGGTTGGATAGGTCTTTGAGCAACCTTATCCAGCAGGGGGAGGTGTCCCTGCCTATGGCTGGGGGGTTGGAATTAGATGACCTTTAAGGCTCCTTCCAACCCAAACCATCCTATGATTGTATGATTCTATGAGGTAACTTCATCAATTGCATGAGAGCTCAACATTTTACTGCTGGCAGAGCATTAATATTATTAAAATGTATTCAGATTAGTGTATTAAGGATGCTACATAAAATGAATATTATGTATATAAAAATAATATACAATGTGGCGTAGAACACCTTCAAAAACTTCCTAGGTACCTGCAAATAAATGATTCAATCTCTATGGTAGTTCCACCATCACAATGATTTTGCCATACTTTGACTTGTCTATTTGATGTAAGGCTCTTCAGGGCTGACTGTCTCTTGTATTCATGCAGTTGCAAGCATAATGGACCCTGATTTCATGTCCCTTCAGGCTCTGTGATAATATTAATAATTAACTGATTCACTTGACTTTTACAGTGGAGATGGTTTCAAGCTACATAACACAGATTGTTTTAATTAGTTTTTTGTATTGAAGTCATCAGTAGGGCAGCTGACTTATTTCCAGCCCATTCCTATGTGCCAAGGTTTGGTATAGTTAGATGAAGAGTTTTCAGCAAAACTAAGCTCTGATTATTACAATAGACTAATTGGAGGGAAACAATCTGTTAGAAGTATTGTAAGCCAAGTCTTGGTTATTTCACAAAAAAATAAAATAGTCAGAACATTTATCAGGATGATTTTATTTAAAGAGGAGCTGCTATGCTTCCCTTATATCACGAAGTCATTACCAAGTATTTGTGTACACATGATGCTCCTTTTTAAATTTCACTTAACTTGAAAGTCTTTTCAATACGAAGCGTAGATTTCAAGTCCAAAGGACTATCATACTTTCCAATCTATTAGTCACTGTTCTCCTTTTAGTCTAAGATAAGGAAACTAACAGTTTTTCAGAAAAAAATCTGTATACCTGAAATAGGATTTAAGAATAATATTTGCAAATCTGCTAATGGTTCTTAAAGTGCTGTGAAAAACACTATTCATAGATATTTTATATTATCTATCTTTTAGTGGTGTAATGATGCATTTCCTTGCCCTGGCACATATGTATTCTCTCTTGGGTTCTGAAGCTTGGTAGAGTCCTACTTTGTTAGGCTGGTAAGCGTATTTTCCTCTAGGCATAATGAAGAACTTAAACTGTGAATAAAACTCCAAATATGAAAAAATTGCTTTTGCTGATCATTACTTAGATATATGAATGTATGCATTAAAAGCAATGGAACTGTTTGGACTGATCAGTATATGCAATGGTTCCACTGTTGGCTCAAAAGAACTGTGCTGTAAATAGGTGAGACAAAAAGTTCTAGCTGTTCAACTGCTACTAACCAAAAACATTAACTTCTTTTTAGAACATCTAAGTGCATCACTTTGCCTGTCAGTGCAGTTCCAGAAAAGATTTTTGGTTGGATTGTGTAATTAATAGACTATGAGTTCTGACAAGCTTTCCTGCAAAGTCCAGTCAGAGATAATGCAGAACAGTAACAACAGTCCCAGACACCTGATTGACAGAGCCCTTTGTGGTGTTGCTGATTTAAAGGCATGAAAAAGAAGAGATACCAAGTAGAAGATACCATCCATCTCTGCTTCTGCCTTCTGAATATTATTAAAGGAAACAAATATTTCTTTTAATATTAGTTCCCCAGCTAAGTAATTGTTGTAATTTCCTTTAGACAATGATAAAAACAAGACAGAGTAGATAGGTTCAGGAAACAATCTCACTTTTAAAATATGACCTTCACTACTGATAACCTGCCTTTGCAATACAGCTAGAGAAATACACAGTTTTAAAGACCAATACACTTTACCAGCACTACAGGAAGCTCACCGTTGAAGTGGTTTAGACAATTTCAAGTGTATTATTGTAACTAGTCACTTCTCAACTAGCATCATTACTTCAACAGATATCATCTCTGTTTTGTCCTTTTTAAGAGATATTCTACTTCTGGAACATCTGCACACAAAATAATGTATTTAGAAAGTGCTCATGCATTTTGAGCAAGGCTTGATTAGAACGCCAGGAATAAGGCACGCTTCTATCTATATATAAAACAAAAACTAACAAAACAACAACAAAACAGTCTAAATCCTATTTTATAAAGTCCCTTATAATGTAATGTAATAGCTGCCAATACAGGGAACTCCACAGTTGGAGGTGAATCATCAGCAGCCCACAGCATGTATACACAGAATCATACAGAATCATCTAGGTTGGAAGAGACCTCCAAGATCACCCAGTCCAATCTCTGACCTAACACTAACAAGTCCTCCACTAAACGATATGACTAAGCTCTACATCTAAATGTCTCTTAAAGACCTCCAGGGATGGTGACTCAACCACTTCCCTGGGCAGCCCATTCCAATGCCTAACAACCCTTTCAGTAAAGAAGTTCCTCCTAATATCCAACCTAAACCTCCCCTGGCACAACTTTAGCCCATTCCCCCTCGTCCTGTCATCAGGCATGTGGGAGAATAGACCAACCCCCACCTCACTACAGCCTCCTTTAAGGTACCTGTAGAGAGCGATAAGGTTACCCCTGAGCCTCCTCTTCTCCAGGCTGAACAATCCCAGCTCCCTCAGCCACTCCTCGTAAGACTTGTTCTCCAGACCCCTCACCAGCTTCATTGCCCTTCTCTGGACTCTCTCGAGCACCTCCATGTCCTTCTTGTAGCGAGGGGCCCAAAACTGAACACAGTACTCGAGGTGCGGCCTCACCAGAGCCGAGTACAGGGGGACAATCACTTCCCCAGACCTGCTGGCCACACTGCTTCTTATACAAGCCAGGATGCTGTTGGCCTTCTTGGCCACCTGAGCACACTGCTGGCTCATATTCAGCTGACTATCAACCAGTACTCCCAGGTCCTTCTCTGTCAGGCAGCTTTCTACTAACCACTCATCTCCCAGCCTGCAGTGGTGCTTGGGGTAGAATAAGTTTATTTTCTTTCTACAAGAAACAAAAAGAGAAGGTCATATCTGTGATGGACATACAAATAGTACAGCTCCTTGCAGAGGACTCAAGCACAGAGACCAGAGCTAGAAAAAAACCCTCTGATCCACAGATGCCAACAGGACATGAATGCACAGCAGCCCCAGCAGAGGTAATCACAGACTTACCCTTCACAGATGAAAAAAGTGACCCTGCTCAGTCTCTTGGTAATACTGCACCCATGTGGTCAAGCCCCTTGTAGTACATACTGAAGCTCTTTGTGAATCCTCTGGAGAGTTACACAAATGGCTTGATATATCTAGAGACTAAAATATAACCCAAAAACAGAAGTGTACCCCACCACATCCCAACAACAAGTTAGCCAGCAACCTCTGCTAAATATCCCTCTATTAAGGGAATTCCGAGCACTTAAAACCTGGAAGGCTACAAGGTCTAAAGATTCTACTGCCAGCAAAACAGCAGAAAAAAAAGCAGAAAAAAGCTCCAGAAATATAAGAAACTGTCCCTAACCCTGAAAAAGGCTACACCTTACATACTTACTTTTGCTGTTTTCAGATACCCACTGGCACAGGAAACTTGGATGATACATTTCCCCTAAACCCTGCTGCATCACTTTAACACCAAGGTTGTAAGTTTGATAACATTTGACATACAGGTGAAGGCATAAGGTCACATTCACAGTAAGCCCCGTAATTCTGCAAAAATCCTAAGAGACCTAGAACCACAAAGCAAACACTTAAAGTAACATCATCTTCCTATCCATAAGCATGCTCTAAAAGTTACTCACCTGAAAAAGAGCTGCATGCAGTCAAGGCACCTACTACTATAGAGCTTGCTTTACTCTAAAAGATCCTACTAGTTGTTATCCCGAAAAGACATGCTTAGCTCTCTCAACTTGGAAACACATCAGCCCATGCACTCTGACCCACCTGAAGAACCCTGCCACTAGCTGAAGGAAAAACAAAGCACTTACCCCAAAGAGCAGCTCAGGCAGAAAAAGCTCTCTGATGGGACACCTACGGCTTATATACCATTAGGCCCACCTGGCACCCAACCAATCACCTGGGAAAGGGGCAGGGCAAAGCAAAAATGTAGAAATCAAGCAGCATGAGCAGCAGCTGTGTTGTTCTTGTTTATCTGGCTTAGCTCAACAATGTATAAAGCACAGCACAGAGAACTGGGCTGTTTCCAGAAGCACCAATTCTGGTGCTTTTGCTTCAGCTTTGAATAGTGAAAGGACAGTATGAACAAGTAAGGAACTGAAACCGTTTCAAGTGGAGTTAGCTCAAATCTTTCTTCACAATTATAATGGATGAAGGCCTCTCCATATTAATTCTCTTAGGTTTATAACTGCTGTTAGTAATGTTAGCAATAATCTTTTTTTGAATCTGAACAGTCTTGTATGGTAGTAAAAGGATTGCTTAATGTTGGCTACCCATATTTTTCTTTTGGGGGCCCTTAGGTTCATTGTTTATCGTTTTTAGAGAACTTTCACGCAGATAAAGACCAGGCAAGATTATGACTGGTCTTAATGAAATTAAGTATTATGAAAACTAGGAAAAACTACTGGGAAAATTTACTGAGGAAGTTTAATATCAGCAAGCCAATGCAAGTGGTAAAAATTGTTTTAAATATATTCACTTTCAGTGGGATTTGTGGAATAAAGGGAAAGACATAAGGATAAGAAAAAGAAATTTCCCTTAACATGGAGAATGTTCCTTTTCCCAGTTGTGTAAAATGGCATCAGCATAAACTCTTGCATCCCCTTGGCCTTTTTGATTTTTAATCAGGTTGTTTTAACTTTTATTGTCCTATACAACATATGAAACTGAGCAGATAGTTGCTGTTAAGGAGGTTAATATAGACCTAAAGATATACATCTGTGCCTTCTTTTTGACTATGTCAGAGTAAATTAATCAAAATAGGGGTTTATCCTTTTGAAACAGCACTTTGACACTTAGAGGTTCTATTATTTGTTGCGTATTTCAAAGATGAAAGCTATACAGGCCTCCCTATCATTTAAAGAGACAAGACCAAACACAAAGTTGAAAACAAATAAAAAAAATATATATTGTAAGAGAAGACAATGCAACAGTCATATTTTACAAACCAGGTCTTCCTTAAGGATCTGGAGGAATGATATATACCATCCTGACAGAAATCCTCCAGGTGATGCCGTGTGCTCCCAGCATGACTGAGGAGAAGAACTGCCTTAATAGAGCTTTCTGGACTAAAACCTTTGTTTTAGGACCTAGACACATATAAGTTTGGAAGAGGTAGAAAGAATGAAAAAGAATCGGTAAAGAAGCACACAATGATCTGTGCACGGGTTCCTTAGCAGATAACATAGTGGCATCTTTCTTAGCAGATGACAAAGACTTTTTGTGAGATGTGACATAAACATGTCACTCCCAGTGAATCTACCAAACCTCACAGTGACACATAAGAAATTAGTATGAGAGTATGTTTCTTGATACTGCGTGGCTCAAAATAATTTATAAAGACCAATGACACACACCAGGATGAGTTAATGAGGTGCTTTGTGCTCTCCTGGCCTCCTCTTCTTTCTTCTAGTGCCTATGAACTCTAACTACTCTGAGCACTAGCTGTCAGAATATTGGGGACCTTGTCCAAAGACAAATTAGGGCAAAGAAGTTTTAACACTGACTTCAGCCATCTTTGTATGCACATTGTAATGCAGATGCAATGTGGCCCTTCTTGCTTAATAGACTTGACACATTTTCTTATTTACCAGGAACATTTTTAATCAGTAGGCAAGAATCTCTTTCTGACTGCATTTGTAGATAGAGCTGAGAATTCTTTCACTCTATATACTACATAGTTTATTTATTTGTATTTATCAAGTCTCTAATTAATATCTAAGTCCATGCTGAACTAAATGATGCATTTTGTTATGATTTTTTTTATAGGAAATTAGTAAAATAAGAGTAAGCATTGGCATTAGCTCTTAATAGCTAAATTCAGTCACAGCCTTTCTCAAAACAGTTTCATCCTACATTTTATTTTCTTCTTTCTCCCCTATTCTTGTTTTTAGTCTTAACCCCCTTTACACCCTCACTGACCAGATGATCCTTTTGTAGGCTACTACCAACTGTGGAAATTTCAATAAGCAATTTTCTCTAAGTGCTTTCTCCTGTGTCTCCTGAACCTTTCTTATATAGCTTGCAATCTTTCTCATTGAAACAGGAGGTTTATGATTGGTTTGGCTAGCAGAAGTACAAATTGGGCCTCATCTTGACACTGTGCTTGATGTGGGAGATTCATGTAGTCAGGGACTCTTCTGTAGAAGTTCCTTCTTCATTCGTATTTGGAAATACCTGCCTTTATAAATTAACAAGCAAATGAAGTCATATATATGTATTCAGAATAACTGTCTGAAGTGGAGGACTACATACTAGTAATATCTCTGAGCAGTGCAAATCTGCTTATCACCACTGACTGTAGTATAGCCATGATGGCTTAGAGCAGCAGTGAATTTCAGCCATGGGACAGGTTTCCACTCCAGGTTTTGAAGTGCTTGTGCTGCAGTATGGTACTTTTAGCCATACTGTTTATACAAGTTAATATTCAAAATAATAACAATAATAACAACAAACAGGATTGTTTCATAATTGTCTTATAATAACCCTAGGAAAATTTGAAAGCATGTTATTAAAAATATTCAGGCATTAATAATGCCAACAACTGAATTTCAACTATAGAAATCTTTGTGCTTGAAATTTTTCATTTGCATAATTTTGTTACCATCTAGAAATTCCAGTAATTGACCAAGTGCAAATAGAAAGTTAAAGCAAAGCATATTATTTTCCAGTGCAGCCAGTGTTTGCATTTTTAACCTAATCACACATTCAAATATAGGTTTTACTTTATGAGGAATTTTAATTTTTACAATCACAAAATCACAGAATGGCCGAGGTTGGAAGGGACCTCTGAAGATCATCCAGACCAACCCCCAGCTGAGCAGGATCACCTCGAGCATTTTATGCAGGATGGTCTCCAGAGAAGCAGACTCCACAACCTCTCTGGGCAGCCTGTTCCAGTGCTCTGTCACCCTCACAGTAAAAAAGTGCCCTCTCATTTTCAGCTGTGTTCAAGCCTCCTGTGCTTCAGTTTGTGCCCATTGCCTCTTGTCCTGTTGCTGGGCACAACTGGAAAGAGACCAGCTCCATCCTCTCGACATCCTCCCCTCCAATACTTACCAATATATACATTGATGAGATCTCCCCTCAGTCTTCTCTTTTCTGGGCTAAACAGGCCCATTTTTTTCAGCCTGTCCTCATACAACAGGTGTTCCAGTCCTCTAATCATCTTAGTAGCCCTCCTCTGAACTCACTTATATTTGAAAAATTGTGCATATTTAGCAATTCAACTCATAACGAAATTTATCCTTTGGCTTTTTTTCCTGATTAGAATTATTCCACCTTTTTTTTTCCTTTCTGTGTTGCTCTCTATGGTCACCTGCACTGTTAAAAAGGGGACTAAGACAATTAATGTAAATAAAGGTATTATACATCAGATTCTTAACTGATGTTCTACTTCATATACTGTTTAGAAACTGATTAATGAAAATGATCATCTGACTGATGGGAAAGGCACTAAGATTATTTTTCAAGCCTCTCTCTTTTTTTTACATTATTTAATGTACATTTTAAGGCTGCAGCACTGATGAAAATCAGAAGAATAAAATCTGGATTAAACCTCTTGTTTTGTTTGTATAACTTTAATGTTCTGATCCTTCCCTAGAGCACTGTCCCTTTGAAATAGAGACAAGACATAACGCTATTTTTCTTTTCCCATAGTTTCTAATTTGCTTTGGAGTTGAATAGTTGGTTATTTTTTAACCTAAATACCAGAACTAATAACCATACTTCTGCAGATGCAGACTTACAAGAGGATGTGGAGAAAGAGAGGTGCAGCACAGGGATTTTTACTTCCCTTTCAAGGACCAGCTGATTCAAAGCATATTGCCATGTATTGCATTTCCAACCACACTATTTTGAAGCCACGTATTAGTAGGTCACTATGCAGGCAAACAAATCAAAAGAGTTTATGCTGTTACACACTCATATGATTTGCTGAGTCAGGAACTTCAGCAACAAACCAAGGAAAACATGCTTGCAGAAATATGAGAAGCCAGAAATCAATGAACCTTGTGTATGGGGTATAAATGCTTTTTGTAGTTAATATAATAGTGCCTTACAATAAGGCACTGGGCCATGGTGTTTTGATTCAATCATCATATGCTGCCACCTGCCAGACATCACCATGTTTATACTAACCAGTTAGATGTTTCTGAAGCCAGTGAACATAAACCTACTTTCTGAGTGAAGGGCTGCTTTCTTTTGCAGGTGCACTGACAAGACTGAGAAATCTCAAAAGGTTAAAAAAAAAAAAAAAAAGGATTTTTTGCAGCATATTGCTCTTTGAAAAACCTCAACACGGACTGTTTATATTTTTTATATAAAATACTGTTTTTACTGTTTTATACTGTTTTTATTTTTTTATACTTTTATATTTTATCAATAGATTAGAAAATACGAAATACAGAGGTAATGTGGGGATCAGGGTTGCAGAGCAGGTTACTGCATGTTAGAAACCCTTTATGGGTCAGCACAGAAACCTATCTGCATTCTATGTGTGCGCTCATCTTTCTTTAAAAAAATTCCCTTTCAAGATAAGGAGTACCATGCTTTTGTTCGGGAGTACCTTGCTGCTGCTGCTGTTGTTGTTGTTGTTTTGTTTTTGTTTGTTTTTTGTTGTTGTTGTTTTTGTTTACTTCTCTTCAAGCATAGAAATAGACCCAAAGATGTCAGCAAGGTGTCTCTCATGCTCAGATATTAAATATGCGCTTCTTGATTTGCAGCAGAGAATTATATGATCTAAAATGACACGGTCTCAACAGTTTAACGTGCCTGCTGACTTTGATTAAAAACAGTATTTTGTCATGATCTTGCACATTAGATAGGAAGACAACATTGCTGAAGTAGATTTTTAATAGTAGCTTTAGTTTGTGTTGAGCAGGTTCTAAATTTTAAATGAATTCCAGCAGAATTTTCCACCCAAACTGCTCAGTATTCTCCTACTTACCTGAACCTTACTAAGGATGAAAAATTTTTGTCACCTTCTAGCATGTTCTCCAATACTTCCAACATAACCATTATAATCTCTGTCACTTGCTCATATCTGAAGTTGGCAGGCCAATTCACAATAGCAGGACAAGCTGAAGTCTCTGTTGTTTATCCCTGAAGCTACTGTGTTTCAGGGAGAGTTTACTGACATCTGCAAGACCAGAGGGAGCCTCTTCCAACAACGGCTGACCCAGTACCCCGCAGCCCTCTGTAGTATCCATGCTGAAATATGCCTTTTAGTGAGGGAATTACCATTGCAAAAATTTTGGTAATTTAAGGTTGTTTAAGTGGAAAACCAGCTTTCACAAGGACGAATTTCAGTCATTGGAACATTACTGTCTTCCAAGATGCACAGAGCACTGCCGATGCATTACTCAGTATTTTTATCAGAACAGCATCTTTTCCTTGGGGAAACTTATCTATTACTATGGCTGGAGCTGCTTTATTGTTATAAAATTGTGTTTACTTAATCTGAAACAATAACAAGAACCACAGCTTAGATGATATTAAATGGTCAGAATAAGAGCCCAAAGGATTATTCCAGAGATATTCTGCGCTGTAAGGCAAAATTTTCCTCTTAGAGACCGTACTTGAGCCATTCATCACAGGGAGTGAATTGTGGAAAAACAGATGTTCTTCATGCTTGCAGCAGAAAAGCTGTTTTCTGTACTTCCTTTGAAAGTTTGAAAATATTTTATATAGATTTAAGAAAAGGTAAAAACTGAAGCACTATGACAAGATTACAATTTCAGCTGTGACTAAATGGTTGGTTCGGTTTTCTGACAGGTTCATTAGAAGTTGTGAATCAGAACCACCCATTCTGGTTTGCATTGCTTTCCTGACATAAAACAACTGTAAACTTGGCTTAACTGGTACTATTCCATGAATTATTCTTGACTAATTCAGCCACTCCTAGCAAAAGTTGCTTTGGAGAAAAACAGAACTTTTTTTCCCCACTGATTAGTAAAAGAAATATGTTAGCTTTTCAGCACTCCATAAATTTCATTAAAAAAAAAGCTTCCTTGTGTTTCTATAACCTGAATTTACTTTATTCCACATATATTAAAAAATAATAATAATAAAAAAAAGAAAATAGAGAAAATAGTATAAATTTCTGATAAACTCCAGTACTGAGCTGCATTCATGATGTCCTAATTCACATTACAATATTATCATTATACTTGATTGTTAATGATTTCCTTCTCTTATATTTAAGACTATCCTCCTCTTTTCTTTCTCTGCTTTTAATAAAAGAAGAATATCTTTTAGCATTTTGCATTCACCCTTTAAAGACTTTCATGAGGAGAATGGCAATATTATCACAATTAAAATGAAACGTTCAAGCAGAGCTGTCTCCTTCCAAATCTTTGAGGGGAGCTGTGCAGAGCTAGTTACTTTAATTGAACTAATGAATTCAGCCTGCAGTACCCCATGTGGATATTCTTTTACTTTAGCAGCTACGTTAAAGGTTTTCTATTAAAAGTGACATTATATGGGGACATTTATTTGTCTGCATAATCAGAAGTGTGTGTGTTGATTTCTCCAATTATATATCTGAATTTTTATTTTCTTTTAATATTTTCAGGAGCATGCACAAAGCATTGAAAATCATAAGAATTTCTAGCCTTTGGTTAGAGCAAGTCATGTTCTTGCATGTAAAAGTATCTATCTATAGGTTTTTGCACTAAATTTTATTGTGATTTTTGTCTTCCTTGCATACTCCCTATCACCATGTTGCACTAAACACCACTTTGATTCTGAGGTTCATAGAATGGCCAAGGACTGAGGGCAGATTCAGCCCGTTAAAGCTGACATGGTATGGACTTTGGCTGAGATGATCTTTTACTTTTAGAGTTTGATATATTTCATTTTTCAGTCAGCCTTTCCCTTCAGGTCCGATTCAACCATGCACTGAAGTCCATCAAAAGATAGACATTGTCTTCAGCTGAGTTGGATTGGGCCCTCAAAGGCACATGAGGATGTTTTCACCACGGGCGGCAGCAGCAGTATTTTTCTTTCCTTGAAAAAACAGAACACTCAATTTTCAGAAGAGTCAGCAAAGACAGGTATTCAATAATATCATATTAAAAAATAAATTATAGAGAATTAGATTTTTATCAACAGTTCTGTTAAACAACAGCTGATTTGACAGATATGATTGTAGTTTTCATGAGGAAACTTGTGTGAATAACACTGGAATTTACCTACAAAGGTGTTTCCTTTTTTCAGTCAAGCTTCTTATATACATAGCACATAATTTATATTTATAAGTGGAGTTATTTAAAATGGCTTAATAGTTGAAGGAAATGGCACAAATCTGGCACAGCATAAAACATACAAGTTTGAGTGCCTTTTTTAATGGTGGTAGCAAATGCCCATTAATTCAGAAGAGGGTGAATTCTTACAGTGTAGTGTCTTACTGATACAAGGTTATGCAGAGATTTTATTTTGCTTTGTTTTTAATATTCTATTTTACTTTATTCTGTGCTGCTTACAGACAACAAATAACCTAAAAGCTTAATTTTTATTTTGCCAGGAGCAATACAAAAATAAAAAAAAAGTCAGAAAATACAAGGAAACAAGAAATACTTTAATTAAGGATCATCCTGTTTAAATGAAAGAAAACTTTCTTCTTTCTGACTTGTGGAGTTAGCAAATTTGTGCTATGATATGTAGGAAATGACTGCACCAAAGATTTTTGTCATTCCCATTCTAAAAATAGCATTACAGAAATGTCTTTGTGCATTTCCTCACCGTTGTGTAGAACTCCATACCTCCCCCACAGAGCTAACATTCTCTCAATGTATAGAAGCTAAAGTGCATGCCTTACAAATTGGGTTAGGTGTCTGGAGTAGATATTCTAAAGTTTTTAATGTCTATCACACAGAAAATCATTGTTTTAATTTGTTGCATTTCAAAAGATAACTTGAACTCTTAAAAAAAATGTAAAAGAACTATATAGGAAAGAATTACAATCATGTCAAAGATCAGAATAAACACTTAAATTTTAAAATATTAATCTCATTTTATGATGGTATCTATTTTATGTTACTGAACGATTTTTCTTCAAAGTGACTGAAAATAGTTTATCTTGCATCCTCTTCTCTACATATCACATGGTGATGTGTGAACCAGTGCCCCTATTTATCCCTTAAAATCATATCTGTCTGTATCACGTAGAGATGTGAATTTATTTCTATAGCATCTTGTAAGGTGAACAGTATATCATCCCCACTCTAAAAAGTAAGACTTGTTGCCCTTTATAGATTAAATGCAAGAGATCTAGAAATTCTAAGTGTCCAGAATAAGAAATGCAGGATCTGATTTTGCAGAGTGTTCATATTGCATTTTATATATTCAAAGCACAATCTCTATTGACTGCATTTGCACTTCTATAAATCAGAGCCTACAGTCTCAAGTTAGACACACAGAAAATGAGGAACATGTAGTTGGTAGTCTCCTCTGAAAGACTGAATTTAAGTGATTTACTACAATCAGAGAATTATATATAGTTCCATGCAAGCATTCTGATGTCTAGGTCACCAAGTAACTGCTGTAACTGGAAGGCCACCTTTTTTTTTATACGGTCTTACAAATGTGGAAAATTTAGATCCACTCTGTTGGTCATACCAAGCAATATATAATAACTACTGGCACTTACAAGTTGTCACCCTTTGTGAAATTCAATACGCCGTATGGAAGAGATACACACTTAATGGATTTCACAGATATTGGTTTACAGGGGAAGGCAATCTCTGTGCTAAAGATGAATAAAATCTCTTTGGAGTTAAGGAGAGACCTATGTAAGGAGGATTCTATGTAAGCTGAATCATTTTCAAATTTGAGTAGATTTTCATGGGAACTTAAATACGTTTCATAACTTAAATTTATCAATCAAAGCAGGTTTTGTTAAAAAAAATCATACTTTTACATGTTAGTGGAACCATGTATTCCTTTCATAGCCTTATTCTCTGAAACAGCTGTATTGTTAAGGTTTTTTTGGGGAGGAGGGAGTTTTTGGTGTCTTTAATAGATTAATATTTGGATGTATTGTAAATCCCATTCAGATTATTTTTGTTAAACTATAATAAAACCATATAAATTATAAACTAAAAATATCCAGAACCTTAAATTTTGACGATCCTAGGAACAGAGAACTGCTAATGAGCCCCTGCCTCATTAGAAAGTTGGATGACTTTCAGCTTTAAATTAGGAGAGAGGACTGGTTTTCAGGCCTGATGGCAGGTAGTTTTCAACTTGTTCTTGAATTTATTAAGGACAGCTTGATTACAGCTGTAAGTGGCTGCTTATAAGATTCTGCTTCTGCTGTTTCTAGTTTATTCCTGTTTATTACTTATGGAGTAGAGAAAGAAACTTCAAAATTAATATAGCCCTACCCTGAAAGTTAAAAGAATGTGCAAGGCCGTGCCTAGGGTTGTAGAACAAAGCCATGTGCATATTGATTTGGGGTTTGTTTAGATCTTCTAACATGTCCAAAAGAGTAGTTCTTGAATGAATCAAACCACGGTATGAAAGCTTGTCCTGTATTCATTGTCAGGTTTAGGGGGAAAAGTATTAGTAACAGAGCTATTCTTCATATTTTAATTAATAATGGAAGGTGACAGCTCATCTGACAGATTTTCAAACTACAAATAAAAAATGATGGAGGTTCAGCCACTGAAAATATCTGTGAAAATAACTTGCTGCAAACTCAAAACATCAGTTGGCTCCCAGCTCTGTTTCACCAGTAACATCAGGAACAATTAAGAAGTTTATCATTTTATTTCTCACTTCTACTTTATTCCATTTTATGCACTGCAAACACAAGTACTCTGCGTTTTAGATACGTTTTGTCAATTCACTAATGTACTAAAGTCTAATATGACTATGCTATTCTAGAACAGAAAATAAAATGTTGCTGTTGAGTTCTGTCTGTTGCCATTTCAATGTCAGACTAGGATCATCTAAGCTGGAGTAAGGTACTGATAACAGTATCAAAACATAATTTCCTGGTCTACTAATGGCTTTTTTTATATAGTACCTTAAAGTAGTAGAACAGTGATTTTTATTTAAACATTTTGGTGTAATGTGACATAAACATTTCATAATAATAGCCGCTACCTACTGAACACTAAGTCTGGTGCAATACTCCCTCTCTTTCACAGTTGTTTGTGAAGAATGGTACGTGATTCTGGGAATAATTGTGAACAGTTCTTCAGGTCTGGTTTTCAGACGTATTGCAAGGGGCTGTAATAAAAATATTGCTAGGGTATTACATGAAACAAATGTTCTTACATGCCAAGGCCTTCACAATTATACATATTTTTAATTATAATTATATATATATATTATAATAAAAATAAAAACTAATTTTAAAAGATATCTCCTTTCTAATATTCTTGAATCAGTTAAGATCTTCATCTTTGCTAAGTTGTTTGATTCTAATTGGATGCAGAACAAAAATCTCCAGCAATCTTGCTGACACTTGTGCTAAATTTCTTTACTGGCTTCGGATGTACTCTCAGGTATATTTCAGAATATTAATGATGATTTTTACAGCCGTGCATAGTCTGAGATTTGTTTTTTTAAGAGCTCATTGTCATTCTTCTTGCTATTAATTAGGAAGCTAGAATGTTTGGACTAGTATGCATTTAAATGCTTCTGTAGTTTTAATATGTTGATGTTAGAATTACCTATTAGTAATTACCAACCTAGCGTAGCCAGCCCAATATGTATGCCAAACAACAGCAGCAACAACAACAAAGGAAGACAAGAAAAAGCAGTAACACTGAAAACATAAACAACCCCCCTCTTTTTGATATATATTTTTGATGGTTTTGATATAGCACCTTTCATTTAGAAGAGCAATGCAAACTGCTGTTTCAAGAGCTGTTATTCTGATATAAGCTCTCTCCATTTAGAGGCTTTCTTGGTATAGTCACTGTGGCAGCCCATTCCTTACCTAGACAGGCTTTCTTAGCTCTGAAATCTGACAACCTGGGTGAATTGTGTGTTAATAAATGAGTGTAAGTCTATTCAAGCCACAAGATTTACTTATTCTCATCTTGGCAGACAATATTCAGTGGTAAGGACTTGTAAGGACAGTCTCATGGCTTAAAGATTCACTTGCATTGACAGGCTTTGAGGGATGAACTACAGTTCAGCTTTGTTTGATTGTAATTATTTTTTTCCTATGATCCCACTACTGCTCAGTTATGAAGAGAATGCTGGTAAGAGTAAGTTTGTGTTCATGTATTTATCACCCCTAGCTTCATACATTCTACCAGCTTCAGTTTTCACTGTATTAGCTACGCCAAATGCGTTATCCAAATCAGAAATCTCTATTATCTTTATTATGCAAAAGCAGAAGTGTTCAAGGATTCCTACAATTAGTAAATTGAAACCTTACCAATGGGTACATTTATATCTTTGCACCATACATATTTAACTTTCTAGAATTTACCCTTCAGCATGTTGCTGAAGCTAAAAGCTATCTATGCAGGATCCGATCAAACACAGACTTTTGCATATAGTCTAAACATGCAGAACTATATTAGTACATCTTTTTTAAATCAGAGGTTTGGGGAAAATATTCATTTTCACTCACTTCTAACTACTATGAGTCAGTTAGATACTACATGTTATTCCATCCCTTCCCAGTTTAAAGTCTCTTGAACTTTCTGTTCTATATCTGCCCTGGACCCATCATTACTAAGACAATGCACCAGTGAGCCGAAGTGAAAAAGCTGATGCACACTGGCTCCCAAATGCTAGCAAAGCTATGCTAGTGAACACACAGCTGCCATCACAGTGAGCATCAAGTCTGTTGGTAGTAGAGGAGGCAGAGGTTTAGTGGAGGGGCTGGAGATTAGTAACAGGACATTCTGAGAATGAAGATGATGAGGTTATCTGTGACACTGTGAGGGTGGTTAAACTGGATGGACCCAGTGGAAACTCAGGGGAGTGCTCATACAGGAAGGAGAAAGATTGCACAGTTGCCATGGTCCATTTCAAAAAGCAGGAAAAATTATTAGCTACTACTATTATTTTTATTCTATTATTACCTACTACTTTGGAAAAATAACAGAAGAATAACAGAACAAGAGAAACACCAAAATGATATCTACTGCCAGGAGCTGGTTTACATGTAACATTTGAGTGACTCAATGCTTCAATCCTGTGTCCAGACAGAGAGCAGAGAGCATCTTATGTTTAGTGAGGGGTCTAAAGACCTGTGATATCCTTCTCTCTAGGGATATGCCCCAGTGAAAGTTCTTTCTCCCATTCATTGTTACACTGCTTAGTACAACGTCTGGGTAAGGAGAGTTCAGCCACTAATAGCAAGAGAGGTTGTGACTAATCATTCCACTTCATATTGACTGCAAGCCTGCATTTAATCATTTTCTTTTCACTTAATTCTAATAAAATATTAGAATTATCTCAACCTAAATGTAGTATCACACCATATGAAGTAACCACACCGTCCAGACTGTTCTGATTTCTCAGAAGTGGTCTGTTAGGATGTTGGGATCCTAAGACTTAGGATCCTATTAACAGCTATCTATGGTGTTATTTTTAAACTTTGTTTCAGTGCATTTCTACAATTAATACCTTTTATATCATATGGACTGGTGTTAGTTATAACAATATCTTAATACAGTTTCTTGAACAAGTAAGCACACAGTGGAACACATGCACTGTTTTTAGAAGAGGAGTGTACTTTTTTTGAGAGAAAATTCTGTGTAATGCTGACTGGCCTACATTTTTGCATAGAAAACAGTGAAAAGTCTTCTCTACTAATTTGGCTAAGGGCTATACAAACCTAATTAGAAATGTTCAGTCCCAAAAGAGCAGAAAACTCTAGCTGGAAACAGCCATTTAAATATTCATTTCTACCCCCTGCCCACCCCCACCCCCCCACCCCACCCCCCCAAAAAAAAAGGAGAATAAAATATTTTATTTTGTAAAAACCTTCATGTACAGGGAAAACAAGGTTACCATAAAATTATTAATTAGTGGTTGGTGATTACTCCATCTTATTTGATGATGTCATGAATTCAATGCTATACTCTAAGACTGAGTTTAACTTTGTGTATTCTATATAATGCAAACAATACCTCCTTGATTTATGAGTCAATAATATTCCTACTTTAATTAGAGTCAGACTGTAGAGTTTGTTTTCTTTTTTTTTCTTTCTGCATAACAGCAAGTTTGATATGTAAAAATGGCTATCTGCACATTGATTAATTTGGCCTTCATTTAAATTGTTTCTTACAGATGCTGAAGTAACAATGCCTATATTCCCACGTTTTCTTTTCCTTTTTTTTTGCTTTTTGTGTGTGTGTGTGTGTTGTTGTTGTTGTTGACTGAACTGAGGAATTGGAAAACAAATCACTTTTCTAATCCATTTCTAATTTCCTAACAACATTTTTTTTCTGGTGGATGATATTAAAAAGTAATACTGAAAACTGAGTGTTGTCAGGTAAAATTAAGCAGCAACTGCCTGATATAAGTCTTGTACTAGTTAATAATCATGCACAGTGTAATTCAGCCACTAGAGTTAAAAATGCATCTAGCAAAAATGTATCTAGCAATAATCTTGCTTTTGGTTTAATTGTTGTATGTTCTCAGTATTTAAACTAACTCAGTATCAAACCATTCACAATCAGCAGTTGATTTTTTCCCCTTTCCTTCTTTTCCTTACAGGGTATTTACTCCTTCTGTAACGACTTTAAAATAAAGGATAAGATGTCTCTCCATTTGTCTTCCTTGAAAGATCCCAAAAGAGTTTGAATTCATGTTTTAGCTTAGGAAGTTTGTCTCTGACATCTCAGTTCAAATTTGACCTCAGGCTTCATGCAGCTCTGTAGGAGCGACAGCCATAGGTAGTAAACAGTTTTTAATGATATCATACCCAGTGCTGGCACTTGAAACCATTCCACAGATAGGGGCAACATCCTTAGATAGCAGTAATGCAGGTGCTTTTGTTAAATGTTACATTTTTTCATGTCATGCCATCCAAATATGTAGTAAAAAGAATGTCATTTTCTTCATCATCCTTTTCGTGTTACATGCCACAAACAAGAAGACAGTCAGACCTCATGATTTTTTCGTGAATGCGTTGTAGTTATTTGTTGCTTGTGTTGATATTTTATACAGTTGAACGTACCAGGTGTACTGAGAAGTAGTTTCCCATAGACTTCTGTTTGCAATCATTTCCCCAGGCCATTTCAGAGGTGTTCCTAAGGAGCAACAGGCTACAAACTCACTGGTAGCCTCAGTAATGCCAGGGTATGGGCACAAATATGAGCACTAGACATTCTTTAGCTGTTTACTATGGTTTTGGGTTAGGCCAGCCTGAAAACAGCTAACTTTTGCTAACAGCTCCAAGGATGGACCGGGAGTTCAGACAGGTCAGGTCATCTTTCCAGCTGGCAACTTAAATGCTAGTACCCTCTTTCTGGATTTAAACCAGCCACATGTTGTCCAAAAGTCCAGATACTCTATAGTTTAGCCCTTTTCTCTCAGAAACACAAATACCTGATAGATATTTTTTTGACTCTTTCAGGCATGGCAACTGGCTATTGATTTACTTCCAGTTTGTTAATATCATCAGTACATCATATAATCAAATGCTCTAAAATGGCTCTACTCCGTCAATTATCCTCTGAAAACCTTGTTGTCTACTTTCTGCATTTTCTTATCCATGTGTTTTAAAGAAGGTTGAGTCATCCTGTAACACCTTGGATATGCCTAAACTACTCACTGGTTAGTTCTGCCCAAACCCAAAGGGCAACTACTTGGTCGTACACTATAAATTGCATCGTGGACCAGAACACATCCCCCTCTGCCTGCCTCTCTTTAAACCAGCAAAGGAACTTGGAAAGATCACAGGAAAGAGTTATAACTTAAAGAAAATGGTAGAGAATTAGGAGAATTACAGGTGTGTGGGAATGCATTGAAATCATTATCTCCTAATAACTGATCCCAAAAGATTTATACAACTGAAAAACTGCTAGATTCATCTTTTTCTCTCCCTCTGCTCTCAAGGCTGAAATCACAATGTCACTGTTCAGTGTAAAAATATAGGGATGATTAGTGCTACTAGCAACAAGCGTAATGAGAACAAGGTACTGAATACAGCAGAGAGGTTCTTTGAGTGCAGTCCCTTTGATAAACCAGTTATAAAACAGGACTCTGATTACTGTAGCAACTATTTGAAGAAAAAAAGTTCTCCTGCTGAATTTCTCTTTTGCCTTTAAACACCATGTTAACCTTGCATATTCAGCAGAATTCTTTCAAAGCCACAGTCATGCTTTCTGCTTCCAGAAAATAATGTATTGGAGTGTTCTCATGGACTTGGCAATCAGTTAGAAGAACCTATTCTCAGGGAGTGTATACATTTATATATGAAAGCTAACAACTTGGTCTTTTGCTGCTCCTTTAGAAGGTTGTTTCTTTGGTTACACTTGACTTCAGATACCAAGACAGGGTGTATTTTCATATTTTTCAGCAGATATACTTTTTAAGTACTTCATTTACTTGTGGTGCCTAAGCAGAATGTCTTTGGAAAAGAGTACATTTTTTTAAAAAAAGAGAACTTTGGTCATGAAAGTTTGTCAAGAATCTCATACCGTGGAATTTCAGTGCAATGAAAAACATTTGACTGCAAACATTTGTTGGTTATATTCACAGGAAGTAATGGACAAAAGGGACAGCAAATTCAACCTGCTGTGTTACAAGCACTGTCCTACTAGTGTGAGCCATATTAACTGAATTTGACTCTGTAGTCGATAGCTTTCTTTCCTCCTCTCAAATATATAACTCACTGGGCAACTGAAACTGTAGGAAGCAGAAGGACAAATGGAGAAAGAACCTAATAATTATGCATGATACATTTGGGATGCTTGTTGTCTATGATCATTCAGTTATTCTGAAATTTAGAACTCAGCAGTAGATTTTGTGGTTTTGTAGGAAGAAAAAAAGAACTGTGTTGTACTTAGAGGATAAACATATTGACTATGATGTTCAGAAAAATGTAAATACTTATATCTATTTAAAAAACTTTGTCATTAAGAGGACAATAAAATGACTGTGATAATGCAGCATTAAAGTAGCAAAATATTTCACTAAATAGCAGAACATTATTATTTGCTTTACATAATTAACGTATGAATAACTGAAATTCAGACTTTTCTTGTTCAATTACATTTAGTAACATGAAATTATGTCTCAGAAACTTCCAACGAAGTGGTTTATTCACATATTTTCAAAATAATACATTTTCAATGTTCATAGGTTTTGTTAATTTTGAGTAAATTTTCATGGCAGATCAAAACTCACATTCCTTATATAAAAATTGCAGTCAGTCTCCTCTTTCAAACACTATGTCCTTTCACCAAGAGTAGAGATGTTTCCATTTTTCATGCCTGTTAGTTCAATAGTTTCAAGGCAGTTCTTTCTAAAAGTAATGTATTTTCCTTAACTGATGCATTCAAAATCTCACATGGTGACTTGGACAATATCCTCCCATATTTTCTTATTAGGTAAAGCCGTAAGCAGCCAAAGAGAGCTGCTTCATTAGGGAGATAGGAATCTTTAGCTATAACAGAGTTCTCAAGATTGCTGTGCAAAAGTCCTTTATGAAGTTTATATCAATTTCCATTCTAAGTATATTATGCTGTTAATGCTTCTTTCATGCTCTATGAACCCATCCCTCTCAGAGTTAAGCATCATGTAAACCAGAGTACAAACCCTTTGGCTGATCTTTGAATTTGTACACTACTCAGCATACTGTGACTTATTGCCAGTTTGGACTTATGGCTCATCCAGTGGTAGCTGACAGTTCATTTGGATAAATCACATGTTGAGGACTATTTAGTTATAAGATTACATTCAAGAATTGAATTATGTTGTAACGTTGTTGGTTTGCCCAAGAAGCAGTCCTTCCGAATGAGGTTTCCCTTTCTCAGAACACTTTTCCTTTTCTACAAATATGTTTCTAGTTGCAATACCCGCAGCCTACTATCCTTCATAGACTAGATTCAATAACTGACACATGCTTTAACAGATTTTCAGAAATGAGTATTTTCATTCACTTTATATATTTGGTTACTTTTTAGTGAACAAATAAATACAGATAATTTTCAAGCCTGAACACCTATACTATGAAACTGGATTTTAAGATTAAATAATTTGTATAATGTAAACAGAATTTCAAATGTTCACATTAAAATATATCCTTATATAGCTGTACCTTTAACAGGGAAATCTTTTCAATTTCTCAGATTATAGAGAGATGTTAAGAAACTTTATTTATTTATTTATTTTTAATATGTCTTCATTTGTCTAACTTCTTTCTAAGGTGCTATTTAACAGTACTGAATTATTTAGGTAGTGAAGGATACTTTCAGCATTCAGTTTAGAGAATGGATGATTGTCTCAGAAAGAAACAAGGTGTGGGAAAATCATCTGTTTGTATAGACCTGCCAATTTATTACAGAAATTAAATGAGACTCACTCAGTAGAAATTGTATGATATTGCTGATCAGTGCAGTAAATGTCACTAAATTAAGGACAGATTATTAGTCAAAGAATTTGAGTTATTAAGTAAAAAGACAAGAATTTGTCTTCTGTAACATCTCTGTGAATGTTAGCTTATTCAGGAAACATCATCTGCATGGTCACTTTTGTTACTAAAAACTGTCAAACACTCTTCTGTAGAAGCCAAAATGATGTAGTTCAAAATGCACTGGAAACCTTGTAGTGTCCCATCAAAAAATGTAGGGGAAGAATCACCTTGGTGATTCAAGATACATTCTTAAAAAATAGTTTTTTCTTGCCTTTTTTTTCATCTTAGCTTCATCCGTTGTGAAATGTGGACACTTCTATTTGACTTTTCATATTAATACAAACCCACTTTATAAATATACTTGAAGTACAGGTCTGCCAAAGCAATATATTACTTCAGCTCCCACAGCATGAACTATAAATAGCATGTAATTTCAGCATATGGAACACAATATTACAGAAAAACTATTAATATTGACCTTAAATCTTTTCATTTGTTCATTGGACCTTTCTTAAAGTATGATTTTGCAGTTCTTGTTGCTGTTACTCTAGTGATTTAACTACAGTTCTGAAAATGAATATACTTTTGAGCCACAATCACTATTTCTAGCTTAGAATGGCAGAGTGACATTTTTTCTTGCTAAGCCAAAGTTTGTCTTCAATTCTGTTGACGTACCAGAGACAATTACAGTGAATGAAAATACATGAACATTCTCAGCCAGTTTCAAAAATGAATAGTAGCAGAGACATAAAGCAGATGATGTGCTGAGATCATTTGCTCTATTTTAGTGGCATGAGAGCAGGGCAAAGCACCTGATTACAGGGATATCATATAGCATTAGCAATAATTATGTGACTGAGCTAACTATTTTATGAGCTCAACATGAGCAATTTTTTTCTCATCTTGAAGTCACACTGCTCCATGACAGGAAAACTAAGTTCAGCTGAAATCCCGTCTGTTTTCAGAGCATTATGTACTTCCTCCAGGTTGGTTACTTACTGCTGAGCATGATGAATCGCTTCAAAGTATTTAGAAATTAGGTGACCTAGGGAATTCTTAAACTTGGAGATAAGCTTCTTTTTTTTACTGCATCCATGTTACACAGATTTCCATTTAAAGAAAAATGTGTTGTTTCTCTAAGGTGAAACTAAAAATATTTAATTGCCCTTCTTTTTATTAAAATTAGACTACTGCAACATCAGAGCATCTTAAATCACCCAGCTATGATCTAAATCCTCACATCTCTCAAGTGAAAAGAAACAGAAACACTGACAAAGGAAGTACTGTTCCCCTTTCCTTCCTATCCGATTTATTAATGAGGAGATGAAGCAGAGGAAATATGCCTATACCAATAATAGCAATCCAGCTCTATCTGTATGATGTCTACACAGATGTTAGCCTAGAAGGAGAACCACACAAATGTTGGTAAATTGCTTGTGGGCAGTTGCACTGGCCGCACCGGTTCTGTATATATGTACTAGCAAGTCGAGCAGTGCAAGAAACTAGCCGCTGTCAGAACAATCCTTAATGGTTTCTGCCTCAGGTCAAATCTTCAAAACAATTCATAGGCACTGAACCAATCTAAAACGGTCAGTTTCAGAGAGAGCAAATGGGCTATGGCACTATTTATTTTACTACTACAGGCATGTTTGCAGAAGTCTATTTCATAATATACCGTGAGTATCCATGAGAATGGAGTCCTTCTGCTTCTTGGAGTACTTCCTTTGCCCTAAAACCAGACTGACATCATTTTTTCCTTGTGGCTGCTCTTTTTCAGTTTCTTCCACCAAAAAAAAAAAAAAAAAAAAAGAGAGAGAGAGTTTGGATTGAATATCAGCAATCACAGATGCTGCTGTAGTTGCAAATTCTTCCCTGTCAGGTTATGAAAACTGTCATTTTAGAAATGCTTGGAAGAAGCTCATGTTGTTGAGGAAAGTCAAGAAAATAACCTTGCCAGCAGCAGTATTGTCAGGGCTTGACATCAGTTGTGAAACCAAAAGAGGTCAGGGAGTCAGAACTCAATTCTCTCAGCTATAAGAAAGTTCATTTCAACCACTTTGACAGAGTATGGTAGGTCTAGAGGTTCATCTCCTCTTGAAAGCTTTTCAACCTGTGCATTTTCATGCCTCATACACAGAGTCAGGACTCACTGGAAAATGAAATAGCCCCTACCTTTCTCATGAAGTGGACCACAGAGGTCCACATCATCAAGGGCTAACACACAGGTCACAGGAGCTGTTGAAAGTCACCATTTTTCTTCTTATTCTTGATTACCTGACTCCTGGTTAAAGAAGTTATGAATTCAATCATTTCATCTCTACCTTGAGAGCTTCCACTTGATAATTCTTCTATCCATGAAAGTTCCTATGATACTTTCTGTATGGATTCATCACAAATTTTACTTGTGACTAACCTGCTTTGGTTATCACTTTTGATAAAAGTGATTTCAAATGTAAAGGAAAGAAGATGTACATTTTATGACAAAAGAAAAGATTGAAAAGATATTAATAATGCTAAATATTAACATTAATGTAATTAATAAATATTATTAACATTTTATATTTATATTAATATAAGATATATAATAATATAATATATTGTATTTGTATTATAAAGTAATATTAATGAAGTAATACATTGCAATGTAGATGTGCATAAAGTCAAAGGAATAATAAGTGAAACAGCAAATCCAAAGGCTTTTTGTTTAACCTTTTAAAACTGAAATCAAAGTAAATTGATAAGAACAGATTTAAAACTGATGGCAAGACATCTGTTTTTCACAGTGGAAATCTGTTTAACTTCTAGAACTCATTGCCATAATATGTTGGTGAGTTCAAGAGCCTAGTAAGCTTTAAAACAACTAACCATTTACATGGATAATGGGAACACCCACTGTTATATTAGATAGAAAATAATGATTTTGTTCAAAATGGGAATAAATCTTCATATTTTTATACGGAAACATATCATTAGCTGACAAGTACTAAGAAACAATTTCTATATGGACCAGTTATTTTGAAAGAAATGTTCATATAACCAGGAAGGAAGGAAGGGAGAGAGAGAGAGAGATCAAGAGAGAGATCGAGAGAGAGAAATAAAGAAGGAAAGAAAAAAGAAAGAAAGAAAGAAAACAGAATTATTGGTGAAGTAAAAAGACAGCATGGTTTGTGTCAAACAAAGCCTCCAGTTTTATTTGCAATTTTTTAAAAATTGAAATAGATTGAAATAATAAATAAATATAAATTAATAATAATGATAATTACAAAAAAAAAAAAGCCATGAACTTCTGAAGACCTTTTCTTTGAAACCATCTCTTAAGGTTGCTGGATTACTTCTGGAGAGCTGAGGCTGGCTTGTAGCATTCATGGCATGTCCTTCTGATGACAGGGACGCAGAGACTCTCAGGGGCTGAAGTAGCTACAAGGCAAGCCAGGAGACATGTGGGAGATGAGTGGCAGGATCAATCGTGACTACCTGCAGAAGCCGCTTTATCAGAGAAGTGCAGGCCGTTAATCTTGCTAACTAGTTGGTATTGCACTCACTCAAGTTTATTTTATTTTTGAATAAAATTTGAACACTAGTTTTGTTTTGTTTTGTTTGTTGATTCTAAAATTATGGCTTTTTTAAGTCTCTCCTGTTAAAATTGATATTCTGTGCATAGAAAAATTAAACAAACTTTTGACCAGACAGAGAAAAAATTGAGAGCTTGATGCCTCTTGTGCATGCATGCACTTGTGCATATCTTGTTTATGCAAATGGAACCTCTCAATTAGGGAGAAAAAAATGTAAATCTTTCACCAGTACCATTCATCTTTAAATCTTATTTTTTTTTCTACCAATTAATATTATATTCAATGAATATTATATTTTTCATCAGTCATTGATTAAAAAGCATTTTCACAGGTAAGAAGGAGAATAGATATGAATCCAGAGATGAGCATTTGCCCAACTGACATGTTAGTAACCCAGAAATGCATGTTCTAGTACATGCTTTATGTCAGTGAAAGGTAAACACCATAAACAGATCAGAAGACCAAACCTTAAAAGTCCCTATTCACATGCATCATTTATATAGAACTTAGATAGAGTTAAAGACATAAAAAGAGACATCTGCTATGCAGATATCTACACTGAGATCGGGTGAACCTACCTATTTTCTTTGTAGTCTGTCTGATGTTTATTGTCCACACTACTAAGAGACTATTACTTATCCCAGTACTAGTTTTGTTTTATTAAGGTATCTTCAATGTCCACCACTCTTCCTTCATATTTTTCTCTATGTGAGAAAGCTGAAATGTATAACATTATTTTAATGAAATTTTAGTGCCTTTTCTTGTGTGTATAGGTCATGGATCAGCAGGTATATCTTTGTCAGTCAGCTCAGTTGATACAATTTTTAGAGATGATATTCTGCCTACCTATAGTCTCACCAGTCACCTGTAGTCAGTATCCACCAGCACAAAATTATTTCTTAAGTCCTTAATTTTCTGTACTAACTTCAGAAGGTCACAATACAAGCTCAGGACAAGTTTAATCACTGAACATAATTGCCTTTACAAACTCAGAGCTCAGTAATGAGTAACATCGTACAGTTGCTAAAAATTGTGTACTAAAAGCAATCTCTTCCACCTGTTCTGAAAATGCTTAATAATTTCTTTAAGTGTGTATGTATTTTTGCATATTTTTTTTTCCTAATTCCTTTTTGCCTCTCTTTCCCTTCAATCAGTAAGGAAGCTGCATGATTCGTGATAAAGGATATTAATTAAACTCTCCATAGGAACATAAACTTGAAAAAAAAAAAAAAGCAAGCTTGCTTTTCTGGCATCTCTCTGTGAACCTTCTCAGGTTTGACATTCACATTTAATCATAGCCTTCAAACAAATTAAATTCTATTGTGTTGCTTCTTATTGTGTTTATTATTATTATTATTTTTAAAATATCAGGCAAGGCATATTCTATATTGTTTGCCCCAACATATTTTTAGACAATTATATTGAACTTCAAAAGTATGAGAAATATATGTCCATCTCCTTATTATGTTGTTCTTCAAGAAGCAGTTCAATTTTCTTTAAAATTGAACAAACTCAGTTCATTAGCATTTTGATGAAATTAGGAGGGGAGGTCTAAGAACCTGATTGTATTCTGATGGAAAATAAACAGCGAAGAAGCAGAAAACTGTTATAAAGAGAAATAGGAGATTTAGAACTCAAAAGTGGCACTAGAAATGATCTCCACTTCATTGTCTGTGATGTAACAAACATATTTTTAATAAACTATTTTATAATTGGATTTTAGACCTGGAGTCAGGATAATTTCTGTGTTTAGAAAGAAAGAGATAAAAAGACTACAGACTGAGAGATAAATAGGGAGGGAAGGAAGGAAGGAGAGAAAGAGAGAGAGAGAAAGGGAGAGAGGGAAAGAGAGAGAGGGAAAAAGAAAGAAAAGAAAGAAAGAAAAAGAAAATTATTAAGTATCTCACATTTCAGATACATTGCTCAAAGAACATTTGTTTAAATCAAAAATATTTCAAAAAGTCTCCAGTAGTGCATACATGCAGAGTTTAAATAATATTTTCAGGAAATCATGTTCTGAGAAATGCTTAAATTCACTTCTATTTAAAGATAACCAACAACATGCATGTGTTTTTTTGTTTGCTTGTCTGATTGATTTTAAAGGTGTTTTGGTTTGATGGGCGAACTAAGAAGTGAAGTAAAATATTATGGGTCAGCTTGAACTTTTTTTTTCCAACATGAAGAAAGTTGTAGGTACACATGACCGCTTCAAAAATTAGAAACTCATTATTTCTTTTGACACAATGATAATCTTCAGCCCATTGACTAAGATATTCTTCAGAGATGTTCAGAGGCAATCAATACTTTTCTTACCTTTTACAAACCACATCTCATATACTCAAGAATCTAGCCTGAGTTGGTTTATTCTCACATATCCAACTACTTTTCTTTTTTCTAATTCAACATGAATTCAGTAATGACTTCAGGCAACCCAAACATACATTTGTTTTAGAAAACAATCATTGTAAAACATTCACCAAGACACAATGCTGGGCCCTCGGGGTTCAAACAGAGCTGAAGATGATGCAAGAAGTGCAGGCAACATTAATAACAAAACTTCTGTTGATAAATTAGAAAAACATTCAAATATATACAGATAGTTACTATATATATCTATTCTATACGATCTGACTGGCTTGAAATAATTTAGTCCTAACTTTATTCTCATTAAAGGACACAGAAAAATTATTTATTGTTTATTTTCTTACTCAGCACTGCAAGAATTCAGATAAGTTACACCTGTTTGGAACAGAGTATTTTCTTGACATAGGGCAGTTGAGACTTCCTATAGAATTCACCATAGGGAAGAAATTCCCGGTACTACATGAGATACAGAGGACCCTGGATGTAGAAATACATCATAGCATAGTATATTCCCATCTGTGAGACACTTTTTGTCTTAAAGCTGGGCAACAGTTTAAGACCCTGAATGTCCTGTTTTGATTCCTGTTTTTCATAACTGATCTCATACACCTTTTGGTTCTGCTGCTTCAGTTCTCCAGCTTTCTATTTACATGGACATTCCCTCCGTTTATTTTATTCATTCATTTGTTTGCTTGTTTTTTTTTTTATTTGTCAGGTCGTGCATTGAAAACTTTCCAGTCTAAGTAGAGAAATAGTTTTACAAGTTTCATTTGCTACTCTCCAGCCACTTCTCATGGCTTTCAGCTTACAGTTTTCTTTTTTATTATTATTATTTTTTTGTCATCCAATATTTCATTTTGTTTCTCTTCCCAGCACAAAATTGCACCATTGCTCATTATTAGTTCATTGAATTCACATCTATACCTGTAAATAAAAGAGGGCAGGGAGTGTTCCTTGGCAGAGAGATGACTGTTCCACACTGTTAAAATCTTTTACCTCTAGAATATGGTGGCCATACTTTTTCCTTTATTAGTTCCTTTATCAAAAATACACCGTGATTGCTAGAGTTGATAGAAAGGTTGAGACAGAAGTTATGGCTGCATAAGGACAGGAGTCTTCCACCACAGGGAAATAGATGATACTGCCAGCTCTGCTAATTCAGTGATCCCAGTTAAAGAAAGAAACTACAGACTAAAACAAAACTTTAAAATGCCTTAAAATAGGATTTTATTTTTTTTATTTTTTATTTATTTTTTGTGCTTGTGTGTCCAGGATCAGGATTCACTACTTGGTGATTATCTATAATGCATTGATTCTCAGCATTTTTGTGCACATACAGAATTTTGTGCTGCCTACACACAGTAAAAACAGGCAGATGCAAGCACACATACTGTACATAGGGCTAGCCAACCAGAAACCAGCTAAGATTCAAGACAAGCTAGTGGGCATTTCATTGATTTCATGCACATATACCCTGTTTTTTAAAGACTGTGTTAATCTGATATGATAACACTAATGTTGACATAGGTTTCCTGAACTGGAGCTAGTTCACATCCTGACTACCTGAAGGTGAGAGGACCTCAGTTCTGCATGTAGTTGCTGATAAGCAGTTAGCCTCCGGAGGCCCCCCAACCAGTAGCTGGCTCCAAGAGATCTGTATTAGTGGCATGGGCACAAAAAAAATGCTTGGAAACAATCGGTGCCTTGCATTAAAAATCTACAACATTCTGACACTTAATAGTAGCAGGCACACATATTCTGCTGAAATGCTAAATACAAAGCCATGGTTGAACTAACTCCCATTTGGGGGAACATTGCCTGTTTGAGTGCATCTGATTGCATGCTTGATTCATACAGGCATGTACTGGATGTCCAAAGCTCTTCTGGTGGTAGATGCCTATTCCTTCTACCTCTCCTTTTCAAAAAAGGACAGTTTTGGTCCTGTTTGTCTGTACAGCATTGTGGTTCAATTACTGTAAAACAGTGGTTCAGCAAAGAATTCACAATTTAGAGGTATGCAGAGAAAAGAAAAGAAAACAAACAAACAAACAAATAATTTGATTCTAAAAACTAAGGACAGAGATTTACGCTTTTTTTTTTTTCTGTTAAAATGTGTAATGACAAGCAGATTTTGTGACTCATAAAGGACAGTGACATGGTAAAAACAATGGCATGATCATTTAATTTTTTTGTTGTTGTTGTTTTTTTTTTTTTCAGAAATACTTGGAGGAGGAAGGAGCACCAGAATATACAGAAGGTCTGATAGAGAATCTTTCGTTGTAAAGACTGAAGAGGCTTAAGTTGTGCAAAAGTGCTTCTCTTTTTTGTGTCACTGAAGTTCATTATAGGTAAGGTGGTACATGTGCTACATGGAACAAAGACAGCAATGCTTCTTTTATTGTATGAGACAAATTTGAATGAAGCCAAACAAAAATGCATGGATGAGTGAATATGCAAAAATGCCGTATGGCTTATTTTGAAAACACTTGCATACAATAACTCTGGAACTATCTTTTTTAAAAATATCTAACCATCTGCATTGACTTTAGTTCTTGATAAACACAATTTTAAACCTTTATACATTATATATCTTTAAAACTTTAGAGTAGTCAAAATATGTGCCTTTATCGCCATCTTCCACAATATTCTCATATCCATCTAGTCTGAATAAATGGAAAAACAGATACATTAATTTCTGGTTGGATGTTTGGGCTTAGAGAGTAGTGGGTAATGGATCATAATATGCTTAGAGGTTGATAGCTAGCAGGGTACCACAGGGGTCAATCGTACAACTGTCCTTACCAATGCTCCAGAGCAGGTGGAGTGCTGCATCATCAACTTTGCAGATGACATCACATTGGAGAGATGATTTGTTACTTCAGAGAGCAGGCTGACATCCTGAGGGACCTAGACAGGCTGGAAAAATGGTTTGATAGGAACCTTACGAAATTCATCAAGGTAAAATGTGAAGTCCTTCACCTGGGAAGAAACAATCCTTTGCAACAACACAGGCTGGGTACTGACTGGATGGGGAGCAACTCTATTGAAAACCTGGGGAAGGCTGCACAGGTGCTCTTAGAGTACCTTGAAAGGAATGATATGCATCAGCATCATGAGCTGTGTGAACAGAAGTAGAGTCAGGAGGCCAAGGGAGGACATTATCCCCCTACTCAGCACTGAATATTATTTCCAGTTTTGTTTTCCCCAGAAGACATGGATAAACTGGAGAAAGTTCAGCACAGGGCCACAAGGTTAGTCAGGGGCCAACGCATAACATATTAGAGCAGACTGATGGACTGGGGTTTGTTCATCCAAAGAGATGGTTTCTGAGGGATCTAATAGCTGCCTGACAGTACTTTCAGGAAGGTGATCAAGGAGATGAAGCTAGGCTGTTCACAGTGGTACATTGAGGGAGCAGAGGCAAAGGACATGCAGTGAAATAATATATATCCATACTGGATATGAGTTAAAATCTTTCTCTCCAATGAGGACAGTCAAGCAGTGAACTGCTTGCCTACTTGTCATGTTGCTAAGAGAGATTGTACAGTTCCCCTTCTTGGAAGTTTTCAAGATCAATCGGAAAAAGTCCTAAGCATTCTGGTCTGACCAGAATGTTCATTGAATTCACAGCTATACCTGCAAATAAAAGAGGTAAATAAAACACTGCTACAGTTTACAGCTATTACCTGTAAATAAAACACTGAGCAAGTTTTGAGCAAAAGGTTGAACTACAGATCTCCTGAGGTCCCTTCTAACCAGAATGATGTTAAGGTCATATATACCTGCCTGTGTTTTAAAATGTTGGTCTTAAAAATCTAGATCTGCTCTCCAATCATCGGCTTACATGCAAATGCTCAACCACTTGTGTTTCGTCATTTTTGTTTCTTCTTCTTTCTTTCTTTTTTCCTTCTTTTTTATTCTTGTATATTAAGTTCCAAGAGGGGAGCCTTGACTGATTGTATAAATGAGGACACGGCAACTGCAACCACTGTTTTATAACACTTTCATATCGTGAATCTAAATTCAGCCCCCCCCCCCCCCCCCCCAAATTTTAATCCAAACATAGAAACTAGTGGTATAGTACTGGATTTTCATATTAAATAGAACATTCTTTCTTATTAATCCTACATTTTTTTCCAGTCCACAAACCTAAATATATATATATAAATAAATATATATATGGTTTAATTTTCCAGCTGTAACCTTCAAAATGATGTCAGTGTGAGAAAGTTCTCAAGGATATCTCATGTTGTCTTAGCTATATTTCATTATATTAGGTAGAAAGACTGTGTGATTTGGGAACTTCAGTGACAGGTGGACAGCATAAGTGGATACGTCACGTTTTTCCACATGAGACCGTACTGACAATTTTTTTTACTTGAGACAGCATGTGAGTGCAAAGAACACTCTCATGCAACTTTTCTGATCTTTAGAAAGCATTCCAGAAGAAATTCACCATTTGAATATGATTCATTGTAATCAGCTAAGTTTGGAAGAGTCACTTGATTCATAAAGTATATGACTGTTAAGAGAAATTTATAAAAAGAGATTCCCTTAAGACTGAAGAAAGCAACTGCTTGTCTACTTAAGGCAATACAATTTCCTGACACTCTGTATTCTTACTGTGAACTCCAAGTCAACAATATTTACTCAAGCTGCATGACATACATTGTAAGTTATGGTTTAAGTGATCTAGCAATGTGTTTATATCCTGTTTTGTCCAGCTTAGTAGACAAAAGAATATTTAGCAGTTATTCCTATTTAGTGATTAGTAGCTGATGGATGATGATGGTATTTCAGTAAATTACTTCTCTACAGTTAAGTGATGTTGTTAGCTTTGTTGTTACTGTTCCTTGGAAGTATATGGCTTCTTTACATTAGAAATGTGTACCATGTTAACTGTTCTGGAAAAGATTACATCGTTTCTCCAGTGCGGGTATGGATGAACTTATATTTATAAATGATGATTAATTCAGGCATAGTTATTTCCATAAAGGATATGCTATTAATAAATAGCTTTTGTATCAGTGAACTTGTATCCATGCTACTGATGCATCTGGCTGCGCTTGTTAATGTTGTGATCTGGGATCTTAGGATCATAAGATCATTTGTGTTGGAAGGGACCTCAGGTGATCTCTGGCCCAACCTCCTGACCAAAAAAAGGGCCGACTATAAGTCAGACTAAGTTGCTTAAGCTTTAGTCTTGTTAGATCTTGAAAGCTTCCAAGGAAGTAGAGTGCACCTCTCTGGGCAATATATTCCACTACCTGCTTGTTTTATCAGGTACTTTTTAAGCATGCTCCCCTTCCTTTCCTTCCTATGAGACATCTGCTTGTCATCTCTTTTCATAGTATACATTCAACCCTTCCTCTGTTTTCTTCTATGATTCTTATCAGTAACTGTCTCCAGATAATCTGTCACTGCTACATCCTCATCAGTGTTTCTTTGTATGCACTGATGCCAACACAGTTATGCTTCTTTTATCCATGAGACATATCATGTATATAGACTTTCCAATTATTGCATTCATTTAAAAATCTATCAATTCTGTGAAAATTTAAAGACAGCATTGGGAACACTTCTCAACACTGACTTTTTTTTACTTCCTCCTTTTCTGCACATATTATTCAGTGGCCAAATTTTGTCATGCATAGTACCTGAAATAGCACTGCAAATTTTCTCTAACCATACATGGGCTACAAGTTCATTCTTATTTTTAACAGTTTGAGTAACGGAATGATCTGACCAGCTCCACTTCACAGCTATAGCCAGGTCAGTGTCCTCCGATACTAAAAAACAAGTTTCCTCCATTAACCTGAACATCTAACTTTTTAGTGGCACCCCGACCCATCAAACTGCAGTTTGAGTCTGCTCATCTTCTTCATCTGAGTACATAATGATCATCAGATGATTCTGTCTACAGTGTATTTTTTTTTTTCTGATATTTTTACTGCTGTCTTTCTCATCTTTTCTTTGTGAATATCTTTCATGTGAAATAACAGGAAAAACACTAGTTAATTGAGAAAGACTTTGTCTGAGTTTCACTGCAGAGGATACATATTTCTAAAACATGAAAAACTGTTCAAAATGGTAAAGAATTAAATTTAAGAGTACCAGAGCCCAAGCACTGTGATTGTCATGTATTGATACATGGGAATCATGGGCAGGAATGCACGGGCACATTTCTGGAGTTATTACAAGCTAGTAATTAATTTTCAACAGATATTTTGAAAGCAGCCACCCTGTTTTAGACAGTAAGAGCATCTACCATTATGGACATGACTGAAACTTGCCTGCTGGCTGCAGACTCAAAGTGACACAGAAACTGCTCGATACATTAATATCCCTGTCACTGTAGAAGATGCCACCTCAGGGAATTAAAAGGGAGGGTAATACATATTTCTCTCATTTTGTTATAGTAACAAGGGTCCACAAAAAATTATTTTCGTAATTGGTGATGTTTCCTCGTGTTCCTTCAGCTGTGATGCATATGCTATTGACATGAATGTGGGCTGTGTGCATGCAGCGAGTGTAGCCTCGTATTTTGATTCTTATTTCAATTCTTTGTTAAATTCCTTTTGCTTCCTTGTTCAATATGTAATACTCTTTGGAAGATTGTCTGTGTTTAAAAACCCTAATCTATCAAACAGATAAATAACTGCAAAATTCATTTTCAAATTTTTGAGTAATGCAGATAGCTCTGTGCCAGTATTAGTAGGGTTTTCATTTGTTTCCAAAGATGTTTCTTTTGTTTTTTTTTTTTTTTCTCTTAATGCAAAAATCTACTATTTTTTTCTTTTGTATTTATTTATCTATTTTTGTGGCTTCTGAAGCAATATGAGTTCTACAATATAGAGTTAAGTTTAAAATGATCTGTAAATTCTTAGTGCACACCTAGTCATTTTACTTGCCAAACTGGATGAAATTTCATTAATAATGTGTGATAAAATAGAATAAAACAGGATTGCTGTATGTATAATTTTATGATATATCTATGTATGCCTTTATGGATATTGTATGTGTGTGTGCGCATGTACACACATATCTATATCTATGTACAGATATGTACGTACAATGCATGAAAAAAGATCAGATTTCCTCCTTGGCACCACCAAAGATTTTTTAACGGCCTGAAGACCTAGCATCTGTGGAAGGATCCTGTTTAGAAAACATTAATAAGCCCAAGTCTGAAAGGGCTGGAGTAGAAAAAAAGCACTCCTAATTATGTTGACACTCAGAAGGTTACCCCCATGTAAAACAGCAGGGACCATGACTCAAATTCACATTTCAAGGTGACTTCTATTTTATGTTTCTAGTATGCCAGGTAATATTTCAGGTCCAACTAGTTTAATCAGGTCTTTCATAAGAATTGTCAACACATTATCCCATCCTAGATGTATTTTATATTAAGGAGTAACATGTTTTTCTCATTTTAATGTGACACATAGGCACTCTTTTCCTACACTCATGAGTGAGCAACTCCAATTACATTCAACAGAAGTTTCTTTTCTCCAGAAAGTGGAAAACAGAGTTCTCTGTATCTGCTTCAGCTCTTATAACAAAGTTCTACAGAAAGATTTTCAGAAAACAGATAAATGAATGAACAATATCAAAATATTGCTAATTATCAGTTAATTCCTTTCCTCTCATTGACTTTCTTATGAGAATGACAAATTTTTGAACAGGCGTGAGCATGTGTTGTAAAAGTCATTCCTTTGGCTGATGGTATGTGTGCATTGGCACAGGCAATGAATAAATAAATATTTAAAAAAGGATGATGCTTTTGAAGGAAAAAAAAAGTTAATTGTAATTTCAAACATCTTTCAGTCAAATTATTTCTGCAATACACAGCTTGAACACAGCAGTGCAGCTTTTGGCTTCATATAGCATTTTGTTTACAGGTCACATGTTTTTTCCAAGACAATTAAAATACCATGTACAGGGAAATTAAAACAGTTTGTAAAAAAGTCTTTTCTGTCAAAAGTTCTCTTATCTTTACCATAATCATTACATTATACTGTTATTAAAAAAAAAAAAATTAAAAAAAATCAGGTGTTTGAGACTTAAAAAATATATTTTGTTTTGTTTCAATTTGTTTTCCAGCATAAATATTGTGCTTACTATAAGCTTGCATAAAGAGAATTCTGTAGAGAGATTAAAATTTGCTTGTGTTTCTTTTGTTCACACATCTGTAAAATAAGTCTCTCAAGTATATGTTTCTATTCAGTTTTTCTGCTGTCTTTACAAATACATTTGGTTCAGTGGTTTACTGTTGCAAATATAAGTCATGCTCTTTGTTTTAGTTGTATGCACTCGTGACTAATTGAACATGGTATTTCATCTAAGGCTTGAAACCTTGACTGAACACCCAGGTAATATTTTTGTTTGTTTGTTTGTTTGTTTATTTCAATCTACCAACTGTTGAAATGCATAATCTTTTGAATAACCTTGTATCTAACTCAGTCAAATGACTATCTGAGTGAGGAAAGCAAACAGAAAAGGCTGGTAAATATACAAGTGTAAATTAATTTTTTTGATCTTGTGATGATCCAAAAAATATTCCTCAAACCTAGTATTCATTAGTTCGACATCTGCTGAGAAAGTAAACATTGCTGGTCTCGTGATGCTGTGGGGAAGTAGAATGCTGTAGGTTGTTCTGTGTGCTAGCAACATTAGGTATTTGATGGTAGAAATCTAAATCACAACCATAAACTAAGTCCAAAGCATAGCATGGACTTAACCTTATCTACAACGTATCTTCCTATAGCTGAAAAGTAAAAGTCAGAAATTAGCGGGTTTTGTTTTGTTTTGTTTTTTAAATAATAAATTTGTATTTGTTGTTCAATGATATAATCAAATACATTTTTCTTCTTCAAGACCCCTGGCTCACTGAGTGTGTGCATAGTGATGTTTATTTAAGAACTGCTCAAAATTTCTTTTAATTGTTATCTGTGTTATTAATCAAGCCTTCTTCTGAAGATAACATGCATATTCATGGCTTTAAAATACTTTTCTAGTTTTCAAGACTGTTTATCACCTCAAAATCTCATTAGAAATCATTTGAAATATTCATGTCCGCCATCTTTAAATGGCCTTTAAATGCCAGTTAATTATTCATAACTTTTGGTGCTGATTTGGATATTTAATTTATGTGTCTTTGTATGAATTCCACACTTAATGAGGTGTACTTCAGTAGGAATGTTAGACTTTTTGTTATTTTGTTTATTGGCCTTAGTTCCTTAGTTGATTGGCTGTAAGAAAGAAAAAAAAATGTTGACAGTTTTGTTTTTTTTTCTTTTTTTTCAGATTTTTTTTTTCTCAGATACACGGTAATCACCATGAAGACACAGAAAACCTATTGTTCATTCCTAAGACAGCACTTCAGATATATTGATGTCCCTTAAAAATAAAATAAACTGTTAATACATCAAGATACAGATAATAGCATTATTTTCAATAACAAAACATAAAAAAAATCAGGACGGCTAAAGCCCTGTATGAGCTCAACCTGGACACTATGGTTAAGGATTTAAAAAAAATAAATTTAAAAAAAAATTATAAATATATTAACAGCAAGAGGAAGGCCAAGGAGAATTTCCATCCTTTACTGGATGCAGGGGGGAACATGACTACTGAGGAAAAGGCTGAGGTTCTTAATGCCTTCTTTACATCTATTTACTAGCCAGACCATTTATCCTTGGAGTACTCAGCCTCCCAACCTGGAGGTCGGCCTCTTCTCGCAGATAACTAGCAATAGGACTAGAGGGAATGGCCTCAAGTTGCTCCAGGGGAGGTTTAGGTTGGAAATTAGGAGACATTTCTTCTCAGAAAGAGTAGACAGACATTGAAATGGGTTTCCCAGGGAGGTGGTGGAGTCACCGTCCCTGGGGGTGTTTAAGGAAAAGTTGCATGTGGTACTTAGGGACATGCTTTAGTGGGTGATATTGGTGGTATGGTGATGGTTGGACCAGATGATCTTGAAGGTCTTTTCCAACCTTAATGATTCTATGATTCTATGTAGCTACTCACAGCTGTGAAGAAATAATAATGATGGGCTGACCTACAGCAGTCATATAAGTTAAGAATCTGACACCCAGATGGGATAAGAATTTGTCTCTTCTAGCAAAGAAGAAAAACTGCTTACATACAAGATCTTTTTGTACTCTCTCATAACTGTCCTACTTTTTAAAAACTCTTTCACTATGACAGTATATATCTACTAGAACTTCCAAAGGTCATTAATCAGCTCACTATTTTTTATGAATATTAGTGGCACACTAGTGAGTAGAAATCCTGAAAAGAAATCGTGCAACAGGTGAATGCGTAAGAGAAAGTTTTGTTATCATCTGCTAAGATCCAGTGAGATATCTCAGTTCATGTTGATCTATACTTGAATTGCCTTGGAAGACTAGAATGTACAGTGGGGTAGTAGTAATTCACAAGTGGCACGACTCCATCCAGTTTAGCCCTGACCCATCATTCCAGACTGAAATAATCATTGGAGACACTGTATTTTCCAATGAGTTTTACGTCTAAGGTCTCAAACATTTCTAGCAATGATTTTCTTTTTTTTTTCCCCCCTTTAAAAAAAAAAAAGAATGAAATCGTGTGTAACCCTGATGCTCTAATGATTTTGAAGCAATTAGAGGCAGATGTAAAATATTCATTTTTTATCTATGAATCTTGAGATTCACTATCATCATCTTGACATTTATTTATTTATTTATTTACTTCTGAACACTTACACAGAGCTGCATTCTATCAACCTCCCATTTTCCCTTGCAGAACTTTTTTATTCTGGCAGGTGTTTAATTAGCATTTTCTCTACTTTTGAAAAACTGCTCAACTTCAGAGCAGAATGCAGTTGGCCTTCATAGTTTCTTTCTAAGTTGATTAAATAGTTCTCAGAGTTCTGGTCTGCTCTGTGGATCTCTGAGAATAAAAATGTCATATAGCTGTCAGTAGTTCTTTTTGTCAAATTAATTGACACAGTGTATGTCCTGTATTTAAAATTCAGAAACTCTTTGTTACTCTACCCTAGAGAGCAAAGCATAGCATGGACCAAAAGCAATACAATAAAGTTAGTTAAATGTATTATTTTAAGACTCAGAAGTACTATGATCAAATTGCTGAACTAAAGGTACATTTACAAAAGGGACAATTATACTATTATACCTTGTACTATCTTGTACTATTATCTACTAAAGAGCAGTTCAGACTTTTTTGAACCAAACTAGATACATGCCTTGTTTGTAAGTATAAAGCTCTTCCATAACCAAATCTAAAATTATTTCCAGAAATGGTGTGCTTTGCAGCAGCCAGAAATCTGCAAAGAAAACATGTCTTTGTCTCATATTGCTTGTGTTGGTAGCTGTATGTTTTACTAAATACATATAGTCACAGTTTCAAACTGAACACTAAGTTATAGGAGGATGATACCACAGAGCCTGTGGACTCCATGAACTATCTTTCAAATGAATACAACACTACAATTTTCAACTTCAAGCAGGTCTGTTGACAGGTGATAGCAGTACATATACTGTTATTTTGTAAGCAAATTTTTGTGATTCATTTCCATGTGGTATGTTCTGCCAAGCTTTTCCTCAACAAATTGTTGGTCATTACAGGATTTGTTCAGGTAACGTAAGATAAAAATCAACTTATCAGTCTCTTACCTGTTAGACACTCACAAATACATCATCCTCTCAAACAAACTTCAAAGAAAGCAGCTGTCTAATCTGCGATTTAATTTACAGTCAACCTTAGAGAAAAACCTTTGCAATGTCACACACTAAAGCAGAAACTTCAAAGAAATGCTGATTGCCAAGGACTGCAAAAGAGGTTTTTCCTTCCTACACCTTGAAAAAATAGTTTTAGAAATATAAATCAAGTTTTTTTTGGTTTGCCTTTTTTTTTTCTTTAGATACAGTCAGGATTTTGATATCTAAACACAAATTTTGTGCATTCAGCTGCAGGAATAGTGTACAAGCAAAGAAACTAGTGTTAGAGTCTAGGATCGGTCTGCTAATTTTTACTCAGAGTGGATCAGATAAAGAGTAGAATGTGAGGTGACAGCTTCAGCATGAAAGTAATCTGGGGTGCTGGAAATAAGGGCACTGGTACGGCAGTACTATCTTGTTTTGTTCAACTGTAGAGCTTTAAGATCAACATGATTAGTTAAAAAAAAAAAAAAAAAGCCATACAAGAAAGCACAGAACTAAGCTAGAACAGTTGAGGCTGGTCAGAATTTTAAAAGATCCCACGCAGGTTTGATACAATGGTTTAATATAGCTGCTAGTTGCCTACACACAAAGTTTTTCACATGGTCTGTACTAAAAGACTTCTCAGGCACAGTACAACAGAGGTTAAAAAATATTTGACTTTTATATTTGTTGGTGGTACAAATAATCTGGGGAATTCAGCTAGATTTAAGAGACATTAAATGTCAAACACAAAATCTGCCTGATTCTGTTAACATCTTTTTCTTCCAATTTGGAAATCAAATGACAAGCGCTATGGAAAAGGTCATCTCTTGGTTAATGGTAGCTCTGAAAGAAAATGCATTAGATTGAAACATAGTAGTTTTCTTTTTTTTTTTTAGCTTTTTTTTTTTTTTTCTGCTTGCAAAGTATTTGAAACTGGGGATCCTTTGCATCAATCATGAACTCATGTAGGCTGTAATCAAGAAGACTGTATCATAGAGTACTTGAAGAGACTGAAATACCTAAAGAAAGTGTACAGTAGTCAGACAAAGTTTCTATTGTGCCCAAGAACAAGCATGATTTGAATTGCTGCTTCAGCAAGAGTCTGGCAGAATATGTAGCAGCAGCAAAAGCACATCCAAATCGTTAAAAAGTAGGTCTTTATTCAGTGAGAGGTTCGCACAGGTAAGAAGAGTCAGGTCAGTCTCTTCACCACAGTGAGGTTATAGCAGGTGATACATGTGAATTCCTGATTTTGCTTCTTGTTACTAGTGCAGAAAAAAAAAATCTGTTTAGGAAATAAATAAATAAATAAACAGCTATATGCCAAATTATATTTTGTGATTCCCTGCTGAAATACCAGCGACATTAAATGGACCAATAGATAAATAATTAATTAAATAAAATTGTTATTATTCCATAATAGCATTGACGTTAAAATTAAATTTGCGTCTGTAGCCTGACTTCAAATCATGCTCCCTTGCACATTGTGAGACCATTGTGAGACAGACTGAAAAAATGTGCTAATGAAAAAAACTGCACACAGCCTTTTATCAATGAAACTTAGCAAAACATTTTTTTGATTTTGTGATCTCTTTTCTGAGGTGTTGGTGGCCAATACTGCATCTCACTCTGTGGAGCTAATACTTTCAGAGTTTGGTCTCTACTATTTGCAAATCTTGCATAAAGTGCTTTAGAATTTGAAGCTAATTGTGAACATCTTGGAAGTTTATTCTAGGAAGTTGTGATTTTTATGCCAAAAGTTGAAACTTTGCATGACATTCAAAAGCTATTTCCACAAAGTAGTAAATTTTCAGAAAAATAAAATGCATGAAATATGTAATATATTGTCCCCTTAACAACAGTGACCAAATCTACAGAAAGTTAGATCTTGTCAGAGAGTGAAAAAAGTAGTTGGAGAACTAAACAGTTATTCATATTTTATTAAATATGGAAACAAGGACACCAGTACTTTAAACAACACAATATTTATTTCTTACTGATTAAGTCTTCAGACCCCAAAGAAGTTAAGAACTCACAAATCTCAAACTCTCTCTCTCTTTAATGCACGTTGTTTTTATGCAGATAATGTAATAAGTATTTGAAATGCAAACAGACTGACTCATGCATCTGAAATACAAAAATAGTGAATGCAGAGGACTCTGTGCTTGGAGAGTGTAACTGCAGTCAGAGCAGCCTGCGTTGGCATTCCTGTCTAGAACTACATCTTTGATGTACCCTTTATGTATATCAGTAGGCTGACTTCAGTAGGCTGCCCACTCCTCTCTGAGCATCTTCAAGGCATCTTTAATCTTTGACCTCAGAAGCAGACAGTTGGTCAAGACAGGAACTTGGCTGAATTTTTATTTTACGAAACAGAGTAAAATATGTCAGGGTGCAGCACAGGCCAGCAGCTCCCTGGTGCTGTGAGTGGCAGGGGCTCCCCAGGGATGTCAGGGCAGAGACTGTCAGTCAGGGCCTATCCCACCAAGAAAGCCAGGAACAGGGGACAGGCCAGGAGACATTGGTGGCAGCCCCAGACCTGGTCATCAGCACCTCCCCGGGGATGCTAATGTGTCCAAGGATGATGTTAGCCCTTTTGACCAGGCCTAGCTGTGGTGGAGATGGAGACCAGTAAATAATCTTTGTAATGCAATATAAAACAGATTATGTGTGTGCAGGGGTCAATGGAGATATCACGATCACCTGCAAAATCATACAGGCAGATAGACAAGGGAAAATAGCAAGATTATAAACTAGGAGATACACTGTCCTGAGAAGCAGCACATAATATGCTGTCATATCATCAGAGATACCTAGCAAATATCTTCTATGAGATTTAGAGAAGAAATGAACAGAAACAAATATATTCATAAACAGTTGCCTGGCAGAAAAGGACTTGGTGGTGCATGTCAACAGTAGGCTGAGTGTGCCCAGATGACCAAGAAAGCTACTGGCATTCTGACCTGCTTCAGAAACAGTATGTCCAGCAAAAATAGGGATGTGATTATCCTCTCGTATGTGACACTGGTGAGACCGCACTTCAAATATTGTGTTCAGTTTGGGGCTCCTAACTACAAGGATATTGAGTTGCTCAGGCATTTGTACAGAAAAGCAACAAAGCTGGTGAAGGGACTAGAAAACAAGACTTATGAAGAGTGACTGAGGGAACTGGGGTTGTTTAGTCTGGAGAAGAGGAAGCTGTGGGAAGACCTTATTGCTATCTACAACTACCTGAAAGGAGGTTGCAGCAAGGAGGGTGTCAGTCTCTTTTCTCAGGTGACAAGTGATGGGATGTAAGGAAATTGTTTCAGATTGTGCCAGGGGAGGTTTAGGTTCAACCTTATGAAGAATTTATTCACAGAGAGGGTGGTCAATGGAGAGTACTGCCGAGGGATGGAGTTCCCATCCCTAGAGTTATTTAAGAGATATGTGGATATGGCTCTTAGGTACATGGTTTAGAGATGGACTTGGTAGTGTTAGGCTGATGGTTGGACTTGATGATTTTGAAGGTTTTTTCCAAGCTAGGTGGTTCTAAGATTCCGTTTTACTAAGAGCTGACAGTCCATCTTGAGTACTGTTTTTTAGGGGGGTATAGACATAGCCATGGTGATCACCATTCAATATCTTTCTTTCTGTCAAATTAAATTGGTTTGAGGGAAATTAATTATTATGTGGACAAAAGGAAACAGGGAAGCTATTGGAAATAATTGGAAGCTGCACATAAGAGAGATGGGAGGGAAAGAAAAAATAGTCTCCAAAACAGCTTAATTGAAACTTCAAGGTTAAAAACAAAATAGCTCGTGTTGCTGCCATTTCTCCTAGAAAGCCTTTTCCTTATGGCCATAATTTCATTGGTACACAGAAAATTGCTAGAGATTTCCTATGTTCATGTTTGTAATTTGGAATACATTCTCAAAGAGATAGCCAGTTACATTTGCAAATTTCAAATCTAGGAAATCAAAATGCTAGTGTATGGAAGGTCTCCATGGGTCCTGGTCAGAATCAGCTTAGAAGTGACATAAAGGGACATTCATGAAAATTTTGTGCTGACAGCAGCTTCCATGAAATAAAGGTATATTGTAAACTGCTACTTAAATGTAATGAGCATGCTTTCGTATATTATTTTCAAGACGTTTTGTTTTCTTTGAGAGCTTGTGACTCAGTGTTGTCTAAAATTAATTAAAACTGAAATAACGTGTTATTTTTTAATATAAAGTTTCTGGATTTTCCTTTTTTTTTTCTTTTTTTTTTTTTTTCCCCGTGTCATATGAAATAAATCATGTAGTTTAAGGATTCTCAGACAGAGGGCCTGTATTTTGTTCTATTCTCTGGAAGAAAACAAGCTAAAACCATACAAGTAATTGGAGTCACTTGGTAAGCAATAAAGAGATGGTTATAAAAGTGGGTAAATTTAGGCTGTATTTTACAGATAAAGAATAATTAAAAACAAAAAACAAAACCAACCAAACAAAACAATATTAGAGGAACATTTCATCCTCTTTCCGCCAAAGCATAAATGAAGCAATATTTACTAATCAAAGTCAATAACAGAAAACACCATACAAAAATATGTTTACAGCTGTGGTAGCTTTACTTGAGTGGGCAGCTGAGTTCCACCATGGCCGCTTTCACTCCCCCCCCTTAAAGGGGAAGGGGGAGAAAATATTACACAAAGGGCTCAAGGGTTGAGATAAGGACAGGGAGATCACTCAACAATTATCATGACAGGCAAAACAGACTCAGAGTAGGGAGACAGCAAGATTTATTACCTTTTACTAACAAGCTAGGGAAGTGAGAAACAAAGGAAAGAAACCTAAAACACCTTCCCCCCATCTGCCCTCTTCCACTTCCTCCCCCAAAACAGCGCAGGGGAACGGGGGAGTGGGGGCTGCGGTCAGTTCCTGACGCTTTGTTTCCTCTGCTCCTTCACAGTCACCCTCTGCCTCTGCTCCACGTGGGGTCCCTCCCACGGGATGCCGTCCTTCCCGAACTGAGCCTGTGGGGAGCTCTTCAAGAACTGCTCCCACATGGCTCCGTACCACCGGGTCCATCCCCCAGGAGCAAACTGCTCCAGCACGGGTCCCCCACGGGTGGGCAGCAGCTCCCCCCAGACCCCGTGCTCCTGTGTGGGCTCCTCTCCAGGGGCTGCAGCTCCGGCCCGGGGCCTGCTCCTGCAGGGGCTTTCCATGGGCCGCAGCCTCCTCCAGGCCACATCCACCTGCTCCACCGGGGACTCCTCCACGGGCTGCAGCGTGGAGATCTGCTCCATGTGGGACCCATGGGCTGCAGGGGGAGAGCCTGCTCCACCAGGGGCCTCTCCACAGACTGCAGGGGAACTTTTGCTCCAGCTCCTGGAGCACCTCTCCCCCTCCTTCTTTACTGACCTTGGCGTCTGTTTGCAAGGCTGTTTCTTATTCCTCTCTCCCAGCTGCTGTTCCCAGCACTTTTTTTCCCCTTTCTTAAATATGCTCTCATAAAGGTGCAAAGAACATTGCTTACTGGCTCCTCTCTGGCCAGCAGCAGGGCTCTTACCTAACATGGGGCAGCTTCTAGATTCTTCTCACAGAAGACACCTCTGTGGCCCCCCTGCTACCAAAACCTTGCCACCTAAACCCACTACAGTGGCCAAAAGCAAAACTTACCCTAATAAAATTGCTTGGCACAAATTAAACTGCCTATTTTCCTCACATCATAGTTATAAGATTTAATCATATTATTATTCTTTGCTTGCTATGACCTAGAGGTTTTGCAATTGGTAATCAATCTTTAGTTTTACTTATAATAATACCATTTTTGATCCCTTTTTTCTTCATTCAAAGAGTTCATTTTTTAGTCTGTGTAGTATAATTACATATCATTGTTAATCACACCATGAAATAAAATGTAAATGTATCCTTCAAATATATTCATAAACAGTTGTCCAGTTGCAAAACACTTTTTCAAGTAAACTATCATAAAGGGCTTTAACCTTCAACAGCATTTATATTTAATGGCATAAGTGAAAGAGGATGACATGAAAACTTCAAAGCAGCAGGGATGATACATTTCCAATCATGCTGTCACAGTGAGATCTACAAACAACATACCAGTACCCAAAGAACTGCTTTTTGTTTTACTGAAGTTCAAACATTGTCTTATCTCAAACAATATCTAATTCTACTGGTACTTCAAATCCACCAAATGGCCATGACAAATATATGTGATATTTTGGTAAATTGATCGCTTAATACAAAACTTAAATAGTTATTCAATCTTTGTCCCAGAATGACCACCAAAATTTAAAACATTATGATGTTAACATGGCTAATCATCTGTTTATGTCACAGTATCAAAAACACTGTGAATACAGTGACATGAAAAATGTCATTCAATTACTTCAGGTCAAGACTATATGTAAAAACTGTCCTCTATCTTGCCACTAATTAAAGCTGTGGATTGGCCTGAAACTATTCTTCACTTGATTTCACCACAATTTTGCATGGGATTAATTTCATATAGACATCTCACAGTATGTTGTCCAATGCCAGCATAGGCTGTCTGAGATTGCCATGTTTTTAGCCTATGAAAAGAAATAGGTGCTTTCAGATGTCAGTTTCCTTAGGGTAGTGGTATAAAATAATTGAACTGACCCTCACAATTGCTTTGTTCTGCCCATAGCTTGTAAAGAAGCCAAGATTGTATAACTTGAAATTAGATGGTCAATTTAGAGATGTCTGACAACAGAAGAGGTGAAAACCACCCTTAATACCAGTAAGAAAAATGAGAACATTCCTAAGTAATGTTGTGATAATTATATAGAATAGAATAGAATAGAACAGAACAGAACAGAACAGAACAGAACAGAATAGAATAGAATGGAATAGGAGTAGTTCAGTTCGAAGAGACCTACAAAGATCATCTTGTCCAACTATCTGATCACTTCAGGGCTAACCAAAAGTTAAAGGATGTTACTGAGGGAATTATCCAAATGTCTCTTGAACACTGACAGCCATGGGGCATCAATCACCTAACTAGGAAGCCTGTTCCAGTGTTTGATCAACCTCATGGTAAAGAATTTTTTTTTCTAATATCTGTCTGATACAGCTTTGTGCTGTTCCAACACATCCTATTATTGGTTACCATTGAAAAGACCAGCACCTCCTTCTCCATTTCCCCTTCTCATAAAGTCATTGAGAACAATGAATTTGCTTCTTATTCTCTTTTTTTCTCCAAACTAGGTATCTTTATTTAAAGAAGTTAGTGGCAAACAAACTCTTCAATATGCTTCACTTCAACACAGCTGTTTCTTGCTCATAAATTGATCTCAGTACAGGATTTAACTACTTCTGTGGTCTTCAAGTAGCCACAGTTTCAAAGATAATCACTCTGAATCTTGTATTACTACCTGAAGTATTGAGTGTGAACACAATGGAAGGTGTTGATAGTTCATGTAAATTGGTGAGAATATTCACAGGACTGGGCACAGGATCCTGCTTAACACTAAAGACAATTTCATATATAATAATAACATATTTTCCCTTTGTGGTTTTATTATTCTATGCATTTCCTCAAAATATGCAACATATCCACATACAAAATATAAGGCTTCACAATGTTACTCCATTCATGAAAGGAATTAGAGTTTACATGCTGAAATGGCATGTTGTTCTGAAACAGTGAAATTCCATATTGGGCTGTATAAGCAGAGTATAATAGGTAATTGTTCTCCATTATTCAGTACTGCATTAACCTCTGTTTAGTTTTGGCTTTAATTGTCAACAAAAAATGAGATTAATAGAATAGACTCCAGAAGAGAGTAACAATGGAGAACATGAACGATAAGGAAGATGTAAAGCTTAGAATGTTTTTAGTTTGGAGAGAAGCTAGGTAGGCAAAAATGCAAGGTAAAACAGTTGGTGAAAAAAAAAAAAAAAGATAATAGTCTTCTAATACATGTTAGAAGTATTTCAAAGAATATTCTCAGACCCTTGTGTTCTTGACAGGATAAAATGATATTGACTTAAACAGTTATAAAAAAAAAATAATTCATACATGAGGGAAATATTTTTACTGGTAAGACTGGTAGATTTTTTTAGGAGGTTATGGGAACCTCAGAAAATGTGCATCTTAAAAATAAAATAAAATAAAAGACTAATCAAATGCCCGTTAAGAATGATATTTATAAAGCATATGCTACTTAGGCCTAAAGATGGACTAGGTGATGGACTACAGGTCAGGTCTTTTCCTATCCTATGTTTTTTTGTCATTCTTTGTAATTTAAGTATTATAACTTTATGTAGACATTGTAACATATTTAAATATATAACATTATAACTTACTAAACGTATTCTAATTCTTTTCCAGGTTGTCAAGGTCAATTAACATTATCTCTATTAAAGATCCTACAACAAACTATGCTCTGAGAAAATGACATCAACATAGACTTAGTTTGACTGGTCAATTCAATAAATATATATATATGTCATATATATGTATGAGGCTTATATATATACTATAATAATTACAAAACAGAGAATAGATAGGTGCAAAGAAAGCATATGGATTTGCTTACAGAGTATGGTGCTGCTCAATGTAGGAACAGCAGAACTGTGGTTACTCTGAGAGCTTTTCCACTGTGGTACTAGTAAGAGTTTTAGTTTTCAGATAAGGGAACTATTTATAGGAATTTGCTTTCAAATTTCAGCTTATATGATTTCAAACAGGATTTTTCAAAAGGATTTTTATGTAATTTTGAGGAAAAGTCAACAGAAAATAGGTCTGATTTGAAATGGACTTCATTCTGAGGTTGTTTGAAATAAAAAAAAAGAATGGATAAAGATCTCTAAGAATTCCGAAATAATAGCAAAAAGAAAATAGTCTTTTTTTTTTTTCTATTTAATTTCAAATACAGAAGCAAAGCAGGCACCCTGACAAGCCCTGAGGAAATCATTGATGGAGATGTGAAGGTCGATGATACATTCTTCCCAGATAAATGTTAAAAAATATGGTATTTCTAAGGGATGACACTATTAAATTGGCGGCTAAATTGTTTCTGAGGAATAAATCTGAATAAACAGTTGCCTTTTCTTATACACATGCCTTTTCTTATTTACACTGCATTCACATATAGAATCTGTTCATTTATTGACTGTTGTAAGATTATTATTTTTCATCTTTTTTTTTTTGTCTGAATTTTTCAGTAAACTCATGCTTTTTTTTTTTATCTAATCTGACCAACATCTGACTAGATTTCCTGATGCTAACCTTTGCACAAATGCAAACTATTATGCTGAAAAGAATACAAAGAAAAATGTGTGGAACACTGATTTTATGATAATCATGGACATAGAAAAAGTACACCTCAGATCCTACCACAAAAGAATCTGATAATACATCAGAATTGTTTATAAATTAAAATAAAAGTTGATCACAGAGAATTGTTCTGTGTTTTGTTTTGTTTTGTTGCACAGAAGGAAAAATTCAGTGCATTTCAGCACCCTGCCCTGCCAAATGGGTTATTCATCAGATTGTTTGTACATACGTTATAAAATCAGTTTCCCACTTTTTAACAAAAGAGCTGTCAGACACCACGGTACAAGGACCGAAGCAGAATCATACATAGAGACAGCCAGATAATTACCAGCAAAGAGCATGCAATACACAAACAAAAAAGTGAATAGCTTTTATTGACAAATGTTCTTCATTCTTGACAGTAGCCATAGTCACTGCATCCAGCACAAAACCTTTTCACAGACAATGACCAAAATGAATGCCTGGAGTTAAGTGTAAGAAGACGGCAAGGACACTTCTGCCAAGTACTGTCATAGGCTTGAATCATATATGGCTTAAGAGTCTTCTCTGCCAGAAGTGGTCTGCCCGTATTTAGTAACCCAAAGCAGATTTTTATTCTGTGTTTGTCCAATCTTCCTATGAAATGTGTAAAATTTTAGAAACCATAGCACCCAGGAACAATGATTTTTACTACTCATCTATGTATTGTATTGGAAGCTACCGATACATCTTATACCACCAAAAACTTGTGCTAAATCACAAGAATGGTCAGTGCTTAACATGAATTGAAAACTGAGTCTTATGTAGTTTGGCTGTTATTTAAATCAGTTTTCTGCTATAAATCTTAGAACTAGAATTATTTCCATAAAATTACAGGCTGTGTTCTGAAATTATGACACTGAAAACAGTTTAGAATGCAAATAGGCAATTTCTTCAAATGAAATGCATGTCATATAGGAAATAGTCCATTGAAACTGTAAATTTTCCCTTGTATCTTGATCCCCCACCATTATGCATCAGTTTTATTATTCTATAATGGTCATTAAAGGTGTGGAAACCCTTAAGATTATGAAAACACCAACACGGAAATAGTCTGTCTCACAGTAAGATTTATAGAAACAAGTAGTTTTTCAAACACATGGAATTTCATATCTGAGAGACTTTATTTTTGGTCTGCACTAATTACAAACAAGTTGTGAAATGAAGCCTCCTTCATTTGTGGCATATCTGACAGGAGGCAGCCTCAGTGTCTTGTCATATGCATGACATAGCATATCATCTATGTGATCTGCTCACTTTCTGGTTTTGACACGTTTAAAATATTAAATGAAAGTCAATTTAAAAGCCTTTGAGATGAGTTACAACAGACCCAGAAAAAAAATAAAATAAAAAATAAAATCACATTGTAGTCATCTCTCTGATATTCCCTGATATTCACTCACTCAAAGGTCTTTAAAAATATCTTTGATGGAAGTTAATTTCATGAATTAACTATGCCTTGGTTTGCTTGAAGGGCCATATCTTAATTTTTTATTCAAGTCACTTTTTAAATGCCCTAAGATATTAATGGTGCAAGATGAAACACTCAAAGCCTTACTCTTTAAAGTTATTTCCTAAAATGTAACCTAAAAATTCCTGTACAGTGTATTCAATTTCCAGATTTTCTGTGGAATATCCCTATGCAGTGGGCCTCATTGTGCTCAATTTAAATTCCTCAGAGAGTTAATAATCAATGTTGATGGTAGAAGAGACAATGCAGTAAATAAAGTTATAACAGCCTCTGTAACTATCGCACTTTGCCTCTGAGGTATTTGTAAGTACTCATATCATTTTTATAGTCTTTCCGTCAAACTGGGGAATAGTATATTAAAATGTCTTAACCTTTTTTTCATATGTCACAGCTCCAAATCCTTCTTTCTGGATTTTTTTTTTTTTTAAGTTTGTAAAATCATCTTTCTACATTGAGTATTGTCAGTGTGCACAGAGGACTCCAAGTGCAGGAACAGCAACGGGCTATAGCTTACTAAAACCTACAAATGTTCATTCTCATTTAAATTCACTGAAGAAAGATAGTAACTTTTTTGTTGGAGCAATACACTGAAAAGTCTTACTTGTTAACCATAAGTGTCTGCTGTCTTTTTCTGCTCTTCCTGAACAGACAGTACTCTGATATGACAGAGCTACAGAATTAGCTAATCACTATCCCCGGTATTCACCCTCTGTTTTTTACAGAAGATCCATCTAAAGTCAATCTTCTGCTTCTCTTTAAATTGGATATTCTTGTCCCTGAGTAGCAAAGAGAAAACTTACAAGCTTGATCTACATGTTTATGTACTTTATTTTTTTTTCCTTTTTCCATATTCTTAAAGACATCTGAGTCAAAAAGTTGATTTCTGAAACCATTACATGCTCATCCAAAAATAATGTTAATAATAAGAAAGACACAATTATCACTACAAACTCTGTCCTTTTGTTTACAGTATTACTGTGCCAGATGGAGTGGTTTCAAATTTATCAAAAGCAATATTGTGCTTGTAAAGATCTGAGGCAAGCAAATAAACCCCAGAGACAGTGAGAAAATACTCTGAGAAGGTTTCAGTGAAAAAAACTATATAAAAATCACAACCACTTCTCCATGAAGCAACTCCCAGGCAATTGTCAGGGTGTTTAACTTGTGTGATCTGCTGACATCACTGGCCAAATAATACAGCTGAAGGTTAAGGGCTAGCCTACATAGTGCTTTGTCACCCTGCCAGATATGGAATTCACCAACACTTGCTAGCATCAGTCCTCAGTAATTTCTGATGCATCCAGAAGAAGTATGCAGGACAGCACTAGCTCTTAACAGTATCTCTATAATTCTTGTCTTTTTGTTTTATCTTTCAGATGACTGGACAAAATAATTTCAACTTCTTTAGATTTTCTAGCACAAAGGAGTAGAAAGGCTTACAGGACCATGTCAGTTACTCTTCTTTAAAGTCTTATATCAACTGAGAAATTGAACATTACTTTGAAAGTACATACAGAAATCAGAATATTTTAATAGAAATGTCAGATGTAATCCATAGCAGAATTAGACCATATTGTTTAAAGCAGCTGACCAGACTTTGCTATTGATGCTCAACGTATGTATAGTTTCTTATTGTAATCATGTTATGGTAGGGCTAGCTGTTTGAGCATTTCTTGATCAATTCCTATTTTTAATTGCCTGAGTTTCCTGAGTGCTGGGGAAGCATGATTTCTTTACAATAGAAAAAGAAATATAATGTACATTTTTATTAATAATAATGATAATAAAACATTAAAGGTAACTTTAATGCCATTTTTTTGTGATAGTGTATACATCTGGGTATGACGGTATAGAATTTATGAAGAACCCTTTTTTACAGATGAAGCAAGATGAAAATGACAAGTGAAATAAAAGCTTTATTCTGAGCAAAGCATCTATTTTTCATGGCTTGCTCATAAACAGAAGATAATACAATCATTTTACTCATAAAAGTCACTGGAAACTATGACTACTTTTTGATGCTATTCTGTTTATCATCTTCTCACTTCGAGGATGAATGTCAATGGTTGAGAATTGGTGTCTCTCTTTTATTATCTGTTTTGACCATCTTTGTTTAACCATGGAATAAATTTATGGATGTTTCCATCGGTCCTAATGATTCATTTAAATATATTTTCAATTCCGTTATTCATTGTCTTTAACAGCTTAATGTCAATAATGCGTTAAGTCAGTACGAAACTATAGTTTTCCTAATTCTGTTACCTATATCTCTGATTCCTATATGTCTGATTCCTATATCTGTTACCGCATATTTTAATTGCTGCCTTGATGATCTATTGGAATTTTGCTTCCTTTTTCTATGTTCTTCTGCACTGTGCTATACATAATTCAATGCCATATTTCAGTTCTTTAATTAACCCTCTATCTAGCTCTCACTCATTCTTCCAATGTTGCACATTCTTAGTGGATTTACTTTTCTGCCTTCATTGTGATATTGTCCGTTCTGAATTTATTGCTTTATTCCTAACATCTCTGCTCATGGGACTTGTGCCATTTGTAAAATCTAATATAATGTAAGTGTACACATAATTTAATTAAAGTCCTGTAAACAGTATTTAGGCTCACAGTCTTCTATGTTACACATTTTCTATAGAGCTATGGAAGTTTTTTCATTTTAGTGATTTCTCTTCTTAAAGGGTGGGCAGAGAGAAAGGTACTACTGAAACTTCTGACCTTCCTGTCTTTCCCAAATTAATCCTACATCGGACCTCCCCCTCTTCTACTGGGGAGTAGGACAGGTTATCTTATACTTTGGGTATAAACTGCAGTCTATACTAGTATATAGTACTTTATACTATACTATACTGCTCTGTAGTACTTGGGTTGTACTATAGTATACTGTTCTGTACGACTTGAGTTAGTTCATTTCAAGCTTCCCTTTCATATCCATACAAAATACAATATACAATATGACAATGTTTTTGTCACAGAAGGTCCTGTTTCTGCAATACCTTTAAAATTATGCCTTAAATATTTCTATTTCTATGAGAAACTTTTGTTTCAATGAGTATTTCTATTCCTACTAGCACTTAACTATATTTGCTCACAGATTTGCTTAGAAACCAGGACTGTGATAAATATGTTTCTTCATACTGTAAAATTTGCACCAAAATAATTTATTAGATCAAGCTGCGTTCTTGGGTGACTTTATGTCACACAAGATGGTTTTGTAAACCAAGAACCATGAATTACATAATCTGGAACCACAGTCAATTTCTTCTGCAGGCATCAATTATTTGTAGGAGCCTGTAGTTAGAAAGCAAGGTTTCAGACAAATTCCTAAAATCCAGGGTTTGAATCCAGGGAAAGTTGCATAGGCTAAATATTAATAAATATATATGCACATTAATATATTATATATAAGTATATATAATATATATATTATTAAATATATAGATATATCCCACTGTAAGCAAAGAGAAAGTTCGGGACCTCCTGACGCAACTTAACAACTATAAATCTATGGGCCCTAATAACGTGCATCCCAGGGTCCTGAGGGAATTGGCTGATGTAGTTTCCAAGCCACTCTCCATTTGATTGGAAAACTCATGGCAGTCAGGTGAAATCTCTGGTGACTGGAAAAAGGGAAACATCACTCTCGTTTTTTTAAAAGGGTAGAAAGGAAGACCTGGGAAACTACAGATCAGTGAGCCTCATCTCTGTGCATGAGAAGGTCATGGAACAAATCCTCCTGGAGGCAATGTTAAGGCACATGCAGGACAAGGAGGTGATCTGGGACAGCCAGCATGGCTTCACCAATGGTAAATTATGCCTGACCAATCTGGTGGCCTTCTATGATGGAGTGACTGTATCAGTCATCTACTTGGACTTCTGTAAGGCCTTTGACACAGGCCCACATGACATCCTAATCTCTAAATTAGAAAGATTTGAAGGGTGGACCATCCAGTGGATAAGGAATTGGCTTGATGACCACACCCAGAGAGTAGTGGTCAATAGTTCTATGTCCAGGCAGAGACCAGTGACGAGCAGTGTCCCTCAGGGGGTCTGTCTGGAGACCGGTGTTTTTCAATACCTTCATCAATGACATAGACAATGGGATTGAGTGTACCCTCAGCAAGTTTGCAGATGACACCAAGCTGAGTGGTGCAGTTGATACCAAAGAAGGAAGAGATGCCATTCAAAGGGACCTGGACAGGCTGGAGAAGTCGGCCCATGTGAACCACATGAAGTCCAAGAAGTCCAACTGCAAGGTGCTGCACCTGGGTCACGGCAATCCAAAATAATCTTCATTATTTATGCATGATTTAAGAATACCTGATGTACAAAAATGGTTTGGAAACATAAGGCACTTAACTGAATAAATGTTTATTACATTGAAAACAGTTGCTTGAATAAAAGTATTTAAATATACACATATATATAAAGTATTCTCTTCAGAAATATTTGTTCCTCTTCTCCAGAAATGAGCAAAGAAAATAATATACATGTACGATCTGGTTATAAACACAAATGTTTTTGTTTAAGGCAACATTTTAAATGAGAGGAACTTCATTCAACCTAATAAGAAGCTAAGGGAATATGCCTGTGGTCTGTCTATCTAGGAAGAAACATCCCCAGGCTGGAGGGAAAAACATGATTTGTATGCCATATCAGACAAATGCAGAGCTGACATTGAACTAAACATATTTTTTTGTTCTTGTTAGTATAGCAGGAATTGCACTGTGATGCTCTTCAGGTTCTTACTTTTCCTGGTCCTTAGAGAAAGTCCACATGCTCACCTCTATTATAGTTTCTCGAAGAAAACCTCTATGATCATTTTCTTCTTATACTGGCATTTAGACTGAAAGATGGAGACAAAGGAAACACATCTTACTGGAGCAGTATAATTTAAAAATGAAACTCATCAATCTGAAAAAAAAAAAAAAAAAGTTTTCTTTTAAATGTTAGTATCATTATGGTTGTAACTGAGGAAGATCTATTTTAAGGGACTATTGATTTTTAAATGTTGGTGTTTAGCTTGCAGTTTCTGTTGTCTCTTCCAGGATGTGTAAGTAATTTCAATTAATCCTAATTACAGAGTAAACTTAGATCTATAGAGGATTTTACAATTTGTTTGGCTCTCAATAAGCCAAAAGTCAACACCACTTTTTGATGGGTTAAAATAGATAAGAAAGCACATGCTGAGACAGTGAAAGTGTTCTTGTTTAAATAACATGCAGGCTTTTAATCCAAGACTCTGAACATGCTTTGAAAATTGTGATTCAGGAAAATAAAAGCCCTGAACGACCACATTCTGATATGGTATAAAAAACAAAATGAAACCAGACTCAAGATGTACAAAAAGACATAGTTCTGGAAGAACATTGGAAAGCTAGGAAAACAAACAAACAAAACCTCAGTTTTATTCTTCGTATGAAAAATTTGAATTAACTGTCAGAAGTGCATAAATCACAATTTTCTGTGACTGTTAACCTTATAGTGTGGTAATATAGTGGAATTATAGAAATTATTTTTAGAACATATGAGTTAAGAATTCTGTGTAAAGGAATGTAACGTAAATTCTTATCTTTCAGCAAAGACTAAAACAGCTGGAGAATCTACATGCATGTATTCTCTTGTCACTTTTATAAATTGCCTTTGAAATAATTTACAGCTGGTATGTATTTCTACAGAAGTTCTCACTAAATTGCCTTTGGGTCAAACTATTACATAGACTTTGTCTTGATTTCTTGTGAGACTATCCTTACATTTAAAGCTGAAATATCAAGAAGAAAAATACCAGCCTCAGGTTTAGTGTGCACAGCAATATCCAGTCTTTTCCAGAAAAGAACAGGAAGATCTACCCATATATATATTTATTCATAGATACTTACATTTACACATGTAGCAAAGGCATATGTAATTTATACCCACAAAGCTTAAGAAACATTTTGTCTCTTTTTTTCATCTGATACTTAAAATGAGGACTGAATAAAATTGCTATTTGACTCAAGGATATTCACTGTAGAAAATCAAAACAGAGTGATTGAATATGGTGTCAATAAAACAATTTATGATAGATAGCATTATATTTCTTTATGACTCAGTGAGAATATTTTATAACCAGTATAACTCATTTGATTACAAAATGTATTTATTTGCATAGTGTTTTAAAAGGCAATACTAATATCAATATGTATGTTTATGCACATACATATAAATATATATAATAACTATTTATATAAACTAAAACTCTTTAAGCAAGCAAATATCTCATTAGTTTGAATATTTTAATTCTATTTTTACAACAAAAATCTTAGCTTTTGGAAAGAACTATCTTGTAGTACAAATAGCATATTCTTTGTAATATTACTTTTACAAAGAAGATTATACTTAAAGAGATGAAAACACATTTTCATGATTAGACAAAGGTGTACAGCCCAGAGAATGTTTCTGGTAGTGGCCAGTATCAGAAGAAGAGGGCAAGTATAAGGTGATGCACCAACACTATACTCCAAGTTTCTGACAAATTGCAGTTTAGGTGAAGAATGATGTTTCATCCTCTTACCAAATTTAATAACCCTTGAGAACTTCAGCACCATAAATTGACTTAAATACTTTTTAAATTTCAACTACACTTTCACTATCTACACCATACACCATTCTAAGTTCTACAGCTGAATTATTTATCATGTTAGAAGACATTTTCTTAATTAAGTAATTAATTTTAAATTTTAATCTGAAGTATTTACTTGATAATGTTCCTACCTAAAGAGCTAATCTTTTTTTTTTTTTTTTTTTCTTTAACTGAGGACACAGAGGACTGGGGACTGATGTGGGCACCTCAACATATAATATTTTTTAGGTAAGCTTAACTATAATGTTAAGAAATTAAAGTCAGTGGTGTCTATAAATTTCAATACGCTCACAAATGCATGAACTGAATTCTTTCTGCCTCTTCCTTTCATTCACAGAACGATATTATAATGATTTTTTCCCACATTCCCTGGAAGTAAAGTATGAAGCAGACATTATTTTTGTAGCTGGAAAATAACGAATAACTTACTTATAAGGAAAAACAAAACAAAACAAACAAACAAAAATAAGCAAAGATCTGTAGAAACTAGAAAGCATGGACTAGGAAAGATATGGAGTCTTTTAACTGAGGTTCACAGGAAGATGGCAGGCAAAAACCTAAGAAGCATTTTCTTAGCACAACTATGTCAGAGCACAGAGATGGACTCAGTCACTTGACAGAGTCCCTTTCAAATCCATTTAGGTGCATCTTTATATTTCTTAATAAGTCCATGTTGTTCTTTATCTTGATCTTTATGAATCAAAGATAAAGAAGTTTTTATACTGCATTTTGGCATTCCAGGAAACCAGTGCCTAAAGAAATGCAAGAGAATTTTGTGTTAAATTAATAAGGCTTATCTATAACATTTTTACAAGTGCATAATAAAAACCCTGATGTGTGTTCTCCCTGCTCTCAGCATGGAATAAGCAATGCTGATCTCAAATATAACAATACAAGACTAGAATTACTATTTATTACAAATTGAAATGGAGACAAATTTAAATAAACTGCAGTTCCAAGTTTTTGATTTAATACTGTAAAATTGAAGTGTCCTTGCATGTCTGCTCTGAATCATAACTTTGAAGGTAATGAGTAACCCCAAAATGTTGCCCAGCCAGGCTGCACAAGGTAAATATGGCATATGGACATCACACAGATGCTAAATGAAAAGCGTTAGAATGCACAAAGGTAAAGACTGGTAGAACAAGTCATTTTTCTTATTTTATTCCACTCCTTTAATTCTTCTATGTGACTCTAAATGTTCATTTGGAGAATAGAATGTTAGCTGTGATCCCCGATAAGTTGTATGCAATGATCATAATCATATTTAAGCTACCAGGTAGGATTATTTATTTTCTTCTGGGTTAGATACTCTAATAGTTAGTAGTTATACAACCTTACTGCAAGTGCCTTACTGTATTCTTAATCGATTCTATAAGTGTTTACCTTGTGCTGTCATAAGAAAGTTTCTTTTTACTGCCACTGAATAAAGGGTGATATTCCTGGTTCAGGAAAGAACCACATATGCTTAGCCTTATACACACACGTAGGCAGATTGTTGCTTTACACTCATTCTTTTGGCATAATGATTATATAATCCATAGATAAAATTGGGCACTTGGACCTCCAGATATTTATGGTTAAAGGTAATAATAACAACAACAACAACAACAATAATAATAATAATTACACCCTTACCAGTTTCTAATTTAAGCAAATGGAAACTTTACGTGATATATTTTTCAATTACACACCAAGTATCAATATGTAGAAAAGCAGCAGTTTACAGAAAACCTGTTTCACTTTATTGATTATTCTTACTTTTGCATCTTCAATAAGAAATTTAAAGATAAAGCAGTAGTTAATGCTCAGGCTACACCTTTTTATAATATGCTGGTGGCTGTTTTTTAAAGCCAAAATATTAAAAGCAATAAGTTAATATCAGACAAGAAATCATTAAATTCCCACCTTCACGCAGCTCAGATGAAAGTGAGAAAGAGCATTCTGGTTGGGTTATTTCTGAGGTCATCCAAAGGAAAGTGACAAAGACTATCAGATGCATTTGATAGAATTTATGTTTTGAGTCATTTGTATACTTTTATACTTTTAAATGATGAGCACTCTCAGTCATTATTATGACTCCTGAGACTTGTAATTTCATACAATTTCCTAAAAGTTTTTTATGGATGTGATCCTCAGTTCTGTGATGAGAAACTTTGGCAGAACAAAACTTAAGATCACTTAATTTGGTCAAAATTATATGAAACTTCCAATCAAAATGTATGGTTTAGTTACAACTGAAAATTTTCAATTGCCTCTAAGCTATAGTCATGCATGTCAAAAACATAAGCATTTTGAAAATAGAATGTTAATTATGAAATTACCATACTAGTAACAGAGCAAAAAGATTTTCCATTTGAAAATAGAAGTATGAAAAAATTACATTAAAATTCTAAGAATGTATTAAAAGTACATATATTTAAATCTTAACTGCAGTATGGGTAACTGACTATTTAAGAAGTAGAGATATTTTATGACAGGCAAATAAACATAACAAAAGCAAGTAAACTGGGGGAAAAAAATCAGTATCATAAGTAAGTTAAAAGTATGCTTGTTCATCTATTGCTGGAATCATAGATGTTAGGCTCAGTTCACTGATAAGGTAAAAGTATGGTAGTTAGAAAGCCCACACAGTTTCCATCCTACCTATGCTTATATTACACTGTTATTGACATCCCAAATGGCAGGCAAGAAAGGATGAAAACTGGCACTTTTTTTTTCCTCCTGCCTCCACACCTTTTTAGTCTTAAAATGGATTTCAATTACATAGTGGTTTTAAATTCTCTGGAGTCAAAAAGTTCAGAAAAAGAAGAAATAAAAGTTTTACTTTAAGCCATGAGAAACAGACTACAAAAAAAAAAAAAAAAAAAAGGAAAAACAGGAAAAATTTCAACTTGATGCCTGAAGATTTAAGCATATGTGCAAGCCTAACCTTGTGAACTGTAGCTGCGCCCACAAATCCATGGTCAATACCACCCCACATAACAAACAGAATGATAGAAATACTAAATACAGTGAAGATGTCTTTCTTTTTTCTCTTTTCCTGTCTTTTTATTGTTATCTTTTTCCCTTGCTTTTCCTTCTTTCCTTGCCTTTACTTTCTTTCTTTCTTTCCTTGCCTTTCTTTTCCTTGCCTTTCTTTGCCTTTCCTTTACTTTTTGTAAGAAAATGTTTTTGCCCTGTTGGAAATGCTTTTACTTCCAGTCATAAAGAACAGGACATTTTATGTAAAACCAGAATTCCTAAGAAGAAACCTCATCTCAGAAGCTTTTAGCTCACATTTTTCTCTACAGACACTAATCACGTTTTGCCTCTGATCATTCTTTTGGGGCACTGGGGATGTTTTGGCCTCGGTGAGGCTCCTGCAGTACAAATGCCTACTACAGTAGAAGACAACAGTCTTCCTTTTAAAATAGTTTTGCAATTCAGTGCCATAGATCAGGTGATTGTACTCTTGGAGTACTGAAAGGGCTGGATTGAGAGCAGCCCTAAGGAGAAGGATCTGCGAGTGTTGGTTGACAAGAAGCTCAAGATGACCCCGCAATGTGCACTTGCAGCTCAGAAAGCCAACCATATCCCAAGCTGCATCAAAAGTGTGGCCAGCAGGTTGAGGGAGGTGGTTGTCCCCTTCTACTCTCCTCTCATGATACCCCACAAGTACCAAGTTCAGCTCTGGAGGCCCCCAACATAAGAAAAACCTGTAGAAGTGGGTCTACAGGAGGGCCATGAGGATGATCAAAGGGGTGGAACACCTTTCTCATGAAGACAGGCTGAGAGTTGGGGTTGTTCAGCCTGGAGAACAGAAAGGTCCAGAGAGACCTTACAGTGGCCTTCCAGTACCTAAAGGAAAGCTGGAGAAGGAGTCTTTGTCAGGGAGTATAGTGATAGGACAAGAAGTCATGGTTTTAAACTACAGAAAGGGTAGACCTAGATTACATATTCAGAAGAAGTTCTTTACTCTGAGGGTGCTGAGACACTGGAATAGGTTTCCCAGAGAAGCTGTGGGATATCCATCCCTGAAAGTGTTTAAAACCAGGTTGAATGAAGCTTTGAGCAACCTGGTCTAATGGAAGGTGTCCCAGCCCATGACAGGGGCTGGAAGTAGAAGATCTTTAAGGGTCCCTTTCAACTCAAACCATTCCATGATACTATGATTAAAAAAAAAAAAAGAGAGAGAGAGAGAGAGAGAAATGGAGCACATTTAAGAGCTACATGCAACCTAAATGGCCTTATATCATGGTTTTAGCTGGGACAGAGTTAATTTTGTTTGTAGAAGCTCACACAATGCTTTGGATTTTTGATGAGAATGGTGATGATAACACACTGATGTTTTTAGTTGTTGCACTGTAGCGTTTACATAGAGCCAAGGAATTTTTTGCTTCTCATACCGCCAATCCAGGGAAGAGGCAGGAAGTGGGAAGGGAACACAACAAGGACAGCTGACCCATACTGACCGAAGGGATATTCCATACCATAGGGCATCATGCTCAGCAATAAAAGCTGGGAGAAAGAAAAAGGAAGGGGTCATGTTCAGGGTAATGGTTTTTGTCCTCCCAAGAAACCGTTACATGCAATGAGCCCTACTTTCCTGAGGGTGGCTGAACACCTGACTGCCGATGGGAAGCAGCAAGTGAATTCTTTAGTTTTCTTTGTTTGTGCACGCGGCTTTTGCTTTCCTACTAAACTGTCTTTGTCTTAACCCATGAGTTGTCACACTTTTACCTTTCTGATTCTGTTCCCCAGCACACTTGGGGAGAGCGAGCAAAAGTCTGGGTGATGCTGAGCTGCCTGCCGAGATTAAACCTAAAGGCCTTAGGAATGGTATTGTGGTACAATAGGTGTAGTAAATGTTGAGGAAACACTAGCTTTGAGTTATTAGCCATTTGTACTGCAAAATACCCACTCTTCTCTTTCCAAACTAAGCAATTCCAGTGACAATTTTCTCGTATTTTTTTCTCCTCCCTTCTGTCTTGGTCAGCTTCATTGAGCAGCATTAAGTCCATAGAAAATGCAAAATAGCTTACAAGAAAATAAAACCTAAAAACAGACAAAGTGCCAAATATCTTCTGATGTTGGAAGCATCTAACACACTGATCATGTAGTTACTTCCTAATTTCACTGTGTAGAAACCGATTCCACCAAGCCCAGAAAGGTAATTCAACCTGCAACTTGTAAAACAAAGCTCAACACAGTTGAGCTGTCACAGTTTGAATATGTGTATTGAATGCATGACTGTTAAAAGCATCCACCAAACTAAAGAAACCATGCAGCAGAGAATATGAGAAAAATAGTGGTTAATAATATTTTTTCTATCGTACATAAGGCATATGTTTTTTCTGGTATTCCATTTTCCAACCTGTCTGACAGCCTGCCTTGCCTGAGCATTAAAAGAAGAAATTAATATTTCTTTTCTTTCTTTACTTTATGCTAATGTAATGCACACATTTCTCAATGACAAATGCAGCAAGATTTTAATAGCATATGAAATTAATAGGAAAAGAGAAAGATCATTAAGAGAATGTTAAACTCAGATGCAGTCTGATAATGTAACTAAACCCTGTAACTAAAACCTGAATCTAAGGCCAAATAAAATAAATAAATAAATAAATAAATGTTATTCTGTATTCACTTTGAGAAAGCTCCAACCTCTACTGTGAAGAAAATTTTCCCATGTAAATAATATCATCCAAGTATGTTCAGAAGCAGAAGTTAAGGCTGCAAAGAAATGTGAATACAATTTCAAGGTAATGTTGTATTACAGCAAAAATAAGCATTGGAAGTCTAGAAATAAACTTTCAGGACTATAAAATCTTTTTTAGCCTATATTTATTTCTATTTATATAATGTATATTTTAATCTTTATGTTATAGTTATAAAGCAGCGTGTTAGTTTGTTCAGTTGCACTTTTATACCTTAACATATTCAAATTCTAAAATATGAGATATAAACTTTTAAAAGTAATTAAAATGTTACAACATATTCCTTTATAAGTTCTGCTTACTTTATGTTTCTTGGGATACCATGAAAAGCTAGAGCTTTGCAGCCATAACAGATGGGGTTAATTTTTATTTTATATTTTTTCCTCATTAGAGAATAATGAAGCAACTGGGTAAATATCCTGGATTTTCTCTATCTTTACCTTGACAGGAGTTAATCTGCCTCTTGAACTTTAATTTCAATGTAAACATGTAGACACATTTATTTACTAATCTGCCTATTCTGTCTACATTTACAGTTCATTATATTTCTTGTAGTAGGAACATTTAAGAAAAAAAAATATATTGACTAAATAAATATTTAATATCCTTCACTTTTTTTTTTTTTTTAATGCTGGTTTCACAAAAATTCACAAACAAATACTTCTTTCAAATGTCTATCCTATATGTCAAATTTAGGTCACTTAAGCAGCTTTCAGGAAAGATGACCACCTATAGTGTGACAAAATGGATACTATTTAGTTCCACTGAAAAAAAAGAGAAAATTGCCCTTTTCCAAAACGGACACTTAAATGGGCACTTTGGTTCCATAAAGGTTTGTACAAGTGTAAGTTTTTTTTTTTTTTTTTTTAAGATTTTAATGATCTTTGTATCATGATGTTGTTCTTTGATACAAACAAAAATAATATTTTTTATCTCAAAAATAACAACAATTCCAAAAAAAAATCTATCCCGCCGTGTTCCAGGCTATTTCATCAGTACCAAGCTCTATAAATGTATAACTTAAAAGAAGGATTCATTCTATCATTAAGATAATTAAAACTTCACAATTTCAGTGAGCTTTCTTTTATTTCTAACTGATACAACCTAACACGGGTTAGATATAAATAGCAGGTAACACAGGTCGTCTGATCTGGTTTTAACAGCTGCTGTTACAACCTGAATCAGGGCAGCTCCTCTGAAGACAAAACATCAATCTTATACACAATTCTATGTGCTGAACATAAGGGTTACATCTCTAACAGTACACTAAACAGCGTCTCTGTCTAAATAGATTCACACAATGAAACTTAAATCCTTTTACTGGTCAATTATCAGAAAAGTCCCTAAACTTTTGGCCTGGGACAATTGATTCCTAAAATTTCCAGGCATGGTTTAGAAGTTAACAGAAACATGCTGGATATAGGCTAAGAAAATGTAGCATGAAGCTAGTCAAATTCTGCCAGCTGTACTCAGAACTGTAGAAAAACTCTGGCACTGTTCAGTTTCTTAGTACAAACATAGCTGTGAATAAGTATTAATAGCTTCTTTTTTTCCTGTTAATTTCAGAACTGAGAGGAAAAAATAAAAATAAAATAAAGTGTATTCTTGGTGTCCTGGTAACTTGGTTTTAAGAGCAAGTCTTATGTAATCTCCAAAAATGCTGAGATCTGAATTGGTATGTGTTACGTGAGGCAAAGAAGCCCAGCCACCTCCTCCAGCTGCTCCGACCCATGATTGCTCTTGTCCAGTTGCTGAGGCCCAGCCCAGAGCCCAGGGACCCAGGGTCTCTGCCCAGGCTGGGGGACGTGGCTGCCTCTTTCCCCTCTGCAGGTTCAGCTGGTAGCAAAGCTAAGCCTGTTTCCTGGTGACACACAGACACACAGAGGCAGAGACTCTGTCACACTGGCATGCACACTGGCATGACTGGCCACACAGTCTGCCCAGTCAAGGGTTGCCTTCAACAGGACTCGTATAAAACATAGGCACAGACAGCCAAGTCCCCTTCCTCATCTCTGGCTGTTAGAGACAGTTCACTAGTGAAGGTACACACACAGCAGTCTCTAGGTTCACAATCACACACACGTTCATGGATCTCTTGAATACCCTGTACTCTGTCTGTCCAGTACCCCTGCCTGGGTCTGAGGCCTGGCAGGGGCACCAGTTTCATTCACACACACACAGGTCTCACCAGGAGATGGCATGTAGTCCTGGCAGCACACATACACACAGGAGAGAGAGTGCAAATACAGAGAGAGAAAGAGTTAAGAAAAGATTTATTGAGGAAATATAAGAAGATAAGACAGACTGCACTGATCAGGCACAGGGTTCGGCCAGACATGCATACTGACCAGCCCCCTCTTACACACGACTGACCTTTTCATACCCTTTTCTACCTACCCCTCCTTTGTTCCTCCTGCTCTCCCTTCCATTGCACAAACCTCCAGAGGTTTGAAGAGCTCTGCTGTTTCTACATCCTTATGGTCCGTGTTCACAATCTTATTAGCTGCAAAGTCCAGGATGATCTTCTTGGAAATAGCACCTTTAGTTTGATAGCTCATCAACCAGTGTGATGAGGAGGTTTGTTTCTTGTCATTGTTTCATTTTTGCTTTGTCAGGTCTGTGTCTCAACTTTTTGCTCACAGTGCCCACTTCTTTATTTCTATCATCCTGCTCCAGAGATCTTCACTCAGACAACTTTGCTTGAATCAATATTCCAACATTACATCTCTTTCCTGACCAGACTTGGTTCCCATCATTTCCTCCCTTTCTTCCCCTTTGTTGCATTGGAGAAGGACATTAACCAGATACCCTGAAAGGGGCAGATGCTTTCCTTACAAATAAACTTACAGTATGAATTGTAGGCAGCCAGAAATAACCTTTCTTCACATCATACCTGGGTGTGTTACTAGGCACTAAGAGGAAAAATGTCTTTGAAAAGATTTTCATATAATTATTATTTCATTTCATGATTGTTTTATCTTTGTAATAGGGGCTACTGGGACCATTATTTTGTGATATTACATAGAAAAATGTGAACTGTTTTAATTGTTCTCCTTTGGTGTCTTTTCCAGTTTACATAACACCTTGGGACTTATAAAAGTATGAAACCATCCTCCCCATGAATGAATAGTTAAGCAACACATTTTTTATTACAAGTAAGCATTACTTAATATTGGACATGATGAAATAGATTATTTATTTATTTTTATCCCCAAACAATTTTTTATCAGCTTGGCAGCAGTACAGCAATGTAGCTCCCACTGGGGAAAAACAGCATTTAATCATCAGTGATTGCTAGAGGGACCTGACATTTTACATCTCATCAAATTTTATTTCTGTAAAGATATCATGGTCAGTCCTTAGCCAAACCTGCAAATCTGGTTTGACCCCTCATGAAGGCTAATCAGATGCATTGAGATAAAGAGAACTGGAAATAGCTGAGACCTTGTGATAAAACATGGCAAGAACAGGGTTGCTGTCTCTATTTTAAGTCTGAGACACAGTAAAGGACATGTCAGACTTTGAAAAAAACAGAGAAGAGAAATAAAAGAATATATGAGTAAGTAGGTAAAGTGTAACAACCAAAGCACTCAATGTGCAAATGAAGATCTCCAGTTATTTTTTATTATTTTTGCTCAGTTCTGCTACTTGCAGTATGCAGAGAAATCCTTGGAATGATTCAGGAGGACATGACCAATCACTGGTAGTAAAATGTGCACATTGGCTTCAGTTACTATGCTTTCATTTGGCAACAACTGTCCCGAGACAGGTAGAGAACTGCTGTATGACTCTGTGGACCAGTCTTATTTACGGGTTCCCAGAGTATAAATAATAAACAATCACAGTAAAACACACAGAGATCCTTTTGCTCCACTTGATTCTTCTCTGAGGATTTCATAGCATTTTTGAAATGGAGAAGGTTAAAAATGGGCACAAAACAAAATCTTTTTCTTTCCAATCTTTAATCATAACAACCGACAGATTAGTGACATTTAACCTTGACTTTGTTATTTTCCTAATGCTGAGCTGGATTTTTTTCTGTTACCATGTACTATTAAACTGTTACTATATAAAGTAATGATTTCAAAAGAAAAGAAAGTAATGACTTTTTTGAAAGACATCTCTCGAAATGGATTCACTGCCACTGAATTCAGAAAACCTTTTCCTTCCAGAAGATCTGAACAGTGCTGCATGCTGATGCAATTTTTTTTTTAAAGTTACTGAGTATCCAAAACAGTTCTTTGACAAGAATGATAGGATTTACCCTCCTCTCCCTCTTCATGCTGTAGGTACAATACAGCCCTTTTTTCTTCACCCTTGATCCACCTTTTGAAAGAATTTTTGTTTTGCTTTTTTTCTGCTTTATAATTTATCTGAAACCTCCCTCTGTGCTCTCCTCACACCACATACAAATCCAATACTGACAAGCCAGCACAGTTTAAATTATTCACACTTCAGTGTACGTGAGCTGCAGTGCAACAATCAGTCGAGCAATTATTCCATTCATTGGTCTCTTCTGAACTTATTGATGAAAAATGCAAGAGGAAAACTAGAATTCTTTGTTGCTAATGAAAGCTTAAGTCTGAGCAAAATAATTTTCATATAACACACACACAAAAAAAAAAAAAAACACTCTTAGAATAAATGTATAAATACATAAATAAACTAAAAACATTACCAAAAGATCATAGAACAATTATTAAGAACTGTTTTGAACATATGATATGGTAGCATAGAATCACACTGAAATCTTCAAAATCTCCTTTGTTTTTTCTAAAAAGTTGCAAGATTTTCATAGCAAGCTCCTTTAATTGACTTCTGCTTTACATGCCAGAGATAAAAAGAAGCTAGTGGAGACTGTAGAGGAGGTCAGGAAACATTTCTCTTCCACCAAAACAGTTCAGCTAACATAAAGCATGACACTGAAAGACAGGTTTATACATCATAACATTTAGTACTGTGAGTCAATAAAACAAATGAGGTATCTTGTGATACAAAAAAGAAGCGTACACTTTAAGGTTGAATTTTGTAGAAAACAGAAGCATTGTTAAAAGTCACCTTCTTCTAACATTAAACCTGACTACCTTTTTTCTTGGTTTATGTAAATTGAGAGAAAAACTGTATGACATATGGTAGCAGTGTCAGGCCAGATGCATGTGGCAAAGCAAGCAACATTCCTTCAGAAGAAAAAGGGGGGGGGGGCACATATATTTATTCAAAAAAGAGCTTGCTCTTTTAGCCCTGATCCATGTCAAACATCTTTTGATCTAGCGATCTTCAGGTTACAGAAATAGGAATATCTATGATAGCTTATGCTGTCTAGTTATGCTAATATAGAAGCCAAGTCCTGGGCACAGGCTCAAGGACAGACTTCCTGCAGTTGTTCAAGTTACTTACAAGCAGATTTCCCAGTACTATTTAGCCCCTGCCAATTATCATTCTCTACCCTATACACTTCCCCAACAGCGTCCCAGAAAGCTTTGCACCCTGCGATGTTCCACGTGCCCTCACACCTACACCCAGGACATGAAACTTCTACCTTGCTGCTTCAGAAATCTCTACTTCACTGTGTTTTCTCATAGCTCATCAGCTGAAGTCCCTTTAAAAGTAAGCCAATAGCAAACCTCCAATTTATATGAAAACAACAAGACCCAAAGGTAGTAGATATGAGGGAGCACGTGACAAAACTAATGAGCAGACAAATAAAACTGTGTGCTGAGTGAGCTTTCTGTAGCTATTTAGAGCTACAGTGAAGTGAATGTGCTGTAGTAAGTTATACAAGAAGTTTGGTTAGAAGTTAGCTGAAAGAATTAAAGTAGGTTAATGGAATGGTCAAACAATTGTAGCTCTTTGAAAATCACCGAGTAGTAAAAACAGTGTTTAAAACTGAATAAAAATATCATTCCAGCTAAAAAGAAACTTCAAGTGAATTGAAAAACACTGAGTTGTAAAAACACATTTCAATTAGAAATTGTCAGAGCAATTATTTTGGTTCTAGTAGAAAAGATTATTTTTCTCTAGGTTGTTGCATCATTTTCTTTTGACATGTCAGAAAAGATCTGACAATACAATGAATTCAATGCAAGATCACAGATGGTTTCAGTTAAACAAAACTTGCATTGAGGGGTAAAAAAAAAATCTTGCTCTTGAAATTTTTTTTTGCAGAAAACTCACTCTGATCTAGAAAACTTAATTGAAGGCCAGTAATTTTGTCTGACAGCCCAGACAACACAAAAGAGAGAATAAAGTTAGCCATGTAACAGTAGGCAGATCTTTTCACTGAATATACTGCTTAGTGCAAATGCAGGACCTCTAGTCACCCTAGTCTTGTACGAAGGAGCTCTATTTTGTGTTTTCAGGCAGCATATGTTACAAGCAATGACTAGCAGGCAAATTTTGAACAGGAAATCTTCTAACACATGCAGACTTTGCAGAGCAACTTTGGTAGGTATATGTATGTATCATTCCTATATTTTTGATTTTTTTTTGTTTGTTTGTTTTGTTTTTCCTTAGGAGAAATAGAAATGTAGATTTCCTCTTTTTTCCCCCTTTCTCCTCCATTTCTTCCTGATTTTAGCAAGAAAGCTGGTGGGAAAAAAAAAAAAAAAAATCTTAAACTGTTAATGTCCTCAGAGTTACCACTTAAAGTTAAAGGTGTTGCAGCTAATCATATTACTGATTAATGAATCATAGAATCATTAAGGTTGGAAAAGATCTCCAGGATCATGGGTTCTTCCAGACAATGTTCTTCCAGACATTTTAAAATTTAGAGTTCAGTCTTTTTACAGGAGATGTACAGGTGTAGTAGCTTTTCTTTTTAATAGCTTCAGGATTACGATGAATGGCAGCTGGTGATTGACTGCCTACATCTTTAAGGAGTAAAATGTCACATTGATCACCTGTTAGGGTTCTTCTTCAAGCATCACAAAATCTTACATCCTTCAGAATGCTCAGCACAGCCAAACAGCGATGTATATTGTACTGTTAACTATTCACTTCTCATCTATCTAACTCTGTGTTAGATCAGTGTCAGGTCTCCTTGATTGCTTTTTAGAAATAGAAGAGATCAAACTCACACAGATTTGTATAAAGTATTTTAAAGTAACAAGCTCTTAAAAAATTCTCGTGTGAGATTATCAGCAAATAATGATTCTATTGGTGTGAAATTATGCTGTTTTCTAAAACTTTCATTCACTATATGGTTGTTACTGGAACCAAGAGGGAAAACTAGGTGATGTGGAGATTATTTCCAAGCAGTTTGACTTTCTGTCTTGAAGGAAAAAAAAAAAAAAAAGTATTGACTATGTGACAGCCTTTCATGTAAACAAAGCTAGATGTGGAAATTCTTCTGTTTGGAATTAAACTCCATGCTAAATTCCATGGTAGGTGGAATGCCAGAAGCCTAATCTGAATACTGCCCTAGTTTTCCCTAAAGACTATATTCTGAGCACCAGACACAGGCCTGAAAAGACTTATGTATGGACACAGGGAAGCATGAGTCATATTTCCTGCAGTCTGAGGGCACCAGCTAGGCTGTTACGGTGACACAGCCAAAGGGTTTTATATTTTCCCAGTAATCTGAGCACTTGTGACTGAAGGCACTGTTTGGCAACAGAAGGAAATACTTCTGATCCATATGTTTGTAGTTAGCAAACATGTCATTGGATTCTGTCACTTGGCCACAGATCAGCTTTACCAGGAATCCCCTTCATATTCAAGTGCTCCAGCAAAGCAACCCTGTCTGGTTTACCACTCCTTATTCATGAGAATAGAGTTTGCTTCAAAGGAACCAGATCAGGTACTGGAGCAGTCTGGCCTTGGCAGTCTGGCCTTGGCAACACAGAGCTCCTCTTAGCCTGGAAAATCTGTTTCTCTGCTGCAAGGAGCAAAGGTAGTTCATTTAAATTTAGCTCTATATTGCTGTCTGGAAACCATGTTATTTCCAGCTGTGCTAGATAGCAAGAGTTACAGTTCTGATTCTGACATATTTCCCTGGGTCTATCTCTTTCTATTTCAGAGGAAGTATATGCTCTAAACCATTCTGTGCGACAGTCTGATATTGATTATTTAAATTCTTCTCTTAGGCACAATTGTTACTGAGCTGAGGCATGCAGGTTTCAATAAAAGCAGATCTGTGCTTCTGTGAAACTTTTGTAAATTGATCAGATTTTTGTACAATTTTCATTAAATAGTTATGGGTTATGTTATCATCCACATTGTTCCAGGCTCTTTCCAAGCTGTCCCTACCTGAAAAGCAATATTCCTTTGTTAAAATATCAGTGGCAGTGATGTCAATGGTGTTGCACCCAAGATACATCTGACTGAACAGTTTTCTGAACATCTGAACATCACAGTTTTCACTGTGACTGTTGCTCTCATATATCTCTTTCAGCTCTGCTAAGCAGAGTAGAAAATGTATCTTGTAGAACTACTCAGGAAAACATGGAGAATTATCTTTGCATCTTTATTGTCCAAGAGAGCTCAGTCTGTAGCATGAGACTCATTTAGACGATGCAGTATCCCAGGGAATGGGGTATGTTGCATAAGAGAAATGAATGCAAGTTGAAAAGATGCAATACTAGGTGATTAATCTAGTCACAGTTTCTCTAGATTGCTGTCTGTGGAGAACTAGTGTAGCATTGTTTTGAAAACTGTTGTGTCGATGCTTGATGCTTGAATTTGTCCCTATCAGACATATATGTAAATAGTCGCAGAATATTATTTTTGGGGGAAAAAAAAAAAAAAAAAGAGAGAGAGAGAGGATGAATGAGTTGAGACTCACCAAACTGTATTAATCTAAAAATTAAGTTTCCCAACTAAATAATCATGTAATTAGTTTCTTTCTGTTCTTTGTATAGAGAGAACATCGATTATCGAGATCATATTAGACTAAGGCAGCTCCAGAGGTCAATTCTCCCTACTCATCTTAGAGAACATTTTAGCTAGCCTCTCATCTATTCTAGCCAGCGTCTGAGGAATTATCCTCAGAGATGCCTAGGCTAGAGATGTGAGATTTACAGCCTGCTAGGTACCTGAAGTTCTCTCTCTGTCATAGACATACCTCAAACGTATGCAAATATTCAGTACTTTTTCCTACGTATGTATCTGTCAATTATTTAATATTTGATCTGGTACAATTTACAGTTATATTTACAGAGAGGGTGACTAAAAGCTATGAGTCTTTTTCAACCTACTTAAATGGAAACAATTTTTATGCAATTATGCAATGCCTCATAGCAATGTCATTTAATTTCTGTATCTACTCCAGAATGGTCCTTATTACCATGGGATTCGTAAGATTAAAAATCATTTAAACAATTGAATATTTTTTTTCAGTATCCATGACATTCATAATTAGTTTGTGCATTGGAAACTCTTATCCTTCATGATATTTCTGTGTATATGTGTGTGTGTATTTGGGGGAGGAGGGGAGAAGAGGGAAGCATGCATGTGTCTATGTGTTTCCAACAGAAAAACATTATCCAAACAAGATAACTGTAACATGTCATCTTGAAAACACCAACCTTTTAATATTTATGAGAAAATTCTGTCTCTGCGTCCTTCTGGAATATATTCTACTTGTAATAGAAGGTACTGTACTTCTATTTCCTCTTGTAAGGCTGCTACATCTTGTCATCTGCTATTGTGTGTTTATCTATCCATATTGACTCATTCCTGGTCAGAAGGAAATCCAACTTTGATCTGGAGGGCAAGTTTTATGCAAAACTGATTTCACAGCAGTCTTCTAACACAGTGGAAAAAACATATACATATATATAGCTGAGGTAGAAAACTGGAAAATGCTACCTTTGATTTTGATTTTTTCTTTCATTTTAATAAAAAAACCAAATAATTTAATATCATTAATTCTAATAATGATATTTAAATAGATAAATAATAAATTATATTTCAAAATTCTAAGAGTAAAATCTCAACCCTTTTAAAGTATTTAGGAATTTTAATCTAACTTTGATAGGAGCAGAATTTTATATAGCAGCTAAAAACAGCAAGAACAAAGTAATTGAGAAAGTGTTGTAATTTCAAAGGAAAACTACAAAGATAACATTTTGTCAATATGAACTAACTGTCAGTATTCATACTCTATTAAATTATGCTTTATCTCAAATGTGCTATCATTTGGATTTTTGGTGAAAAAGCCCATGTTAGAATTTGGCTTGTGTTTTACTGAAAACTTGCAAGTATATCAAACATTTTTGTTTATCACGTATTTCTCTATTGAGTGATTTGAAAAACAGTATGATTACTGCATTGTGTTACTCTTGTATATCAGATTTTAGATCCTGATCTCTTTTAACTATGGAGGAATTTAAATTAAAGTGATTTAAATTGAATCCTCTTCATGTCAAATCATTTAATTGAGATTTCCTTAACCAAAATAATAATAAAAAAAAGCAATTTCTTAGCAACATACATTATAGACAAAAACTGCATAAAAGAACTATATTCAAAATCATTAAAGCATTAAAAAAAAAATAAATAAATAAAATAAAAACCTGACTTCAGAACTCCAGGTACAATATGGAGAACTTATTAAAGAACATGTCTGGACCCTTGCTGTGCCTAGATTGTGTGCTTTAGTTATGGTACAGTTTAAGACATACTTTTAATATCCTTATACCAGACAGCTGACTTATGTATTTCTTAGATTTTATTTATTATTATTAAACTGGGATTTGTCTATTTCCCTCTGTGTTTGTTAATATTGATTATTTTGCAACTGTATTGAATAGGGTAGACTCAAAAGGAATTTAATTATATTAACACACAATTAAAAACAATTATTTTGTCAAGAAATGAAGAGCAAATCCATAACTGAATGACAAACAGACAAACCAGAAACACCAGAAAAATCATGGTGGAATTTATAATATATCACTCAGTAATTACATTTTTTTTTCTTTTCAGAGTTTGATCTCACCAAACAAAAGCTTTTTGTATTACTGTATGTTCGAGTTTTCCATGTATTTGTCTTTCTTTGTCAGCTTCAGACCATGAACCAGAATCACAGATCACAGAATCACAGAATCATCTAGGTTGGAAGAGACCTCCAAGATCACCCAGTCCAACCTCTGACGTAACACTAACAAGTCCTCCACTAAACCATATCACTAAGCTCTAAATCCAAACGTCTTCTAAAGACCTCCAGGGATGGTGACTGAACCACTTCCCTGGGCAGCCTATTCCAATGCCTAACAACCTTATGCCAAGCAGAATCTTTCATGAAAAGAATTCCAACTGATTTCAGAAAACCGACTTACAATGAAATATTGTTCATGTTAGTACAGATGGTCAAACTGGATAATTGCATCATACACTTGAGAACTATTCCAGTTATTGTTAATGGTCTCCATTGCCATAAGGAGATTTTGGCTTTATGCCCCTTAATTTTTACCCTATTAGTAGTATTAATGTGTGAATTTCATATTATATTCTGAATGAAATGTTAGATATGCACAGAATTTCCACTTGTTGTTTGTTGTTTGTTTGTTTGTTTGTTTTTCTTTCAGGGTATTTCCATATGGTACTGTCCTCTGGAGTAGATGTTATGGACTGGCTCACATCTGCACCCTTCCAAACTGTACTCACTTTTGCAGACTGACCACATGTGGATGGCTAGTGCTGCTGACCCACACAGAGTTCCTCAAGGCTTTGTCCTCAAAATTGTATTGTTTCTCTGGTCTAGTTCACATCCACGTGCCAAAACACTTTCCCCAGCTTGGAAAGCAGGCTTGGATAAAAGAAGATAAATATGTTCTTAGTTTCATACACCTGGGGACCAGAATTGGGTAAAATTCTGTTCCTTCAGGGTCAGCTGCCACCTTTGATAGACCCATTCACATAAAGGTAATATCCTTCCTTTTTGTCACCACATTGCACATTATCATAAACCCAGACTGTTATCAGTCTGTAAGTGCAAATATACTATGGACCTTCCAATTCTGATTTCTTGCCAATATCAACAGAGTCTGTATCAACCAAATCATAAAGATAAGCCAAAGAAGAATTCATAGGATTTCTGTATCACATAAGTTCTGGAGTAGGTGTTCTATGTCCATACAGATTGCAAAGACCAGCATTCAATTATTCTTCACACTCCTAAACAATCACAGGTTTAGACATACAGACACCAGCACCATATAGACACCAGCAAGAACACAATGTCTGGGTTTAAACATTTTAGAGCTATTACAGTGGGAACAAAAAATTATCTTCTCCCTTTCTAGTGAACATTGTCATTAAAAGATAACAGTGCTTAAGATGCCTAACAATGACAACTATCCTGCTTCATACAGCTGGACATCAACAGTAAGGAAACTGACACAGCCTTAAAAATAGCAAAGAAAGAAGCCTCACTCCCCCCCCCCCCCAAGAAAAAAAAAAAAAAATCTACATTCTTGCAAAGTAATAGCTGACCAAAGAAATATGAAAACAGAATTATCAAAGAATCACCACTAAGAATATTGCCAGGATCTTCATGGCCTACTTCATCCCAGTACCAAAGGTTTCAGTTTTGCATAAGGATGTTTAGACAAGCCTCATGACTTGAATATTGAAATCTAAAAGGTCTTTTGGGGAGAATCTCGTCCCATTGCTGGTCACCTAAGCAAGGATAAATGGCTTTATGTATAGCTTCAGTGACCTGCAGCAGCCTTAGAAATTCCAGAAGGGAGGGAAAGAAGGCAGCATCAGTCTGTGTGTATATCCTGCATGATGAGCATGTTTTGTTATTTCTCTGCTGTCTTTTCTATGTATTCAAAATAGCAGGTGAATCTAGAACATCACACTGTTTCTTTCACATGTAGAGCATCATTCCTATTTGCCATGCAGCTCTTGTGTGCTTTTTCTGAAGGAGAAATGGTTTGGAAGGGAATGCTTCTGCAGTTGTTCTGCTCTCTTCACTTTTCCTTCCCTCTAAACATTTCTTCAGAGATGGGGATGAAGAGCATATCTGACAGTTCTCTGGATTCATGTAAAAACAGCAGAGGCAGTTCACTGTAGTGTGAATACAAAGAAACCTCACTGAATACTTGAATCTTGGATTTGCTACCTTAAATGTTTTAAATTAAATCTAAACTGACCAGGATTGAATTCAGAAATGGCAGTACCAACTTGCTGAGCTACTTCTATATATATATTTAGAGGAGTCTTCCCCACAACAAAACTATGGCTTCCCTACTCCTTATACACACAACTCCATGAAGAGCTATGTCTTCTTATATATATAACAAGTGGTTTATATTTTCTGTGTATCTCCTCTGCAAACTCTTGAGACAAAATTATTTATGGGTCTTTTGACCACACAATTCCCAAACAAAAATCACTTGACAAAATACTGATATTGCTTGCAATCCATCAGAATTATATTTCTACAGCTTGTCAAGTAAGGATGCTTGATGCATGTCTTGGAAGCTAGTGAAGGCACAAGATCTGCTGGTATCGTAACGGGGGGAATGGGGGTTACACTGACGGAATGAGTGAACAGTGATGTAGGCCTTCTAACGTAGCAGATGAGGACTGGATCCTGACCGAAGAAAGCTTTTGACTTCACCTGTGCTTCCTGATGGAAAGATCTAGTTGCTTCACACCAGGTGGGAACCTGAGAACCTGCTAACATGGGTGATCATGGAGTATGCATGGAGTATTGCACAGTCATACATACTGCCCAAGCCTGAAATCATTCTAAAAAGAAGCCAAAATGCATGATTAAAAAAAATATATATATGTTCAACAACAACCGTACATATAGTCCTATAGTTAACAACTACCAGCACTGGTGGAACTCCCCTGATATCAATATATCAATATATCATATTGCTACATAACCATAGAGCCTATGGGTCTCACATATGTAAGTGTAAAGGTGTTACTGGAGTAATTTTAGAAGAGAATTGGAACAGGAAAGCTGAAAAATTTTGGCTACATCTATAATATCAAAGAAAAATATTTTAGAGATTTTACTCTGTTCCCCCAACCAACTAGCATGGTTTGGTTTTATCTGTTCTGTGAAACTCTCTTAGACCCCTCTCTTCACAATGTGGCTGCATCCAAACTATCTACTTGGCCTATGCTTAACGCCTGAATTACATATGGGAAACATCCTGGAGAATGTTAGTCTGTCAAAGTGAAAAGCAGACTAGGTAATATTGCAACAATCAAATAAAGAGTATAAGCAACCAAGTTCTAGTGCACACATAAGAGGAATATTACTGTAATTCTACCATGGATAAGATCTGCAGGTAATGCCATTGTAGCCCATATGGCTAATGATGCTGTCATCATCTGTTGAGCAAAGCAAAGAAAGGAAAACAAACTACAGTGTGAAGAAGGTGAAGGAGGGAGAAAGGATGAGAGCTGCTTTTTTTGGATAAGGAAAATGTTTGTTCTTCTGAGCCATTACTGTTGCTTATTCTTTCTGTTTTCCCAGTTGGCTGTATGTGGAGAACAGAAAAGCCCACCCTGCAGGTTAGCAACATTCCGTAATAGCTGAATTCAAAGGTAATGTAGTTAGAGGCCAATGGTCCTTTTAGGGACCTGAAGCTCAGGAGCATTAAGACATATCCAGAAGCTTTATTTAGGAGAACATGAAGAGTCAGGGTAATGAGGACAGATGTTAGGGTGCCCAAGAATTCTCAGGATAATTCATAACAGAAATAAAATAAAATAAAATAAAATAAAATAAAATAAAATAAAATAAAATAAAATAAAATAAAATAAAGTAATAAAATAAAATAAAGTAAAATAAAATAGTTCCACTGGTTGCAATTTCTTCTTGTTAGGAGTCCAGACTTGTAGAGTACATAGGGGATCCACAAATGCTTTTCTACCAGTATGTTTCCACATAGACAGGTTGAATAGACAAATAATCTTTTATTTATTTTTTTTTTTTCCCAACACGGATGAAGGAGGGTTCATCTGAGGGGGTGGATGATATTGTGAGGACAGGTAAGGGAAAAAATGTATTTTCACTAGTCTGATCCTCCTCTTCTGTTTTTTTGTTTGTTTGTTTGTTTGTTTTGTTGTTGTTGTTGTGTTGTTTTTTAAACGATATTTTATGTCCAGGGGAAAAAAGAAATGTAGTCAAAAACAATAAATAAGATTGTTTTCATAACTGGCAAATGTTGCTGTACAAAAATGGGGGAATAGTGAAACAGCCAAATCAATTTGAAATGCTTGGCTGCAAAAGTTATTTTCAAGCTGCATATGCAAAAACCCAATCCCTAATCTTCTGACAAGATCTCTCCTGTCATGAGCAAGAATATGCTTTCATCAATACAGAAAACTTCCATTGAAATCCTGAAAAAAAAAAAAAAGCTCTGGATCCAAATAGTAAAGAAAAATTGTAATGTATACATTCAATGTAGTCTTAAATGGACTCAAGACATCATGGACATCAAGACAAACGGACACAAGAACAAGACTTCATACACAGTCAAATAAAGGCTGGGTGATTTTAGATCTGTCTTTATGGTCAAGTGAAACTGCCTTTACACTTAGTTTCCTGCCCAGCTAGGATCAAATTATACAGCATTTTCAGTACAACTAACTCTACCTACAGTCCAAGCCAGAATAGTGCAAACCACTTCTGGCCACAAAATAAATGTCTTAGAAGTGCAGGAATATGCCCACAGGCTAGTAAGCCACCTGAGACACAGAATGCATTAACACTCAGCACAGTCATGTCAGTGCATGCGAATTTATCTAAATGGTGTCAGCACTGAAGCTGCCTTATGCCCCAGTGTTTTGGGACACAGGGGAATTGACCTGTGACACAGGTCACAGGGGAATTGACCAGCACTTAGCAATTTAAATGAACTGCAAAGGATTTATCTCATCTAATTTGGGCACCTAAAAATTTCTTTTGGTCAGTGGAGATAAATAGATAATTCCCAAAGATGATTCAACACACGTATTTAGGAGCCTAAGGTAATTAGTTTGAACTGTAACAGCTAATGCTTAGCTACCTAAATTAGATTAATCTGTGTACGTAACTGAAAATAACTTCTGAATATAAATCAGTTTCTTGCCCTTATGATGGCTACACTTGCATCTGAAAAGTCAGTGCTAGTTCTTTCTAAAGGAGTAATCACTCAGCCTGTATTGTAATGAATTTTTAATAGGGATGAATAAATCAGAAAAAAAATGGTGATCTTTAGAAGTATCCCATAATACATAATATTATCTTTGCAAGTATTACTCCTCAGGGTGAGAATGTGACTCAGGTCAGATAGCACTCAGCCTCTAAGGATACTGCCAATATACCATGGTGTTAATTCTCGTGATTTTTACTGTACATATTCTTTGGGAACTGTCCCTCATTTCCCAGGAACTGAACTCTGCTGGAAAATCATTTTATTTCTCCACCAGATAGAAATAAATATCTGTTAGGAATAGTCCAAGCAATCCTTAAACTGATGATCTATCAGTAAAACTGTAGTGAAAGGACATTGTGCAAATGGAAAATAAATTAAAAAATAAATAAAATTAACTACTGACTTTCAAAACAAAGAATTCAGTAGCATTCTCTGTGGAGAATGTGCAAATCTATGGATCCCCAATAGCCTTAAACTGGGGACATCTGGCTTCAGTAAGTCTGTATGTTTACCTTCCAAGTTCCCTCAAAATGCACTTCATGTTGCTAAAAACAGCTACAAGTGGGTTCCACAGGGTAGAATAAGGACAGACATTACTGAAATACACATTAACCTTCACTGTTTGATCCCATCTATTTAAGAGAAAATGTGCTTCTGGTTTTGAGTCCTTCACAGGAAAACATTGGCTTTGATTCTCTATCTTCTCTCGTATAAATAGTACGTTCATGTAATAATTATAAATGTAGCTATTTATAATGATTACATGAGTTACATAGAGAAATGTCAATGGCTGTTGCTTGTATGTTAAAAAAAAAAAAAGTAAAATTACATATCAACTCACTGTGACAAGCAATATCACAAATGCGCTTCTGAAAAAGAGGATCTACTGAAGTAAGTTTTTAGGGCTGTGCATAGTAGATTAGGCATGCAGTTGCCATTAACATTAACAGAAATTACATGCTTAAGCTGCCACAAATGCTGCTGAGATTTCTTTCTATGTCATAAAGCAAAAGCCATTGATTTCCACTAGCAAATGAAGTTCCACAACCAAAGGGGAAGATGCAGAAATTATTCCTACGTTATCAACAGTAACAGATTGTGAAGACCAACAGAGTCACAGCTTAACAAAAAGGGAAAAGTAGCTTTTTCAAGCGTGGCTAGAACACCTTTTTCTTCCAGTTTACAATCATTTACAGTTTAGTTAGTTCCAGCTTTCAAATAACATCCAAGTCCTCATCAGGTCTTATCTGTTTTTTTTTTGTTTGTTTGTTTGTTTGTTTTTTAATTTACATAAGGAAGTAAATAGCAAAATAGCAGAAACTAATAATATAACAGTGGTAGATTAAAAAACAACAACAACAACAACAAAAAACACATTATTAATTACCAGCCTCACAAATGAAGCTAGGTGCTTTAAAACAACCACCTAAAAACTGCAATACAACTAGATTTTTTTTTTTTTTGCCAAGTCAGTAGTGCATATGACATATAACTTACATTTCTCTTTACAAATGAATGATTTTTTTTAATGGTTTTCATCACAGAGATATCTGAGGATGAAACAAAACTCTGAAGTATATATATAGGTATGAATATATAGAGAAAATTCTGAATTTGTACCTACCTGGGCATAGCTATCTTCAGTCTACAGTGACTTGATCTGGGGGGACAAGTTGCTGAGAAATAAACGTGTTCTTTGTTTGGTTTATTTTCCTTCCTTTTTGTAACAGAGAGAAAATTCAATCAAAGACTTTATCTGTGACACTCATACCTTCCATATCACTGCTGGAACACCTAGGCACTTCATAATACATTAAAACTCCTGTCTTCAGCAACATTTATTATCCCCATTTTCATGGAAGGGAATCTGAGCAAAACCCACTGTCTCCGGGGAATAGAGAAATGCTGGGAGAGAGACCCATGAGTGTGGATCAAGGTCCCCAACGTTAGCCTGACAGCATTTAGACTCACAGTCACTTTGCTTTCTCCTCTGGCAGTCTCCCAGATTTGTGGACAGTTTGGTGATGCAGCTTTTGCTCCTTCATATGAACTGCACTGTTTTGACTGACAGCTTCATTGATAACCTCGTAATCTACAGGGAGGGAATGATGGGTGCCGTGTGCTGACATGATAGTCTCTCAGAAGCCTATTTTGATCCTTCTCCTTTAAATTGTACAACTATGTTCTCAGGTTCTCTTGTTATTGTAGTGTCACTATTTAGTTGTTATCTGATTCTTGGTCATATAAAACAGTTCTCTAAAATGCAGTATAGAATCAGGTGCAATCCTGCCACTCCCACCCCAGGTGAATAAGCACTTCACACATTCAAGAAAAGAACAATTAGGAGAAAAAAATGCAGTGCCACACAGAGCACTGTTTTTTCTACACTTCAGTTTTCTTTTTTATTATTATTTGACAATTTGTTTATACTAACTGTATAGTTACAACTCTGACATAGATTTGACAATCTGTAGTTGCTTCTTATGAGTACCTATTTGATTCTAAACCTAAGCAGATTTATACTATTAAAGATGCCACGTAAGTTGCTATGATACATTAGTTTCAATATTTATAAGCAAAACAAGGAAAGAGATAAGATTGAACAGTACACATCTCTGAAATGAACGAACTAATGTCATAATCACTATGAATATAATCTTCACACTGCACAGCATGACAAAAGCAACAAGATTTCATATTATGAAAACAGACCTCACAAGTCTAAAAGGTTGAGTAATGTTATTTAAGAGTAATCAATTAAAGATGTTTTTACATTTCATAGTTTCTACAATTTTCCAATAATTTAAGCGGTAGTATCTCATTAGTCAGCTATGTGTCTGTGTTAAATACAGTCTGATGGTACAATAAGTACTATAAATTTACAGAAAATGATAGATAACTCCTATTTTTTGATAATATATATTAACCATAAACACTTATTAATTCAACATTTTCCATTCAGGTGTGATATCGTACAGCCTTGCTTTTTATAAGGTTAATACTGTCAGAATATTACAAAGCAAACCTGAGCAAAAGGAATAAACTTGTCTTCCTAACAGTCCTTGCATCATTCTGTAGCCCCATCCCCTTTGCTCTGTGCTGACATGGCATGACAGAAATCCCTGGTCATCTTAGGAAATGAGACATCCCATTTTATCTCCGCTCATAGTAAAATTCCCATTACATGGGTCTAAGCCATTTGTTGGTCATGCCTTGTCTAGCTCACTTCAATTAAATCATAATTTTGCACATTTTTCAAATCTGGTTTAAAGATTCTGTTACTCCAACATGATAAATAGCCATTGTTTAGATATCATAACCTCAGCTACTCAGTTCCAGTCACACCATGTCTAACAATAAAGCTTTAGACTTCCCATGTAACTCAAAAAATTGCCAATTTCACACTTGATTTTCCACCTGCTCCACTCTGTAGATTTCATGTTTCTTGTCTGTCTTTATACTTTTTGCAGAATGATTTTGGATTGAACCATTAATAATCACACTATTAAAAAAGTGTCTTGATTTAAACAGTATAATCCTTAAATCAGATTCTAAAGCTTTTGAGTTTGGCTTCCTCCAGATCACTGATTTCCAGCTTTTTCTCTGCTATAGCTTAAAAATATGTTAAACCCTTCTTGTTTATTTGTAAATAAAAGAACTTTAATTCTGACAATACCCTGCCCGCCAGGAGACATACCACATCCCTGAAAATCCATGTTCTAAATTTCTTTTTATGTTGAAAAGTTTAGGGAGCTGAGCTAAAAGCACATCTTTGTGCTTTCTCCAGTCTCTCCTCTGCCAGTAATCCTGACAGAGGAAATCTCATATAGCAAAGGGACAAGGACTTCAGTGTGCTTTTTGCATTGCCTCATTCTTCATGTACTTTTTAGAGCACCTGGATGTCTGAGTACATTTATAGAGTACAAACAGAGAGTACATTTACATTGTGAAAGAACTTAGTTCCTTGGTTTCTCCTCAGAAATCCATTCATTTAATTCTGTTCACTCTCACTCTCTTTTGCAGTGAACCAGGTAGTCCTTCCAGAGATGAAACTTAGGTGAGCTTCAGAGGATAATCTACCCTAGGGTCATTCCTGACAGGCAAATTGATTCTCTCTTCTCTTACTATTTCAGTGACATTTGTGTCTTAAATGGTCACATATACTTTTTTTCCTCCAAAGAGCATGTAGAATCTGGTCTTAGTTTCACATTATGAAAACAGACCTCACAAGTTTTCAGATGTTTTTTAAATGAAAAAAATATATATATATAAGCTAATATTTGTTCCTCACACACCAAGAGATATGACATATGGCTCAAAGGAGATCTTGTCCTTCTGTGTTAAGATGATTGTCTCCATCAGTGAGGGAAGTGGAGTGGATGTTGTTTACTTTGTCTTTAGCAATGGTTTTGACACAGTCATAACATCCATCAATGTCTTTTGACCATAATATCCTTGTAGCAAAGCTGAAAAGAGTTGGACTGGATGTGTGGCCTAAAATGTGGGTTGAAAACTGCTTAATCACAGTGCTCAAAAGGTTGTGGTCATCAATAAAAATTCTAACTCACATCTGATTACCAATGAGATTCCTTAAGCACAATGATAGGGCCAATACTGTTCAATGACTTCAGCAATGACCCAATTTGCAGAGGAGATAAAACTGGTGGGGAAATGATCCTTCTATTCACACTTGTGGGGTGGCATTGGTATACTCTGTTCAGTTTTATCCAAATACAATCTAAATAAGACATAGACATGCGTTGAGGGAAGTGTCACCAAGATTTTCAGTGGGCTGGAGCACATAATGTGCAAGGAGAGGTTAAGAGAAAAGTGTTTTTCAGCCTTGATAAGAAATATCTGAAGAGAGATCTTACTGCTAACTACCTAATACCGTACTACCGTATAGATGACTATCTAATGTGAAGATACGGAGAAGATGGAATGAGACACTTCTTGAAGGTGGAAAGAGAAAGAATGAGTGGCATCTATCAAAAGTGCAACAATAATTCCATTCATATATTAGGATTTTATCACACCATAGGGGTAGAAAAACTCTGCAACAGGTTGCTCACAGAGGCTGTGAACTGTCCACCTTTGAGGACAGTTGAAAGCTGACTGGGTAAGGCCCTATGTAATTTACTCTAGGTTAGCACTACTTTGAGTGGGGATTAGACCAGATCTCCAGAGGTGTCTTGCTGCCTAAACTGTTCTATGATTTTAAATGCAATTTAATGATCCAGCATACCAATTCACTGTACAAGGCAATCAGTTTTAGCAGTATACATGTTACTCTGGAACAAGTTACTCGGAAACATATCTGCCATGCATGAATTAATCCTGAAAGTGAAAGCATCTTCCAGTAACAGAGTGGTCTAAGACTCTGTATAGCATTACCAGAGAGACAAGATGGTCTGCAGGGCTGATGGGGGAAAGATTAATGGACTAAAGTTGTAACAACCAAAACTGAGCTTGCAAGTGAAAAATTTGTGAACTGTTGGGCTTTTGCAGTTATCAGTGAAGGTGACGTGAGGATGAAGGTAGAGCTTTATAAACTCTATACTGATTTGTATTTTCTTCCAGAGTAAAGCTTTGCAGATTGTCCCTGTTAAATTCATGGTTCAAACTCTGTCAAACTTAGAAAGAATGGCTGAAAAGAGAAAATAATATTCGAGGTACTATTCTGTTAGTATGTAGGTATCGGAATTATATTTTTTTTTCTAATCATCTGTATTCTACAGAAATTCATGGAAGGTTTAAATATTTATTTTAAATATTTATTTTGGAGAATAGAAAAAAGACCAAAATAAGCCCCTTAAGTGCATTCAATTTAGATTTCATGATGTCTAAAATTAGGCTAACAGGTGCTTCAGACATCCAGGTTCTCTAAAAAGTACATGAAGAATGAGGCAATGCAAAAAGCACAAAACAGTCCATTGGCACCCGGACTAGGTGAGTTAGATGTTTATGCTAGATGAGGTCCAAAAATGGAGTTTCTTTCAGGTAGAATATAACTGACACAGCAGGACTCATTTGTTGAAGCATAGTAAAGAGAATAACTTGTAAGGGTGATATTGACCACCTCTTATTAAATATGTAAGTGTTGCAGAGGAGTGTAGTATTGTCTCAGGGAGAAGATGTCTTGGATTATTATCTAGTTTTTATCTAGTATTACTCCTAATGGGCTTTGCAGCTGCTCAAGCAGGAGTCTTTGGATTGCTTTTTTAAAAAGAAATGCCAGAATTCCATTTAAACGAAGTTAAATAAAGTTAGAAATCAATTTTATATTATGGTATATTTTTACAACCTTCCTTTAAAAAAGTTTTAATTGGCAATACAAGATGGAACTACTGTGATTATCATACCCTCCTTTATACCACAAGGCATGAAATTTCAGGTGCTGAATCTTATATCAATCATTTCTGACTGAACTGTGTCATTTCTTTAAAAAAGAAAAATGACACCTAAAATTTCTCAGCACATCTCTGGTATCATGAAATGCTCCTATTTGGATCATACTGATTTGATCTGCCCAGCCTGTATTTAGAGATCTTAGACATTCTTGCCCCTCAGTAAGGTTTGTTAGCTGGGAAAGTAGATCTAAGATTATTCCTCATTACTAAAAGCAGTATGTATGCACTCCTGTGTATTTGAAGATGGATAGTTGGAGAGCGAATGGTTGTGTCTTTACATTCTTTCGCACCCTGCAGAATTGTGCTTGTGCTAACAAACTCCAGATCACTATAACTCAGTTGTCTATTGTTAAAATGCTATTGTGTTTTCTGAAAAAAAGGTTTGTGGTTTTTGTTTTGTTTTGTTGTTGTTTTGTTCTGTTTTTTAACCTGGGACATATTGTGTCTCCCATAGAAATCCTTGCATAATTTGAAATTTAGCTTGGGTCAGAGACGTTTCCCCATGGGATTGACCACCAACAGCCAACAAATACCCGGATTGGATACAGCCATCCCATGGTTTTGGTCTTAAAGGAATTCAATATCATTGATTCAACAAGGTTGTATATCAGTCTCATGGCCAGAAAATTAGTACGTACAAATCTAGTGATGTGTATAGTCAGCTAGTTGGGGGGGAGAGGGAGGGAACAGAAAGAGAAGAAAACAAAATAGAATTCCAAGTTATTTATAGATGACCAGTGCTTATCTTCCTTGTCTAAATAATTATGATATATAATAGTAGTTAAATATATGAGCTAAATTGCAGACCTTCCCTCACAGAAATGTAGGCTGGAAAAGTTTAGCAGAGGTAGAACAGAATGAAGATGGAATTACACTGACTGCAGCACTGACACTATAGAAAAGCTGTTTTGTCCCCACAAACCCTTGGACTTACAGAAGTGCCCTCATAAACCACATTTATTACATTTTAAACTGCTGAACTTACAAGCTTTACAAGTAACGTTTTTCAAATAGACTGTCTCTATTGGCAATGCATGTAGGAGTCCAAGAGATATCTAGACTCCCTTTAGACTTCCCCTAGCACCAAGCTCAACTTTCTCATGACCAAACCGCACAATCTAGCTGTTGTGAATTTTGTACAGATCTGGATCTGAAATTAATCTATAGCTAGTTTCAGTCCACAAAGTAAAGCATTCTGTAGTATCCAAGGTCTTTGGATTGTTACAACTTGGAAATGAAAGTTTGAAACACAGAAAAATGTTTTATCAGTAAGCTTTCACGAGTTTGTTGAATACATGAGAAGAATGTCAGACTCCCAAATGTATTGAAAGGAGTAGGATTTGATGAATTTTAATGCTTTTTATACATTCAAATACTTAATTCACAAGTGAGAGGTATTGATTGAGAGTGTTTCTTTAATGACAATGCCAGGCAGTGGGAAAGAGGTGGCATGTAAATTGTCTTTTCTTCACTTGATCTGAAAATGGATTTTGCTATTATGAGGCATTGTTTCTATTCAGTAGGCAGTTCACAGATGAATGCATTAAGAACTGAGTTATCTCAGAATCTGTATATCACAGAATATTGGTGACATCAACATTTCACCTTTGTAAGATTGTATATTTAATCTTTTCTTCTGAATAAATTATATTGATTTAATATATTTCATAAATGTTCCAGCTTTGAAAGATTTATATAGTCAGTACTTTTAAGTTTTATGCTAACTGAAAGCTATTTGCTGTCAGAATTACAGAAATGACCTTTGCTTTCATAGACCTCAACTTTTGAGTATCTAGTATGAGATATGACAGACACCTTGTAGGTAGAATTTTATTTGGCAGTTTTACCCTTATTAATTCTACCCATTGACTGGAACTTTTCTATTTTTCTGTTTATTACTATCTCAATTAATTTTCTGAAAGAAGTCTTCCACCCCGCCCTCTCTCTTCCCCATCCTTCATCTTTTAATCTGGGATTGAGAACCATTCTATATTGTTTCTTGTACTGAGCTAATTTGAATGTCAGGAACAAAATTATGGACCAATTAACTCCCAATCATAAACTCTAAGTGCAAGCAAATGTTACCTCTAACAGGCAGAATAATATTTATTAATGCTTACATTTCTCTGACTATTTTTTGAATATTTTCTTAGTGAAAGACCTGACTTGCTATAAGTATTATCAGTCTATTTTCAAAATGCTTTGCACCCATAATTAAAATGTACTAAAAATACTGAAGTAGATACTGCATATGCCATGTGAAAACTTAGACACGTTTCTCTTTGATGATTTTCCAGGGCCAAATTTTCATTCACAGTATGTGATCTAACTCTTAAACTTATAGTGTGGTGGTGTTGTGGTTTTTTTTTGTTTGTTTGTTTGTTTTTAAAGTTTAATAAAATTCGAAATATATATATATATATATATATATATATATATTTCTGCCTTATCAAACATTGCCCCTTCCTGAAGACCTAGGAAACTTTAATACACAAGATGTTGAATAATGTTTTATTTTCCCATACTTTGTCTCCTCTTATAATTACAGTCTTAGGTCATTATGTAAATCTCAATATGTGTCAGTTTTCCCGTGTGAAAAGCAAGTATAAATTCTGTCATATCTTTGCAGAGGGCAAGGTGGTTTCTGGGAAATTTATCACAGTGTGAATTTAGAAAATGTGATCAGTTTCAGAACCTGTAATAAAACAGTACTGCATGGTGGTGAGTTAGTCCATGTGATAGTGAACACTAGCTGGTAGTAGCTTCCCAAATTACTTACATTTAGCCTTAAGTGATTATTAAGATCTTGAGGCTAAATGAAATAACAAAGTAACTGCATTTTTCAGTACTCACTTGGGTTCAAAATGAATTTAAAGATGAAACCTCCCTTATATATGGATTATTACTTATATCCAAAGGAAAAAGAAGAGACCAAGACACCTGATTTCTTCTTTGCCTTGGTCTTTACTCAGCCTTCCCAGTTTGAAGTGGTCAAACACTGAAACAGGTTGCCCAGAAAGGCAGAAAAATATCCATACTTAGAGATATTTAAAACAAGGTCCAGAGCAACATATTCAAACCTTCAAACCTTGGTCCTTCTTGGAGTAAGTGTTTGTATCTGTCTTACTGATATCTCAGGCTGCTTATTCCTAAAGTGAAACCTTCATCTCTGGTGTTAAGAGCTGAGCTAATAACACAGGAAGTCAGGGGCCAAAATCTCTTTTGGAAAAGGAATCAGTAGAGATGAATGACCATTAAAAAATAAATAAATAAATAAATAAATAAACTAAAAAAATTGAAAATATAATTTTCAAATAATTACTCTCAAAGTTAACGTCACATTCATAATGTACACACACACACACACACAAAAAAAAAAAAGAAAATATTATTTTCAAATAAATACTTTCAAAGTTAAAGTTACATTCATAATGTACACCAAATTGACAAACACCAACCAGAATACTGAGAGAGTCAGTTTAAAAGAAATCAAAGAGTGGGTAGAATCTGGAAGAAAGGAGACAATACGATAAAAAGTGAAAGTTGAAGAGGTTAAAAAAGGAGGGAGGGGAAGGGAGTTTGACAGACAATAAAGGAAAGGAATATGAAACTGAAAATAGAAGATAAATAATGGCACCCAGCTAGGGAAAAGAAGAAAAAAAAAAAAAAAGCATTGAATGGAAACTGCTTACTGTTATCACCTTCGAATTCTAATCTTTGTAGCTGCAGAGCTCAAAATCAGAGTACATTTCCCTACTGTCTCTATTATCATCATTCTTTTAAAATGCACTCTCTGCCAGTCTACCTTATTATCTTTTCATTCAAAAACTTGGCCTTTGACTGTTTGATCTGCCTTTGTCTCACCTAATGTTACCCTCTACCTTTTTCTTAATCTTTTCCCATGGATTGCATATGTCAGTATATATTGCTGAATATAAGAAAGCATATCGAGTTACTGGCTTTTACCATAACCTGCTCATACTAAATTTAGTATGCATATTTCAGTCTGAAATATTTGAGACACCACTATCAGTACTGTCTGGATCCTTAATGGTATTCACAGAATATATATGAGATTTAGGATGTTACTGTTCAGATAGCTGAAATATTACAAATCCTAGCATGCATTACACTCATTTTCTTTACCTTGATCTTTTTTTATTTTTATTTTTATTTGGGTAGTCAACATACACCAGCTACATTCCCTGGATATATCTCCACATATCTAAGATTTAATTGTGTTAGAAAAAGATTTGTTTTCCTGGTGTGTTTACTGCTAATTTCAGAATACCACGTGCATAGAAATAAAATTAAAAAAAAAAAAAGGAAAAAAAAAAAGAGAGAGTGAGAAATATTAGGACATATTACCTGAGTAATATCTGCTTCACAGAAACCACAGAAAGCCATAGACCAATCTTATTGATAAAATAGATGAAATCCTGACCTCAAAGAAATTTACTTATTCTGCATAATGACAAATATTTACTTGTAAGACCAGAGCTCATTAAAAATATGTTTGAAGAATCAAGTCCTACTTAAGAAGAGAAAGATAGTATGACTGCTACTAGAAAATAGAGAAATACTGAAATTTGATTATAACTCCAAAGATTTAGTACTGTGCATTTATTACACTGTTCTACTTGGCTCCAGGTAACAAAAGTCTCTCCCAAGAGCTGAATGGATGCCTTTCACTTACTGGGATACAACACATATAAAGAACACCCACAGCCGCAAGCTAAATAATGTTGGACTTGCTGTCTAGCCCTCAGGCCAGGCCATATGCTGACTCTCAGTCTGTACCAAAGGACTGCTTGAGTTAATGCTAGGTGGCCCCAGCCCTACCCATAACAGAGGCTCTTTGAATAATATAGCAGTGGCCACAGCCCTACCTATAACAGATGCTATTGAATAATGTAGCAGTATGGACTCAGGTATTCCACTGCTCATGCAGATCACCAGTTTACTAATAGTTTCTAATATGCACACTATATTAGAGTGCTCAGCTATCAATTTAGTGACAAATTGAGAGATTATGACCAAACGTGCATTTTTCTGTTTAGATTTTTTGTCTAGACTTTTTGTTGTCTGGATTCCCTGAGTTCCTTGTAGTGAACAGAGAAATAAACATTTCTGGGTGTCATCTCTCATCTGGAAATGTATCAGATAGACTGTGTTTTAAATATGCTCTCACTGACTACAAAGGGAGCAGAATTTGGTTGTCAGAGATGTTGTACATGTATACACAGATTTCTAAAATTCAGTAAAATTAATCCCATTCTGACCCTCTACAGGTGATACACAAATATTTCAGCTTATTCGGAGTTGGAAAGAAACTGCATGAGATCATAAGAATTTGTTGCTAATTTTGGGAAGTTTGAGGGAAGAGCTCTGCTTATTTACATTGTTTAATGCCTTGCTGAATTTAGATAAGCTGTCTCTTGGGAATAAATCAATGTGAAAGGTATCATTTCATTCTATCACGTGTGATGGAAAGAAAGAAAATGGCAACAACTTAGGAAAAAGGTATTGCTGTTTTTTAAGGGGTGTTTGCCAGTGATTTGTAAGGTGCATACCTTCTATTTCTATTGACTGGCATATTCACAGTGGCATGTCACAGAAGGGTTGTTTATGGTCTCACCTCTCATTTCAGTAAGAATAGTCCTGCAGGCTGTAACTGTTGTAACTATACCAACAAAATGTTTCTATAGAGATTTGTTGATTATATTCCCAAATGTAATACCAACAGTGCTTAAGTAAAGTTCAGAGTGAAAACAGAATTATATTTGTTATGCATAAGTATATTCACTAAGATGGACATATTGAAGACCACAGAGTGTTTTTTTTTTCCTCAAATTCTGTTCTGTTCTTAGGAGAGAGATGGATAGGAAACCTACATTGGACTACACAAGAAAAAATTAAGATCACAGAAAATGAAATTCATTTCTCATGAAGAAATGGGCATAGGTCTTGATGAGTGAGAAACACAGATTTTGTACATATTTTGCTCACATCGGTCTCTGAAGTTAAACAAAGTAGTCCAGACAGCAGGTAGGCATTATGTAATTCCAAATATTATTTCTAGATGTTTACAGGGAAATAAAATTCAGCCAAGACATCATAGCCATTATTGTACACCAAAGTTTTAACACAGTAGAATAAAGAATGTGCAAGAACATTTAATGAAGCAGTTAGAAATGAGGAAATGTCAATACTACAATTTGCAAAGCAAAAATAGTAAGACTTTTTTTTTTAATGTATTTAGATTTTGGTGCGCTCTTTAATTACAAGTTCACATGATATATTTCTTATATCGTTGTTGTTTGTGCAAAGATTGACAACTGTCCATATAATGATTAACTCATATTAACTTATATGAATATATAATGATAATGTTATTATAATATATTATTATTTTTATCATATAATGGTGTTATTATATTAACTTATATGAATAGAACTATTCAACAGCTATTTTCTAGCTTATGCTCAATGAGTAGTTCAATGCATTACTTTCTGCACATTAGTTAAACCCTGCTCTGAACACAGAATTACTCATTTCCTGTGGCTTTTCTTCTGGTACTCATCAGTGTAGTATCTGAGTGTTTTACTTAGACTACTGACTTCACTTCCACAACCATCTGACAAAATTATCATCCCCATTTTACAGATTGAGAATTGAGGCACATGGATACAAACATCCGAAGTTCCCACTAATCTTCTCGTTCAATCAGAGAAACACAGAACCTGATTTTGTGGAGTAGAAAGAATTACACAGCATAGTAGATGTTCAAAGCAGCCTCCTACAGACATGAGTGGCAGCTGTGAGTGAACACAGTTACTGGAAATCAGACCCTGGAGTCTCAATTCAGGCAGTGAGATAACAAGGACTACACCATTTCGTATGTCTACACAGTATGTTGCAGATCTGTGAGCAACGTCTTGGAATGAATGATTTGGATATAAGAAACAGCACACTAGTGTTAATACAATGTCCTGCCTTAACCATTCAGCTCTACGAAGCAGGATGTTTCAGACCTGCTGTGGCATTTTGGTGCTTTCCTCCCAAGACGTTCCCGCCCCATCTTGCACCCTCACTCCCTATACACCCTACACCTTTTGCTGGAAATTATTGTGGAGGGCCTATGACAATGACAAGGAGGGCTTTTTGTAACTGCACAGTCCTGATCTATTCTCTGAGGTGTGTCCTTCCTCTACAGTGAATGAAGCAATGGTCAGGAGGAAAAAAAAAAAAAAAAAAAAGAAAAGAAAAAAGGTAGTATGTAATGCTGTAACTACATCAAAAAGCCTAGGAACTCAGAAGACAAATTAAAATAGTACTGCTATTTCTTTGAGGGTTTTATGGGAAGCTCTCCTGAGCAAACTACTCAGGTTAAAAAAAAAAAAAATCCCTTTCACTTCCTTCTGAAAAGAGAGAAGGAGAGAAAGAGAGAAAGGAGAGAGAGAGAAAGAGAGAAAGACAGGAGAGGAAGGAAGGAAGGAAGGAAGCAAGGAAAGAAGGAAGGAAGGAAGGAAAATCTGTGGAAGATTTTAGTCCAAGTGATTGAGTCTTTGCAAAATTATCAGCAACTAAAATAGAGTATAATGTTTTGCAATTCAGAAATTCAATTTAATTTATATTTGTAGCTTTAGAACTGTATTTGTTATTTAGGTATATTAGATGTAGCCATTTGTTATGGAGTGATACTTACTGAGATACAGAAATAATCATTAGAAAGGGAGGATGCAAACTATATTTTTGGAAATGGTTAAGCAATTTAATTGCTTGAGTAATGATCTAAATGGTAAATGTAATTAAATATTATACCTTTTAAAGTATATTAGGATAAAATCCTGAATCAGCTTCTTCTAAACATTTTAAGCAGTGCATATTTTCATAATGAAAGAGATCAAATAATGTTGTGGTAATTTTTTTAATTTTATTTTTTGTTATTACCTAGAACGTGGATTACAAAATTACAAAAATCAGTTGTAAAGACATTTCTCCATGCTTTTATTTTTCATTCTCTTTTATCCTGGTGTTTTACAAAATATGGCCATGGACTTTCAAACTTGCATTTCTTTCCCCCTCCCCCTAATCTCAGACCAGGAAGTTGGCAAAAGTGTAAAGCAAATTCATGAATTTTAAATGTGAAATAACCAGCAGCTTAGCTAAGGTGTTGGCCTTTTCATTGTTTGGAATTCATCAGGTATCTGTTCCAGAACAGTTTTAGGCACGAGGATCATAGGGATTATCTAACTCTAGAGAACATTAATAAAACAGGAATTTTCAGCACTTACCAACAATGTTAGCTTCAGAACTGGGAAACATTACAAAGACATATTTCAAATATATGTTAAAATGTTGTTAATTGTCACATTAAATGAAAACAACAGCAAATAAAAACATTTTCAAAGATGAAAGAAATATAAAGAATTGCCACAAAGATTGGCATATTTATATTAAGTTCTACTGCACTAAAAAACAACATGACTTTAGGCATAATACAGTGCAGGTAATTCAGACACCTGACCCAGCATGCAGTCTTACCAAATTCTTGATTACCTGTCTTGAGGGTGAGTTGTGCCTGATCATCCAGTCTCCCTTCCATATACTTAATGGAAGGAGACAGAAATTGCTGAAAATGTTTATGAGGGAGATCTTCTACCCCATTTTGTATACTTTCTCCTCTATATGAGACACCTCTGTGCAAAGCTATATATTTAAATATACATCTGCTCCTTGTGAAGAGTAATGGGAACCAAAAGAAAATACTAGGCTCTTATGTATATTTGGGATGTTTGAGAACAGCATTTTGGCCTCTTAGACAAATTACAGTTAAAATAATAATTGTGGAACCATATACCCAATCAGAAAACCGAAGTCATGGAGAATCTGTGCTGGAGCACACAGCAGCCCTTCCCTTGAAACTAGAACACTATGCAGCAAGCCAGCCCATTAAGGATGGAACTGTGAACAGTTATCTTTCTTCCCTGGAAAGTGGCTTGTCTGGCAGAGAAATATACAAGGGATGATCCCCAGCACAGAACAACTGAAGTTTGGCTTAAAAAGAGTTTTTAAGCTAACAAAAACCACCCAGTTAATGAAAGTGCCTGCAGAGTTAAGCACTGCTGTACAGCAAGTAATCTACATTATTGTTTGGACCTTGGGCAGATTTTGCAACTCAAGTCACAATTTGGTCAGGGTTCAGGAGACACTATATTTGTGTCCAATTGCAAACTCTTATTAATAGCCAAAATTGAATCTAATAGATGTGGAGCAAGATTATGATATATAGCTGAAATAACAGACCACTGAGCAATGTACTTAAAGTGGTAATTTGGTATTTACAACTCCTTAGTGCTTTCTGTCAGCCTTTCAAGTAATTCTATTTTGACTTTACCCAGCTCATAGGGATGTAGTATAAAATAACTAATACTCAATTTCTTATATCTTGCACCTGGGAGTTAAGGAATTTAATGGTCAGAAACCTAGCTGCTGTTATGGACAGGCCTCGACTGGCTGCCTCAGTCAGGAAGTGAGATGGAGAAAAATCATGGGTGAAGTTTCATTAGCTGGAAAGGAAATTGGAAATATTCTGCAAGAAAAGTTAGAAATAAGACATCAAAATCTATTAGAAGAGGAGTTATAAACTGAGTTTTAGTTTTGGTGTACCTGGAGGATCGGTGTAGTTGTCCCCTCCCTCCAACACGTGTGCACTGTTACTAGTATTCTCCAGTGAAAACAAAAAGAACCTTCAAAAGATAAATTACTAACTGCAAATTTAACCCCTGGCAGTAACTACTCCATAGAGCAGAGATTCTTTCTGAATTAAACCCTCCCAGATCCATGCTGTAGAAAATGAGTCTTAGTTGTCAAGAATCTTCTGGAAACCTGCCTTCCGCCCACTGTTTATGACACTGTAAAAACATTGAGGAAGTGCTCTTTTAAAACTTGTGTCTGTGAACTCATATTTGGCATGCTGCAGCACTAAAACAAATTCATTCATAGGCATTAAATATACTGAGATAAGGAAAATTTGAGGTGTACTGTATACTATATTATTCAGATGAAAGAGATGATTAAAAGCAGAGAGGTGGTTACACAGGTGGTGTAAGGTTGGCCCAACATTGTAAGAGAGAAGAAAACTTAAATTAAGGTTTCAGAAACAAAACAAAACAAAACGAAACAAAACAAAATGAACAAACAAAAACACTTAGCACCACCACTAATCTGGGCAAAATTAAATGTTATGTACTCCCAAATTGTTCATGCTCTTTTGGAAATTCTACACCAGTGTCTGTGTACATGTTTACAATCAAATAAATAGAATTTTTATCACAGTGAAGGGAAAAAGAAAATCAATAATTAGAATTGAGTTCTTTCTTTTTCTTGAAGGGTTTTTGTGTTTTGTTACACTTTATGTAATACAAATCAGTGTTAGTAAACATGCATTCTAAATTTCTTGGGACGTTTCAAATGCTTTGAGTAGTTCATATATTTATGAAAGAAGGCCCTAGTCCTTTGCAGCTAAGAAAAACAAGGCAGCTTTGTAAGTTAAAACACAAAATGAAAGTATGTTGAAATAACTGGTTTTATTCTTAAATTAGTTAGATGTCATGCAATGGAATTCCAGAAGGATGGTCATTACAGGTGTCAATAGTGTCAGGGGGTGAATTTATGCTCCATCTTTCCTTTATTTCTCTAATCTGTAGGAGTTTTCCCCCACACAATCTGTGCTGTAGTTAAAAAAAGCAGTATGTTCTTGCATGTGATAGTTTGAGTAGACAGTTGTTTATTAAACTCTGCTGCTTTTCTACAAAAAGAGTCCAAACCATTAAGTGAAATTCTTCAAAACTTAAAAATCTCTACAAATCTTTTTCCTTTAAAATATATTTTTTCCGTTACTCTGCCTTTCTTACAGAGACACTTTTCTTACAGAAGGGACTACCTTTCTTACAGACCATCCATCCTCTGAGCCACGTTCAGCACTGGGAGCCTAGAATTGAAATATACGATGCATTGACTTCATGGTGTGTGCCTGGCCAACTACATAGGCCAAAAACTCTTCTAGTCTCAGAAGAGACTCAAAAAACCTTGAAATTAAAGAGAAAAAATATTTAAAAAAAAAATAAGTCACTTGCTGGCTTTACTAAAGAATGACCTCAGAAACTGTCTAGGTTCTGTATGTAGCTTATGTATCTAGTTTATCAGGTACCATTTTTTCATTTATATTTTTACCTCATTTAGCTGCATGTATTATTAAGTCCATGCCAACAGCAAGGCATTGCTAATGAAGCTTTATGAGTGTATGGAGCTCTTTAAGATCTTCTGATGTCTGCTAGGAAAATTTGGCACTGGGTCTGGTATTGATGCCATCCTTTGATATCCTTTAGGCACTGACTGGATTAGTACAAACCCCTTTCATTATAAGTAAACAGATAAACAAACAAATAAATAATCAGTAACTAGTTTGTTTTATACACATTGTTCTCTAAGTATTGCTTGGGAAAACTTGGAAAGCTTGGAAAGCTGTAGGAAGCCTAACTATATCAATTAAACTGTCAGCCATTCACCTATGAACTCAATGGAAGGTCTGCTGACAAACTAATAAATAAATAAATAAATAAATAAAATGATAAAAAAAAAGAAAAGCATATATAGTTGATTTTGAATCCTAATTTCTCAAGCACATTATGTACTGATTTTAATACGTCAGACTGCATTCTTTTAAATGTGAATATCATTGTTTTGTTGACTTGGAGGTTTTAAGATTAAAGAATGAATTTTCAGTAAAAAAATATATTTTTTCTGATTTTTTAGCTATTAGTAATGTGAATGATTTTATATTTGCTCCAGTTTTGTAGCTTTATAAAGAACTGCTTTTGTATGCACTCCCACACACATACCCACGTGTATATCCAAGGCTGACCTTTGTAGCTAAGAATATTTGGCATGGAGACATTTTATGACTGGATGATTCATTTTTGTTAAACCAAAAATTTTATTTTAGATAAACCTCTAATTTACAAATCGAAGATTTATTTTTTTTAATATTCTCCAGAGAAATAAGATGATTAACTTTAAAATTTGACAATATTTTCCCCAGTACTTGTAAAATGAATGCAGACATAAAAATTTAAAGAAACAGTCAGTGAAACCAGTAAGAGCTGAGTCCAGGGCATACTTACATCTCACTTAATTGGCTTTTACCAGCTATAGATTCCATTCAATAGAAATTATATTGCAAACAGTGGACATTATAACATTCTTTAGACAAAGATGTTCTCGTGAACACAAAGGGTGGGGTGGGGGGATGCAAGAACAAACTGATATATTGAAGTAAATTGGTTTGATGTACCACAAAATGATATGCATTTTGCTTAACGTAACATTCCTGATATATTTAAAAGTAATATGAAATTTGTGAAAAAGGTGAAAAAAAGTAAGAGGATCTATGCTAGACAAATGTTAGACAACATATATATTAGACATATTTTTATAAAACTGCCTTTGTATATACTTACATGTATACATACATGTATACAGTGTTCATGGTCTTATGTGTATATATATATATAGTTCTCCATATATATGGACATTATTACTACATGCATTTATGAATATTTCACATTACAATAACCATAACAGTGCAGTCCCGGGTGCTGAAAGCAGCTGAAGTACAGAATTCTAGAAGGTGAGAGGGTATTACAGAAAAGCGTTAATGTGTGCTTACTCTGTTTGTACAATCTTTTACTAAGCATCTGCTTCTGGCTGCTCTCAAAAACCAGATATGGGTAGATATTCGGTCTGACCAAGCACTGATATTCTTACATTCCCATGTAAATATTATATTATTATTATTATTATTATAAATACCTCAAAGATCTTGTCTTATAGTAATAAACTCATATTATGCAGTTCCTGGGCTCTCCAAGGTCTGTCTTGACATGGAATGAGTGCTTCATGCTGGATGCTTTACATTTCAGTTCCTGAAAAACAGACCCTTGCTTATGTAGGAATTCAAACAAGGTTGATCTCTCTTCCTTTATTCCTTTAATTACTCTATGATACTTTTTCAGCCATGTATCAGGGATAGTTACAAGTCATTTCATGCAACTACATGACTTGCCCTTTCTTTCCCACTGATGTCCTTGCCATGGGAACGTATCCCCACATGATCATGACATGCTATTATTCTTTCTAACAAAATGAGCTTTCAGCAAGACTGGCTTCAATTTCCCTGGCTTCAGGTTAATATTGCTTTAGGTTTGTCCATAAAGGGCACATCCTTTGTTTGTTGTTTTGGCTCTTACAAGATTGCTTGTTGGCCTCAGACTGACATTGTTCATTATTTAAAATAGTTAATGCTGTATCTCTGAGATCAGGTTCACTGCATCTTATTCAGACATCTGCATGATTGAGTACCTTCTATCCAGATTGACTTCCCCCCACCCCCACCCCCACCCCTTAATTTATAGCTACTGTGATATTCTCTGAGTGCATTTCTTGCTTGGGTTAAGAATTTCCTGTGATTTTCTTAACACATTAAGAATTTCTTTCTTAATCTGATTAGTGAAGATAGCTTCTTAAAGATGATATTCCTCCAGCAGGGACATTCAAGGAACATCTTTTATATTTCAGTAAGGTGATTAGTAAGAACTAAATATTTTCCAGTTATTTATTTAGATTATTTGTCAGTAACAGTTTACATGCACGTATATATACATACCCATATATGCAAATAAATGTATACTTTTTGTGTGTTTGAAGCTCTTACAAAGTTAGAGAATCTGCAACAGTAATGTTTCCAAGGATCCATAAATATTTTGGTTCATTAAGATAAATAAGACTTAAGGTAGCACTTCAGAAATTGTATACACAAGACTTTTCATCCATTTTGCTTAAATTTAAGTTCTGTGTTAGAAACTGAATATACTTATTAGTATGCCATATACTTCATTCCTTTCCTTTTTAAGCCTAAGTCAACACAACCGTGTTATCTTCATTCAGTACTGTAAAAAAAATATATATATATATATATCTTTTTTTTCATAAAGAGACTATTTTTTTTTAATGTTAAGTATTGCATATTCTTAAAAGCTAGCAAAATGAATGCTAATTACCATGTACATTTACAGACATTAGTAGGAGCCTCCTATTCGTGCTGATACACATTAATCAGGAAAAAAAAAAAAAAGTATTAGCAATAATCTTGAACTGGTCTTCTATGTTAAGCTTGAATACCATGTCACATTGATTCAGGTAGCATGCCCATACTAAAAAAGAATATACTTTTATAGGAACCTAGCTAAATTGGTCTCCCCGTCTTCTATATTTGAATGAGTAGACTGATACTCTGCCCCAGTTACTCATTTTTGTGTTCAAGATAAAAATTGTTTTCTTTTTTTACTAAAGAACCATAAAGAATAGCTGAACAACTAGTCCAATCCTACCCCACCCCCCAACTACAAGCTGGAGTTGTTAGTTAACAAGATTTTAACATTAGACCATGATAATTTTGTGTTAGAATGCAGTTCCTGACCATGGTGAATATCACTAAATCATAAGGATGTTATTTAAATCCAGTTGCTTTTATTACTCATGCTTCTTATATCATCTTTCAAAAGCCCATATTGGCCAATATTCTCTTCATTTCATGTGCAAAACATGTTCAACATATTTTGCCTGGGTATGAGATCAAGCAAACAAACTCATATTTACATTCATACACACATTACTTTTTAGTATTTTAAATATTGTTAAATATTTTGATTTTTTCATTTCCTAGTGATACGAAATGAGTAAAATTCAAATTTACTTTTCTTTTTTTTTTCTTTCCATTTTTGTATTTTAGGGTTAAGTTTTCAGCTTGTCTGACTTAAAATTGTTGTTTTGGTGGGGGCTTTTTATTTGTTTGTGTGTTTGCTCTAAGTTCGCATTTAGATATGCAGACACAGGTTTATTGGCAGTTCTAAACAGGGCTATGGTCTCCTGCATGCAGGTTTTATATCCTGTGACACACTTCCTTAGCTCAGACTTTTCATGGAAAGCTCAGGCAGCATCATCACTAAGGAAACTGAAGGACCAGAAAAGTATCACAGAACCACATTATCTTAATTTAACCTCATCTTGTTTTCATGTCAGAGAGTGACCCTGCTCTCCCATTCTCTAACAGTAATATCCATAAAATAAGGAGAACATGTAAGTTTTCGTATTCTGTAATTTCTGTAGCTTTTGAGTTATACAATGTTGATTTTTCTCATGTTTGCCAGAACATTAAGAAAATAATTCTTTAAGAAGGTGTTCCTATTTAGAGTTTCATTTTCTCATATCAAGTCAATATAGAATAAATTAAAAAATCCAATCTCACTCATGTCTGAAAACACACAGGGATGTTACTGACAGAAAGTCTAATCTTTTTTTTTGGTTGAAGGAATACAAAATCACTTGTCTGCAGTCCCTGGGTCATGTCTAACTTAGTTCCATAGTGACCATAAGTCATTGTCACCTGGCAGGTGTCTTCTGACCTAGGGGAAATCAGTTTGTTTTTAAACTCCGTTTCCTGGAAATGCTAGATTTCTTATGTATCTATATCCTAGTTCCAAGACTCGTCATCTCAGCAGACAGGTTGAAAATTAAGTGAGCATGGACACTGAACAACACCTTTGCTCTGTTAGAAAAGTCTTCTTGAAAACAGAGAGGAAACATCGTGGAAAATGTGCAAAAAAATCTTACTGAAAACCTGGACAGTCCTTTTCCTTTGGATAGGCAGGAGAGGCAGGTTTCTAGTACTGTCATTAAAAAATCATACTAAAAATGTCACCATACGAAGGAATGCAAGTTCAAAGCTTGAAGGGAGAAAAGAGAACTAATAGCCTTTCTATTTGTTTTATCCCTGTTTTGAAAATTTGAGAGAACTGCTTTAGAATTAAATTACCCCATCCTAAAAAAGCTAATAATTACCAACTGCTATTGAAGCACTTAATTCTAATTAACTTCTCATTAACACTCAATTAGGATGCCACTCCACATATACCCAATAGGAAGAAATAAATGAGATGAACAATTGATATTCTGGGCTACTGTATAGGATTTTTTTTTTTTTTTTTTTTCCTTAAAGCTGTGTTCGTCATCAAGAATGTCTCATCTTGAGTGTGTCAGATATTACCTCAATGTCCTTTCTGTATAGATCAGGATAAATCTTTCTAATATTTTTGAGGGAAATGTGCTCTCAAATCAGGATATTTTCACTTTAAGAGAGAGTCTTGAAAATTAATTTTAAACTCTGACAAAGTGTTTTATAAACTCTGACAAAATGTTATGAATTTAAGATTATAATGAAGTGTTCTCTAAACAGGAGAGGGGCTGCACCAATTGCTATTCATTGCATTTTATGGATGGATGGAAAAGGGCTTTCTGAGAGTAAGGAATAAAGTTACACTGTTAATTTAATGAACCTTCACTTCTGACACAGAATTTGGCATTATCTGTAAGTGTCATTACAGTATTGCTAGCTCCAGTGATTTTACTGTGAATTTCACAATGGATGGTGTTTTACTTCAAGCCACATCTGCTGGAATTAAATCACCTTTTACTTGTGAAAATAAGTTTCTATCCCTCATGTTGGAAAAAAAGAGCTTGAAAATCAGTGAGAGAAAAAAAGCAGGAATTTACAATTTGTGTGAGGAGGAGGGGCTTATTATTGTTTTCATGATTTTTAAACCAATCACATGGAATTTTTTAGAAAAAGAAACACTTGTCATGGTGTAGTTGGGTTGATAGCATTTGTCTAGCATCTGCACTGAAGTGATATTTGTAGATTTTGTTTTGTTTTATTCAATGTTAACTATGGTTTTGGAGCTGTTCATGAGCATCACTTGATTTTTACATTAATTGAAAGAGAAAGTTTTGTGTTCAACTCAGTTCAGCTTCTTGTGTTCAATTCAATTCAGCTTCTCAAAAATCATGAAGCTTGAAAATTCGTACTGTTTGAAGTCTTGTGGCTCCGTCTGTGTTTCATAAAAAAAGAAAGGATTATAATTGTGGTACATAAATCTTATCTATGTATACACAACTGCATATATCCTAATACATGATGCAGACGTGTATTTGTCAAATTATATATATACATATGAATTTTATATAATGCTTTTACATGGATACGTATACATATCTGTAGCTACCTTAGTAGCTATGGAGACATGCTCATATATCTTATCAAATGCTCAAAAGCTACTCGAATATGGGGAAAAAAAAAAATCAAACCCTCATGTTCGGGAATATTTGTATTATTAAAATGATAGCTTGTTTAGTTTCTGAAACAGTCATTTAACTCAATGATTATTAAATATGTTGTCCTGAAAGATGGAATTTAACATAAAATTTCTCAATATCCACCAACATTATTGTCAAGTTTTTTAATTAAATTAAATTAATTAATTTAATTAAACTAACAACATGTTTCTAGCAGCAGACACTTTGCAGAGCATATCATCACACCACTAGAATCATCAAAAAATTGCAGGAATCCCTGGCACAGATAGTTTTAAAAATATGATAATTCTGACAAAGTATTCAAACTCATTTTATTTGAAATTCTTATTCTGTGCTACATACTGCACATGGAGAATCAGAGATTTTGGGGATGAAAATAAATTGGAAAGCCCTTCTAACTTCCTTAATGGTCTTGCTGTGATTCTCCATTATAACTCTACACACCCCATTCTAAATACTCTGCTAGCATTTAATAGAGCTAGACCTTCTTACAAGAATTCCCATAATAAGGACAAATTTTCTAACCAGATGGACCTTTCCAACAGGCTGAAAACACATTTTACAAGGACTATTAATCAATTGAGTCTGTTGTGATTAGATAATTAATACAAGGAAAAGTACTTGACAAAAAGGGTGGTTTTTAAGTCTTTAATGATGTGTCATGAATTAGCTAGTAGAATTTTAATGAAGAGCTCAGCTTCCTAGTGTCCATATTTCCTGATGAAAAAATTAACAGTCCAAAAGTTTTCAGTGGCTGTTAGGAACACCTAAATGTACAATTTCTTGATCTTAATTTGAAGTATGATTTTCATGGGATGTCAAACATTCAAATGCATTAGTTCTCTTAGCAGTTATGGGCTTATCTATAAGAAACAAATAAATAAAACAAAAACATTCAATGTTATTTATTTTTTCTTTTCCTCACAACATATGAAATTCTTCTGTCTATGAATCACTTCTTCTGAATTCCAGCAGTTTAAGTTAGCTCGTGTGGTACAGACCTGGAGGACAGTATGAATACGGTTTCTTCCAGCTTTTCCACTAAGCAACTCCTCTGACACCAGCCTGGATTTGAAGTAATTGCCTAACCATACAGTCACAGGGCTGAACTACCTGCCCAAAGTCAAGGACAAATGGGCATGCCCCTGAGACCTGTTAATTCTCAAAGAATTATGAATTATGTACTTTGAGGTAGTAAAGTGTATATTGAGTATGATTTTGCTTCGTGTGAACTATTTACCTCTTTAGAAATTATAAGGGTTTTTTAGTATGTAAATATAAATTCTCAGAGCTATCTAAAACATTATTTATCAGTCATTATGTATTGTAAGATATGCTTCCTTATGATAACAAATAATGTGATTTATTAGCCCACGGTCTGATGTTACAGTTTCAGGATGAACCACTTGAAACTATTAATTTATAAACCTACTGTAATGTCATTCATTTTATTCATTCATTTATTTAAACCAATACCATTTATAACTCAAATTCTTGTCTATGTAGCTGAAAACAAAAAGAAAAAAAATTACCTGGTACAGGCTGAAAGCTCACAGTAGACAGTGAAGTGAAAGGATTAGACACTTATTATGTTTCCTTTGGAAAACTGCAGAGAAGGTGCCACAAAGGTCTTCCATGATGCGCAGAGTAGACCACAAAGGCATTTCAGAGTGTCAGGTGTGCTCAGGAAGCACAGCATGCCCATTTTATATTCCTCCTTCCTAAACTACACTGCTATCTCTATACTCTTATAGTGTATTCCTGAATGTTACATCTCAGATTCCAGCCAAAGTTACTGAAGTCTACAAATTAATAAGAAAGCAGAGAAGACATGCACACGCATAGATGAAAAGGAATATAGTTACTATAAAGTCCTTAGCTCATTTCAGGAACAAACTACATTTCTGCTTTTGTTCTGTATGATACATTGGAACTTGCAGAGTCTTGGTTAAAGTCAACTTTATTGACACAATAATATGACAATGATGCTTTTCTATATGTAAATTATAACAAAAAATTGCTCATGGGATCAAACTTCTCATGTCAGATTGCCCTTCCTTTACTGAAACAACTGTCACTGAGGTCAGCATAAAACAATCAAATAAAGTTTGTCGTGTTAAATAAAGGGAAAGAAAGAGGCCTCTGGGAACTGCCACCCACTCAGAGTTGCTAAAACAAGTGCATACCTGAGTGAGAGCACCTGTTCTCCCTTCTCCTCCAGGAGGTGTTTCTGACTGTAAGTTTGTCTGGGCATTTCCACAGGAGGCGTGATAGGAAATATCCAAGATCAACAAAGTAGAAAACAAACAAACTGGTTGCATTAGCCTCACTTTCAAGCTGTGGTCCTGCTGGCTCCTGGAAGTCATTTTTTTCAGGGATCCGTCAATGCACAGTACTTTTGGAACCAGCTTGTAGGTTTCATGAGCTAAAGCAGGTCCATTTCTAGTTATCTTTCTGAAGTACCCCTTCTTTGCACATTACACTCACTATGTAGGCACTGTATAGGTGACACTTCCACAACTGATATGATTTTTCAGGGGAGCAAAAAGGACTCCTTCCCCACTCTACATAGGGAATGCAGCTTACCCAGTTAGAAAGTGTGCATATCACTGATCTTTATCACTCAGAGGTTTTATATGCTTTAGACACCATAGCTACATGTGGTACAATAGCATAATTTACTCCACCCTGTCATCCATCTTGGAGAGTCTGGGAGGACCTAAGAGATCCCCTCTAGGGCTTCTGCAGCCAGAGGAGCTTCCAGGGTTTCACAGCTCTTTGCCTGCAAATCCTGTTTACCTGCTAAGGTGCATTGCCTCTGCACTATTCCAACTTTGCAGTGAGTATGTAGCCTTTCCTCTGAGTCAGCAACACATTCCTGTTGGGGCTTGCACCACAGAAAGCTTGTCTATGCCAATGTATTTACTCAGTTATTTGGGCATCTGTAATGCTGCAACCATATCATTTTGGCCTATCATCCTTTTCAACAGTCAAGTGAAGTTTCCCGACTGTGGGGACCATATGAAATCTCATAAGGCTCTACTCTAAAATATATTCTATCAAAACAAATGCCAGTTAAAAGCCATAAAAGTGAAAAGTTGATATAAAGACTTTGGTTAACATGACAGAGTCAGGTAAATTTTCTATGCTAATTTCTTGGTCTTCATCCAAGAAAGGTAGTTATCATATCAGTTACTTATTTTTCTCATTAATACTATTGTGCATCTAATACTAAATATACCTTCAGTTCTCCTTAGGAGATATCAGTGATTTTAGTGAACCTACTCTGAGATTCAATTGGTAGGATAAAATACTGGATTTTAACTTTTTTTTTTTCCTAAATGCTGCATGTGTTTTTAAAATAAAATTTTAAACTAACAAAACTGGGAAAACAATCATTTTGGAGATAATGAGAATGTCTCGGGTCACTTAGGTGAAGAGAAAATCTTCAGTAGTTTACATTTACAGTCCTATTTTGTTATTTAAAATGACTAGAAATATAGTAAAATGAAGTCTGTAGGGAATTCCATTCAATATCACTGAAAACACCAAAAATCAAATGTATGGATTGAAGGGGGTTTTTGAATAACATACATTTTCATTTAAAATTTTTGATTGATAGTAACCTACAGTATTGCTACCAAATATGTTCATATCCTTTCAAAATGAACACTGCGCTACATGTCTTAACAGGAATCTTGACAAATAACATACAGTTAGCTGTTGCTTAACATAGACTAACCATGCCCTTGTCCATCACTAATCTGCTTTTGCAATGTTGCATAACTGCTCCTGGGAAAACACGAGAGCACAAGGCATGTCCAAGCAAGAAATAAAAACCCAGTAAGCAAATGAGTGTCTGCTAATCATCATGTAAGACCAAATTTAGAAAGCCTAATGATTTAAGCTCATCAAAGGAAATCTCTAAAACTCTTTTTTTTGGGGGTGGGATAGGGAGATGGAGGGAAAACATTATATGAAAAAATTACTTAGAAGCCTACCTGTATATAATTCATTGCTTTGCAGATGGGGGACACAAACATATTATATACCACCATGTCCATGTTGCTGACCTAAAAGGAGCTTGATGAATTTCAGAAAAGGGGCACTATGCAAGCACCATGAACTTCCCAAGCTGGAAGAATTAAACCTGTGACAGGCTCATATAGATTGGCTCAGAAGTGGCTCTAAGCTTCTTTGCTACCTAACTCCTCAATCCCTCTGCATTCAGAAATTTCAGGGCTAGGAACATCCAGGGCATTTCCTTCACACTGAGAGTTGAGAATGAACAGCCTCTGGAGCTGACTTCGTGGTGGTCAGATCAAATTCTGCCTGCAGTGCTGTGGACAGTAGGCTCAGGGTTATGGAAATTAAAAAAAAAAAAAAAAAAAAAGGATTATTTCTCACTGAGATAATATAAGAATGCACATTTTTCATTATACTTCTAAGCAAACTTCTTGATTTGATGGTAGGAGACATAGCTAATATGACACAATGACCATACACAGTTCCTGATTCATGTTATTTTTTTAACTTTAATAAGCCTCCACAAAGCTTGGAAGCTGCCTTAGTATAGAAGCATCAAATCATAGAATCATGGAATCATCTAGGCTGGAAAAGACCTTCAAAATTACCAAGTCCAACCATCAACCTGACCTACTGAGCCCCATCACAAAACCCTTAATGCCATGTCCACACATCTCTAAAATACTTCAAGAGATGGGGACTCCACTACTTCCCTGGCCAGCCCATTCCAATGCCAAACCACATTCTCCATGAAGAAATTCTTCATAATGTCCCATCTAAACCTCCTCTGGTGCAATTTGAGGCCATTTCTTTGCATCCTATCACTTGTCACTGAAGAAAAGAGATCAACACCCTCCTTGCTGCAACCTCCTTTCAGGTAGTTGTAGAGAGTGATAAGGTCTACCCTCAGCCTCATCTTCTCCAGACTAAACAGCCCCAGTTCCTTCAGTCACTCCTCATGTCTTGTTTTCTAGTTCCTTCACCAGCATTGTTGCTCTTTTCTGCACATGCTCAAGCAACTCAAATATTATTCTTGTAGTGAGGGGCCTGAACACAATATTTAAAACGCAGTCCCACCAGTGCCTCATACAAGAGGAAAATCACACCCCTAACCCTGCTGGCCACGCTATTTCTGACACAAGCCAGGATGTCATTGGTCTTCTTGACTACCTGTCATACTGCTGGCTAATGTTCAGCTGGCTGTCAGCCAGCACCCCAGATCCTTTTCTGGCAGGCAACTTTCTAGCCACTATTCTCCAAGCCTATACCACTGCATGGGGTCTGTGTAGGACTTGGCACTTAGGCTTTTTGAATATCATGTGACTGGACTCAGCCCATCAATCTAGCCTATCCAGATCCTTCTGCAAAGCCTTCCTACAGCAGATCAACCTCTGGAACAGGTTGCCCAGAGAGGTTGTGGATGCCCCATCCCTGGAGGCATTCAAGGCCAGGCTGGATGTGGCTCTGGGCAGCCTGCTCTAGTGGTTGGCAACCCTGTCCAGAGCAGCGGGGTTGAAACTCAATGATCTTTAAGGTCCTTTTCAACCCAGGCCATTCTATGATCAACAGTTGCACCCATCTCAGGTGCAAACTTCTGAGGGTGAGTTCGAACCCCTCATCTAGATGATTGATAAAAATGTTAAACAAAACTGGCCCCAGCACTGAGCCCTGGGGAACACCACAGGTGTCTGGCTGACAAATGATTTGAACTCCATTAGCCATGACTCTTTGAGGCCAGCCATCCAGCCAATTCCTCACCCAGTGAACTGTACACGTGTCCAAGCCACGAGCAGCCAGTTTCTTCAGGAGAATACTGTGGGAAACAATGTCAAACACTTTACTAAAATCCAGGTAAACAACATCCACAGATATTCCTTCATCTCTTAAGCAGGTCTCCTTATCATAGAAGGAGATCAGATTAGCCAGGAAACACCTGCCTTTCATAACCCCCTGGCTGGCTTTTTTATTCACTTGATTGTCCCATAAATGTCATGTGAAGACATTCGTGATGACCTGCTCAATAACCTTACCAGGTACTGAGGTCAAACTGACAGGTCTGTAATTCCCTGCATCTTCCTTCCTTCCCATCTTGTAGATTAGAGACACATTCACTAACCTCCAGTCAACTGAGACCTCCCAGTTAGCCAAGACTGCAAGTAAATTATTGAAAGTAGCTTGGTGAACACTTCCACCAGTTTCTTCAGTACCCATGGATAAATCCCATCTGGCTCCATAGACCTATGAACTTTCAAAATGATGTATTAGTTCACTTATACCACATTATCTGGTTCAGATCCATTTAACTTAAGACAACCTCAGAAAGTTATCCAGGAAATGGTAAATCTTACCTAGAAGGGTATCTAAGTTAAACACATTTGAGTAACTGCAGACATTTACAGAATAGGAGTTGACATCTGAACTGGTGGTCTAGATTTCTCTGACAGACAAGGAAGAGAAATAGGCATTTGTAGGTGTCATTCATTATTTCCTGACATAGATTTATAAAGCAGACCTGAGAAACTGTTTTTCCATTGCCTGTTTCTCCCCATAGATTACTCCATGAGGCTAAGGCTACTAGCTGAACTGTAGGTACATTTCTTGTAAACATCTAACATTAGGTGCTAATGAAATCAATCTCCTTTGAACCAGGCTTTAATTGCTGGCCTTGCTGTCCACTTTCTTTGTTATATAATCATTGTGCATTACTTTGGGATTCTTGGTTGTTTCCTTCTTTTTTGTTTTTGTTTTTGTTTTTCTTTGTTTCTTTTTTGATGGCATGTTAAAATATGAAATGTTTCAGAACTCTATGTCCTATTCTTGTAAAACAGTGAAATAGAAGGATTATTTCAGACAGAGATTACACTGTCATGACTACTTAGTGTTCACGGCGCAACACATGTTTACTACACTTGGCTCTGATATGTGCCACCGTCCTGTTTGATTTACATATTTGTTAAAAGTGAAAATGACAACCTTTAAAATGCATCAATAAACACATTATTACTGTAAGAATATTGGAAAAAAAAATCTTCATTTCTCCATATATCTAAGACAGTCATACAAATCTCAAAAATTCAATATTGTTCAAATACTTGTGACAGTAAAAAAATAACAATAAATAAATGCTGAGACTAGTAGTGTGGTTGATTATTTCTGTTTGCTTGTTTGTTTGTTTGTTTGTTCCTGAAAGTTTGTCCAACATCAAACATCCTGGCTTGTATCAGAAATAGTGTGGCCCAATTAAACTCCACAAAACCAAGTATTCAGCTAGAGTGAATATTCACAATGAAGTATAAACCATGAAAGAAAGTTTTAAAAAGAAAAGTTGGCATGCACTGTCTGGCAGTGCTATTACAAATTTTGTAGTACATTAAAAAAAAATAAAAATCTTGGAAATGACTTATTTCCTTTTATTTTCCTTTTCCTTTTTATTTCTTTGAGCTGAGTTATTGACAGACATATTAACATTTATTTTGTTTATATTTGAGTGCTGAATTATCTTTAATTGTCATGTACTTTCTTCTGCTTGCATGAAAGAATTAATAAACCACTACTGTCAACTTCTGCACAGATATATTCTGCTTACACATGATGTATCAAAGACTGAGAAGAAGAGAACTTTACTGTAAGTAAATTAATCTAAATGGACCCAGGAGTCTTTTAGAATATTGAATGGAATGGAAGTTAAGAAAAAAAAATATTAAATTTCCCCTTGGACTTTTCAGAATTTTCAACATCTTTATTTCAATTGGGTTTGTTCAGCCTGGAGAAGTGAAAGCTCTGGAGAGACCTTATAGCGTCCTTCCAGTACCTAAAGGGTACAGAAAAGCTGGGGAGGAACTTTTTGTCAGGGAGTGTAGTGACATGTCAAGGAGTAATGGCTTTAAACTGAAAGAGGATAGATTTAGATTAGATTCAGAAGAAATTCTTCACTCTGGGGGTGGTGAGACACTGGAACAGATTGCTCAGAGAAGCTGTAGATGCCCCAGCCCTGGAGGTATTCAAGGCCAGGTTGAATAAGGCTTTGAGCATCCTGGTCTGGTGGGAGGTGTCCCTGTCCATGGCAGGGGGGTTAGAATTAAGTGATTTTTAATGTCCCTTCCAACCCAAACCATGCTATGACTCCATGATAAGTCAAAGGGAAAAAACAGGTGTGCCACTCACAGGACAAAATCATATATTATACAACTTGATGCTTTGTCTGGGACAGGAACTGTTTTTCAATCCGGGTACTGGAAAGAAAACAATCTTACAGATCTTCTCTTATCATGAGCAAAGTACTTTACATAAAATTTCTCTTGTTCCACCAGAAAATGCTTGCTATTTTTTATTAAAATGGTCAGTAATATACTTATATTGTTCAAATACTAGTAAGTAAGTGGTAATGCATGCTACAGATCTACTCATGTCATGTCCTCACTTGAAACTTGCATGAAAATATAAAATCACAAATAAAATATTGATGACAGGACAGCCTGGCTGTATTGGCCTGATTGAATTGTCTGACAGGAAGAATATGTCATTTTCACAAGTCTGCACAAAGAATAGCCCTTGTAAGCCTGAGCTCAAACCCATTCCATAGTTCATGCCACAGCAGACGGAAAACTGCAAGCAGCCACTCTTCTGCATCTGCGTAGGGAAGAGTTCAGTAACTACACAGTGCACATAGCAGGAAGTAAAACAATATTTGAAATCTGTACAAGTCTATTTTAATGTTCCAGAATCAAATTAACTTTGATAATAGCTTCCATATTATATCTATTACTTTGGGTGCCCACAAGCCATGCAAGTCTGTTAGGCTTTGCTGGCAAGTCATAATCTTGCTTAAGTCCAAATGCATGATTTTGATTCTTACAAAATCTCTCAGAAAGTGTCATTTTAAGAGAAAGGTAAATATATATAAATTTAGTGAAATTACAGCAAATAATTTCACTGAAGAAATTTAAATTTTCCAAATAAAACATTACTCTTCAATGAAAGAGTTTTGTTAAAATGCTTGTTATGTTGAAGGCTTTTTTTTTTTTTTTTCATTTTAGAATCTCTTTGAGTCTGACAATTACAATTAATCAATGGCAAATAAAAATCTTAATAACTTTGAATGACAGACCAACACTAAACTATTTCTCTGCCTAATTTTTCAGTCCAACCACCAAAGCAAAAAAAAAAAAAAAATAAAAATTAAAAAAAAAGTCTAACTTATTCACAGATTTAAGCAGAAAGTACAACAGTTTAACAATGTTATGTACAGCAAAGCTACATATTTTTTTCCTGCTAGAATTACATCTCTGCCTCCCACAAAGTATCTGATTACCACCCATCCCTTCTTCCTGCTTTCATCCTCCTTCTCACACCCCCAGAAGGGTGCACATAGCCTCTGCAACCTGCATAAGCTGTGGTGTCGGTGGTGCAGCAGAGAGGCTGCACCCATAGCTGCCGTTATCTTTCACTTAGTGGACGTCTGGCTGACACATGTGATAACATGCTGGATTGTGGCCTTCCAGAACATCTTTGAGGCACCCCTGTAAATTACTTAAATGTGCTTCACTGCTCCCTGATAAGCCACAAGACAGAAAGCAGACTGAGGGATGTCTTAAACGTTGTTTGTCTGATCTTCCTGTGCATTTTAGTCCCCTTTTCCAAGACAGCTACTGCTTTTTTTCCACAGTAGTACACTGGCTAGCAACTGGGACAGTCCCTCTAACTCACACCATCCTGCACAGTGTAGAGATGACCCCAAAGACTGTGCATACAAGGCTGGATAAAACAGGGGGGAAGGCAGAGGCAGGGAATGGTTTCCTAGAGTCTTTATTAATTGCAGGATTCTTGCTAGTGCTGCTTTGATTCCTGCCACCTAACATGGCCCTGAACAACCCCTGGATGCATTTGGAAGGGATGGTAACACCTGCAGGGGACTTCTCCCAGCAGTCAAAAGCCATCTTTCTTTGACAGGGAGATGGTATCATCATATAGATATACCTACATGCACATGCACACACACACTAATATATACATATACATGTATACATAAATATATATACACACATGCATATGTATACATATATTCTTATACATATATATACACACATAGTGTTATTCCACTTGCCTTCTGAGCACTGCACAGGCTCTAGCCTGTCAAGTTTAACGAGGTAGAGTGAGAGGCTAACTATTTTCTATCCCACAAAAACAATTGTGCACTTAGATTCATTCACAACCAAAGCCAATGTAAGTTTTGGTCTTTAGAGTGTTTTTAAGGAGGAAGGGGAAAAAAGTTTTGTAACAAATACAGGGCAATTTTTTTTGTTTTTGTTTTTTCTTGTTCATTTTGTTTCTCTTTTTAACACTAAAGCTTTTCTTGATGAAGATCTAAAGTTTTCCTTTTTCTTAGATGAATAAGTACTAAAAATATTAACTCTATTTTGAATAATATTCATTTTACCTTTATTTAGTACTCTGAGTCTCAATCCCATACTGAGATTTTCTATTTGAGGTTTTTGCTCATGATTACAATAGAGGCAGAAGAAGGCCCTAGACAGAAAAAAAATGACACATCCATCCAACTTAAAATGAAACATTGCAGTTTTACATATTTTCAACAATTTGAACAGAAACTGACTGTAAATATGGTCACTTCTAAGAATAGAAGACAAGTAAATACAAAATGCTAATACTGCAGTCTGGAAAATGGGGTATTCTGTAGGTAGGTTTTGCTTGTCTGTGCATGTTTTCTTGTTTCCATTTATTTTGCGTTATTACTAAGATTTGCATTTCCTGGCACCCCTTGTCTTCACCGGCTTTTCATTTATTTCCAGTTTTGTTCTGAATATGTATATTTTCTTGTTTGCCAGGATCTCTCAGTTTCTTTGAGTCACTATTATATAAATCTCTGTAATTGATTAGTTTAGTACTACAAAGCATTTTGTCATGTGGTATAGATGAAAAATACCAAAGGGACAAAAAATATTTATAGCATCCCCATAGGCAATAACTACTTTAGAGTAGTTACAATACTCCAAATAATAACTCAATAACTTCAGGACATTAGCAAGATGTAGTTTTTGATCCCAGATTTGAACTGTTATTAAACTAAAAGGGAATCATCAATCAGAGTCAGGAAAACAGAGTCTCTGAAACAAGCTTATCTTCCTAAGGCATATATTGCCGTGTACTAATTAACTTCCTACAATATTATTTGTCAGATTATCAGTTATTTATGACAATATAAGCATTGATAATCTTCTGAAGTACAGTCTACTATTAGTTAATTATACATTATCAAATTTAAGATAAATTTCTACATAGGGATACAAGGACTTCACAGAGAATGAACAGACCTCATATTTGGGTGAGGTATGCTGATTTTAGAAGGTAACAGGCCTGGGCTAGGCACACACCTAATTCACTGCAAACACCTCATTGGTTGTTCTGTGCTTTGAATTAAGTTATTCTATTTATGATTTACTCTATTTAGGTTCTTCAACCATCCTCCTTAATGCAACATAACTGATCTTGTTTCTAATTTTATTAATATTACTATTATCAATAAACTCCAGCAAAGATCAGCTTGTAAACTATTCTTCTGGAAGTATTCCAAGCTAAAATGTTTCCTATGTTGGTGGTAATTCCACTGGGCTCTTAACACATGTGAACATGAACATGCACACTCATGCATACAATATACATATTTAAAATGACCCAATACAAATTAAAAAATACATACTGCATAACCACAGTTTTGCTTCTTCAGTGCTTAGCTGAGTTTACTCCATTTGGATTTTTCTTTATTCTTCAGTTCTCTCAGACTCAGAAACTTAACTTGTTTATTTTCCTAGGTTACCTGCCGAGAGAAGTCAGCATATTAAGCATGTCTTTCTGCAAAAACACCTAACACCTCACAGCCAGATGAGTCAGCAGCAGAACTCTGCAATTCTGGGTGACATACCTGGATCTGATGTGGCATAACACCACTGGTCTACTGAGTATTGCACCTCCAAATGATACAGAAGAAATGAACCTTCTTTCTTTGACAAACTGGAGCTAAAGATAAAAGATGATAATGATAAAACAAAAAGCTTCAGCCTAAACACTGTAAAGAGACAGAAAAGAGAATGAATGCTGAGAGAGAGGAAGCATTCTAAATATCAAATGAACATTTACGTTATTTTTGGCTCGGCTAGCACAAACCAATCCCAGAAGCCAGCACCAGCTCCAGTGCAGCCTGTAATACCAGTTATTCAGTCCTGCATTACCACTGATTCTGCATAGAGTACACTGAGCTTGCTGTAACATCTTGCTGTGTCTTTGTGTGTTGTGCTCCAACTGTTCTAGTAGTGTCATTATCATTATTAGTTCTAAGATTTCTTAAATGTTTTCACTGCCTCATCTACTTTATGACTTTTGCAGTGAATATAGTCCATTATGATTAGTAAAGTAGAGGTATTTAGAGAAGTATTTATGGATTAAATTATATTAAATTTTCAAGAAGAGGATATTTCTAACAGTGCTTGTTTATTTCATGAGAAATACCAGCCACAACAACAAAACCAAGAACAGTAGAAAGCACCAGCTCTAGCTGCCTTGTGCTTATATTTCTTATTAAAAGTCTGATAATAACTTTGATGAATTCCAATTTGAATACACATAAGTGAGTCTGAATGAACACACACACGTTGAAAACAATGGAAGTACAGTCATTTACACCATTTCTGGATTTGTCTCACATTATGTTAACACGCCTCCTAGTATTTTTCAGTCCTGACTTGGAACAGCAGGTGTTGTTCCATGAATCATGAATTATACCCAATTACATTTGTTTTCTGCTATGAAGTATTTTTCACTGAGGATTACAATGAGAATAAGTCTAAATGAAGCCTTAATAGACAATAGTCTCATCTCAGATATAATGGTTTATATCAGAAGTAGCTTCACCAAAACCGACAGCACCAACAGCACTGATCTCCATTGCCTTGTAATGTAACATATACCTTTCCAAAGCAGAACAGGGGTATTTTATACTCATTTAGCACTATTTCATGTAACAAGTTCATAACAAGACACATCTGCCACAGTCAACTTCTGTGGTGGTGCTTGAAACTGTGTTGCTTAAACTATGCAGCCTAATTTTTTTTATTTTTTTATTTTTTCTGTTTTAATATCACAGAATCACAGAATTGTAGGGGTAGGAAGGGACCTCAAGAAATCATCGGGTCCAACCCCCTTGCCAAAGCAGGTTCCGTAGAGCAGGTTGCCCACCCAGGTAGGTGTCCAGACAGGCCTTGAATATCTCCAGAGATAGAGACTCAACAACTTCCCTGGGCAGCCTGTTCCAGTGCTCCGTCACCCTCACCATGAAGAAGTTATTTCACATGTTGGTGCAGAACTTCCTGTGATCCATTTTTTGGCCATTGCCCCTTGTCTTGTCCCCACAAACCACTGAAAAGAGGTTGGCCAAATCCCACTGTCTCCCACACTTAAGATATTTGTAAACATTGATGAGATCCCCTATCAGTCTTCTTTTCTCTAGGCTGAACAGACCCAGTTCTCTCAGCCTTTCCTCATAGGGAAGATGCTTCAGGCCCCGTATCATCTTTGTGGCCCTCTGCTGGACTCTTTCCAGGAAAAATCCCTGTCTTTTTTGTACCGAGGAGCCCAGGACTGGACACAGTACTCCAGGTGAAGCTTGACCAGGGTGGAGTAAAGGGGGAGGATCACCTCCCTTGACCTGCTGGCCATGCTCCTTTTAATGCACACCAGGATCCCATTGGCCTTCTTGACCACCAGGGCACACTGCTGGATCACAATATGTTACTTTATAAACAATCAGTTATTCTCTCCTCAGTTTGAACTAGTGTTAGACTGTTTCTGTTCAAGCTGTGGGAGAAAAAACACTCCAGCAAGTCTTCCCAATCACCTTGGCAGTTCCTCTGAAAAAAAAAGAAAAAAGTCAAGTATCCATGGAGATGTATTAACTGCAAACATGCATATTAAATACTTTAATTTCTTTATGGCTTAGCATTGCTTAAAAATAAATAAATAAAATTTAAAATAAAATTAAAATAAAATAAAATAATAAAATAAAATAAAATAAAATAAAATAAAATAAAATAAAATAAAATAAAATAAAATAAAATAAATAAAATACCAATTTAGTGTTTCAGGAAGCATTAACCATTGCAATGGTCATTGTTTTTAATAGAAGAAAAGAGGTCAGATACAAAAGCACAACACTACTTTACAAAAACACTCTATCTTTTGCCTGCTGATGTTTAGACTCCAAAATACTCTTTCTATATTAATTTTCTATGTAAGTGGATTATTGTTATTGCTCCCAGACTTGAACAGATGACTGATCTCCATCAGATGATCTTGCTGTGATCAATGCTATAGAAGCCCTATGAGTTCCCATTTATTGCGGTTATGTAGAAATATTATGGCCAGACATTTTTTTCTTTTTTGCTCACTTGTTTGCTCACAGTGAAACTGTGATACTGTCTGCTCAATAAGTAAAACTACCAAAAGAATATGATACACATTTTAATTCAAAGATAAACAGTATCTGTAATCAGCTTTACCCCCAATATATATATAGATATAAAAATATATAAATATGTATATATAAAAGAAAAAAGAAACAGACCCTAAACTATCAAGCTTTCCAGTAGCCATTAAAAATCTCTTATTGCCCTTCCTCCTGCCTCTCAAAGTTGCAGGCATCATAACTATCACTCACATTTCAAATCTCTAATTGGTACTATTAACCATCATCAATGAGACATTTAATTGCCTCTTCTGCAGTTCATCATGTTGGAATTGTGTTTCATTTAATATATGTCAAACCCATATAGAAAGTTCAGTTAATATGCTTCACATTTTTGTTTATTTTCCAGTGTAGTATGTGTTATAATGCACTGCATGCTGAGATTTCTCAGGTTATAAAATACACAACCAAAATCACTGCTTAAAAGCTTTTGATGATTGTTCATGCCTCTCAGTCCTAATGCATCAGTGAAATCTTTGGAAGAAAATTATAATGCATAGAGATTTTAGCAAATCCACATTGTTTATTTGTTTATTCACATATTAAATGTAGAAAATAATCTTACACATTATTATTTCTATTGAAGGCAGAAATCTCTCATACTGTGCAGAAAAAGGAAAGGCTGTGTTGCAGGGATTAATAATGCATCTAATATGGATATCTTGGTAAAATTAAAGATGAAAGAAACAACAAAAATAACATGAAAGCTGAGACATCAAAACACTAAAGCATGGACATTCTGAATTCAGAATGCCATTTCACTATTATTACAGATCTTTTGTGCCTAGGCGTTGTAACAAAGAACTACACAAATCCAAAGCACATTTAAACAAAAATTGTGCACGCATTTATGAATATATATGTGTATGTATGTAGTTCAAGAAGTTTACTAAGTACACAGTCATTACTAATAACTTACTGCTGCAGGAATACAGTAGCATAATGTAGTACTGAGGCTCCCTGCCACCTTATTTTTCAAGTCACCATTGGTATAGCTTATAATTTTGCAAAATATTAATGATTTGGGGTGATTTTTTTAATGACAGATGCCTGCCTGAGGCTGTTTCTTTGGTGGGTAACAATCAATCAAACAACTCAACCATTTTGGGGAATTGAATTAGGGAAAAATTAACATTACAATGTTCATAACCTCATTTTATAAAGTAGAACTGTGTTTTGAAGCTCAGACATCACATTTGCAATGGGAAGGCTTTTTATCATCTTTTAAAAAATATGTAGAAATTTACCAGTTCTAAACACTTGGGGAAAACAAAAATTTAAAAGTCAGTTTTGTATGCTCAGAAAAAATGTTTTGCTAGAGCTTCATTTAACCTAACATAGTTCTTAGTGTTGTGCACAGAATTGCACATGTTCTAGGCCTCAGACTAGAGGATGTTGCACATCACTTGACTATACTGGCTAAGGGGAAAAGGCTAGGCAAGAAAGATGAACAAACTTGGAAAACAAGGAACCAAAATCTCTTGTGTCATTAATGAATATCCTACTGGCAAAAGGAGTCTTGGAGAGATCAGTATCAAAAATATCCACTAAACCTAGTCACTTAGTTTGAAATACTAACCCCATTCTTTATTTCTGGAATGCCATGTAACATGGAACTTCTGCCCCAGAGAACAACACAACAGCAGGAACATTTTTAGAGGACAGTGAGACCATTGCAGGTAAGGAGATGACACGCTATTAAGGTAAGCAGTACTGTAGCATTCAATGTGTTTGATGACCTAAGAATGTCTTTTGGTGAGAGAGTAATGGAGAAAAAAAATCAGTTAGCCACTAAATGAATGAACATTGGTGGATGAAGATCATATCTTGGCAATGGATTAGCAGGAAAACTGAAATACCTTGTTTTTTATCTCTGTCTTACCAGGCAAGCCAGCATGGTTTAGAAAGAAGAATGGTCAGGTAGCAACAGGACAGGTATTAAAACTGAGTTATTCAACTTATAGACTCTGAAGATGTACCCAAGCCTGTAGAAGAGTTGGCCAATGTAATTATAAAGCTGTTAATAATATTTAAAAATCATGGCTAAGACAAATCAGGCTTATATCTAAAAATGGTAAGAAGGACAATCTGAGGTACTATCAGCTGGTCAAACTAAGCTCTATCCCTGGCAGGATGGAGTATGTATATCATCCTGGCATCCATTTATGACCATGCACATGACAAGAAGGCAATCAGGAACAGTCACTACAGATTTATAAAGGCAAATCATACCTGACCAACCTGATTGCCTTCTGTGAAGAAATGACTGACTATGAAGATAAGGGATAACTGTTCCTGTAACTTTCACTTCAGTAAGGCATTTGTCAGTGTCTTCCACATTATCACACGGAGCCTGAGAACGTGTGGTGGGATAAATAGTTTTTTTTAACTGGACTGAAAAGTAGCTGCACCAGTGAGCTCCAAGGACTGCACCAGTGAGCTCCAAGGACATATTAAATAGTTTGAAGTCTGAAGGTTGGTAATGAATGAGGTACCCCAGGGTTTGATATCAGTGTCAGTGCAGTTTAGTATCTTCTCCTGGAGCACTAGTCACAACACTCTTTCAGAAAATTTGTGGAGGAAGTTTTCAGTACATCAGATTATATGGATTCAGACCTGGGACCTTGAGAAACATGACAACTGTGCCAACAGAAGCTTTGTAAAGCTCAAGAAGTAGAAAATTCTGCATGTGAGATGGAATGATATCATTGACAAGTGGCATTCTTCAGGGGTCGGTATTGGGAACAGTGTTGTTTGTTATCTTTGCTGGTGACATGGGCAGTGGGACTGAGCACACCCTCAGCAAGTCGGTCAATGACACCAAGCTGTGTGGTGTGGTCAACACACTGGAAGGAAGAGATGCCATCCAGAGGGACTTTGACAGGCTTGAGGGGTGGGCCTGTGTGAACCTCATGAAGTTCAACAAGTGCCACATCCTGCACCTGGGTTGGGGCAATCCCCAGCACAACTGCAGGCTGTGTGGAAAATGGATTGAGAGCAGCCCTGAGGAGAAGGACTTGGGGAGGTTAGTTGATGAGAAACTCATCTTGAAGAGCTGACAATGTGCACTTGCAGACCAGAAAGCCAAACATATTCTGAGCTGCATGAAAAGAAGCATGACCAGCAGGTCAAGGGAGGTGGTTCTCGCCCTCTAATCTGTTCTTGTGCTACCCCACCTGGAGCACTGTTCAACTCTGGGACCCCCAGGACAACAGAGACATGGACATCTTTGAGTGAGTCAAAGATGATCAAGGGTCTGGAGCACCTCTCTTATGAAGGCAGGCTGAGAGAATTGGGGTTGTTCATCCTGGAGAAGAGAAGGCTCCAGGGAGCCCATATAACAGCCTTCCAGTACCTAAAGAGGGCCTACAAAAAAAAGATGAGGAGGGACTCTTTGTCAGGGAGTGTAGTGATAGGACAAGGAGTAATGGCTTTAAACTAAAAGAAGGTAGATTTAGATTAGATATTCCCAAGAAATTCTTTGTGGTGAGGGACAGGTATCCCAGAGAAATTATGGATGCCCCATCCTTGGAAGTGCTTAAAGCCAAGATGAGTCTCTGATCAACCTGGTCTAGTGGGAAGTGTCCCTGCCCATGGCAGGGGGGGTGGAACTAGATGATCTTTAAGGTCTCTTCCAACCCAAAGCATTCTATAATTCTATGATTCCGCTTACATCTTATTCAAATGCTTTGTGTGCTCTTCAGGGTCTCTCTTCAGGGTCTTTCAGTTTATATAGATGAACTGCTTTGTGAACAAGAGATTTAGTGATATTGAGTTCTGGAAAGAGGAAAAAACTTGTGGATATAATCACGAGAGCAAGAAGCAAGTTGTAGTGATTTAAAAGAATTTCACAGATTCCAAAGTTTTAAGGTCAGAAATAGGAATTTAGGAAAAAAAAAATTGTTTCATTGAAAAAAGGTCTAGTTGGATCACAATCTAAATGTGAATCAACGGTTCCACACCTTTGTAAAAAGTTACACAACATACTGAAAGGTATGAAACCATATTGAAATATATAGACAGCCTGCAAAAAAATCTTGCGCTTTACTCTGCTCTGTTAAAGCCTCAGCTGGATTTCTTTTTTCAATTTCAGGCACTGTAGTTTATGAAGGATGAAAAATTAAAGAGAGCTCAGTAGAATAATAAGAGCAACTGGGATTCTAGAAAACAAAACTGGAGAGAAAAGACTGAATGAATTAAGATTCTTTAACCTTAAAAAAAAAAAAAGAAAAAAAAAAAAAGGAGTTTCTTCAGGTATATGAAACACTGCAAGAACAAGAGAAGGAGCAAATTATTCTCCATGCTCTACTAAATAGAAGAACTGATGGATTTAAAATGCAACAAAGGTTGAGATTAGGATTAGAATATAAGAAAATGGTAACATAAGTATTGGTAGTATGGTAAGAATAGTGAAATAGCTAAAATAGGTTTTCTGGGAAACTGTGGGCTCTCCAACTGTAGAAATATTCAAAATGATGTGCAAGAGCTATCAGTACTCAGAGATATTGCTCAGAAGGAGGAGATTAGGCAATGAATTTATTAAAATATTTCATTTTATTTTTTCCTTTGACTATATAGAAACCAATGTTATTTGACTGTTCTGTACAATATACCCTGTTTAAAATATTAGATACTGCAAGTATTGTATTATTCTCTGAACTATTTTCTAATAGCTAATTATTTTGTTAGTAAAACTATAGTGTTTTTTTTCTCCTTTCAATTTGTTTGGGTTATCATTCTTCCAGCCATATTGTACTGAACTCATGTTCTGAAAGCAACTTTATCCTGGAGCCATGAAAATTCCCACTATTTCACTTGCACAGACAACTGTACAAATGATTTTGAGTCATGTGCACCAAAACCATTCTCATACCTGTATTTTGACAAGCTCATGAACAAAGGTAGTAATCAAGCCATTTAGTATGAAAGTATGAAAACAAGAGGCAATTTCAGTTCATGGAAAGTATTCACTGCAGTTCCACTTCTGTCAGGATGGTTTCCTAGAACAGCTACATCTTTTTTCTTTGGCAAATACTCTGTGTACGAATATATATATATATATATATATATATATATATATATTACTTGCTCATCATTTTTTTTTCAAATTCAAGTTAAATTCAGTGAAAACTTTCAGACTAAAAAAATATTCAGCATTTTCGAAGGTTCTAAATATACTGTTTTGACATTAGCATTAGCATCTATTCTATTATTATTATTTGAAAAAGATGAATTGTTTTCTTTCAAAGGGAAATTTCACTTCCCACTTACACAAAAAAAAAAAAAAAAAAAAAAAAAAAAAGTGCTTGATTAAAACTCCCCGCTCTTTTCAGGTCATAAATATTTCACTTAATATAAAATTACTTTTTTTCATAGGTTAAATTTTTGTTTGGGTTCTGTTTTTTTGTTTTTTTTTTTTTTTTTTTTTTTTTTTTTTAATGCCTGGTAAATTTTTGGATGCAGCACAGCTCATAAACAACAGTTCTTGACTGAGTGATTCTTGAAAGAATCACTGGCCACATCAGGGCTTTATAGCTGCAAGCTTCATCACATCATAGACACTGGTCTATGATCTTAACCTCAGGTGAATACCTCTGCGTTAAATGGCACAGCAATCACTGAAAGTTTATCCAGGGTTTCAGAGTGTTCAAAGGCTTATTATCATTAGGAGTTCTCTTGTACACTACAAGTACAACACAGGAGCTGCTATGGGCTGTGTTTTCACACCTGGAACTTCATCCATATTGTGCATTATTGACCACCCAAACCTGATGATGTCAAAAATAACATAATTCTTACGGCACTGTATGCGAAATGTCAGTGATGGTCTAGGGAACATGTAAGTAAAATGAAATGAATATGCAATTATATTGCTCAAATTCATTTCTGACAGTATCTCCATATCCCATGTTTGTCACATTTCACTTATGTGTTCCCTGCAGAGATGTATTAACATCACTATGTTTCATTTTAACAGTGTTACATTGTCTCCCCAGACCTTCCCTGAGATTGTAGCACTATTGTCTTCTGTCCTAAATTACCGTCTCATATTGCCACCAATATTTTTATTTATTTATTTTTCTTTCCTAGCAAGGAATAACATTCCCTGCATTATTTAGCACCTTGAGCCCAACTGTTATTGCAAATTTGTGTCCCAGTAAGGGTCTGAAGAGTCTGCAAAAGAAAAAGACTTGTAAGAATTACTGCAAACAAATAGACAGGCATGTCCTATACAACTGGTATCAGGAAACATAGAAGATAAAGGGGATGAAGGAAGTATGAATATTCCCATTTACACAGGGAAGGTAAGCAGTGCAGAGATTGAGAGAGCCAATAATAGATTTAAACATCTAAAGCAGGATTTGGAGAAAATAGAGACGCTTGGGTGAATAGTTGTAATCTGAGCAGCAAAGCAACATCTGTTTTCTAAACTTGAAGGCACTTCCACCCAAGAGAGACTGTAGCTCTGACTTTACAAGAGGTTAGTATTCCCTTTTATGAGTATGCCTGAAGTTTTCTGAACCTAAGCAACACAGCAGTATCAAGAGTGGCCCCGTGTGAGCTCATGCTAAATCCTGGGAAGCTCCATGGAGCAATGTGCTGTGCTCTGTAGTGCTGACCATCCAACACAGGGTGCAGCTCACAACCACATTGTTTTAAAACATTGCTGTTAGAAAAGGTGATGTTCTCAACCATCCATTTTGTAATCAGGAGTCAAATCAGAAAACATTTATCAGGAAGGTAGGATCCGGAGGTTTTTTTCTGTTCCATAAGAGAGAAAAAAAAGCACCTATTTTTGGAGGAAAGTTCTCATCTCAAGGCTATTTCCATTTTTACATTAAGTAGTCTTTGAACTATAGGAACAGAAATAGGAACCCAGGTTTCTTTGCCTTAAGGTGAGTACTCTAATCAATTAGTTAAAAGCTTCATTCATGCTTCCTTGAATTATTTTCTTAATGTTGAGGTTACAACATGATGACTGGAAAATAGCCAGATAACCTCTAGAGTGTCTAATGAGTAGATACTCTTAAAGTAAATGACATAGATTTAAGCCATTGTGGCTACATAAGGAACTGAACCCAGATTTTGCACATCTAAGACAAGTAGCAGTAAGATACGATATAATGTTTGCCTCTTTGTTGTCAAAACATGACTGCTTCCTGTTCTGTTGCTTTAAATAATGATTGAAAACACCAACCTGACCCTCACTGACATGACCAGAGAAACTTAGAGAGACTCTGTAGCACAGATAAGAATAAAACAAAGAGGTACAAAACCAGTCCCGTTTCAAATCAGAAGGCTTTTTTTCTCTTCTTTACAGTATTTTTTTTTCTTTACCAAAATTACATTTACTTCTGTTTTCTAAAAATGAAAATAAAAATGTTTCAGTAAAGTACTTTCATACGTTGTGCAACCTGTCCTAAGTATATTCAAGTCATGATGCATCTTCTAAACACAAGGAAAACAACAACTCTGTATGGTTTCTGTTCCTACTGAAGAAACAATGTGGCTAAGTACAATGAGCTTTAGTCTACGCTCATCTATGCATTATAGGTAAAGTAGTTGTTTAAAGTTTAGTACACTACATCTCTAAAAACTTTTGAAAATAATAGGTTTATATAGACATAGTCACAACAAGTATAAAAGTAATGGGGTTAACATATGAATCTAATTATGTCAGTCAGGCTTGTAGCTGTAAAAATTAGTTGTATGAAGAGACACTACTTGCATTTTAGACACAAGGATAAATATAGAGGCTGGCATTTGTAAGATTCAAAATGTTTGCAAATTTTTACTGGGAATACTTACAAGCTCAAACTTATTCAAATTCATTTTCTGTCGAGCAGAAACTTATTTTTAAAAGCATCATTGTGCAGTCTCAATGGTTTTATTCAGTACACCTTCACAAACAGAATGAATTCTAATTGTATAAATTTGCCATTTCTAAACATTTATGTCTGAGTTGTTTCTTTGAATGTATACAGAGATCTCATTGGTTTCAAAGGAAATAGTGTGCATGCACCTGGTAACAGACTTCTTTGTATTACAGTCAGGAGGAGGTTGGCCTGGCAGCATAATTGATATGAGTTTTGAATGACTTAGTTCTTCAAGACTGGGCTCTGTACTTGGAAAATGAAAATAGAGGCTAACTCCAAAAGATATTTATATATAGCTAGCAATGATTCCTGTACTAAATCTAGTTCTGTAACTCAGTCAAAAGGGTTCAGCTAACATCATAAACCATGAGAGTGAAGCTCAAACAGTTTATGAATAGCAACTGTCACACAGATTGAATCTCTTCTTTGCTATTCAGTCAAGAGGTGTTTGTTATTGCTTATAATATTTAGAAAGTCATTTTTGGAATTGAGGTATTGAAAGTCTCACAGATAAAAATATTTTATAAAATATTAACCAGCATAATAGAAAGACGCATTGGGTGCTCATTTTATTTAAACATTTAATTTTCAGAGGAGTCCTTCAGGGCAGCAGCAGGAATATCATACATATTATTAAAAATGAGAAGAATTATAATAGAATGGACTTAGAGAACAATGACGTGATAAAGGATCCCAAAGCATATGCAGAAAATGAAAGGACCAAGCAAACAAGCAGCCCTGTTTTAACACATGCAGTCAAATTTTAAATTGCCAGCAGCTTTTCAACTAGGTATATATTTACACGTGTATATATTTCTTTGTGTATGTATACTCATGTATGTATAATAGACATCCTCACTAGTTTTGCATGGGAACTGCATGAAAGCTTCATGTCTTATGCTGGAGAAAACATTCTGCCTTTTCTCTTTCTAGAGCTTGGCTAATAGTTAACAAGCAAGCTGGCAAAGCTAATAGTAAATAAGGTTAATAATATGATAATTGAGTAAACAATAGGTTCTTAGATACTCCATATTTATTATGGATTTCTCATTAGGTCATTTAGGGACAGAGTTAACATCATTAATGAAGACTCATATACTGAAAAAGTCATCTGTTGTGAAGAACTACTATATTACTCCTTACGGCCAGATATTTCCAGAAAAAAAAAAAAAAAAAGTCTACAAAACTGATTAGGAAAGAAGTTACTGAAGTTTCTGAAGTTACAAAATGTTAGTTGAAGAAAAACATTAAAAGTTGATTTGCCACGTGACAGTGGCCCTTTGTCTTAATAAGATTGCATTAGAAGATGGTTACAAATACCATTTTTTTTTTCCCTATCAGCTTCTTTCTTGAAGCTGCACTAGTTTCTGGAGCCATTTTCCCTGCACAAAAGTTATGATGTCATTTTTATTTTAGATTTACTTCTAGCTAGAGCTAGAGAAGACTATGGGAATTTTCCTTCTAAGTTGCCACTACCATCATCCTTTTATCATAGGAACAATGTAACCACCTCTAACAAAAGCCATGTCAAAAGCATATATTCATAAGGAACCAATACCTGCGACTGTTTCAGTTTAAGAGCACCAGATATAAAGTGCCAACACCTTTAAAAAAAAGATCTGTTTTTCATCTGGCACATATTCAACATTTCCTTCAGCAGTGCTGTAAATTTAAACTCACCCTGTAACTACATGATTACAAGATCAGCTGCAAAATAAGTTGAAGAAGTATGTAGTTGGGGTTAAAGCTCACTGTCAGTTGGTGCACCTCTTATTCATGATTAAATGTAATGTGAAACTGCACTTTCATTGAAAAAAAAAGAAAGAATATAAATTCACATATAATATTGAACCTACTCATACCAATATGTGATTGAATTAGCAAATTTAAGGCCAAGGTTACTTAACCAAAGTCTTTCAAATACAGTCACCAGAAAAACAGATTTCATGGCTACAATCATTTGGTTAGGCTCACCACAAGGCTAGGCTATATTTTATTTCCTAACAGAGATAAAAGGTAAAACTGAATTTAAGTAAATAATACAAACTTTTAGACTATGCTCATGAATGAAACAACAGAGTGCATATAGGTAATTTTTCTGATATGAATAAGCAGATTTTCCCTATTTCAATGTGGTCATGTCATAGAGGGTTTTGTAGTTTTGTTTTATTTTTCTGTCTTTATATGAAAATGGTGGCAAATCAGAGGATTTTGGAACATTTAAAATAACATCAGTAAAGAGAGAAGCCTGGAAATACAAAGGTCTAGAAATGAGATTTACTGTTAATTGATCTAACTTTATGCTTGTCAATACCTGATTCTAAGAAAGTTCATAAAACACATTGTCTACAATATTATAATCCCAGGGAAGGCTTCTCTGCATATCATATTAACCAATTTAAGAGTGGCCTCTCCCACCCCAACCCCCAACAGCCTATGTATTCAGTTTCATTTTAGTGTAGAGAGACAGACATCTAAATGAAAATCTAGTCCTTCAGCTAGTTTTTTCATACTCCACTGAATGAATACGATGCTACCATCAGGGCCCTCAGTGCACTGGAAAGATCTACAAGCTCTTCCCCCACTTCTTAAGGCTTTGCTGCTTACATTCAAGATAGCTCTGATAAGGTGAACCTCAGATCAGATGTCTGGGAGAAATGGGAAGTTAATGATGAAACACTGAGGAGGCTCGTCTGAGACAGCAGCCCCTGACTTGGGAACTTCATTTAAGTGCTGGCCTGTGCCTGGATGGGCCTCAACTGACCCTGTACCCCTGCCTTGCTCTGCTCAGCAGACCACTGGGGGCTGCACTGGTGGTGAGGGCACTCTTGGCTCCCCACACCCTGCCCCCTGTGTTGTGGTTTCACTTGACAGGCAGCTCAGCAACACAAAACCATTTGCTCACTCCCTCCTAATCCCTCAAGTGGGATGGGGGAGAGAAATGGAAAAGAAGGTTAAAAAATTATGGGTTGAAATAAAAACAGCTTAACAGGACAGAAAAGGAAGGAAAAATAACAATAATGATAACGATGATGAAAGAATATACAAAGCAAGTGATGCACAGTGCAATTGCTCACCACCTGCTGACCAATGCCCAGACAGTCCACGAGCAGTGTCCCCGCCCCCAGCCAACTCCCCACAGTTTTACTGTTCAGCATGACACCGCATGGTATGGGATATCCCTTTGGCCAGTTTCTGTCAGTTGTCCTAGCTGTGTCCCCATCAGCTCCTTGTGCACACCCAGCCCCTTTGCTGGCAGGGCAGCATCAGAAACTGAAAACGCCTTGGCTCTGTGTAACCACTGCTCTGCAACTAAACCATCAGTGTCGTATCAGCATTATTTTCATCCTAAATCCAAATCACAGCATCATACCAGCTACTAGGAAGAAATTTAACTCTGTCCCACCTGAAACCAGAACACCCTGGCAGCTGAAAGCGACAAGGCTTCCCTGTGTGGAATCCTGTCCACAGAATCCTGTCTTCCATAGATAAGTACATTTAAAAAGACAGTCTTCCCACCTTTCCTCAAAACCTTTCCTAGAATATCTTTTTGGTTGTGTCAATTGACCAGAAAGCAGAAATTAATTTGGGGGTCTTTACAGGTTATATCTGACAAAAAAATACAGTTGGCTGTGCCTCACCGCTCCTTCAGAAGATGAATTAAGTGCAAATAGCTGGCTACAAAGGGCCAGGTCACAGGGCCAACGATTGGCACAATATTACTCATACTATTAAATTGGTAGCGTGGCCTCCTGAAAGCATTTGGCACAGGCCAACTACTATTCTTCCATACAGTGCAGGGATTAAAATGGGTTCAGAATAATTCTTAATAGGCTTGGATGCAGCTACCCAGTTTCGGAGTTTGTAGAGTTCAGCTGAGCAGCTATATAGTTATAATATCCCTCATGGCCAGAAAACAGCCCCTGGCCAATTTTACTTATAAAAAAAAAGTGGCTTTGTGAATGCAAAAATCACAAAACCAGCAAAGTCGGTAAAAGAGCAGAAAAGACGCAAGGGGAAAATCTGTGGCCATAGTTATCTTCTTCAGTAAATTTTGACATTTTATATTTCACCATCATTGGACAAAAAAATATAGAAGCTCTCCAAAATCAAGATCATAATCTCTGTAGATTTCTAAACTAGATAGCTGTAGAAAAAGTGTCATTCCTATTACAGGGCTGGAAGGGCACACTTTTACCTAGATTGTCCCAAAACTGGACATTTTGGCCTTGCCTTGGTATGTGGGCAATTTGTGTGCAAAGCTATTTGCAAAAAGAGCAACTCTACCATCTACACCAGTTGTGGTCCAGATCACAGGTTTCTCAAAGGACTAACTTCTTATGTCTCTGATGCCTTAGGTATACCAAGGTATAAGGTATTATAGGTATAATGGGGACAAATAATTTGAACGTGTAGTTGAACTACAGCTGGAGTACGTCATTTTAGAGAACTTCAGGTGAAGAAGATCCTTTCTAGTACCTGTTATGTCAAAGTGCCTGTATGCAGACCACACGGCAATCTGAAATAAAGATGAGTTTCTGGACATCTGAGATTCAATATTACCAGAACTGCAATTGACATATATCTGTGATCTAGAAAAAATTTATAATACATAGGCAAGTTCCCACCCTTGTCATGAATTTTTTATCTCCGGTTATTTACAGAAACATGCATTCCCAAATTTTTTCTGTACAAATGTTCTAATTCAAATTAAGAGAGTTTTCAGCTCCATTTTTAGCAACAGAGGCCCAAGACTCCAAAGCTTAGCTCAAGGCAAGATGATGAGAACATTTAAAAAACAAGTTTTGAAAAATAAGCTACTGGGCATCTATTTTGTTACATATTTGAAAAGAGTTTTCACTGTATTAAATTAAACATAAATGCAAAAGTGACAAAATGCCAAGGATGGAAAAAGACACAAAAGGAAAAAATAGCAATTAAAAATGTAAGTTCACTGCCTTAGAGTAGACAAGGATAAAGCCAGTGCTGGTGATATCAGGTTTCTTTCCTATGTCTAGTCTAAGGGAAAGAAAAAAAAAAAAAGTTAGCTTTAATGACAATGGACTAATGCCAAATTCCCATATTCTGGTGTAAGATGAGGTTATGACCCTGGTTAATGAGACTGAAGCTGGTGAACACAAGTGTAAGCAGCATGACACTGCACTGCTAGTGCCATGGTCTGAGAGCAGCGAAGCCTTCACTAACTGCCATGCTAAATAAGCATCCATGAACTCCCCAAACTAAAATGCCTAAAGGGGATGATAAACATATTAATCAAAATAACTCAAGTATTCCCAGTAGGCTATGACAATTCACTTCTGTGGACACTGTGTACTCCTGTTGTAACATCATTTAACATCAACAGAAGCCTTCAAACTGAGAGAATTATTTCAAGATATTGGTTTGCATAATTTCTGTGATTTTTCTGTAGTGTCCTTTAATGACAGTTTTATATAACTATGTTTATACTGGGATTTGTTTTGTTTTGTTTTGTTTTATGGCACTTTCTTAACACTTTCCATAATTTAAAATTGGGATTGGAGAGGAACAGAGAAAAAAAATCCTTCTTGAGGGACAGAGGAAGAGTATGAAGCACTAATAAGACAGACTGTGCAGATGGAATTGAAATGTAATGAGAAAATGGGTGTTGAAGGTGTGCTGAATAGAGGTCATGGAGAGATGTGGATTGTACTGGATTGTAAGTGCTTCCACAAGAGATGGGATACACTCATTGAGCAGACTTGCAAAGGCATGGGAAACATAGAAAATGGTTAAAATTTTGCAGGAACTATTCCACCTGGTTAGAAATGCAGATCCTTTCTTAGACCCAGACCCCTCCCTTCTGCACTATGCAGGTTACTGAAGCAGTCTGTTCTCCATTATTTTGCATGGAAAAGATGAAATAATGTATTGTTTGTTTAGAACTGTCTAAAAATTACTCCACATAGCCTTGATGATTGGCAAATGTGGGAAGTGTGAATTGTGTGAGCGCAACCTAAAAAGATGCAGACTTTCAACAAGAAAAAAAATATATAAACAGTTTAGAAAACAGAAATTGCTGATAAAAGATGTATCTGTGGAAAATGCCTTCAACTTAGACTAGATTTAACAATGAAGCACATTAACTATTATATTAAAAAAAATTAAAATATCTAAACACTGTTTTACAGCCTAAACTATAAACCTATTAGAGTGTTTTCATAATTTAAAAGTTGCATTTGATGAAGGTCATGCCATAAAAGAACATATAGTTTCTGACAATCATTAGAAAAGCATTTACACAGTTTCAGAGATTTTTAACATGCATTATGTTTAGCCCTGTGAAACTTTCAAATGCATATATTAGGTAATAATATAAAATATAAAGGTAGAATCCTTTTCTTCTATGTACGTTTTTCTTTCAAATTCACTTTGTAGTTCTACAGACCCCTGAATGCTGCATCTTTAACTGCTGTAATCCAGCAGTTTACAGACTCCAATGAGTCTGAGACTGTAGTCCCAGCATTTATGAGACATGGGAAGTCTTTAACCATCAACAGAATCATGTAATTGCCACAGTGAAAAATAACTGATGTCAGTCTTAGAGTGTCATATCACTGAACACACCTTTATTTCTTTTCCATGTGTGTTCTGATGTCTTTGCATATGTTAAAAAATTAATGAGAAAAAAAATGTTGTTCTTGATAAATAGTCATATAAATGTTTGAATGGAAAAAGAAAGGGCTCATTCAAAGTAAATGCATATTTAAGAAAACCAGCATTTGACCTATACAAATTTAAATATGCAACCCATGGCATGAAAAACAGGAAATCACTATATTTATTTAAAGGTGTATGCCCCTCTATCATTAGCATAAACTGTTGGCATTACTGTTCTCAGTTAATCAAGCCCAAAGACTGGACTGGAAGTCTAAGACAGGGAGTCAGAAGTGAAGATGGATAGTATCAACAAGCACTGTAAGCAGAAATACTTATCTCTGTATGACAAACTTATTTCCACTGTGAAGAAAGTGGTAAATTTACTTCTAGATAAAAATGGTACTTTAATATGATTCACATATGAATCTAATAATTACGTTCGATTTTTTTCATGGAGTGTTTTAAAATATTTAGGTTCTTATTTCTTAGAAGTTTTCATTAGAGCACTCGGAAGAATGAGGCTACAATCCCATCACTAACACAGCCCTACAGGCAAACTGTGGTCAAATCAACCAATCATTCTCGAGCTTCGTTTCTATAATGTGCAAATTTACGTGTAAAAGTGTGTATTGGCATTAACCACTATAGACAGATTTTGGATTTCATATATTTTAGGAAGGGATGGACTGCTACCTTCAGGCAGCCTGATCTTTTACATAAGTCACGCCACAGCACGTCTTCTAGTCAGTTCTGAGGACAACCCACTACTGCTGCTGCAGCCAGGTGCACAAAGACAACCACAGGTGGAGTCACCTCACCTAACACCGTCTCAACATTTCAATATCCCGTCTAGGCGATGGTAAGAGACACCTCCTTAGGGCAATTCACCCCTTCCTAAAACAGGCTGAGCAATAGGCAAGAGGAACAGCCTTATGGAAACGCCAGCCTCCCTTGACCAGGGGGGACTTAAATTACACAGATACGACTTGAGGTGTCTAAAGTTGGGTGAGAGGGATCTGATCTCCTCCCTTGAGGGATGCAGTAAGTCTTGGACACGCGCGACCCTCCAGCAAAGCCATCTTCCTTATTATAGAAACAGATACGTATATATTTTCCCTTTGCAGCGGCGGTGGGGCACTCTCTTTGAACCCCTTCCCCTCCAACAAGCCCCTCCTCCACCCGGTACCGAGCCTCCTCTCGGTGTCGCAGCCCCGGGGCCGGCGGCGCCCGGCCAGGCAGTGCCTCTGCCGATCCCCGGTACCGGTGGTACCGGTACCGCCGCCACCGGGCGCGGCGAGGCCGCGGCCAATGAGCGGGGCCGGGGCGGGTTCGGGAGCGGCGCCGCCGGTACTTAGGCTCGCCGGAGGGGCCGGGCAGCCCACAGCCGAGCGGGGAGGAGCGGGTGGAGGAGCCAGGCGCGCAGCGGGGAGGACGGAGCTCACCTCCTCTGCGGCGCCCATGGGGACAGGACGACTTTAAAGGAGTTTTTTTTTTTTTTTTTTCTTCGAGGGGGGGTGTTCTGGAGCTGGGAGACCACGGGTACGGAGGGGAGAGAGAGGGGCTGTTTGGAGGCGGGGGGTGCTTATTGCTTATTCTTTATCCGCTTATGCTTTATTTTTTTCTCGGAGAGCCAGCCGCCTGCTCTTATGCAGCGCTGCTCGGCTGCGAGCGGGCTCGGGACCCTCGGGGCGGCCTTTCGGAGGCACCCTTGCGGAGGATCCCGGGGCAGCTCCGTTCCCCGGGCTGAGCTGGGGGGAGGCGAGGAGCCGCCTGCTTCCCCCGGCAGCAGCGGGACCCGGGCCCGGGAGCTCCGGTACCGCGGAACTCGGGCAGCACCGCCCGGAGAGCGCCGCGGAGCCGGGGCTGTGCCCTGCACCCCGAGGGCAGGAGGGAAGAATCCGCACCGGGAGTTCCCCCCCACACCCTTTGCACTGAGGGGACGGATGGAGTGGGGGAGGGATGAAGAATCGCTGAAATCTTTTGTGTTTGTCTTGATTTTATTTTTCTTCCTTTCCTTCCCTTCGTTTGCGCCCTCCTTCCCCTCTCTTGTTCTTTCTGTCGCTGCCCACTCCACCCTTCCTCCAGATCCGGCAATTCCTGCCCTCGCCTCGCCCTGTCATTGATGGGAAATCAACTGGATCGCATCACCCACCTGAATTACAGCGAGCTGCCGACCGGGGACCCCTCGGGGATCGAGAAAGACGAGCTGCGCGTCGGGGTGGCTTACTTCTTTTCGGATGAGGAGGAGGACCTGGACGAGCGAGGCCAGCCAGACAAGTACAGCGTGAAGGGCTCCGGCAGCCCTGGCCAGGAGACGCCCACCCACCACCTCCACCACCAGCTGGTGCTGAACGAGACCCAGTTCTCCGCTTTCCGCGGCCAGGAATGCATCTTCTCCAAGGTCAGCAGCGGCCCCCAGGCTGGAGACCTCAGCGTCTACTCGGTGTCAGCGCTGCCTGCCCTCTGCAAGCCGGGGGACCTGCTGGAGCTGCTGTACCTGGGGCCGTCAGAGCATCCCCCGCCACACTGGGCAGTGTACGTGGGCAGCGGGCAGATCATCCACCTGCACCAGGGGCAGATCCGCCAGGACAGCTTGTACGAGGCGGCCGCGGGCAACGTGGGCCGGGTGGTGAATAGCTGGTACCGCTTTCGCCCGCTGGTGGCTGAGCTGGTGGTGCAAAACGCCTGCGGGCACCTGGGCTTAAAAAGCGACGAGATCTGCTGGACTAACTCCGAGAGCTTCGCCGCCTGGTGCCGCTTCGGGAAAAGGGAGTTCAAAGCCGGGGGGGAGCTGCAGGCTGCTGCCGGCACCCAGCACCAGCAGCAATACTATCTCAAGATCCACTTGGCAGAGAACAAGGTGCACACGGTGAGGTTCCACAGCCTGGAGGATCTAATACGCGAGAAGCGCAGGATCGATGCCAGTGGCAAACTGAGGGTGATCAAAGACCTGGATATAGTGGATGAGAAAGAATAACGAGCAGCAGGGGTACATGGCTATCTCTTCCTTCTGCCCTGTCGGGGGAGACCAGCCTGCAACAGAGACAGGAGGCTGCACCCTCTTTCCATGGGACGCGACTGGAAGCAAGATCCATGGCGACATTCCAAAAAACCAGCATTCTTTACACCCATAGCCAGTATTTTGTTTGGCTTTTAATAGCATTAATGCTGAAAGAGTGCAAGAGGGAGAGGAAGAAGAGAGGGGGGAGGTGCACGAGAGCTGTTTGCAGAGTATGTGGACCAAGTCTCTACTGTCGATCAATGTTGACCATTCTAGCAACATGCTAATAAAATTTCAAATTGAAATTTTTTTAATTTTTATTTCATGGCTTTAATCCATGATGAGTTTTAAACATTGGGGGCCATGGATGTGGATTTAGCTAAATGAAATTTTAGCTAACATTTGCCATGCAGTCAACCAAAAGCATCAGTCATACTTTGCTAGCTGAAAGGGGTGGGGGGTGGGGGGCTCTAAATGCCTATTTGTTTTGTTTCTTGGCACTGTTGCTTCAGCCTGTAGCTGCAACCCGGACTTTGTCCCAGACAACTCTAGCAAGATCCTAATGGGGGAAAATGTTTTCACATTTCTGGTTGAAACTGATTACATTTTAAATACTTGTCTTTTCTGTCTGCTTTTCTCTGCTAAATGTCATCATGATACATAAGCAAGCTGTTTCAACCTCTTCCCCTTTCCTTTTTTCATGGAAAAAGTTGGTTAGCAGTTGTTTTCTTGAAATTAAATTCATTGGTTGAAGCTGTATTTTGGAGAACAGTATACTCAGTGTTTCTCCTCAGAGATCCAGCCTCTAGGATCTCATGTTTGAGCTGTGGATTTGTATCACTGTAGTGATTCTTATTGCACCACTGCCTCAATACCTCCCTCTTCGTGCACAGGTCAACAGGATCCTACAAGAAACAAATAGGCTTGAATTCTGCATGTTGCCTCTTTCAAACAGAAATTTATCACATATTTACAATTCCACTTAAAGAAAATAGATGTAACATGGCCAAGTTCATTTTGCATTTCAAATTCCAAGCAACTAAAAATCCTATTCAGTCTAAGTTCAGAAATCCACAGCTGCGTTTAAAAGATGCCTTTTAATGTGATGTGAGCAATACCTTGATTGTATTTCAGATCCTATTGTCCCACTGCTTAATTCTTCAGTTCTGAAGTAAAAGATCAAAATATTAAGTATACATAAAATCTAAAATAAGTATACTAGGGCATTTCTAAATCTGTCTATTCTATTTTTATTACTCTAAGCTGCATAAAAGTTATAATAAGCAATTTGTCTTTGCATGTTTCAGTGCTGGAAAAAAAAAGGGATTTGTTTTTCTTCCCTCTTCCCACGTCAATGTCAGATGGCATAACAGAAGTAACATCCTTCTTCTGTGTATACAATACACTCCACCCCCTATCAATGTACTGTGTCCTGGCTCCTTTTTGTATTAAACAATGCCATTGTTGCAACAGTAATTTATTTTCTACAAAGGGTTTACCTCCCATAGTTGAAGCTGTGAAGGTGGAGTGTAGTTCACCATAATAAAAGTGCAAGCATAAATAAATATATATATACCCCTTTAGTGAAGGTCATCTAACAGACTATGTTTTGCTGATACATAACTTGGCAAAGTTATGCTGCAATAGGCAGTGTTACTTTTATTTCCCTTTTCACCTTAAAGTATCATGGTTACTACAATATAGACTAAACATTTTATCGGAAGTGTATTGCCATCAATGTTAACCTACTGCTGAAATAACCTCAAATCACAACATACCCTTTATTAAATGTGTAATATTTTAGCTTTATATTGGTGATAATTGTTGTCATAATGGTAGCTCTTTTCCATAACATTAACAGTCATCATAATATTTATGTATTTTAATAATTTTACTGCATTACATCTACCAAATTATCTGTTACAACAGAGTTCCCAACAACACTTGGTGGGAGCATTGTGAGATTGCAGGAAGACACTGACGTTACAACCAAGGCACTTACAAAAAATCAAAACATAAATGGTAGGAGAAGGAAGAGTGGGCAAAAGTAACTTGTTTTAATACCCCCTTATAAAATATATATATATTGAAGAACTGAGGTAGGAAGAGGCAGGGAGAATTACATGAAGAGGGAATAAATAACAGGATGTTTATGAAGACAGGAAGAATGAAGTGGAATCATGTCATAAATTTTGAATTCTGAAATGCTTTTTTCTTCAAATTGCTATCCAATTAATAATACAGTATTAGACAGAGGATCCTTGCAAGAATAGCATTGTACATCCTCACTAGTGAGAATTTAAAACATACTGGCTTTAAACTTTTCACTGTGCTTTCCAAATAGTCCATCGCGTTCTTTTTTTTTTTTTTTTTTTTTTAATGATTTACTAACCTGGTTCATGAACATGGCAATTTTGCTTAGTTTACCTTGCTAGATGTGTATTTATTCAAGCTCCGTCAGAAGTGTTTGGCAATGCTCCAAATTTGTACAGATAAAGGTAACAACAAAATTAGGGCTTTAATCCTTTGCGTAAGGTCTGGAAATATGTACTGTACGTACTGGAGATATTCACAAAATATATTACCCTAAGACATATTATTGCTCTGACTATATTCAAGTATCAGTCTGCTATTAACAGCAGAGGTGCCCACACAGATCCTTTTGGTTTTTCTTTCACTAGATTTTAGTCCTGAGTTATTGACAGCAATCTGGTCCTGATTCATAGTCCATTGAAGTTAATGGACGGGCTCTCACTGACTTCAGTGAGCTTTGGATCAGATTTTATTGTTTAGGAGATGGTTAAAATTTGTGGACCTTGAGGAGAAATGAGATTTAAGAAGGTATTTCAGAGACCAGAAGGGACACCTTTCTGAGATGGGAGACAGGCAATACTGTGGAAATAACGGAAGAGAACAGAAGAGCTCTGAAACAAGCAGCATTAATCTGAAGTGGCAGTAGGAGAACAGTGAAAAAGAGAGAGGAAAAAGTATATTGAAAAAGTTGTTTGGTGCCTTGAAACAAGAAATGAAAGATGGGGGGCAGTCAGTTGCAAGCAAGGCAGTGATGTAAATGACTGACAGATAGAAAATGTAATTGATTATACTCATCTTTCAGGATCAGTAACCTGTCTGAGTTAACATTTCCATTTCTATCAGTAAAGATATTGACAAATTACATTATATCTGTGGAATCTGTTTACATTCTTCAGTCTAGCTACTTAGGGTAAATATTTGCATCTAAGTAATTCATTGCTCTTGAAGTACTGTCTTTTAATGTGACTGCAGTGTTAGGTTACTTGGAAAATCCTGCTTTTGTGTGATGTTTCCAGTTTTCTGTTAGCTATTTGGGGAGCAGCTTTACAGAGACTCTTTTGCTGGGATATTATTTTCCATGTCATTTCAAAATGCAATCTTTTGAATTGCTTTGAGGCTAACATTTTATTAAAAATTCAATTCATGTTCTCTTGAAGCATAGAGAGCCTTTGTGAAATGTTTTATTGGCATGACCGAACAGTTTGCTGGATCTTGGCTGTGCATAGAGGAAGAGGACTATAAGAATGGATGGCAAAATAGATTTTTTCTCCATCAGCCTTATGTTTCCAAGTTACTTTGTTGTCATTTTTTAGTTTGTTGTTGTTGTTGTTGTTTGTTTTGTTTTGTTTTGTTTTGTTTTTCTTCCCTCTTTTGGGGAAAACACGTTATGGCTGTATACAATTTAAAAAAAAAAAAAAGGAAAACCCTTGTACTATATTTTTGGGATAATATTATGCTATTGATACATTTGATCCATATGTGGATTTCAGATTGAAATCAGGCTGTTACACGATATGGCCTTCCGGGTGTGACAAGAAATGGCCTTCAGTCTGTGCTATAGCATGCACAGTCTTAATTATCCTGCCTCATTTAATTTTAGTATCTTTCATATTCAGGTAAGTGATGTGCAAAAATCTGTCAGAGTTTATAGACCTGTTTATATGATGTGTTGAACATCTGTAACTCTAACCAAAGTTGGAGTTGAGAGAATGATGGATCTCACTGGAGACATGCAACATCTTGTAAAATCAGGTACCTCAGCCACCCCACCTTCCCCCTGCATCCCTGTTCCCAAACCTCTGTTTTCAGCTACAGAAGAAATAGGGGGGGCTATGATATCTACAGCTACTTTTATATTATTTTCCGTGAAAGGTTTATACTAGAGTAGAAACAATATTCTGTCCATAATTATGCTTGGCTGTGACTAAAATATTGTATGTGTTGCTACTTATATCGTGTAAACGGTGCATTTTCTGCTTTATAATCCAGGAGAAAGATGAAGGTCCCAGTCTCAAAAGATTAATCCAGGAACATGTAAGGAGGTATGGTTGGGCTACCAAAATGAGGGGAGTTTCATTGTAGAATTAGGGTGTAAAGGATGGTAATATATGATTAGAGTTTGATCAAATGCTTTTGTTAATTCATGAATGTCAGTGTTTCCATGGCAAATCTGGAATTTATTTGCTTTCTTTATCACTATGAAATATGAAACTTCTCTGTACTTTGAGTTCAGATATGACATGTAAAACTGCCCTGTGCTCATGGATCCTCTGACAAAATGCTAGTTTAATCTGTCAGATTTTTTTTTTCAGTTTTATTGTAAAGAAAATTAATGAATAGTGGGACCAGATACTTCACTGAACTGCTTGTAAATTAAAAAGAGGATGTTAGGTTAAGAAAAAGACAGTGAACTAAGAATCTTCTGTTACTTGGTGTATCAGTGGATTTACTCCCATTTTATACAAGTATAAACTACTAGTGCTATAATTTTTTTTTAGGAAACAAATTGTGGTACTCTGCATTCCCTCTTTTGCAATGTAGTATTAACTTATATACACAATAATATATATTGAATGTATTCTTTTTTCCATATGTTTTAATGCCACCATGCCATTGAAATTAGCAGTTATTTTAACCATATTTTGCTCTGAGCAAGAAACTAGAATGTCTGATAGTATTTATAATTGAGCAGCTAGTAATATACGCTTTTATTTCTTAATTTTAAATATTTTGCATCAAGAACAAATCTTCTTATGTGGATATGTCTAGAGGAATCACGATATCCATCAACAGAGGTCATTCAGATTGAAATTATCCTTTTATATGGTGACCTTTTTTTTTTTGATATTTTTATTTGTGTCTTCTGAGAGTTTCTGATCCTGTAGATGATCCATGTATGTAAAACTGCTTACCTCCTCAAGTGTTTACAGTATCAGGATCTTTCAAGTAAAAGGTCTACCCCATTCATCTAGCTTTAGGCTAAAATTGAGGAGTAGGGTTAGCCAGCATCAGGACCTCAGCATCAACCTCGCAGAGAATTCAGTTGAAAATTTATGTACATGATCTCTACCAGACGGGCCTTAATTGCATATTCTTACTTGTACATATAATAATCATCTATGCAATTTGGCATTTTCCTAGATAAAATGGGTTAATGCTTTTCAGATATCATTTTGATTTTTGCTTGTGTGGCTGTGTGGGTACAAGTGTTGGACATTGATACAAGATGGAGACTTAGAGTATGGGATTGAACCACTGAATGCCAATATCTCCATATTTTTTGACAGGAACTCAGAATTTGAAATTAATATAGATATAACAGAAAAGTGTGGGAGAGTTTGGAGTTAAACTTCAGACTTTTCAGGCAAGGTATTCAGAGCTAAGTTTGAAATTCTATTCTTTTTTCTTCTCCAAGGTGCATGAGGGTGAATGACTGCACACCCCTCATGCATAAAATCATTCACGCTTTGGAGATCCATGTTACTGGATCTCAATAGGGTGAGTAAAATATGCAGTGTCACATCAGCCTTATGTAGCAAATATTTTTTTCTAAGTTTAAACACTATTTGTATACAGAGTGGCATTGGCAATCTATTTCGAAAAGTCTTATTTAAGCTCATAAACAAAACAGCGTAAGATACTTGTAAACGGAAGACCTCAAAGATCTTTCTTCCTAATTTCTATACAGTAGAGGTTAGTGCTTGTTCCCAGTTTGTGTAAATCAAAGAGTAACCCTAGTTCAGGAAAATAAACATGTGGTGGACTTTGCAACTACATGAACCAATTAAGTCTCAGATTTAGGTCTAGCATAACACTATCACTGCTGCAAGTAAAGAAATGGCAAACCTAAATCCAACAGCATGAGTAAATACAAAATGTTGCATTGTGACCCTCCTTCACAGAAGAGTACTTTATACCACAGAAGGAATACTCCTCATACCTTATTCAACACAAGTAAAAATATTTGGTCTTAAAACAGATATTTTATTTCCATATGTTCCCATTGTTTCCATATGCCCTTTCAGTCAGATGAAAGCAATATAAAGAATGACTCTGAAAAATATGCTAATTGTTTGTAAATATTTAAGCAGACATTTATATGCATATTGATATACAACTAATATATATACTTGTATAAACATATACATATGTAAACAGTGTGTGATTATATTATGCATACACATACACAAGAAGTCTTGACTATTTTGTTAGTATTAGTAATAAATGGCAGTCATTTTTGTATGTATATTATCTGTACAACAGATGGATACACAAGGCTCACTGACAGGATTTTAACACTATTCAAATATTTGCTCTTTAGGGTATGCCATGGTCTTCTGACAGAAAGAGAAGCGAATTAAATATGTGGGTTTTGACATATTGCTACTTAATGCAGGAAAAATATCAAGGAGCTCTACATTTTACAATAATGAAGTACCCTTTTAGAATGAACTATGCTGCTACTGGCTTTGTGTGTTTATAAATAATAATTAAAAAAATGCTCCAGTAAAGTATCCATCCATCTTTCCATTTGGCATATTTTAATGGATAGTGCCACAAAGATTTTTTCATAATTTAAATGTTTTTTCCCTTACTGTAATATTTTGGAAGCATAACACTGAAATTAGCTGTGTTCTATTGTTCAGCCATGCTTAACTATTGTTTTATAGTTGTTCTTAAGTAAAGAGACAGCTGGCATTGATATTTCTCGACTTTTCTCATTTTATCTTACTTTGAATTGGTACATTTTATTTGAAAAGCTAAATGGTGGGACTTTGAAAAGCACTAACAATTGAGTTGATTCCTTCCCCATTGAACTCAAGGGTGAACTTTCACCAAAGTTATTGGGGCCACAGGTAGGCTAGCACTGACTGCTTTTAGAAACCTTACCTAATGAACACATGGTGAAAATCAGATCTGTCATGAACAGTTAATGCTTTGTGTGTACAAGTTTGTAGAGAGTTACACTTGTGACTCCTTGAGAGATTAAATTTCATTACAAGAACTAGAATAGCTCAGTTATCCCATGTTCTCACCCATTATGTTTTTTTTTTGTTTGTTCATTTGTTTGTTTTGTTTTCCTATCTGAAATTCTTCCTTCTCATCAAATCACCTGTGAGTGATATAAGACCCTCTTCCATGAACAAGCCCATCATTGGAAATCATTGTTCCACAGGCTGTCGGCACTGAATCCTTCTCCAGAGAATACTGTCATTTCCAGAGGCAGAGGAAGAAAAAGGATACGCTCACCTACCTTGCTAAAGTCTTTTAATAAAACATGTCTATTGAAAATAAATAAATAAATAGAACTATTGATGCTGAAAATAGAGCCAGTATAACAGAACATAGACCACCATAACATTGTTAGTAATTAAAATATCTGAATGAGCATCAACACGGTCACTTTTAAGAAACTTAAATAGAGATGCAATTAACAGATACCTTAAATGAATGCTAGACTTGTTACTGTTTATCACAGAACTATGTAACACAGCCCTATTTATTTGCCAATATGACACAGCATTACTTTATCTTTAAATTCAGACCCTGTTGCATGATATGTCTGCCTACCTGAAGGGGTTTCTGGATTAGTATTTCTAACCTGTCCTGACTTTATATCATTGATTCTTCAGCTAGATGTAATCAAAGGTCATTAATATTGAAAAGTTCACTTTAATAGACCCATTGACTTATTTTAATTATGGCAATATAAAAGAGTGTCAAGTGCCAGACCCCTACAAAAAAAAGTCAGTTAATATGCAGATTCATCCTGGCAGAAATATTGCCTTGGTCCTTTTAGCTCTAGTTAAGGGCTATAAAAGAGTTTCCTACTTTTTCATCTCTCTTTCAAGTTGAAGGAATATGGGAAAATAGATTGGCAGAAGAAAAAGGTTCTAAAAAAGTCATGCTCAGCAGAAATCTCAAGCTGGTTTTGTTTGTTTCATACAAACTATACAGATAAACTCAAAAACACACAGATAAAACTTTCACTTATGTTAGGAGCACCAATTATAGAAATAATAGCCTTTAAATTTTGGCATACTAGAATCTTGCATGTGTATGCTGAATATAGGGGATAATCTTTTGTTTTTCTATTTCACAGCTTGCTAGCAACTTTTTTTTTTAATTCATAGGCACCCAAAGTTGAGTTCTCTGTGTGCTGATAATGTACCCCAAGAGCAATAGAAATGTCAGACGTCTGCATAATGCAAATCACTACTGAAAGACTGTCTTCAATTTCGTCCTCCTAAAATCATTAATCTCATGCATACCTTTGAGCTTTCCTAAGAATAAAGTCCCGGATAACATGAATGGAAATAAAGCTGAAACATAAAATGCCAAAGGAAGAATTTGTTTCGTATTAAGTATTTGTTTCGACTGTCATATTTTTCTTATTTCCTTGAAGCAAGAATAAAATTTGTATTAATATTTAAGGAGCAGTTCTCTTTGTAAGATCCATAGACCTCTTTTTCTAAATACAAGAGTGTTTTACAGAAACAAACAATGCTAAGGAAGAGGAAAATGTACCATTTTGAATTTGATAGAATTTTCATATTGGCAGGAAAATTCTAGTCATATTCATTAACTATTTCAAATCTTACTAGAACTAGTTTCAGTCTGAATAATTCAAAAATACAAGATGTTTAGTTTTATGTTAGTCTTGTTCATAGTTGTCAGTTTTACAAATACTTTCATTTGTGGTGCCTCACCCTCTCTGCACTTTTCTGAACACCTCCCAAACTGTTTTGTGTGGTGCTTTTGTTTGTTTGATTTAAATTAAATAAATATGTCAAACACCTGCCACCTGAGAATGAAAACCCCAAGGAGACCCCAGTCACAAACTGAATATTGAAGACAGCTTAAATGAAGCTTGGAAATATTACTCACATATTCTAATGAGCTTACACAACTATAAAATAAATCTTGTAAAACACAATTCAATATTGTATGTTGTTAAACATTAAATATGCTAGGATTATTAAACATAAAAGTGTATTACATGTAAAAATGTGGCTGCTAAGCAGTTTATCTTAAAAATGAACCCACTATATCTTGTATGCAAGGTACAGAGGTCAGAAAAATACTTCTTAAATCTGATTTATGAGCTAATCTACCCCTTTTTGGTGAAGTCTCCATTATCATTCAAATTCAAATAATTTCAAATAAATGTATCCATGTACATAAATGCTTGTTGAATCTCTGTTATTACTTCTCTTTCTGAGTATTTGTGTGTAAGAATGGCTGTACAATCACAGCCAATCACAACAGAGATACTGGCATCCCTATTATCTTTATTATATTACATTGAGTGTGATAATTAACTGTTAACTAGGAAGAAGGCAGTAGATGGAACTTTGTTCAGAGGAAAAATAGACCAGGGTTCAGAGTAGAAGAAATGATCCTTCTGCAAATGACATTTCATTCAGTGTATGAATGCATAAATGAAAGATGCAAATGCATAAGGGAATAGAGTTGGAAAAAAAAAATCAATTCCAGTACTTACCAGACATACAAAGTAGTGTGTAGGAGATGGCACAATGGAACACATAATCATAGAATTGGCTAGATCAGGAAAGATCTTCAAGATCATCAAGCCCAGCCATCACCCAGACCTAGAGAGTCCTTTAGTATCACATCCACATCTTTTAAATACCTCTAGAGATGGGGACTCCACTACCTCCCTGGGCAGACCCTTCCAACACTTAGTTACCCTCTCTGTGAAGAAAATTCTTCCTAATATACAATCTAAACCTCTCCTGGTGCAACTTGAGATTGTTTCCTCATGTCCTATCGCTCACAGTGATATAATAATGGTCTTCCCAACAGGGCCTGAAGTATCATATGAGCCTTAAAAAGGCTCACCAATGAAATTCTGTTTAGAAATGTCCGTGTAATTCCCATTATGTAAGTGTCATCAGGAACTGTAAGTATAAAATGTGCAATATAGTCAATCAGTCCAGCTTCTTTCTCACTCCAGCCAGTAAGTCAGTTTCATCAGGGGCCCAATTTAAACATCTCTATGTTAATGCATGTAGCATGGGGAATAAAGACGAGTAAGAGATGTGTGCACACCTGCAGAGCTGTGACCTCATTGGCATTACAGAGACATTGTGGGATGTCTCCCATGACTGGAGAGTTGGAATGGAAGGATACATGCTCTTTAGGAAGGACAGGCAAGAGAGATGAGAAGGGGTCGTCGCCCTCTATGTCAATGAGCACCCGGAGTGCATGGAGCTCTGCCAGGAGATGGATGAGGAGCTGACAGAGAGCTTGTGGTTCAGGATTAAAGGGAGGACAGGCACAGGTGACATAGTGGGGGTCTGCTACAGGTCACCTAATCAGGAAGACCAAGCAGATGAGGCCCCCTATAGACAGATAGAAACAGCCTCATATTCCCCCTTGACATCATGGGGGACTTCAACCACCCTATCTGTTGGAGGGACAGCACAGAAGGGCATAGGCAATCCAGGAGATTCCTGGAATCCACTGATGATAGCTTCCTCCTCCAAGTGATAGAGGAGCCAACGAGGAGAGGTGCTATGCTGGACCTTGTTCTCACCAACAAGGAGGGGCTGGTGGGGAATGTGAAGCTCAAGGGCAGCCTTAGCTGCAAAGACCAGGAAATGGTGGAGTTTGGGATACTGGGGCCAGAAAGGAAGGAGCACAGCAAGCTTGCTACCCTGGACTTCAGGAGAGCAGACTTTGGCCTCCTCAGGGATCTGCTTGGTAGAGTACCATGGGACAAAGCCCTGCAGGGAAGAGGGGCCCAAGAAGACTGGTTAATATTCAAGGATCACCTCCTTCAAGCTCAGGAGCAATGCAAACCAATAAAAAGGAAGCCAGGCAGAAATGCCAGGAGGCCTGCATGGATGAATTAGGAGCTGGCCAAAATCAAACACAAAAAGGAGGCCTACAGAAGGTGGAAGCAAGGACAGATACCCTGTGAGGAATACAGAGAAACTGTCCAAGCAGCTAGGGATAAAGTTAAGAAAACTAAAGCCCTATTAGAACTACATTTGGCCGGGGATGTCAAGGGCAACAAGAAAGTCTTCTATAGATACATCAGTGATAAAAGGTTGACTAGGGAAATTGTGGGCCCTCTCCAGAAGGAAATGAGAGATCTGGTCACCCAGGAAATGGGGAAGGCTGAGGTACTTAATGACTTTTTTGCCTCAGTTTTCACCAGCAAGAGCTTTAGCTACATAGCCCAAGTCCCAGAAGGCAAAGGTGGGGACTGGCAGAATGAAGAAACACCCACTGTAGGAGAAGATCAGCTTTGAGACCAGCTAAGAAACATAAAGGTGCACGAGTACATGGGGCCTGATGAGATGTATCTGTGGGTCCTGAAGGAACTGGCAGATGAAGGTGCTAAGCCACTGTCCATCATATTTGAGAAGTCGTGGCAGTCCAGTGAAATTCCCACTGACTAGAAGAGGGGAAACATAACCTCCATTTTTAAAAAGGGGAAAAAAGGAGGACCCAGAGAACTACAGTCTCACCTCTGTGCCATGCAATTGGCCAAGGTTTCAGAGTAAATGGGATGCCTCTTAGCTAACCAAAAGAGATAAGAATCATAGAATCATGGCAAGATCATGAAACAGTTCCTCCTGAAAACTCTGCTAAGGCACATGGAAAATAAGGAGGTGATTGGTGACAACCGACATGGCTTCACTAAGGACAGATCGTGCCTGATAAATCAGGTGGCCTTTACAATGGAGTTAGAGCATTGGTGGATAGGGGAAGACAACTGACATTATCTACCTGGACTTGTGCAAAGCATTTGACACTGCCCCAAATTATATCCTGGTCTCTAAACTGGAGAACATGGATTTGATGGATGACCACTCAGTGGGTAAGGAATTGGCTGATGGTCACACTCATAGAGTTGCAGTCAAAGGCTTGATATCCAGGTGGAGGTCACTAACGAGTGGCGTTCCTCAGGTGTTGGTATTGGGACTGTCATTATTTAAAATCCTAGTTGGTGACCTGGACAGTGAGATTGAGTGCACCCTCAGCAAGTTTGCCAAAGACACCAAGCTGTGTGGTGTGCTCGACACTCTGGAGGGAAAGGATGCCATCCAAAGGGACCTGGACAGGCTTGAGATGTGGGCCTGTGTGAACCTCATGAAGTTCAACAAGGCCAAGTGCAATGCCCTGCACATGAGTCAAGGCAATCCAAAGCACAACTACAGTCTGGGTGGAGAGCAGCCCTGAGGAGAAGGGAGGTTAGTTGATGAGAAGCTCATCTTGAAGAACCGGCAATGTGTGCCTGCAGCCTGGAAAGCCAAACATATCCTGGACTGCATGAAAAGAGGCATGATCAGCAGGTCAAGAGAGGTGATTCTCCCCCTCTACTCTGTTCTCGTGAGACCTCACCTGGAGTACTGCATTCAGCTCTGGGCCCCCCTGCACAAAAAGGACATGGAAGTGTTAGAACAAGCCCAGAGGAGTGCCGCGAGGATGAAGGGCTGGAGCATCTCTCTCATGAAGACAAGCTGAGTTGGGGCAAGACCTTGTGGTGGCCTTCCAGTACCTAAAGGGGGCACTTTGTTCTCTAAAGATGCCTGTGTCTCCACTGGCTGTAGGAGGTGCCCAGAGTAGCAATGCTCTTAACCTACCTACTACAGTTAAGTGGAGCAAAAACAGACTGAAAGGCTCTGATTCCCTCACCCATTACTTTTTTTTAAAGCTATGCATATAGTCCAAGTTACTCATCTAAACAGTGGAAAGACAGCCATGCTTTCAGAGGGCAGCTCATCCTATTTCAACAAACATGTAATAAAATCACACATTTCAAATGTCTTTATCTCCCTTTCTGTTTAGTGATTACATAGCTAGGATTAACTGAATGCTGGAGTAGCTAACAAAGGTGAGATTAACTGAGAAAAAATGTCCTGAAATCATATGCTTTCTTCTCTTCCAAGAAGAGCTCCATTGTTTTGTCAAAATTCGGACTAATAAAGCTCATTTTACTGAGTTGGAGAATGCTTTGTGATCTCAAAACGATGACAGTCTTAGATAGATTGAGGATAATTGATAGACCATATTATTCAACAAATAGGCAATTACACAGAAAAGATTTCGTAACTGTAAACAATGTATTAACTAGGGAAAAAAAAAAGAAAAAAAAAAGAAAATATATATTTTGGAAAATGTCTGCTGAATCATTTGCCCACTTCTAATCACACACAATGGAAAACCCGCTGCCCTCTAGTAAGTTTACAGAACTCAGTCAATTATTTTAAGAATATCTCAGGAACTGATTGCCTGAGCATCTGGACATCTTACAATAAATTAAAAACAAATATTAATTACACAACTATCCATTCAGATGGCTCAATGCACTTTAGCTGCCTTTTATTTGTCTCACAAAGGACCAGCATACTGACATGTTAGTTAATTGAATGCTTGATTGAGCAAGTAAACCTTACATTACACTTTGCAGCCTGCCAAATTTAAATTCTGGTGGCCTGCCAGAGGAATAGACTTCCAGTGTGAGAACCACCACTGATATCTTAGAAAATTTGAATCTGATGACTCGTTTTAGGAGATCTGCAACTTATTTTAACTTTTATGAGGAGAAATAGTGTGAGAGGTGATCTAATGTAAAGCTGATATCTATACTACTCAAGGTTTTGAATAGTATTAATAACATGTTCAAATTTGTCTGACCGAAAATAAAGTTTTCATAAAACTAACATGTTATATGTTAGTTACGGTAGATTCTGCTTAAATAAAAAAATAAAAATAAAAAATAATAAAAAAAAAGATTTTGTATTTGTTGAAAATTCTCAGGTGATTGCCAAGGGTAGCCTTATAGATATTGTACCTTCATAAAGGAAGAAAAGAACTGAATAGCTAACAGAGATTATGTTTAAAAGGATGTATTATATTAGTGAGAAAAATAATGAATCCTCACATAGTAATAGATATCAGCTGCATAACAATACTAGTAAAGGCTTTAGCACTTATTGTACTCAATATTTCTATAGATGACATGACAACCTGTCAACCAGGAACTTATTCACTTGTCATCAAAACTCATTTAACAAGTGTTAGTGATAGTCAATACAGCAGCAAGACAGCAGGTTTTGCATTTTAGGAGAATGAAGTCTAAAAAACTGAATGAAACCATTTGGGATTGAGTTAGCATGTTTTAAGATGGACAGCTCAGCTTAGTTGTTATTCAAAACAAAAAGAAAGAAAAAAAAGAAAAAAAAAGAAAAAAAAAAAAAAGATGATTTGAAACTGATGCCAGAGATTGTAACAGAGCTCTGAGTAATCTCAAAATATATTCTAAAGGTTGAAGCCATGATGTTAAACTAATGTAAACTGAAGAAAGCTGGAGTTATGTCACAGCTAAAGGCAAGTAGAAGGCCAGATTTGATACCTTTGATAACACTGTACTTTCTCAAGTGTCTAATTGCCCTATTTTGTTCATATGTTCAAAGGCTTCTCCACTAACAAGATTCATGTTCAGTCTTCACAAGCAAAGGAAAAAATTAGCTGCTCTGTGGCATAATCCATTTTCTAAAATCATCTGTAAAGTTTTAATTAACAGAATTTCTTAAATTCATACAATCTCCTCTGCTTTTTTCTTGTGAGATGTCTCTTTCACTGCAAGTCTGAAATTCATGTGATTATTGGAACACAGTCTATGGCTCATGAGAGTATAGTGACACATGGAACAGATGTTCTGTGAAATCTGTTTACGTATGGCAGAAAAGCTTGTATTTATGGAGGATTGGACATGGTTATTCAAGTGACTCCATTCTTATGGTCCAAAATCAGTTCACTAGCTGCAGATTTGACATTGAAAAGTGTAGTAAGAAGCCCATCTTTCAGGGTTTGAAACTGCCAGTTTCTGTTAGTGGTGACACTGAATTCATTTTTCCATTTGTGTCTAGTACTTTTGAACTAATTGCCTTCCTGTCCTCTAACTTCAAAGTTAGTGTAGCTGTTGCTTTTCTTCAAAGCAGGGATAATCTTATACGTTTTGATGGTAATGCCATTTCATATTCTGTCAGTGCAGATCTCTTTGAGAAGACTGGTGACCTGTGGGTGAGTGCTCAATTCAGGCAGCAGGTGGTAGACCATTTTTCGTCCTGTCGTATACTTAGATCAGCACATTCCACTCACAGAAGTGGAGATAAAGGCCACAAACTTTCAAAGACTTAGTCTCGCTTTCAAAAATCACAAGAATTTAGCCACTTCTCTTCAGCTTCTTTCTGAAGCAGGAAAGCTGTTATTTCCTAGGTACCTTGCTCTTGGTCTGACAGCTCCTATAATGCTTGCAGTCCTGCCTTTTCAGGCAGTTTTGGACTCCAGTGAAATGCAATGAAAACTGTTTTGGCTACAACTTGATATATGCAACTTTGTCACAGGCCTGAATGGTTACAGAAATCACTTTGATGTGGATGGTAATTCCTTTCTTCATTTGTCCATGAACATTCTACCTTACCTCGTCTGTCCAGTTAACTCTGGGCTAATTGTTTAGTGACAAAAGCTATCCCTAATGCAAAAACAATATAAAACTATTACAATGTCTTCAAAGGAGGACTACAAATATGGTGAAGGGTCTAGAGGAAAAGATGAATGAAAAGTAGTTGAGGTCACTTCATTTGTTCAGCTTAGGTAAGAGAACACTGAGGGGAGACATCACTGCAATCTACAGATTTCTCAGAGAGGGAGAGCGCTGGCAGAGGCAATGATCTCTTCCCTCTGGTGACCAGCAGTAGGACCCGAGGGAATGGTATGAAGCTGCATTAAGGGAGGTTCAAATTACATATTAGGAAAGGGTTCTTCACCAAGAGGTTAGTCAGGCACTGGAACAGGCTCCCTAGGGAAGTGGTCACGGCACCAAGCCTGCCAGAGTTCAAGAAGCATTTGGGCAATGCTCTTAGACAGATGGTCTGATTTTTAGGTAGTCCTGTGAGGAGCCAGGAGTTGGATTTGGTGATCTTTGTGGGTCCTTTCCAACTCAGGATATTCTATTATTCTATGAAAATTTGTGTCACTGTGCAAGAAATCACAGAAAATTCAGAGGCATCAAATATATTTTGCCTTCATAGTTAAAGCACCATCCTTGTAGGTTAAAGTCCTGTATTCTTGGACCTATTCCAGGTGCAATTCAATGTATGTAACTAAGCAGCCATTGAATAAAATACATGAACATCATCTGGAGCCAGGATCAGAACCCAAAACTGCCTGCAGAAGCTGGAAGAGCTCAAGCCAAAGTCCATCAAAATCAAAAGACCTCCCTTCATGCATTTCAAAGGGTTTTGAATGAGGGCCAGATTTGCTTCTGAATCTCTCTCTAGACTCAATTTGTCCATGAGTATAGTCTGTCTGCAGCTGCCAAGGCACAGAATTTGAAAGAAACTACTTAAAACAAGGAAGACATTGAAGTGGTAATGTTACACAGTTCTCTAGTACTGAAGGTGAATTTATGTAATAAAAAATATTAGCTACCTTTTTGGAGGCTCTCTTCTCGACCTCTTGCTTTCCTTTGAATTTTAGGTCCTGGCTGACAAATTTTACAGTGTAATACAACAACAGGAAGCACTTGTATATCCTCATTTCACTGCTCATCTCTACTCTTACAAATTTGCTATGCTGGTTTAGGCTCTGATTGACCAGACCATAAATCTCTTTATCACATGCCTTCAAATAACGACACTTGTTATCTAGAAAGACAGATGAATAAAGGGTACCCAGATTAAAAAATTGAGATACACAAATCTTAAATGCTCTCTTTGTGAAATTCACATTGACTGTAAATTAACCATTGAAAATAGCTGCCTCCAACATTCCAAATCCACTTTGGTTCCTGCTTGAGGCATCCCTTATGAAACATAAAAAGCAGATGAGAGATAAAGCAGAGAATGAAACTGAAGTATCATTTACAATAATATAACGAGCACCATATCTTTATCTTAAGGATTGACCTCTACCCTTTTATTATTATTATTATTACTGGAAGAATTTACATGTACATTTATATAATACCATCTTGAAATAAAAAGTGATAATATCTATTCTTGGAAAGATATGATAAGCTAAAATCTGATTCTTTCTTTCTTTCTTTCTTTCTTTCTTTCTTTCTTTCTTTCTTTCTTTCCTTTTCTTTCCTTTTCCTTCCTTCCTTCCTTCCTTCCTTCCTTCCTTCCTTCCTTCCTTCCTTCCTTCCATTGAATTTATTTTTTTTAATTGAAAAACAGAGTTTATGTCCAATGGGAGGGGGGACAGGCAACTCAGGGAGAGTACAAGGAAGTTGCTAGCATATGAAGGGAAAAAATCAGAAAGACTAAAGCCTAGCATGAGCTCAGCCTGGGCACTGTGGTAAAAGATAACAACAACAACAAAAAATGTTTTTACAAATATATTGACAGTAAGAGGAGGGCCAAGGAGAATCTTGATCCTTTACTGGATGCACTGGAAAACATGACTACTGAGATAAGGAAAAGGCTGAGACTCTCAATGCCTTCTTTAAATTTGTCTTTAATAGTCAGACCAGTTATCCTTGGGGTACTCAGCTTCCTGACCTAGAAGTGTGGGATGGGGAGCAGAATAAACTCCCCATGATTCAGATGGAAACATTTAGAGACCTGCTGCTCCACCTGGACTGTCACAAGTCTGTGGGGCCAGATGTGATCCATGTGGAGGGAGCTGGCAGATGTGATTGCCAAGTCACTTTCCATCAACTATCAGTGGTCATGGTCAATTGGAGAGGTCCCAGATCACTGGAGACCTTCAAATGTGACACCCATTTAGAAGAAGGGTCTTAAGGAAGTTCTGGGGAACTACAGGCCTGTCAGCCTGGCCACAGTGACAGGGAAGGTTATGGAACAAATCTTCTTCAATGCAGTCACGCAACATGTGCACGACAACCAGGGGATCAGGCCCAGTCAACATCATCCAAAAATCGTCCAAATCATCAATAAAGATATTAAAGAGGATGGGCCCCAAATCATTGATAAAGATATTAAAGAGGATGGGCCCCAACACCAACTGCTGGGGGACACTGCTTGTACCATTCACCATCTGAATTTCACTCCATTCACCACCATTCTCTGGGCTTGGCCATCCAGCCAGCTCTTAACCCAGAAGAGTTTACCTGTCCAAGCCATGGGCTTCCAGCTTCTCCAGGAGAATACTATGGGAGACCGTGTCAAAGGTCTTTTCCAACCTTAATGATTCTATGATTCTATGAACTAATTATTCATTCATTACTTATAGTAAATGCATTTTTTAGAATAAGTTTTGAAAATATATATGAGAATCCAAATACTTTTAAAATCCTCTACACTTTGGTGAAAACACATTTTCAGTTGTAAGGAATAGATATAAATAGTTTTATTTTCTTCTTGAACATTTTAATTTTAAAAACATACATCTTTTTCTCCTTTTTCTCTCTCTCTTTTTTCTCTCTCTTTCTTTTTTTTTTTTTTTTTTTTGCCAAACTAAACTTCCAGTGACCAAATCATTCTCCATTCATAACGTCTTCTGTAAATATGATAACCTCTAAAGCTGAAAAAAATAATAGTTTTGTTTTCCTGGAGACTCTGACCATGGTATCCAAAACTAAGCTAGGTCAAGCAAATGTGAAATATTATCTTCACATGGTTCCAGATTTGTCCCATTTTCTCCATTAAATGTAAGCAAAACCAATGATAATTAATTGTATTTTGATCTTAGGGTATGTAGGTTTTTTTATACCACAACAGTAATTTACTTTGGAAAGAACTGTAAAAATCCAAATAAAAATTGCTCTAGGACTGCTAATTCCTGGACTTTCATAAGCAAATAGAAGTTCTCCTATAAAAACTTTGTCTGTTGAGTTAGCTATCACTGTTAACAGTGAATAGCCTCCTACTTACACCATAACAATTTTCTTAAGATTTTGAAGACCAAATGGTAGCCATACCTTCTGTTCTTTGATTCACCAGAAAACACCAAAGCAGAAGGCATCTTGGGATGTATTGTAAGTCCTTATCCACTTGATCTCTTCAGAGGGCTGTGTGATCTAACTGGTAAGTTTACTAGGTTTCTCAAGTTCTAAAATGCTGAAGATATCATCTCAGCAGTCAGATTTACAATTGATGATCTAGAAAAACCTTCATCAAGACATTGCTTAGTTGCAGAAAGCTGAATTAGAACTTAATTTTCCAGTCCTCACACACCTCTGTCCAAGTCCCTACCATTAGAAACCTCACAATCTCTCCCCTTGGAGGTGAGAGTGACAGTAACTTTTATGCTACAACAACTTCCTTAAGCTTTTGTGATAGAAGTGGAGAAATATCTATACCAGTTCCCATGAAGAGACCAAAATTGCTGAAAGAGAGAATTTAATCTGTGTGGATCTTTCAGGACCTAAAGAACATCAGTAGAATGACCATCAGACACTATTTCCTGCCATCTTTTTATTTATTTATTTATTTATTTATTTGGTCTTTTTGTGTGTGTGTGTGACTCAAGTTTTAGAAGGCTCTTGAGGAAAAAAATGACGATAATACATGAGGTTGAATTTTATCTTGACTCTTGGGTAGATTGTTCCAGACTGTGTTTGAGTACAGAACTACTAAACTTAACAATGAATGGGGGAATGTGGGAGTGAGGGGACGACATGAATAATTACATATTTTTTTTGTGTTCCTAGGGTCCACTGCTTTTCCAGATAAATTTCAATAGATCAGAGAGTCATCTAGTGGTCAAACAAAGGAATTTTGAAATTTTGTACTCAGGAGTATGACTGTCATCAGCTCTCATGTGGTTCATCTCAGACACTGGTTGCAATCAGGCATGAGGATATCCTCTCATGAGGATAAAATAAGAAAGGAGATACGAAGGGCTATGAAGATGATTAGAGGACTGAAGAACCTGTTGCATGAGGATAGGCTGAGAGAACTAGAACTGCTTAGCCTGGAAAAGACTGAGGGGAGACTTCATCAATGTATATAAATATCTGAAGGGAGGGTGTGGAGAGGATGGACCCGGTCTCTTTTCAATTGTGCCCAGCGACAGTAGCAGAGGCAATGGGCACAAACTGAAGCACAGGAGGTTCCAGCTGAATATGGAAGGGCAATTCTTTACTGTGAGGGTAACAGAGCACTAGAACATGTTGCCCAGAGAGGTTGTGGAGTCTTCTTCTCTGGAAATATTCAAAACCCACCTGGATGCCATCCTGTGCAATGTGCTCTAGGTGATCCTGATCTGCAGGGAGGTTGGACTAGATGATCTTCAGAGGTCCCTTCTAACCTCAGCCATTCTGTTACTCTGTGATATAAAACCCTTCTTCTGCTCCAGAAAAAAAGCAGTGCACTCACCTATGCCAGTTTTATCAGACAGATGAAATGTGAATTTGAGCATTACTATTCCAGAAGTTTTAGAGTACTAAGAGTTAGAGTCTCAGTCTGACCACAGAGACTATCTATGTTTTGGTAGCACCAGTAGCTTAATCTAAATTTTATCTATCCACATAACTAAAAGATAGAAAAAGGGAAACATAGCATAATTTTATTGTGAGTTTTTCTCTGGCTCTTTTTTGTGACTGTCTTCTGAATCTTTTCATTTTAGCTGTGCTTTTCTTCATACTTTTATATATCTGAGACAAGCTTCCAATATTCTATACTAATTTGCACCATTGTTTCGTATAGACATGTATAAATGTGTCCATGCACATTATATTTTTTACACACTTTAACTTCTTGCTTGCTTCAAGAATCTTAAATTAAGAATCTTAAGTTCTTAAGCAGTTCTTAAATTCTTAAGATTCTACCCTGGTTTTATTCTTCTACAGATTATAAAGAGTGCTGGCAGTCCTTCCATATTATCTGACACAAATTTAGGGCCAGTAGTAATAAGACAGATTAACTGGTTTGGAGAGGTAACTTACACAGTTGCTCTAAGCAAATAGTTTCAGAGTCCAATTGTCAGATGTTGTTATAAAATATTGAACTCAAGAACTTGGCAAAATACATATGAAATTCCAAATTAGACACAAATATATATATATATATTTTTTTTTTTTCTACCACGGCAATTAAAAATATTTTAGAGTTATATTTTCAGAGGAAAACAACAACCGAATGCAGGCTTTCAATTATTGAAGCTTTAAAGTTGTTAGGCCTCAATCCAAAATGGATATACTATATACACTATTTTAATGTCTGCTCTGATTTCCTCCCACATCTCCCTTCCTTCCAAAACTCCAAACAAATGTTTGGGTCACTGCTTCATTTCGTAGAACCATAGAATCATTAGGGTTGGAAAAGACCTCCAAGATCATCTAGTCCACCGTCCCCCTACCACTAATATCACCCACTAAACCATGTCCCTAAACCCCAAGTCCAACCTTTTCTTAAACACCCCCAGGGACGGTGACGCCACCACTTCCCTGGACAACCTGTTTCAATGCCTGATTACTCTATCTGAGAAAAAATGCCTCCTAATTTCCAACCTAAACCTCCCATGGGTTTCAATGGATTCACACTAGTCAACAGGCTTTTGCTTTCTTCTCTCAAAGTACTCATCCAGCGCCCTAAGAGACAAAAGTGGGTTAGACTTTGGTGCTCTGAGGGAACAGGCAGATTATGAGAAAAGTGCAGCTATGTTTTGTGCTACCATTGGGCATGGTTTCTAAGAATGATGGAGTAAAGATGCTACTTCCCTGCTTCTCTAAGTGACGAATGGTATGACTGGTGTAATGAGGCATTCACAATGTTGCCAAGGCGTTGGCAACTTTGGTGCAACCTTGGCCAATGCTGCTCATGTGACTGAAAAAAAAAAAAAAAAGTTGGTGTTTTGTTTCTTTCCATTTTTTCTGTCATCTTGCCTTTGTGCCTCCAGTAAAGTGTCATGTGGTCACATTTCTAGACAACCATGCAGGGTACTCTTCAGCAATTCCACCACCAGCAATGGACACACAGCTCTAATTAAGTTCATTTTACTTCATCAGACATTGGTAGAGATGTGATATCAAATAAAGAGTGGATAAGATCTCCTACTTGCTTGATTCAGCCTAGATATTGAGAAGTAGTTATGATCCATAGTGCCCTGTTTAGAGGTATATAACAACTTTTTTATTATTAGTGGAGCACTAGAAAGCCACAGGCTCTCCATGGCAGATTTCTTGAGCTCTTAGGCTTGACACACATGGGACAAATCTTGAAAATATTCCAGAAATTATAATCCACATTGTACAATCCTGGACTCATCAAAAGTCCTAGACAAATAACACATTATCCTCTTTATGGAGCATGCTGACAAAACTTGTCATTTAATTTAACCTTCAAAACATCTTCACTGTCTCTCCCTTAGATACAATTTGTGAGTTCAGCAGGGAATATCATTACTGAACAATGAGTGTTTCTCAGAAAAAAAAAAAAAAAAAAAAAAAAGAAACATTGAGCTTGGAGAATAAGCAGCCTTTTCAGTTTTCTCTCACTAAAGCACCCTTGTAAATTTACTTGAACTCTGATAAGAAAAAGACAGCTGCATTCAAGAGGAGTAAGGCAATGTGAGTCACAAGGAGCATTTATTCCCTGAAAGAAAGACAGGAAAAAAAAAAAAAAAAAAAAAAGGCGCAGTTCTTTTACTCTATCATCAAGAGGGGTCCAAAATATTGGTGGTGCTAACAAGGACCTAACTGCCTACTAAAACGTGCTCTAGGGAGGAAAATGTAGTCTTGTCTTAGACATGAAAATATTAACATTTCAGAAGCAGCATCACTGTGTGATTTCACCCTAAAAATTATTTCAAAGAGAGTGCTAGTGTCAAACAGCTGGTTTGGAAAGACAAGTGGCTTACAAGTGTTTCTAGAGCTTGCTCTTTTTTATTCTTTCTCCTCTTCTTCTGGATTCTCAGGGAAATATATGCTTTGTATCCATTTGTAGCATCTAACATGTAATTATCCCTAAACTGTGAGTGGCAATTGAGTCAGGTTCTCTTAAGCACATACACAAATTATTAAATAAATAAAGAAAAGCCTAGTTTTCTAAAGAGAAAACTGACAGTAGAAGAATGATGTGAAATTCAGTAATTAAGGAAGTAAATAGATGTGGAGCTACATATTCTAAAGATTTGATGTGATCAGCAGTATCCACAATTACACGGTTTTTCAAAAAGTACTAATGGAAGTACAAACGTTTACAGAACTGAAAGAGCTTAGTCTACAATATGCAAAATCTGAAAACCTTCTCTTGTGCTTTAGTAGGAGTGATGCTGTCATAAATAGGGTCTAAAAAGCTTTTAAATGAGCACTTTAGCTTCTTTACACAGCATATACTGAATGCCATTAAAATGGGACATTCCCATCTCATCATTGAATATGGTGTACAGCTCATAAAGGGAGGAGTTTCCACAGGTTTCTAAGCCATGAAATAAGAATTAGGCAGAAACATTACCCAGTGCAGAATGTTACTATTCAGCCTATGATAATATTATATATCAGCTGCATGATTCTGGAGGAACTGGAAAATCCAGATCTTCTGCAAATCTGTATGGGAACAGTAAGACAGCAATGACCATAACTTCAGTATTACCAGTAATATAGCAAACACTATAACATCATAACTTTTTCACTCATTGTCCCTCTTGACCTGCTGAAGAAGGCAGACCAAGGGGCGAGAGCCACAAATGCCTAGATCCTCAGATAGTAGCTTACATTGGCCATGGCAGTGTCTCAAAGTGTACAGATTGCTCATTGGAAGCTCCTCAAATCCTTGTTTCAGACACCTGAGTCTTCACCTTGGTTTCCAAGAGGATTTCTGCTTCTCATGAGACAATAACTGAACAGACATTAACGGAGTCAGCTTAAATATTCCAAGAATTTGAAATATCTTGTGTGATAACTTCAGGTGGGGAATGACATCTTAGTGTTTTTCCTTCCACGTATGGATTATGTCTGCAGGATTGACTCTCAGTTTTATGGAGAGATGTCTGATCAACATTTCACATTAATGTCTGTCTGGAGACTGTCACTTTGCTTTTTATTAATGTTCTTTTTCTTTTTCTGTGCATTTATGAAGTTTTAGTATTATTAGTGCATGTTCAGAAAGAGTCCTTTTCTACATAGCTTACATGAAAAAAAAAAAATTCAAAATTCAGTGGAAAGGAAAAGATAAGTATCCAATATTTTTAAAACGTTTGAATATGGAAAGTATCATCATAAAATCAACAGCTTCCAGTGACAGGCAAAGAAGTACGCACATTGTCTGTTTAAATTAAATGCTTGAAAGCTCTAAGGCTCCTCTGCAAACCTGTTATTTTTCTGTATGAATTGGTTCATTATTTTGGATTCCACTAATTCTGTATTTCAATGAAATGGCATATTAATCTGTGTGGAAGACTACTCTAATTTTTTGTTTGTTTGTTTGTTTTCTGTAAAACCTGCATAACTTGGACGTTAACTGATCTATGTCTTTTGTTTTCACTAGAAGAAGGGAAAGAAATCTATCAGCAATACTTTGGAGAAGTGATGTTTATAATTGTACATGATTCATATTTACAGAACAATTTTTCATAGGAATTCCATTTGTTTCTGTTTTTTATCTGCTTCTAGAAGTGTGTAAATGGGCAAGACTATGTCTTGCTCCATTGCTGTAACTCAGATAGGATGCTTCAGTCAGTCTTTAGCCTCAGAATGGCTTATGGTGATGTTCTTAGAGTAAGAAAATCTGGAATATTTTAAGCAGCTAAAATGCTTTCATACATCCTTTTGCAAACACAAAACTTTTGTGTCTTTGTTATAATGTGTACATTACATAAATGCATTTTTCTTTCATTAGCTTTGAAGCACTTTTTGTATCAAGTGTAGTTCAGTAACTTATTTTGTGGAGAACGCAAAAAAAATAAATAAATCCAAAAATCTGTGTAGACATGGTCTCTTCTCAAAGAGACTTAAAATCAAAAGTAAAGTACACCTCTAAGATTTCTTTCCCTCCAGTATTTGTGAGACTCCTTTTCATTTTATTCGAACCAGACACTAAGCAGTTACTTAATAGACAAAGAAACCAACTTTCCATAACAAAACTGTGCAGGAATAGATTCTGTGACTGTATAATGTAATCATGTACATTTCTTTTTAAAACTATGTACTTTTGTTCTGTTGATTAGGAATAAAGATATTCCTAGCAGTGAAATTCAAACTGAAAAATTGCACAATTTACTACTCACTCAAGCTCGGAGTCAATTGTTTGTCTTGTTGCTTTTTTTTTTTTTGTTGGCGGGAGGGTGTATATAATGCACAAAATGTTCAAGCCCTGCTGGTAAACTTAATTCGAGTCCTTTTTTCTACTGAAAAATAATCATACATAGCTATGTCTGATACTTTCCATTTTCCATCAAAGAAGAGGGAAAATATTTGCACTGCTCTGCTATCTACCTAGACTGTATACTCAGGTGTAGTTTTTATTAATTTGAAGCCCATGAGATGTAGTGGTCTTCACCTGCACAACTGAAATTAAATCAATTTTGCTAATGATTTCAAAAAAGTAGAATTTAAAGTGTGTTTAATTCCCTTGCTGCTCTTCATTGCCTAGTCAGGAGAATAATTCAGGTATTGAAGTATAGTTGTATACTTCTATTTCAGATGTTGTAGGGAATCTGGGGCATCAGCCCTAAGCTGGCAGACAACACAAGGGCTATGCAGACAATCCACTCCATTTTGGAGTGAGGGCTGGAAGCAAAGTGAAAACGGCGTCTCAGACAACACTGAACACTCATATTTAGGTATGATTTATTTATTTATTTGTTTTTATTGTTTGGAAACAGAAGTGCTGAGGATCTAAGAGGCCTATTCCTGTTCTTACCCCCATCACCAGAGTGGTTCCAAAGAGTGTTTATCAATATAGTGATAGGCACTTTATATATATAAATATGTACATATAAAATCTTTCTCACTCATCACAGGTGGGAAAGATCATCACCCAAAGGAGGAACTGGTGTGTCCAGAAGTTATTCATTATACCAGAACAGATGAAAAAGATAATAGGATGAACAGGTTTCCTTGTTTCTCTCTGTAAAGGGAGCTTAACTGAATATTTTCAGCTAGACGCTTTATTTTACTTAGCTGAATTTAAACAATGCGTTGTATTCCTTGGAATAAGACTTACTGGGAATCAGAAAAAAATAATTTGAATGTGTCTGCCATTTTTATCTAAAAAGCTTATCTGCCTTTTACAAAGAGCTAAACTCCCATCCAAGATGAATAAGTTATTTGAGTGTAAATGCATGAATAAAAAGTTTAGTTTGGAATTATACAAAGTAAATGAGAGCTGAATAGTCAGAGCAATTGCAACAAACTAGTGAGTTATTCACAGAGGATACAAGTATAGCTCCCAGCTCCAGAGGGCTGTTTTTTTAGCTCAAGCTGTTGCATTTAATGTTCATAGCTCTTGAGGTTGCTCTCTTAGTCCCTGTTGTACTAACCGAGTTCGGCTGCCACAGAGATGCTTGCAAACACAAAGCAGAGAAAGTAAAACTGAAATCCTTAATGGTGCAGGAGGATAAAACTCCCTGTGTTGCTGCACTCTGCAGTAATTTTCTGCCCGAAAGACTACGTGGGCTCTATGAACCCCATTTCTGTGAAATTAAAAAGAGCCCAAGTAGGAGTTTCAAAGGATTCATATATCACAGCTGACAAATTACAATCCTCTTTCTTAGGATGATATTTACCCTCTCTGGTAGAAAGCTACACCACATCCACCAGTGAGTATACTGACTAGAATTAAACTATACATAAAGTAAAACATTATTTAGATGTTTGATTTTTAGCTATGTATATAATTTTACCTTCTGCCAGTAAATCAGAGTGTGATTGAACAGTTAATATCTATCTATTCCTAGAAAATAGGATAACAATTTTTTAAGGCTCCTGAGATCTAGCTGAAGGAATTATATATGTTTTGAATGTTTCTCTAACCTCTTGTCGGAGATGAATGAAAATAAAAGAATGTAGATAAAAGTATATATGAAGATAACATGAATCTTTTGCAAGAAAAACATTGTGTATTTATTTATTTATTTTACCCTGAAAGCTGCAGTTCAGGGTTATTTGCCTTAGGAATCTTCCTAATAGGTCTGTTTTTTAGAATCATTTTGGAAGTTGTTTGTTAGTAGAGAACAAGAATAGGAAAGAAATTGTGGTGGTTTTTTGTTTGTTTGTTTGTTTTTTATGACAGAGAAACATGAAAGTGGAAATAACATATGTTTGATGTAGACACCACTCTGAGAAACAGCATGTCCTGTAAGCCTAGATCATAGTGTTCTTGATCTACAGTGTCTCTACTGTCAGCTAGGTCAGAAACCAGTTTGAGCAAGTATGAAATGTACGTCTCTTTTGTCTTATTCATTAAGTTGTGAAGAGACACAACAACATCATCATCTTCAGGAAGATGGTGATTTCTCTCATCTTCTCTTTTATTTATTGCCTCCATTGCACTAGTGTTCACAAATGGTACAAGACCTTTCTGTGATGACACAAAACATGAAGCATGAAGAAGCATCCCAAGGAATTCACAGTTTCATTTCAGACAAGAAGACACAGACAGCTGTGTAGATAGTAGTTTGGTCAGCATCAGCCTGTAGCAGCCCTTGAGTGGAGGACTACAAGTCACTAAGAAAGGGAGGAATATAATGTACAGAGAAATCCAAAAGGGTAGCTGTAAGTGGGAAAAATTACAGTGGCAATGTGCTATATTTGTTTACACACACACACACACACACACACACACAAAAAGGAGAAAATGTCCCTGTGTCTATCTTCTGTTGTAGTTAAAAGATAAATACTGTCCCTGGAAAGAAATATATTGTTTAGTCTTTATTTCTTATTCTCTTTCAATCCTCAGATTTCTCCCTCTTTCTTTCTTTTTTTCTTTTCTTTTTTCCTTCTCTTTCCTTCTCTCTGTCTCCCTGTCTCCTTTTTTATTTTATGTTCAGCTGCAGTTGGCTGCTGATAATTTAAATTCATTGCTTCGTGAGTGCCTTCCTATTAGAGATAAATGACACTTCACACATTTGCTACCTGTTTGTTTAACAGCTGCCACTCCTAAGCCTCTATGTTGTAGGTATCTGGAAAAATGTCGTGTTCATATTTTGTACAGTAACAGGTTTGATTTTGTGCTTATATATATATATTTATTTTTTTTAAGAGAATTGCAGTTCTCTGTTTATGGTCATTTACTGCCAAATTCTGGCACCAAACATTAAGTCTGCTTTTATTTTTAAGAGATGACATGATAGAAATAGCAAAACAATAAATCACAATTATACTGCTTGAGTAAACATCAGAAATGTTGATTACAGCACAACAGCAGCGTCATCCTTCTTTGCAGAGACATGATAGCCATCCAAACTCAAAATTATGTTTTCACTTTTAAAATCATGTATGAACTGCAAATAAGATTATTTGGCACTTTTTAAAGAATAAGTTATTATGTTAGAGAGGATAATAGAAGATCTAGGTCTAGTGTTAAATCAAAATTCAATATAAAATAAAATAAAAACATCGTGCACCTGGAGAGTATTGAAATGTCCTGACCTAAGTAAGAAGCAACTCAGCACTGTAAAGGTCCTTTGGGAATCCATTTGCCCAGTATATGAAGGTACATGTATTTGGTCATAACTACATTAAAAATCACACATACAATAGTTTTAAAGTATGCCCTTTTCATTTTTGACTTATGATTGCTCAGTGAGTATAGATTTGTGTTAGCTACTTTGCTTCAAATTTCTTCTCCTTACCTTCTTAAATTAAGATATAAACAAATTCTATAATTAAAAAAAAAAGAAAGACTTGATACTATCACTATTGCATTTCATAGATCAAGGTTATGCTCACTGACGCCTTAAAAACAGGTTATAAAATATCACTGAAAATTTTCAAAGTGTTTGTTTCCTGTTTCATTTATTAGATGTTCAGCAACAACTGTATTTTTATACATTTTTATTGTACATAAAAAAAAGAAAAAAAGAAACAGAAACTGTACTTTGATTAAATTAAGTACATCTGCAACTGTAGCTGAATCCAATATTAAGTGTCGATAACACCAATGCATAAACCTCTATGCATTCAATAATGTTCTTGAGGACCTTGAACAAACAGAAAGCTACTTTTGCTGGGAAGAACCAAAATGCTTGAATCTACTCCTTCTACTCACATTGAATACTTAAATTACAGATTACAGTTATGCAGCTCAGTGAAATGCACTGAATTTAGATGCCTAAATCTGGGTCTGGAATTCTTTTTATATATATATATATATAAACACATATATAAAATTTGGAAAAAATAAATGCAAAATCACAATAAATTAGAGGCACAAAGATGTTGAGATGTAACCTGACAGTGACTTAGAATTTAATAGCAGATTTCCTCAAAATATTAAGCTTCATATATGTTTGATAAGAATCTTGTCTGTAGCAATATTCGGGGAGCAAAACTATAAAAATCACTCGATAGGCCTTTTCCTAAAATAAAATACATAGACATTTTTAGATCAATAAACAGAAATTTGACTGACTATTTTTTTATTATTACTAGGGGCAGACTTGAGTCACTGTCTGTAAATGAAATCTCAGTGGTAGAGCTGTATTCAGAATCAATCAATAAAATGAAGAAAAACAAATTTCTAGGATCATGTGGAATCACTCAAAAGTTATGAATTAACTTAATTAAGATGAAATACTTCAGTCATCAGTGATAAGTCCTGAGGGAATGGCATGAAGCTGCATTGGGGAAGGTTCAGGCTGGATGTTAGGTAACGGTCCTTCACCAAGAGTGTGGTCAGGCACTGGAACAGCTTCGCCAGGGAAGTGATCACTTCACCAAGTTTGCTGGAGTTCTGGAAGCATTTGTAAAATTCTCTCAGACATATGGATCGATTTTTGGGTAGTCCTGTGTGGAATCAGGAGTGAGACTCAGTGATCCTTGTGGGTCCCTTCCAACTAGGGATATTTTGTGATTCTACAATTCTATGTAAAGGTGATAAGTAACTATTACTTGCTGGTGACTGTATTCAGTAACAAAATAAGAAAGTGACCTTTAAAAAAATGTTTTGGGGGGGAATGATGCAGGAATAGACAGTTGAAATGTATAAAGAGGTACATGGATAAATATGACATACAGTAAAGGAGCTCAACATCAATAACTAAATATCTTTCTTACAGAGGAAAAGTGTGCTGCACAGAGCTGATAGATTTCTGTGAAGAGGTGAAATAGCACATATATATGGGTGGTCCACTCAGAGTTGCATACACAAGACTCTTACAAGCTTTTGACAGTACTCTTGTCAGAAGACTCTTAGAAAACTGAGTCTCTTACGTTGGTAAGAAACAGGTTTCACTTGCGGATTAGTAACTGGTTAGGATAAAAACAAGGTTCAAGCCTAAAAAATACCAATAATCACAAAGGAAAGAGGTTACTGAAATTCAGACATGAGCTCATCGAATCAATAAAAATAATTCAGATAAGGAGAGAATAGCGAGGTGACAAAGTCTGCCGATGATACACAGTTATTCAAGAAAGTCAAAGCTAACACTGATTGCAGAGTTACAGAAGTGAATGGGAAATAAAATATATAAGAGATTCAGTGTTGACAAATGCAAAGGAGTAAGCACAGGAAAAACTGTGTATAAAATGATGAGTTCTAAATGAGCTATTATCACTCAGAGGACAGAATTTTGCAGTCATTGTAGATATTTCTAAGGAAATGCCTGCTTAACAGAAGTCGATCAGGAAACATAAAGTTAAGAAATTATTAGTAAAGAAATTGAGATCAAAACAGGAAACAAGTTTTTTCCACTATGTGCAGCTGCATCTTGAACTCTGCCTACTATATTTCTTAAAGCACTTTAAAAAGTGTTTGTTTTTCAAAAAAATAAAAATAAAATAAATATATATAACTATTTCAAAGCCTATTAAATACAGTGTTTTAGATTCAAACTCCAGGTCAGCAGCTACTTCAGACTTTGCTGCTAGGAGCTAGAAAACATATTGGAGAAGGAATCGGAACTGATTTATATTCATTTATAGTTTTTTGTTTGTTTGTTTGTTTTAGCTTTGGGGTCACTCACAGTGTCAAGGGAGGAAAGAGTGAGATGTTCACCCTGGTGCTGATCCAAAGCACAGAAGGTGATTTTTACAAGGAATTATGCTCATGAGGAAGCCCATTTTTCTTCTGTGACTGTACAGACAGGCTGGGAGAACCCCTGTCCTAACTAAAGTAAACAAGTAAAGAATTCCAAAGTTGGGCAGTGCAGTGAAATCCCTTTACCTTTCTTTGTATCACATCTGAACATTTTAACTTTTATATATATATATAATTTTATTTGATAAATCAGATTAGTCTTTTCTAATTCAAAAATAAACAAAATATATGACCTTATATTTCCCAGATTAGTTCACTTATGTAGTGATAAATTCCTTACACATTGAAGGGACCAATTCCTGAATAAGGTGGGAGCTACTTTATTTTATTAAGACTAAAGCAAACTTAACAATAAATGAATTGAAGGGTGAAAACATCAGCTCACTATAACCCAGACCAAAAGGTTACCATGAAAATATTACTTCAGTTCTCCTCTAATTCAATAAATAGTTTTGATGGGAATTGGACTTGGTTCCAAACACAGAATATTATTACTGGGGGATTCATTAGTTCAGTGAACTGATAAAAGCCAAGTATTTGTTGAAAGTACTTGAAGTTGAAGGAAAATAAAATCTTTTTAGCGCAGAAATGAGGTAATCATCAGCTGGCTAATATTTATGTGAACAGCTTGCCTGATCTCAGCCTAAACAGATGATCAGGGGTTGCAAGCCACCAAAGTGGTATATAAAAAAAAAAAAAAAAAAAAAACACTTTACCCTCTTCCAATAAAAGATTTGAATTAAAATGGCAAGTTTATTGTTGCTGTTCTTTGGTATTCTGTTTGTTTGTTTTTCTCCCTCCATAGTTTTGATCAGTGATTCATCTAAATTCTTCTTGGATACCCTGCAGGACGGTTTTTGAGTCCATTTTTTTTTTTTTCCTCTGGTTATCCACTTAGGATATCCTTCCAGGATTCTCAATAACCATTTCCTGAATACCAAGCAAAGACAGTCATAATAATTTGAAAAAGAAAGTTGCTTATAAAGACCAGCTTGAACTGGTGAACAAGTATATTAGAGTCATAATCTGATAAGAAATAAAAAAAAAATTAAAGTTTCTGGACTGGCTAGAAAAATGAAAGCTAAAAATATAGGTTTGGTTTATGGTACAGAGGAGCAAAATAATCAGGAGAGCTTGTCACTGGCACTGTACTGTGCAACTTGGTGAGGTAAACAAAATACCCTCATTTGGGAAAATAATGTGAGTATCTAAAGGTTAGAGAAAATATTCTAGGGGATAACTGCCAGACTGTTTGAAGATCAGGTGTTTTATAACACACACCATTGTGGATATAAGTGTTTGAGTAGTTGACAAAATAAAGAATTACTTCTGACAGTTATTACTGGAATGAAGAGTAAAAAACAAAAGGCTGCTGTGACATTCAATATGGCATAAGGTCACATTGTATTAATTGCACCACTCAATCTGACATAATATATCATGATGAATATTGTGTACAGTCAGGGTCATCACTGTGATGCTGTACATCTGGTCATACCTCAAAAAAGAGAGAGAGAGAGATTCCAAGGAAAGCTACAATTAAACAAATGTTTTCCTCTATAAATTATATTTAATTTCAATTAAAAAGGAATGTAAAATTTTGCAGCAAAGGACAAACCATAAAAATCAGTGATTTCTGTAATATATTTTTTTCTCTGGACATTAAAAATATAAAATAAAAACTTTTTATAAAAAGTGGTGTATAAAGCTTTAGCTTATGCAAGAAAACACAGGCATATTGGGAATGAAACCTGGTACTAAGCAGCAGCAAAGTAGGCAAACAAATAACTACAAGCAAAGCAGCTGTAACCTGTGAACCACCATGCCCTATAAAACTAGTTCCCCACAGCTGCATGTCAAATCAGAAAGTGTGGTAGATCAGAAAGCATGCAGGTAACTGAAGAGAGTATTTCCAGTTACTGAGGCGTCTCCTTAAAGAACAGCCTGAACCTTTAGGTTTCATAGAATCACCGAATGGTTGAGGTTGGAAGGGATGTCTGGAAGCATTCTGGTCTAACCTCCCTGCTCAAGCAGGGATACCTACAGCAGGTTGCCCAAGACCATGTCTAGACAGCTTTTAAATATCTCTCAGGAGGAGACTCCACAATCTGTCTGAGCACCCTGTGCCAGTGCTTGGTCACTTGCACAGTAAAGTGCTTCCTGATGTCTACACAAAAATGCCTGTGTTCCAGTTTGTGTCCATCAGATCTCGTCCTGGCATTAAGCTCCACTGAAATGAGCCTGGTTCATTCCCCTTTTCTCCCTCCCTTCACGTACTGATAGATATTGGTAAGATCCCCTCTGAAACTCCTCTTCTCCGGGTTGAACAGTCCCAGCTCTCTCAGCCTTTCCTCCAAGGACAGATACTCCAGTCACTTAAAAAATAAAAACAAAACCAAAACTAAGCAAACACGAAGATTCCCTCCTTGCACCTCTCTGCCCACTGTCAGGACTGTTTTATCCCCGTTCAGACTGTTCCCTTTAACCATAGCAGCTCTTCACTCTTGATGTGGCAAAATTCAGTTTTACCTACACTGCTCTCAAAACTTGAGGTAGATTTTTTTGAGAAGATGGAGAAGTAGGGCCACTCTCAGGAAATGGAGCACTACTCGACCAACCCATTACTCTGGTATCCTTGGCACCTTGCTGTCATTTCATTGATTTTCACAGTGTGTGGGCTGTGCCTTCTGAGGGCAGCTCTGGCACAGCTTATCCACTTTGCATTTGCTTTAACAGCAGATAGGTGGCCAATGAGTACAATTACAAATGAACCCATGTGTTGAAGCTAGCCACAGCATATGTTGTCCCTGGTTCAGCAGTTGTTTATCTGAGTAGAAAAGAATGTGGCTATGGCTGACTCGAATACGTTCAGTCATTTAAAAGTTAGACCTCTGGTTTAGGTCATTTAGTTTACCAATATAGCGCTGCAGCTACTGACCACCTTGTAAATTCAAATCGTAACCACAATCTCCAAACACCTGTCTGAGGATATTCATTACAATTTTTCTCGTAGTTTATCTCAAACTCTAGAGTTTGCCAGTTTTTCTATATTTTGCAGGATGAAAAGTGAATATTGCTATGTATATACACGCAGAGTTCTGTTGATAACAGGCTTGTGATTAATATATAATTTCACCTCTCATGCAAGTTGCTCTCAGATGTTGTCTTTCTGTCCCAAGTCCAGTAGTTCACAAGTGGTAGGACCATCACAGAGCAGTTCATTATTAAGCTTCTTCGCAGAAGCCTATATGCATTTTCACTATAGTTCAGATTACTTTCTGTCTTTACATTGCAAGAAGTACATGAACCAAGTCTTTGAGTAAGTAATAAAGTCCCTTGTTCCTCACATCTAAAGGAAGACCAAAGGTTTTGAGGTTATCTACTTTCAAATGTGGTTCCTCTGTTTTAAGTTTTCTTCAGAAACAGTTCACCAAAGCTTTGGAAGAGAAATGAATAATATAGCCATCTTGAAAATTTCTTTATATATGTTAAATTATTTTCTCATCCCCAGCTGGTCTCTTCAGGGAAATTAAGTGTTAGTGAAAAAAGGATTAATCCATTTCATCTCTTTTTACTAGAAATAATCACAGTAAATTAATTTGTGCAGATTCAAAAAAAAAAAATCAGCTAAAATAACGTCAGTTAGATTATATCAATTATTTTTGTTCTGTGTTATATACTCCACATCACTTTGGCAGGCAATCTGAGAAATAGAAGGATTTGAGGAGCTAAATGACTGGAAGCTATGTAATAATATTTCTAGGTAGTTTTTGCTTCAAAGAAGAAAATCTGATTGATTAAAAAAAAAAAAAAAGAAAATATGGTTTTGTTCTGCATTTATTGAAAGTTTTTTTTTCAAAGAGAAAACATTTAAGAATGAAAACAATAGATGTCAGAATAGATAATACTTACAGCTTTCACACTGGGATTAATAAGTATCTTTCTGAATCTTTAGTTTGTCCAGCTGATTATATAGCTAAACAGTAAAAACATCAGGGCAAATTCTGACATCAGCATTCTTCTTCAATGAGCATGGAAATCTGCATGACCTGAAGTACCTGGACTATCTGGAACATTCTGCACCTAAATGTTAAATATTTTATTGCCTAAGCAGGCACAAATATTCAGACTCCATTATAAAATATATAGGGTCAATCTATCCTCAGTCTTGGAACTTAAATTTTTTTTGAAGTTTCAGGTGAGATTTTTACCCATGAAATGATTGTGTTTTTTTTTTTTGTTGGTGGTGGTGTTTTGTTTTGTGAGTTGTTTTTTTTTTTTTTTCTAAAGTTGTCACTAGAAATCTTTACTAGATTCACAGGGTTTTGTTTGTTTGTTTGTTTGTTTTTTCTTTTATTAAATGTTTAAAATGTTAAAATTGGAAAGATGGTAATCAGGAACAGAAAGATGAACAGCATCCTACATCTCTAAGTCAGACTCAATGTGTTGCTAAACTGTGTTGAAAGACTTTGGATATACCACTACAAAAATAAAATTGGATCAAATCTTCACTAGCTTAAAATAGCTTTTTTCTCAGTTATACAGTCTACATTTCATTGTTTCTTTCCTTCCTAACTTCCTTTCTTTCTTTTGAGAGATTAATTTAAATATATATATGTAGATTATGATAATGTATAATAAATACAAAAATAATGTACCTTGCAGATTAGATAGTTAATATGCCTGAGGGCAAAGATGTCATTCAGAGCAACCTAGACAAGCTGAGAGAACGGGCCTCCTGAAATTTAGCAAGGAGAAAAATGAAGTCCTGCACTTGGGAAGGAAGGTGCAATGATACAGCTAGAAATGGACTGTCTGGGGAGCAGCTCTTCTACAAGGTAAACATGAGTCAGCAGTGCACCCTAGTAGTAATGAAGGTTAATAATATACTGGGCTGTCCTGACAGACCAGCGATCCTTGAATGAGTGGGGGGCTGGAGCACTGCATGAGCCAGGCTGAGAAAATGGGACTTGTTCAGCCTGGAGAAGAAAGGGCTTTGAGTGTAATTAATGACAACATGCCAATATCTATGAGGAGAGCATCAAGAAGACAGAGCCACATCCTTCATAGCTGTCCATGGTGGAAGAATAGTAAATAAGGTCATAAACAGAAACATTAAAATTATAGTGGGAAAAAAAAATACAGTATTTAGGAATGCAGTATGTTAGCCACTTGACTACATACAGTATCCATCATTTCAAAGGTAAATTGGAAAGGATTAATCTAATCAAATATTCATGTCTGCATGCAGTGCAGATGGTGACAGATGTCTCCTAAAGATATGAGCAAGTCACTTTGAGATCCATTCATAGTCAGTGCAAAAAGACAGGCAATTTTAGTTATAATTCAGTATTTTTTTGAAATGAATATACAAAACAGGCCAAATAAATCAATTCCTGGAAATGATTATTTCTCTCCACTGATCATAAAGTGGATTTAAGGTGATTAGTTCTGCCATGGAAGTTTACATGTTGCACATCAGAAATCAGATGTGAAGAAAGCCAGCCATTGTGTTTAACTCATTTCCTCCAGGAAAACACACAAACACTCCCAGAGTGAAAAAAAAAAAAAAAAAAAAAAAAAAAAAAAGAAGGCACAGTCCTGAAGATGTGAACAAGAGAACTCTCCATCCTGAGAACTGAAGAATCCAGTTGTATATAAACTTTTCTTAATCTTCCTAGTAGGATAGATCAGAGTTTACATTCTGCATGGCAATTCACTATTTGATTTTAGAAGGAGGTACAAGCTGAGTAAACATGGTAGGAAAAATAAATTTGCCTGTTTCTTTTCACTAGGTATTTAAGAAATCAGTAGGAAATGCTAGGCATCCTCCATCCAGTCTTTGAATCCAGGCTGTCTGATCCTTTTCACAGAAAAGATACCTAGTAGAATAAGGTTGACTGTAATAAAATGAAGATGATGTGTAGAAAATGTGGTCTTACTGTTCTACTGTGTCCTACTGTTTTTAACACTTGCCAGGAATGAGTGAGCTGCAATTTCAGAGTATTCTTAGTCTGAGCAGGCTTGAATTTATCACTTCTGCTTCCTAAGAAATTACTTTATTCCTTATGTCTTAGCACTTCTAGGTGATACACTTTACCAAACAATATGAAGTTCAGATGTTTCACTTCAAAGGATGCAGGTATCATAAATCTGATTTTCATCAAATTTCAGAATTGGTATGATTAAAACAAAATGGGTATCCTTAGATATTTTATTCAGATATTTAGTATTTTATATTAATTTGTCACAGGAATAAAATAATAAAAATAAACAGAAACGGTTGGAAGAACAGTAATCAAAATAGTAACTAGGTAACTGCAAACACTGTCATTGTATCCTGATCACTATGAGTACTTTTTATGTCTTCTCTTTCTGAACTCCATATATCCTGTGCACTTACCTACATATGCTTCAAGGAGAGTTCCCATGTGAAAATGCTTATCTGATGGCTATCGTATGTCTTAATACTAAGAGAAGTCTCCTGGGTTTTAAATTATATAGATTTAATTCCCTCCAGGAAAAATGTCTCTTTCTTCTTGGTTAAATATGTGATGTGATAAGCTCTTAAGGAATCCATCAGCAGCCTCCCTTTTATCAGTACTTATAGTCATATTCAAGTTCATGATGAAGTTGACAAAAATTTAGATTATCCTAGGCAGATGTTTTCTTAGACCTGGACTGCCAAGGAAGTTAAGTTGTCTTTATCTGTCTTTCATATCAGGACATTTCTGTGTATGCTTTGATGTCTGTAATTAAATGTCAAGGAAAACTGTGGACCATTAAGGACAGAAAACATTACATATTTACCTATATGGACGGTATGGGGAAAATATGTGATTACACTGCTGTGTTGTATGTAAGCAAAACTTGAGTTCTTGTCCCTATTTTAGGCAGGATTTAAGATAACATAGTTCAACCATTTCTTAACATTGCTGTGCCCTAGTTAAAACATAATTTAGTATAAAATAGTAACAATAACAGTAATGACCTCTCATGACAATCACTTGGTTTGTGTCATGTTTTTGTTTTGTGGGGTTATTTTGATTTTCTTTTTCCCCCACTTTTTTTTTTTTTTTTAATCTTAATATTAATGTTCTCCATCCTTGATGTTTACCAAACAAAAAATCTTTTGGGGGCGAAGTTTTAGAGTGTGATTGTCCTGGGGGAAGATAAAAGTGAGAAAATACAATTTATTCATTACTGTGCCAAGAAAAGAAAATAATAGTGACCTTTTTTGAACAGCTGTAGAGTAAAGAATCATGCAGTTTGAAATATGTTATTCTGTATAGAATATCTATTGACAATTATCAGTGAATGACCTTTTCCTGACAGATTTTTTTTTTGTCTGTTTGTTTAATAAGGAGCAAACATTGACAAATTTCATCATGAAATACACTACATATTTTTCATTAACTACATAAGGGCCTGATCCAAACCACCTGAGGGTTAACTGAGCACTTACAGCATATCTCAGTAGCATCTCAGTCAGTCAGCTTGCTGTAACTGATGCATCAACTTGACACTGCATCATTTCAGGAAAAGAATTTCCCTACACTGGACTGAAGTTTGATTCTACTTTGCTTATCTTCAAATTTGAAATGTGAAGCAGGAATAACATCTTATATTGTTCTAGTTAAACCATTACATTCAAAACAAGCATTAAGGTTGTTTTTTTGTTTGTTTGTTTGTTTGCTGCAAACCTAAAACTCCCTAATTCTTAGTCAAAATTTTGCTATTGTTTTTTGCTTTCTAAGTAAAGACAATCTGCAAAGCGCAACACAATTTTATTGAAAACCATTTAATTCATCATTACATAGGCTTTAGGCAAGATTCTCCCCCCAGGAAGTATCTATTACAGAAAAAGTATATATATATTTATAGAATTTGATGTCAATGTAATTGCTCACATGAATATATGTTTTTTTCAGGGTGCTGGAGTTTGCACTATTATGGTCCAAAGTTGCATATAAAAAAATCAGCCTTGTTCCTGGTTTTATATGTACCATGTTGTCCTGATTTCAGCTGGGACAGTTAATTTCCTTCCTAGTAGCTGGTATGGTGTTCTGGATTTAGGATGAGAGTAATGTTGATAACACTCATGTTTTACTTGCTGAGCAGAGCTTACACGAAGTCAAGGCCTTTTCAGTTTCTCCTACCACCCTTCCAGTGAGGAGGCACAAGGAGCTAGGAGGCTGGGGGTGCAGAAGGAGCTGGGAGGGGACACAACGAGGACAGCTGACCCAGACTGACCAAAGGCATATTCTATACCACGTGATGTCATGTTCTGCAATAAAACTGAGTTTGGCCAGAGGGAACTGATGCTGCTTGGGGACTGACTGGGTTTTGTTTGGTGGGTGGAGAGCAATTACATTGTGCTTCTCTTGTTTTTTACATTCTTTTGCTATTGTTGTTATTGTGTTTTTTTTTTTCCTTTATTTTTTTATCTTTTCTTTCCTTTTTCCTTTTTTTTTTTTTTTTTGCCCCCCTTTTTTCTTATTAAACTGTCCTTATCTCCACCCATAAGTTCTTTCATTTTTCTGTTCAATATTCTCCCCGTCTCACTGGTGGAGAGAGTGTTTGAAAGGCTGTGTAGTGCTCAGCTTCCTGACAGGTTAAACCACAACACGTGTAACACTTTGAACTAAGATTTTACCAGCTCTTTTCTCTTCCTCCTCCCCTATTTTTCTCATTGGAATTATCTAAAACACCAGTCAAATTAGTACTTGAGATTCACATTTTCTTTTCAGGTAGTATAATTTTTGGTTATAAAACACAAGTAAAATGTCTCATATTATATATATATATATTTGTAGCAATAGTAGTAGGGTGGGTTTTTTTCAGATTATTTTTATAGAAGATTCCATATAGTTTTCAATTAGGTTGCAATGGGGTTAAGAAGATGAAGAACACTGTGGAAGTAATAAGCTTAAAAGTGACATTCATTTCTTGTCAAGATATGCTGTACATGCTTTCTATAAACATTATTCAATCTATTTCTTTAGCTCAGAAATCACTTATTTTATATTAATTCAGCTAAATATTGTAATTAAATTCTGCTGTACTTTAGTCATTAGTGACCCCCTGAATTTTGTCTATTTTGTCATTTTAATTTCCAGTGAATACATTTTTCAAATCCTCCTCACACCATACTTTGCTATGTTTCCATTGATAACTACCTTTTTGCCCTTTTGCCTCTTCTATCTGCAAAAAGCAAAGCATGAGCTGAAGCAGAAGTATGTAGTCTTCACCCTTGACCAGTATAGTTCAAAACCAAAATGTAATATATTTTGTTTAATCTAATCAAAGAAAATCATTACTTTGAAGACATTTTCATCTTAGCCCATATGAATTGCTCTCATATCCTTATTCCAGTCATTCTTACTTAAAATTGGTAATGGTTGTGGTAATCTGCAGCTAACACATTGAAATATCACAGCAGAAACTGAAAAATCAGATAAAACTCTGCCTTGCTGAAAACTGAGATACAGTGTTTGTCTTACTGGTTAGGGACAAAATGTCCATACCTAGAATTATAAGTAGATGGCACAGGCTTTTAGTCTGACTGCTTGTTTAAAGAACAAACTCTTCTGCAGATGATTACAGTCATTATAGGGCAGAGTAGGTGTCCAAGAAACTCAATTGTGGACTTGTTGGAAGTCAAGTTACTCATCTCTGCATGAACTCGCAATTCAAGCCAGTTTATGTCAGATATATTTATAACTTTATAGTTTGTCTGTTGATATTGTTCCCCCCTTCCTCCCCTTTATTTTTTATATATTGTTATTACATGCACTTTACACTCATCTTTCTATCAGGTTTTCTGACACTTCCTCTGAGAGAAGATTTTTGTTACTTTCTTTTGGAGTTTTCACAACATATACTCCAAGCTTTAGAAATTACTAGGAGAGAAACCATTATTGCATTGCTACATTTCTATAAGATTCTTGTTTCATTTGTTGTGTGAATTCATGGTGAAGAGGTACAGTCCTGTACTACCTACTAAACAGAACTATATTCACATTTGCTAATTTTTAAAACTAGCCAATTAAAAAACACAATTTTAATGGACTTCTGCAATAGTCTTTATGAATATTTATGAATTTATTTAACTTCCTACCCTCATAAGCAGGGGTTATAGACTAAAATAAATAAATATATATTTTTAAAAAGAACTATTTAGCCCTGTACTCATCCATTCATCTCTGCTGCAGGATCACTCACATCCCAAATCTTGCAGTGACTCATCCCCCACACCCTGCTTTTTTTTCCCATCTTCTAAAACTCAATCATGTCAAGGGTTTCCAAACAAAGCTACTTAGACGAGTATTGCTAGCTTCCTTAAAAGGCCATTAATAAAGCAGCTGAAAAAACTTGCAATGATAAACTATGCAAATTATACCTTACTACTAGAAGAAAAATGCCAGAAAATGAGAGCTAAATCCTCTCCCCCCGACTCTTCACCTACCAAGCATGCAAACAAGGAACAAGGTGCTTAACAGCAATATCCATTTTATGCAGTGAAATTTTGCTCTCACTCCCACCTAACTGGTAATTTCTGGAAGATGGGAAATCAGAAGGATTATCCAGTTCACAGCACAATATATCCAACAAATGAAACACTAAAAGATACATTTGCTGGTAACAGATCACACTGTAAAACTTGCAATATGCCACTACTCAGTGATTTTGGACCTAAAACTTCATTAATCATTCATGAACCTGTGCACTGCTAGAGGGAATAACACAGTCTACAATCTTCAGGAAGTGTGTGGGGAAAAATCCCTTTTTTACTGGAGTAAATAAAAATGCCTTTAACCCCAAAATTTCCTAGCTCTGCAGCTCTTTATGAGTAGTAAAAATATTTAGAGTCACAGCACTATTTGGACCTGTAGTCTTAGCTCCTGTGCACTACAGATCCTTCATTTTCAACCAGTTTATTTTCAGCTCAACACAATACTGTGTTTTTGACTCACACAGATTTTCCATAAATATCTTAATCTGGAGATATTAAGAAGTGAAAAACTTACCATTTCTCTTAATGATTTGCTCCAGTGGCTACAAATGTACTCACGTCTTATCTAAATGTATCTTCAGCAATTAGTCATAGGAATATGTTCTGTCTTTTTCTATAGGATTACATGTGAATGGGGCTAGCAGCAATTAGTATATTTTCCCCATACTTAGGCATATATGATTAGACCTATAGGACAGCTGAGGCACTCCTTCATCCCATGATGTACCCAATCCAACGCAAAAATGATTTGAGATGTCTGGAGCTTCTGGCTCCATCCATACCCTTGGGTTTTTTTTCTTGCCCTCAGCTGCACACATGCTATTGAATTCTCTTTTCTCCCTGCCCAAAATAAAGTGGCTTTATCTGTGTTGCTACCAGAGCCGTGCCTGGCCCATGCAAACCTAAATTAGGTATTTCTTGGGAGAGTGCTCTTTGATCTGAGCTAAAGCCATTACATGGAACACACAAACAATTGTTCATTACAGATGGCTGCTGTCCAGAGAGCAAACCTATACCTGCTCTTTTTCAGCTTCTTTCTATAGACATAGACCCCATTTCTGTGAATAACTTCTCTAAGTGCTTATATTACATGTGGTGGATGTCTGAGCTTTATCATTTCCATCATGTTCAAGTCCCAGTAGGACTGAAAGACTAATAGGGCTGTTCAAGATATCTGTGAAGCCTCAGCAGTTAGTCATCCTGGCAAAACAAACAGCTGTTTACATGTCTAACACCATCGTAGCGTATAATCATGCAAGGCTTACCTGGAGAGCAGAATTATCTGTGTGAGTACTGAACTGGGTTTGTACTCAAACAAAAATTAGCTCCACATTATATTAAAAAAAAAAAAGTGTCTTCTCTTTCTCTCTCACATGCACAATGCACATATTACACATGCAAAGAAGCAAATTCTGTTTAGATCTCAGCGATGCAGCTATAATAGGCTTAGGGTATTAATATGGAGTGAATGGATGCTGCATACTAAAAAGAGATGAAAATAGCACTTTTAAAAATTTCTGCAAGATAAAACAATATTTTCAGGAATACCTTAAATCTGCGAATGCCTCACAGAGATTTGGCTTCTGCACTTCCTTGAAACATTATATGCACCGACTATTCCAATAATAAACAGAAATCTGGTTTATGCTAGCTAGATTGTTAAATAAACCCAGACACCCAGTTTGCCAGTTAAAAAAGTGTGTTGCTGTTGTGATGTTATCCATCTGTAGTATATACCACATTGCTGTTACTACTTACAATGAGTTAGAAAGATAATTAGAGGGGAAAAAACAAACAAACAAACAAAAAAAAAAAACACCACAATTTACAAGATGATCTTGTTAGGTGTGTTTCAGGCTTTCTTTTATATTTTTCATTTTTATTTTTATTAATTTTTTTCCTACCCTCATCAGGTTCAGGGATTCTTTTAATACTGAAATATTATCTCCAGGATTATTTATATCTTGTACATAGTAGATACTTGTCAGAAAAAAAAAATGGGCTAGATCCTTTTCAGCCCATACTGATGTGAGGTTATATACTGAGTCCTTTACATGTGGATACAGTAGAAATGGAGAGAGGTAGAAAAGACTGTAAGAGAAAATAAAAATGAGGATGAGGAGTTGGAAGGTGCAGGAAGACCCCATGAATCTGTGAGAGGGCAAAATGTTGGGCCTGAAGAGGTCTCAGGGTCAGATAGGGAAGGCAATGACACCAGAATATAGCAGCAGTAGTGCTAGGAGATGCATGAGGAAAGGCCCAGGATCAGATCTGTGGTAAGGAGAAAAGGTCTTGATTGCTGCCTACCTTCCACTAGGGTCAGGCTGGGGTGTGGATGGCACCCAAGGGTGGTGCTTTGCTCAGAGATGCCAGAAGACAAGGCAGCAGAGGCAGGACCCAGACATTTTTGTCATCCTGGCAGCATGGGGACCATTGTCTGCAGAGCTCATGAGGAGCTCCTATACCTCACTGGAGCCTCAGGTGGGGAGGAAAGCTAGGAAAGCTACGAAAGTACATGTGAGGAAACAGTACAAGGTGAAAAACCAGACAATGTTATTAGAAAAAGATAATATTTGAGAAACTTTAGCATAGATTGTCATTAATGTATTTGCACAGCATTTAAATCTCTTACTGCTCATAACTATACCTCTTTTTGTGAGATATCTTTTGCAAAATCAGGTAGCTAGATTTCAAAGCAAATAAATGAGATAGGCTCAAGTCCTTTCCCTTCTCTATCTGCTATTCACACTTTTGAAGCACACTTGCTTCCTGGGTCTGAATTTTGTAAGCTTAAAAGAGACGTTATTTTTAAAAGAAGGCACTGAATGACATGTTGTATGGAAATGCTCTGACAAAGGTTCTGACACAGAAGCAATAAAGGAGCCCATTAAGTTTCTACTTAACCTCTCTTGCTGCTCTATTGCATACACCTATGCAAAAATATAATTACCATAGATTTTTTTCTGAAATCCTTCTAGACAGTAAAAAAATGATCCTTTGAGAATGTTAACCAAGTGAAAATATTTGCAGTTAACACTAATGTTGCAGTTTATTAAAAAAGAGAAAGGCAAAATCTGATTATTTTTATTTTTAATTTCAGAAGAGGATTTTGATATTTGTCAGCATTCACATCCATTTCCCTAATTTTCCTCTTAAATAGTTTTTGTGTTTTTTTTTTTTTAATTGATAATTTGCATGTACTCTTTTGAGGGATAAAACTGAAAGGTTTGCCCTCACCTAGTCAATATGTGAAATATTAAGTTCTAGTTAAAATTACAAAAGCTTCAAAACCACAAGTTTCAAAAATCAAAGATCAAGTATAGAGTAGTCAAATAAATCATGATGAATTCATACATTTTATAGGTGTGTACATCTGTTACATATATAATTCCTTTCATGAATTATTTATGGAGAAATTAAAATCTGGTTGCAGTATTTCAACAGAGAGAAAATGTGACTGAATAGGTCAAATAAATTATTAAGTGAGCATTTTTCTCTTAGACTAAGTAATTAATGATGTAGGATTTAATATAAGAAAAGGATAGCTATATATTGTAGATGGTCTTGAGCACTTCCCATTTCCACAGCAATGTTTCTACCATAGAGCACACATTGGGATTTACAGGACTGAAAGAGATGTATTTTTGCTATTCATTATATCCACAATGGAATGAAACTTGAATGTTATATAGTTGTATAAAACAAATTCAAATCTTGGCGATCTGAAGAGAATTGTCAGTGAACTAACACTCACAATTGTTATTCTGGAAATTCATCTGTACTCCTGTAGTCCTAGAATTAGCCACTGACAAGTGCCTACATTTTCTGCCTGATGAATGGTGATTTAGTGTCATGCTTTTGGCTGGGATAGAGTTAATTTTCTTTGTAGATGCTCACACAATGGTGTGTTTTGGGTTTTTGAAGAAAATAGCAACGATAACACAATGATGTTTTAGTTCTTGCAGAGCAGTGCTCACACAGAGCCAAGGACTTTTCTTCTCCTTGTGCTGCCCTGCCAGCAAGGGGGCTGGGGGTGCACCGGAAGCTGGGAGGGGGCACAGCCAGGATAAGCGGCCCAGGGGGCATTCAGAGTGATGGTGTTTGTCTTCCCAAGAAACCATTACACGTGATGACCCCTGCTTTCCTGGAACTGGCTGAACACCTGCCCGCCAAGGGGAAGCAGCGAATGGACTCCTTGGTTTGCTTTGCTTGTGCACATGGCTTTAGCTTTCCCTAGTAAACTGTTTTTGTCTCAACCTGTGAGTTTTTTACCTTTCTGATTCTCTCTCCCATATCACCTGGGGAGAGTGAACGAGTAGCTGGGTGGTGCAAAGCTGCCTGCCAGGGCTTACCCACAACAGTCCTATTTTGATGCTCAACATGGGGAGTGAAGGGTTTGAGATGATGACAGATTTGATTGCAGTGTGGAGTGCTAAACTAAATTTACAAAACAGCTGTTACAGATGTTTAGCTGCTAATTGGCAGGTTTCATGAGGCTTGTTTGCCTTACTGTATGTTAGAGTTCAGTGCTTGTTAGTGGCTGCTTTTGTTTTCGCCGTTTGCTCTATGCCTTATCATCTTGCTTTGCTGTTCCTGGGAATGTTTTGACAACAGCTGTAGCCATCCACCTGGCTGGCCAATGGCCAGGACATCGCTGCTGTTCCTATGCTGCTGTAATGGATAGTCTGGGACTCCAGACTGGACTCAAGTCAGAGGGACTGTGACCTGTGGATGAGTCTACCTGGGAGCATGTACATCCCAAAACATCTGTGGCCACAGGTAAGTCCATTCTGGAGCAAAGTACACCTGGAAGCATCTGTAGACACAGAGAAGTCCATGCCACAGCAGGTACACCTTCCTAAGTGTCCATGTCTGTGGATAAGGTCATTCCAGAATACCTCAAAGTGTCTGTGACCATGGATAAGACCATGACACAGAAGGTGTCTGAAGAGACCTCTGAAGGTTCTGTGGCCAATGGAAAAGTCCATGCCAGAGCAGATACACCTCGAAGCATCTGTGGCCATGGGTAAGTCCACCACATAGTAGGTAGAACTCTGAAGGGACTGTGGCTCATGGACAAGGCCATGCTGGAGCAGGTACACCTCTAAAGGACTGTAGCCAATGGACAAGCCCAGGCTGGAGCAGGGCTGAGGGCCCAATGTTAAACCCTATGAGCTGTTCTGAAAGGACAAGAGGTGGAGAGTATAATTGATATGCCTTTAAACTGTTGTAACCCATGCGTGATTTGAGTTGCATGTTATTGGAAATACTATAGCAGGAACCCCTTGCCACTAGCCAGGCCAGGGGCAAGGGGAAGAGTTCATTGCAATGTTATACCATGTAGCCTGATCTGAAGGAACAAGAAGGTGGAGATTATGATGGATAGATATACCTTTAAATTGTTGTAACCCATGATCTGAGTTGCAAGTTATAGGAAGTCCTGTAACAGAAACCACTCAAACCAACAGAGGATGAGCTTCACAAGAAACAGTGCAAGTACAGCAGTGACCCAACCTGAGCTGGTTTTGCCATCCAATAACTCCATGCAACACACCACCTCCCCCGTCCTGAGCAACCACCCTAACAGACAGAAGTTAAGTCATGGAGTAAAAGAACTGATATTTTATGAACATTTTATGGACATTTCACAGAGGTTAAACCACAACAGTTAGACACATGAAACTGGAATTCAGTATTGCTGCTGCAATAAATTATGGGTTGGTAGCCAGTAGGAGTTATTGAAGAGAACAGTAGAAGATGATCTGAAATTGATGCCACCAAGTCCTAGGTTAAACATCTATGAGAGCATGGTCAGAATATGGCACCATACCAGCAGGTCCACACACTTCAAGGCCACAGACAAAAGAAGTGTGTTTTTTTGTATGTGTGTGTTGTTTTTTTTTGTTTGTTTGTTTCTAAAAGCTGTGTAGCTGATGCACTCCTACTCCAAAAGTGGGAAATACCTCAGCATAGAAGAACACATTGTATCATCTAGCATATTGTCACATTTTTTATGAGGGTTCTATCCTTTCAGTTCTGTATGAGGTGTACCTGTAACATACAGAGTAACTTGAGTCCCTCAGCAGTCATACTGCACTTACCAATTTCAGTAGCCATACGTGGTCCCTCACTACAAGGACATCCAGGTGCTGGGGTGTGCCGAAAGAAGGGCAACAAAGCTGGTGAAGGGTCTGGAAAACAAGTCTTGTGAGGAGCAGCTGATGGAGCTGGGTCTACTGAGCTTGGGAGAAGAGAAGGCTTAGGGGAAACCTTAATGTACTTTACAATTACCTTAATGGGGGGTGTAGTGAGGTGGGGATCGGGCTCTTCTCATCTTTTCACTTGGTGTTTGGGAGGGGAGATGGCCTCAAGTTGCACCAGGGAGGTTTAGGTTGGATATTAGGAGAAATGTCTTTACTGAAAGGGTTGTGCAGCATTGGAACAGGCTTCCCAGGGAAGTGGTTGGGTCGCCATCCCTGGAGATCTTCAAGAAATGTATAGATGTAGACCTTAGTAGCATGATTTAGTGGTGGACTTTAGCACTAGGTTAAAGGTTGGACTAGATGATCTTAGAGGTCTTTTCCAACTTGACTGGTGCTATGCTATGGGAAGTGTCCTGGTTTCAGGTAGGACAGAGTTAATTTTCCTCCTAGTAGCTGGCAGGGTGCTATGTTTTGGATTAGGATGAGAAGAGCGCTGATAACATGCCGATGTTTTAATTGTTGTAGAGCAATGCTTACACCAAGCCAAGGACTTTTCAGCTTCTCGCTCTGTCCTGCTAGCGAGCAGGCTGGGGGTGCAGCAGGAGCTGGGAGGGGACAGACCCAGGACAGCTGACCCAAACTGGCCAAAGGGGTATTCCATACCATCTGACGTCATGCTGAACAATATATAGGGGTGGCTAGCCGGGGTGGGGGGGCCGGCTGCTCGGGGATAGGCTGGGCATCGGTCAACGGGTGGTGAGCAATTGCATTGTGCATCACTTTGTACACATTATTACTATTATTATTATTATTCTTATTATTATTATTGTTATTGTTATTATTTTCCCTGTCTTAATAAACTGTCCTTATCTCAACTCACAGGCTTCACTTTCCCGTTTCTCTCCCCCATCCCGGAGAGGGAGGGGGGAGGGTGAGCGAACGGCTGTGTGGTGTTTGGCTGCCAGCCGGGCTAAACCACAACAGCCAATTTGGCGCCCAACGTGGGGCACGAAGGGTTGAGATATCGACAGATTTGACCCGAGTGTGTTAAACTAAAATTGGTATAAGTATTCGACCTGCTTAATAGTTGCTAGTCACAATGTTGATTGCTTTCATCTCAAGTCTGCTGTACCTGTTTCCCAGATTGAGTTTTATAGCAAGTTACTTTCTGTATGTGCTCCCTGTCGTGCTGTTTATCCTTTCCGGGCCCTGGTTCAAGATTGTTATGGTACTGTGTGGTGTAACGATGGCTTATGAAATGATGAGATATCTGGTCATGACTCTAACCTGGTATTTGTACTCAGCACTGTCGTCGACTCTATACTTCGGAAACCATATCTCAGAAACTATTAGCAATTACACCTATTGCCTTTTTTCATCAGGGAGTCAATCTCTGGAGGGGACAGGGGAAGATATTTTCTCCTACCTGTTCACTCTCCCTTCCTCCTTCACCACCCGTATTGTGACTGGCCCGGATGCTCCGTGCATCCTTGGCATAGACTATCTTAGAAGAGGATATTTCAAGGACCCAAAAGGGTTCCGCTGGGCTTTTGGCATAGCTGCCTTAGAGACAGAGGACATTAAACAGTTGTCTACCTTGCCCGGTCTCTCAGAGGACCCTTCTGTTGTGGGGCTGCTGAGGGTTGAAGAACAGCAAGTGCCAATCGCTACCACAACTGTGCACCGGCGGCAATATCGCACCAACCGAGACTCCCTGATTCCCATCCACGAGCTAATTCGTCAACTGGAGAGCCAAGGAGTGATCAGCAAGACTCATTCACCTTTTAATAGTCCCATATGGCCAGTGCGAAAGTCTAATGGTGAGTGGAGACTAACAGTGGACTATCGTGGCCTGAACGAAGTCACGCCACCACTGAGTGCTGCAGTGCCGGACATGCTAGAACTCCAGTACGAACTGGAATCAAAGGCAGCCAAGTGGTAGGAAGGAAATGGAGAGGGGAGGGGAGGGGAGGGGAGCCATGGATAACTCCTCAAATCTATGCAGATTTTGTACCAACCTTGGAGGAATGGAGCTGAAAAGCTGGGTTATTTAGATTGTGCCAGGTGAACTGGAGAAAGGACAGATCAGCGAATACAGAGGAAGAAACGCTTAGGACAGACTATATAATCTAACTTGGAAACAAATAAAAGTTAACTAAGGGTGAACTGGAAGATGTAGCAGCAACACAAACACACAGTGCTGAGCTATATGTAAACTAGTATACTGTGGGTGGGAGAAGAGTTAAGGTGATGGATTGCATGCTGACAGCATATTCTTCTAATTTTATTTTATTATTTTTTTTTTCACCTCCTCCTCTGTCCTAGTCTGCTACCCAGGGTCAGCTCTTATTCTGTTACCCAGAAGAAATGTAGGAAGAAAGACTGAAAAACAGAGGCATGGCAGTGCTTCTACACTGCAGATAGTGTCAGACAGTATGAATGGAAGAGGAGAGGAAGAATATATTTCTCAGCATGTTCTCAGCATTTTTATCAACTCTTTTCTGCTTCTTCCATGCTCTCAGCTCCTTTGGACTCTCCTTGCTCATTCCGAGCACCCACTCCCTGACGAAAAGCTGTGGCCAATGTTCGATGTCACACGTAGTTCTCAATATGAGACTCAAATTTTCTGGCCAAGAATCAGATAAGTATATGTTTCCTGAGGATGTAAAGTGAAATAACAGTTCTACACCAATGGATGTCAGCATCTCAGCTAATTGTAATTACTGTTTTCATTATCCATTGAATATTCTTCTTTACAGAAAAAAAGAAATACCTAGCTTATTCTGATGCTGTTAAGTGTACAGATTTCTGAAAGCATTCCAAGAAAAAGAAAATAATAATTCCACAAGATGAAGGAAAGAAACTGTTCAGTCCTTTGCAAAATTCTCCAATAGTTTATTCACTAAGAATTTTTTCTACCATTTCTCCACACTCTCCTCTGCGTTCCTGGAAAATAGAATAAAAATAAGATAAATATTTTAATGTTGAGATTTTATTCCATTTTCACTTCTGCATTTTATGCTATTGTAATTACCAAATGTGCTAAGAGCTAGAAGAGTGAACATTCTCTATGTCTAATCCATTCTATTCAAATATGAATAATGTCAAACTGAGGAATGTTTGCTTTAATAATTTTGCAAGCCAAATCATTTTCCTAGTGTTGCCATCTCTTTATACTTCTAAACACAGCTAAATAAAACAAACGTGATACCTTAATTTCTCTTGGAAGGTGAACAAACACACTCAGTGTGCTCCAGCTGATATTTCTGTCTAGCTTATAAAACAACTGCCACCTTTTCACTGAGAAGTGTCCCATTAATTAAAAATGAACATCAGTCTGCTGCATTATGTAGACATATGTATATTACCTAAACCTGTTCTCTGCACCACTAACACAATTTTAACTTACCCCAACATCCACAGAGAATCCTTCTTGCAGCTCATCAGCGTGGTGTTGTCAAGTAATAATAATAATAACAATTTGTTTTAGGGAAAAAAAAAAAAGCAAGATAATACAGTTAGTGCATAGTGATAAAAAAGGACAACATTTCAAAGCAAGCCACAAAAGACAAAGTCAAAGCAGCAGCTGCACCTCACTGGTGATGAGCCCAAGAAGAGTAAAGCACATCTGTTGGTTGCTGTTCCTTTTTTTGGCAGGCTTAATACAAAACCCTCGGTTGGTAATTTTTAAATACAGCTAAAGCTGTCAGCCTAAAAGATAATTAAATTACTGACAATGTTTTTCACTGCTGTTTTGTTTTGGAAAAAAAAATAAATAAATAAAGCATGGTTTTATTTGGGCCTTTTCATTTTCTTTTCTCTGGAAGAGCAGGAAGAATGTAATACATATTTGCTAAATGATCACTCAAATAATCAGCCTGCTGAGAATTAAGACTGCTTGAGTATAAGGCATCCTGTGCTACCCAGAGTGAAGGATTAAAAGAGATGGAAGATTAGGGCCCAAAGAAGAGGGCAAAGTGAGATTGCAACTCCCCTCCCCCTGCAAGAACAATGACTTCAGTATTTGGGATAAGGGTTTGCTGTTCTCACTCTCTGCTGTAGTAGATCCATTTTAACCGTGGATTAACCACACTTCCTAGTGGATTTTAAGTTTAGATAAGTTTCCATATGAAAATCTGAGTCACACTAAGCTGTTCCAGCAGTAACTTCCCCTCTGTACTCATTACTTCAGAAAACATTTGCTTACCATTCTTCTGAGGGATTATAAGAGAGAACAGCTACTCAGGAGACCCTGAAAGTAGTGGACAGATACCCTGAGATCCATAGGTGTGACTCAACTCTACCTGCTCTTTGCTTACCAAGGTGAATGAGTCTTGCCCTTGTGAGTATTCTCAGGTCGATGAGCATATGGCCCAGTTTGACTGAGTCAGGGATTTGCTGAGTGTTCAGAGGATGACATAGAAATGTGTAGTTAGTTCCTAGGCACTCATAGACTAGGCAGTCACTTAGGGATATATTCATACTACCCATTATAAGTGACTACCTAGGCATGCTAACTATGATAGTGCTTAAAGCCAAAGTGTTATGAGCAATTTAGATTCCCTACTATATAGTGCTGCCTGTCATTTACTCATTGAAGAGAAGTCATGACACCTAACTCATCAAATGTGGTTATATGTAGATTAAGTATATTAAAACATCTCGGGAATGTTCCTGTGCTCCAGCAGCCATCATCTACACTTATAAACAATCAGAGTATTCTTGGCATGGTTTTAGCCTATGTCCACTAGGACTTTTTTCCAAACTACTCCCAGACACTACTCAGGATCTAGCATGGGCCAGACAATGTTTGCAATGTGCAGCACAGTTGTGACCATCATGGTCCACAGCCTCAGACAGTAGAAAGTACCAAAGGGCTCAGATCATGTTAATTGACATGACCAAGAGCAGGCCATCCATTGCTTAATTTACTGCTATGGATAGGCTTCACCATTAGCAGTCTGCCCAATTTAAACATTGTTTTCTCCACAAAGTATAAAGGAAGCCATTCTCAGGGGGATCTGCCTAGGAGGCAGCTGGAACTTCTCACTGCAGCTAAGCATTCAAATTATAAGAGGCAGTCTAAATACATCTTTATAAGAAGAATAAAGTTTCTTTTGGCCCAAAGGTTGTTGGCTTTTGTTCATTCCTTTTACCTTTCATTTTGTTTTGTTTTGTTTTGTATTTCTTTTTCAGTGGAGGGGCTCCTAGAGGGAAAGTATGTCTGTAAATTAGAGTTAAGATTGGTTTGAATTATTTATACAGTGGTGGTCCTGGTACTACAATTTTATCTTGTATAGGTGAATGTCTTCAATTCTGTTTATGGAATTGATGTTTTCAGTTGTAGGATCTTTTTTGTTCATTTATTTTGGTGGGTTGGGTTGGGTTGGGTTGGGTTGGGTTTGGGTTTGGGTTTAGTTTTGGCTGGTTGATTGGGTTTGTTTTGCTTTGTTTTTGTTTTTGTTTTTTGATCACTTGCATTTTTAATGTTATCATTTTTTACGATTCATTAGTTGGTAATTTGACTATTTTTTAAATAGTATAAACTAGAAAATAGAAATTCATACCATAGTTTGAAGCCTTTTTTTTTTTTTTTTTTTTTTTTTTTTTCTTCTGCTGCTTGTAGTTACTGTAACTCAATCTGTAATTACTCTCTTTAGGAAAAAAAAAATCTTTCTTATTTCAAAATTAAAACCTCTGTGTAGATTCTAAAATTCTGAATGACTTCAACTGTCTAATGAAACCAGAGATTAATATTTTAATATTTAGTGCAAATTAAAGTGCAGGATAGACTCATAATGGAGACATTGTATCTGCATATAGATGAAATGACAGGAAAAATGTTTCGGACCTTCTTCTCTTTAGGGAAAAAGCTATAAGCTGCTCACAAAATTACATGTTTTCTAGTTAGTTAAGTCAAAATAAAGTACTGTTGTCAGCTCTGGAAGAAACTAGATCACACCTGAAATTGTTTTCTTATGGATAAGTGATTGTATTTTCTTAAACAGAGCTCTAAATATTAAACAGTAGTGATTCAATGCTAAGGAAGCATCAGGGCTTTTTTCTGTTGAAACAGGTTTCTTCAACAAGTGAGTAATCCATTCTCCACAGACTGTGATTTAAGTTAGATTTTGAAAGTGAAGCAAGTGGTAGTAACATGAACTATCTACAGAATATGTTAAGTACTCAACCAGGTGTGAACGCAATAGTGTTGGAGATTATGGGCTGGCAAATCATTGCCTTATATCACCAAAACAACCTGCTCAGCTTTGGTGCCTAGCAATAAAAGGATGAAGTTTAGTGTTAGCCTTCTGACTCCTGTAGGGAACACAGTATGGAAGAAAAGAACATGTGGTGAACCATGCATCCATGAGTGAGGGACAGCAGCCAAGAACTGAGACAGCATGAGCAGTTGCTGGTGAGCAGGAAGACTCATGGGGAACAGAGCAAGCTCATGTTTGGCTTCTTGGTTAAATGATATCCAAGGTAGCAAGACTGAGGAGGAGGAGCAGAGAGAAACCAAGCAGTTACTGTGGCAGCTGATACAGACGGGGGTTCAGAGGCACTGCCAGAGACTGAGTGAGGCTGCCAGAGTCAGTACAGCAGTCGATGGTGGCAACACGTGGCAAGCCATAGTACTCTGCTTGATGTGACCACTGCTGATGCACCAGACCCTTCAGTCTAGACTGAACTACTGTGTCAGAATGCCATCCCTTCTGCAGGCTGCAGGCTGTACCCAGTGCTCCTTCCTATGGTAGGGACTGGTGTGTGTGCATGTGTCTGTGTGTGTGTCTGTGTGTGTGTGTGACATTCGTACAGTAACTGTGGAGTTGCAGAGCAGGAGGAAGGAAAGCAGACAATCAAGCAACAATAAACTGATATGGGAAATTAACAGGATCATTGTGAAAACTCTACAGGGACAAGAATGAAAGTCCTATATTGCACAAAAGGAGGGATGCCCAGAGATGACACTTGAGCAGAGGGAAGATAAGATCTGCTTTGACATTAGGATTGGAAGCTTGTAACTTCCAGAGACAAGAATATTTGTTCCCCACCTGCATTCATTTGGAGAACAGATACAGAGACACATACAGAAGGGGGGAACTAGCATCTGAACTGTCCATGCATGATCAACAGATTCATACTAGTACTACAGACAGAAAGGTGATCGAGGTGTGGGGCTCCCTTCTGCACGTGATGGGGACACTTCTCTGCAAATAAGACCTTCTGTTTCCAGGGGTTTTCTGTTTGTTTCTAAACAAGATTTAGGACATCATGGAGAGAGTGCTGAGGCTCTTCCAGCCCTCAGATTGTTACCTTTTTTGTTGTTATTGTTTGCTGCACCAGTGACACTGCTGAGGGAGAGCTTGGGTGGATCCAGTATTACTCCAGGGACTAGGTACAAAGGTACAGGAGTTCAGGTGCTGTTGTCACCCATCTTTTTAGTCAGGCAGATTGACTAAGGCAGGAGCAGATGCACACTGCAGATCAACACCTGACTGCATCGCTGCTTTCACCAGCAAGCTTTTAGCTACTGTGATCTGGAGACCACCTGTTGGTGAGAGTCGTGACCTACTTGGCAAAGTGGGACAGAAGTATCTTTGCCAGCAAGCTTGCTCAGGATCTAGGAAGGCTTTAAGTGAGGTTTGTCAGATAATGGAAGCCAAAATCCAAAGCAGTAAAAGAGGAAGTAAGGGGGAAGTAAAGATGTGGCATGGCAAAGAAGGAGGTTCTCAGAGTTTTCTAAATAAAGAAATAGAGAACCCAGTGACTGTTAGATGAAGAGGTTACAGATCCTGAATGGAGTCAAGTTGTACAACTTGAACTTCAGGAAAGATTTTCTTTTTTTTTTTTTTTTTTTTCCTTCAGGTATCTAATAGGCAGGATCCCATGCAAGACTGACCTGAGGGAGCCCAAGGGGGCGAGATATTTTTCAGTGACATTCGCCTGAAAGAACAAGAACATTCTGTTTTTATTGCAGAAAGTACAGTAGGAGTAGAAAGATTCCATTTTTGTTGAGGTAGAACTACTGACTGAGCTGAAATACAAAAAAAAAAAAAAAAGTATATGGAAAGTGAAAGTGAGGAGGGGCTATCCTAGAGAATCACCTGGATATGCAAGGATGGAATTAGGAATACCAAAGATTAGCTGTAGTCAAAGCTGGAGATGGCTATTGAGTGCAACACAAACATGGACTGAAGTTATGTCAGCAGCAGGAGTTCTTTGCAATATCTAATTCCATTGTTTAGTTTCCAAATATTTATTTTTAACATCTACTAAATCCATTAATTATAATGTAAATTTTGCATTTTACTCAACTGATTATTTGGTTGACACCTTCTTTTGCTGGAAGTGCTAAAGACATTTAGGGTTTCAAATGTCACTCTTCAAATCATGACCTAGGTAGTTTCAGGGTTGCCATAGCTACCACAGATTTCGTATGTTCCTTTTGAAGGACTGAATAGCTCGGCCAGCTGATCCGTATAGTTGAAGATCCCTGTTCCATAGACTTCCCATTTCTGTTAATGCAGTGGAATAAATGGTAAATTTTTGTAACATATAGGTGTTATGGATCATTGACATCACGTTGTGTGCTCTAACTTGTTCATATTGGTTCTTTAGCAGTCCAGGCATTCCATGACCAGTAGGTTATGTAAGTTGGGATTTCATGGTAAAGTAATTGATTACAATTACTGTACCATGAAATTCTTTTTCATAAAACTGTTTAAGACTTGTCGATTCTGTCTAAAGTTAAAAGTTGTACTGAGAGACTTGCAGAAGAAATTGCATTTGAAGAACTAGCCAATTTGAGCAGGCCAAGTCTGCTCTATTGGGCCTTCTTAGGGCTTGAGAATCTCATACGTTAGCATGACTAGCTGCTGTGTGGGAGCTTGCTGGAGCGTACTATGCCAGGCTGTGCTGCACGCTAGTAGGTGTGACACAGATAACAATCCAACAAGTAAGGAAACTATTACCTGAACAGCTTATTAATATAATTTGTAGTTTATAATGTATTTGAGAAAGGTAAACTGTATGTGGATCGGGGGTGTCCTTTCCTATTGAGATCCTAAGAGAACCTTGCACCATCTCTCTCTCTCTCTCTCATGCCTCGTCTTCTCCCCCATGCAGAACATAAGCCTGCTTTAAAAATGCAGATTTCTGTCTGATCAAGCATGGAACTAGTTTATAGCTTTATTGTTTCCCACTGATTGCTCCATAAACTTAGCTTCATAAAAAAGCCAAGACAGTTATTTGGTTCTGCTTAGGATCTCATTATTAAAAAACATGAAATCAAGGAAATGACATCAAAGTTTTGCATTAAGCATGTTCAGAAACGTAGGTGGTCAGTGCTACAAACCAAAACAAACAAACAAACCAAAACAAACAAACAAACAAAAAAAACTCAGTCACCTGTAAATATGAAAGAAAAGTTATCTATAGGTCTTTAAAGGTGAATGAAACTTACACCCATTCCAGATACAAATGAGTTGGTTGCACTGCTCCTCTACCACAGGTATAGAACTCCTCAGATTTGAATTGTTGACTTACCCTCCTAATATTGACTCCTCAGATATCTCTGTATCACTCATTAATGTATGGTAAATGGAAAATAAGTTCTGATAAGCAGTTATAGAAGGCTCCTTTGTCTAACCCAACTCATTATGATTAAAACATATTAGGAATTGTTCCTTCCCCATTCCAAAAGCAGGTCATTTACATAGCGGAGTAACTTCTTACAGAGGGCTACCATTAGAATTGTCAATGATGGGATGAGTTTATTTTTGTTTCAGACAGAGCAGACTCATACACAAGTTACAGAACTATGTGCTCAGACCCATTCTCATCCCAGCTAAGGTTAATCATGAGGTATGTAGGATTCAGTTTCCAGGGCTCTGGGCAACCAGCACCATCTTTCTTCTTCACTGTTTTTAGAAAAATAATCCTGTCAATCAGCTGTTATATGTAAGTCATGCAGAGTCTTTCTCACAGAAAGGGTGTTTCATTCCTTCAGAAATATGTTGTCACAGTGTAAGGTATCCTCTGTCTTTCATAACAATTCATTGCCTATGTGCAGTATAACATGATGGTGTTTGTGATCATTGCTTAACAAAACTAGTTGCATGGCGAGTATTTTCAGGAATGTCTGGCTTGTCAATATAATTTCACTACCTTTTATTTCAGCACTTTTTCCCTTATGTTAGAACAAAGAGCAAACAATTGGAATTTCAGAACATTGTATGGTTATATACCTAATGGAAATTAAAAAAAAAAAAATAAGAATAAATAATAACAATATAAACTAAAAATATTTAGTTATAAAAAGTTGGATATGCTCATTTTTGTGGTGTGTTAGGAACTTGAGATCAGCCACTGCTGCTTTTGAGCTGCATTAATTTAGCCTCCTGGTTCAGTGTACTACTCTGATATTAGGCAGCTTCATCATTCTTTTTAAATCAACAGTGAAATATCTACCCTTTTTGTTGTCGTTGTTGTTATTACCTTCAAAATAAAAAGCAGAGATTGTTCAATTTGGATCATGTTCCAACATCGTTTACATAAAACATATGCATCACAGCTTACTCAGATTTCATCTCATTCACTCCCCTCTTCAGCAGCCTGTCCAAGAGTACCTGATGGAAGAGCAGTGCTGTTAAGTTTGTCTCCAGTTGGAAGCCTGCCTGGTTGTGTGAGAAGGAACCAGGAGCATCAGATTCCCTCACTGCTCTTCAAAAGTCTGATCTCACAGACCTCTCTGCTTCAAGCCCTGGCATTTGGGATGCTTCAGGATGGGGCACCACCATTGTCCATGGGACTGAGGCCACAGATGTATGAACTGCCCCACAATTGGGGTTAAATTGCCTTTTTGTAGAGTGTTTTGGGATTTGAGGTTTGTTATCCAAATAGCAACTAAAATAAATGTTTAATTGTTTTTAAAAAAAAAATCTTAAAAAAGATGTAGGTCTCTACTCTTTCTTCTAGGTCTTGCTATAGCACATGTTTTTTAGAGGGTGGAAACTTTGGCTAAATCCTAAGTTTCATTTAGTATATAACACTCAGTGCTCTGCTATTTCCCCTCCCTGATGCATCATTTTCCTCAAGGCTTGTTCTTTTTCTTTCCTATTATTTTCTTTCTGTTTCCTGCCTAATAGTCAGTCTCAGACTGCCAAATCAATTCTATTTCTTATATTACTGCTGGGAACGTATGACTAGAAGAGCAAACAAAAAGCGTTGACTTACATAGATTGTGTATTGGGTTTATGTGGGAAGGGTTTGGTAGCAGGGGGCTGCAGGGGTGGCCTCTGTAAGAAGAATCCAGCAGCTGACCCATGTCAGATCAGAGCCAGCTTCAGTCGGCCCCAAAAGGGACCCGAACTGAGCCATGAGTGACACTGGTTGGTCCTCTGGGAGAGCAGAATTAAGAACGGGGAAAAATACCATGCAACAGCAGCTGGGAGAGTGAGCAATTAAAGAAAAAAACCCTTATCTATTCCCTTTTCCCCCTCAACTCCATATTTAAAGAAGGATTTAAAGAATATGCATTCACAGCTGGTACACTGAAAGTTTCCACCAGTACCTTAACGTGATATCCCAAACTAAATCTCATAATTTAATATGGTAACCATGAGAAAAGACATTATTAATCTCTTACTTCAAAATTCTCTTTTGTGAACAGAGAAAGCATAAAACAGTTCTTCAAATGCTCTGAGCAGGCATGCAAAAAAGACGAGAGTTGAACCCTTTCAGCAGTACTTTTTCTGCATTACCTACTGTAGTAACTGTGTTCACACAGGATGAAAAGTAAGGAATTTAGGTGAAGTCACAGAATGGAAGTTAGTTCAACAAGTTCTACAAAATTTATCTTTTTCCCTCCCAAATGTTACCAAAATTTAACACTGATTTTAAATGAAAATTCACAAAATGTAAAAATGAAGCATCATTAAGAAAAATCTAACATCAGGCCTTGATGAGGAACTGTTGCATGTAAATTAATGGTGATAATTAATAAATGATCAAATTCTAAGATCTCAGACACAGAAATCCTTGTAGGAAGTGATTTTTTTTTCTAGATAACTAAGGAATTAGATTGACCTTCTCTTATGCTTTTACAATTTCATGCTATTTCAGTATATAATTAACTGCAGAAAAAACATTAATAAGAATCATGCTTGTGACTAATATCAGCATGTATGTGTAAAATTCCACTTATAGTCAACGAGCCCTGGGAATAATAGTGTTAAAAGTGAATACTTCACAACATAGCAAGATGGAGAGTTACACATCTATCTCATCTCAGAAGTTTTACAAACTTTTTTTTCTATGTGTCACATTGATATTTCATGGTTCCTATGGAGTACATGGTTTATTGAGAGCAACTTAAGTGAATTTGCATTGCAATCACAGAACCAACACAGTGCAGCACAGAACTTAATCTCCTTTGCTGGAACTGCAGAGAAGACTTAGGCATCTTTAATGGCAGCTTAGTTCTAAAGCTACACAAATCAGGGGGATTTAATGACACTTCTAGAAACATGAGAATGGAGATTTAATCAACCAGAACTTTAAACCATTCATATTTTTTCCCATGTAGTGGCTTGTTTTATTTTTATCCATTTTGTTTTCCCCTTGTTCATAAAAATCAGGTTGGTCAAGCATGATTTACTTTTAGTAAATCCATGCTGCCTGTTCTTAGGCACCTTCTCAATGATATGCCCCAAAATGTTTTCCAAGATGTTTTTCTCTATGGTTTTCTGAGAGATTGCACTGGTATATTGAAGCCTGCAGTCTGATGACACATCATTTTGGTCTTCGGTGAAGATGGCTACCGTGTTTGCATTTTTTCAGGCACTGGGGTTCTTCCCCAGTCTTCACAGCCTTTAAAAGATGGTAGACAGTGTCTTTGCAAGGACATGGCCAGCTCTTTCAGTATCTTGGGTGCAGCCCACCAAATTCTATAGACTTAAATGGGTCAAGTCCTCTCACATAATTCCTATCTTATTCCTTATCCCCTTCTTATCCTTGAACCATGCTCAGAGGTCTGGGAGAACTACATTGCATCTCATAGTATAGAACAGTTAATAAAGTGAGGTGTTTGTTGTTGGAGGTGGTGGTTGTTGTTTCATGTTTATTTTTTGTTTGTTTGTTTGTTTGTTTGTTTGTTTTTTAATACGCCATCAATTCTGGCAAAATGATTGGGGTATGTTTTGAGGAAATAATGTCTCCCCTGATTTGATCCTACTCAGCCTATATCTCATGATTCTCTATGGAAGTTAGAAGTGCGGTGGTTCAAAAATACTCTTTGTATAAAGTAATGTAAAGAAAAAAAATCCACAGGTCATATCTGCTCTCCTGCAAGTTAAAGGATCCTCAGTTTGTAAAGCTACTTTACAGTAATGAACATACATAATATATGCCAAATTCAGTTTGGCCTAGAGAACTCGGTTCACCAAGAAAAAAATATTTTTTTATAAATGAGGTCAGGAAGCCCTCAAAGTTCAAACACTGATTCTTCCGCAATGTTGCTAAAGCTATGCATAGAAGCAGCCTCATAATCCAGTTGGAAATGAAAGACAGGGAGATGCAATACATAATAATTCACAGAATCAGCCTTCTTCCTGGCCTTTTGCCATTACAAGAGGAGTTTCTTGTTGCATACAATCTACCAGCTGCCATTTATATAAACAAATATAGTTGCACACACAGATACAATCCAATAACAGCAACAAAACCTAGAATAGAATATATATGCCGATAAACAAGTAAAACTTTATAATAGATTGTTTCTAAGCTCTTTCCCCAGAAATTATACATAATAAGGCATATGACTTTTCCAGTCATCCAAGTAGTTTCATTTCTTTTCTTTCCTTTCCAAGCTGTTTATTTTCAGTATAAAAAAACAAATAATTCCAAGGGAAGTTAATTTGATGCCTTATTTAATTCATAAATATCACTTGTATAAATGGGGATCGGAATTCATTCCCTCATAGAAGTTATCACACCCACTGAAAGATGAAATGAAAACAATAACCTTATTAGTAATTTTTTTCAGATGTTTCACTATTCTTTGGATTTCCCCTCAACTTTTATTATGCTCTAAAATGTCTTGAAAACACTGCACGTCTAGAAGATATTTTTATTTTATTTTTTTTTTTTTTTTTTAACACAAGCATCGTTTGCAACATCACTGAAAGTCCATTAAAATTCCTTTCTGAACTAGGGGAGTATACATGTCTAATGCCTTCTTCAGCACAGTTTGGCATCTTTTTTTCTAGAGTTCAATCAAGTTGTTGTGGTGATCAAGGTATTAAATATAATAAATAAATCCATTTCATACATCAAAAAAGCCAGTGTTCCTTTTACTTTAACAGACTTGCACCAACAGTAAATTTACATTTTTCTTTTCCTCCAAGTTTCTAGCTATTTTGGCATATGTAGTTGTCATTTCTCAGATAGCTGAAAATATTTTCAGGCTGTTTCATGATGATATCATTACTAATGTGAATTTCTAAAAGATATGTGATTATCCACCTTCAGGCATGATCCACTGACAACTGGGGAAGTGTTTTCACTGTATAGATTCAGGTATCTGGGGTACATACAGCAGGAACATAGTCTCTTTGGGATTTTTGTATAGCCAGTTGGGAGAAATTCAAAGACTGTATGAGTCTATTGTATAAAGTAGAAGTATAGACATTAATGAGAGGTGCAAAGCTATGTAACAGTTGGGTAGTTTTGGATTCTTCCTCTTATTGGTGCCTTTCTCATTGTTCTTGGCATGGCCTTGCACTCTAATGTCATTGCTTATGGCAGGATACAGAAGTATGTTTTCTTCTTACAATGTAGTAGCAAGAAGAAAAACAAAAGAAAAGGAGACAAACATACAAACAAACAAAAAAAATGCAATGTAGGTGTTAGGAACTAATGAAAGTTTTAAGTCTGATACTTCTCAAGTTAGGAAACGATATGCAGCTCTTCAAAGCCATGATCCCAAGCATTTAATTGGTGTATACAGGAATAATCTCTAGCTTCAGGGTTCCTTAAGAAGAGCAAAGTGCTGAGAGGAAAGTATCTGATAAATCAGGATAATGTAGTTTTAAGTTTGGGTATCTCATTACCTGTCACGGCTCTCAGATTCAAGCCAAAGCCTGGGGAATTGAAAGATATCAGATCTCAAAACTAATCCTGTTTTCCTGTCTTCATTCTGTGTCAGAAAGTGCTATTTTTTACTGTTGCTATTACAGTAAGCAAATGAAATAGGTTTTTCCTTCCTGCCACTGATAAGCTGGGGCCTGTGGTGTGTACTGGAGGGTGCGCTGGCTCCCAGTCTTTGGTAGAAACTATGGTGAATAGAAAAGTATGTGAATGCAACAAAGTTATTTCTGTATTAGCATATTAACAGTATACCTGTAGAGGCAACAGAGCTTTACAGTTTATTTCTGTGGGTCTTCCTGTGGGCCAGACAGTGGAGGCTGAGTGCCTGTGTACCTCTTGTGCTTCTGAATATCTTTAGCTAAGTTGCTTTCCATTCAAAAGCTATGTATTCCGTTTTTGGTCACCTCTGTCAGTATTGCTTGTTTTGTTCAATCACTTATCTTGGGCAATTTTCTGCCACCAAGATGAATGCTGTGTTGATTCATTTCCCTGTCTCAGGCCTTCATGGAGAAGGTACTCGAAGATGTCAACTTGTTTTTCTTTTGTTATCCTTCCATTTCCTTCTTTTTCTCTCCCTGTTCATAGTGACATGGTCATCAGCTCTTCTACTATTTTTACTTAATTAGAGTCACAGTATTCTACATTTCTACTGTAGTTGTTCATTAACAAATCTCTCTGACTACTTCACAGATGAAAAGCATGTATTTAAAGTCTTACTGACTTCTATTTTACTCTCTCTTACACTTTTTTTTTCTTATAAGTGTGAAAAATCCTCCCCTTCCAATAAATTCATATGTCTGGCTAAACCCAAATGTCAGACTGATTTAATTCACAATCCCAGTTAAAGCCCTAATTAATTAATGCTAACATTCTTTCATACTTGAGGCTTGCCGTATCAAAAATTGCATACGCAGAATCTAAAGGTTATTACATTAAAATAGTAATAGTAAAGTAAAAATTCTTATGAACATCAAGACCTTGGAAACAAAAATCAAACCCCAAACCCATTATTTTTGTCCAGAATGAGTTTTGCAGGAGCAGCGGCTATGTTAGTTTCCCCCACTGCCTGCAAACGTGATTACATCTGAGTCAGAAGTACCATGCTTCAAGGAAATAAGATGTTTTAAGCTCTCTGCTGAAAACTACATCTGAAGTCCAAAATATTAGAAACACATACACCTTAAAATTATGCTCAGGCTAACAATTGCCTCCTGATTGCCCCTCACCCTGAATTTGAAAAAAGTCACATGCTTTTCTTGAAGCCCACTGGATTTTTGCAGAATTCTCTCTCATTATTTCACCACTGGAGGTTTCAGTGGCAATGTCATGAGTGACTGGTTTTCTGAATCTGAACTTTGATGTTTTTGATTTCAATGTACTTTCAATCAACCTTGAAGAGCTGGGGAGCTGTGTCACCACTAAATGCAATTACAGAGCTACAGAACATGACAAATTGTTCCATTTGCACTATTATGACTGTAACACTACACATTTTCCTTAGGAACAAAATATAGATAAAATGTAATCTAAAGTCTTCTATAGCTGATTCTCAAAAAGGAGTACCTGAAGGGGCAAAAAGTGATCTCTTGTTGAGATTTCCTTACAAAAGAAATTATGGTTTCCATGTTGCACATTTAATTTTTATTTTAAATTGCTTAAGTCAAATCATCTGGCTCAGGTATCTGCTGAGAACACAGGCTATAGGATTAAGTTCCAGCCCCCATAAGCTTGAAAGAAAGATCTGCCTTCCTCCTAGGATTTACAGTGAGGCATATCTGACGTACTTTAGATGGCTGCAGCTGAGACAGTCCAGTAAAAGGAAAGAGGAAGGCACTTCTATGTCACAGTTCATCAGACTGATATAAAAAGTTTGCTTTAGAATAAAATGATTCACGCTGTCACAGTCATTTATTTATCATTGACTACAAAGATATGCTTGGATGATATATTCAGATGTACATGCCTGCACTGTAGATATATCTATTTGGAAAGATGGATATGATCCACACCGTCTGATGGACGTATATGTCTAAAACATAGTTTCTGTGTGAAAAAAAAATAAAAGGAGCCTTACTGAGAGAAGGAAGACTTATCAGCTGGGTAGCAGAAGAGATTAGCTCAAGTCTCTGCTGCAGTTAATTTTACTTGCTTATGCACAGTGAAAACCTATAGAAAAAGATACTGAAAAAACATCTCATTGCAGAAAACTTCCCTGTTCACTAGCTAGGACCCTTGAGTATACTTGTGCCAGGGAAAGAAGTGTCTTCACATCAGGCATTGCAGGGAAAATGCAAGATGTTTCATAGGCAAATCTCCAGTCCCTTCATCCTGGACTAATGGATGTTTTTTGTAAATACATAAGCAGGAAAAGGAGGACTAAGGAGAATCTCCATCCTTTATTGGATGTGGAGGGAAACATAGTGACGAGAGATGAGGAAAAGGCTGAGGTACTTAATGTGTTCTTTGCCTCAGTCTTTAGCAGCAAGACCAGTTGTTCCCTGGGTACTCACCCCCTGAGCTGGTAGATAGGGACAGGGAGCAGAATGAAGCCCTCATAGTCCACAAGGAAATGGCTAGCGACTTGCTACTCCACTTAGATGTATACAAGTCTATGGGGCCAGATGGGATCCGCTTGAGGGTACTGAGGGTGATGGCAGAAGTGTTCTCCAAGTTGCTTTCCATAATATCAGCATTATCACCAGCGTTCCTGGCTGTCAGGGGAGGTCCCAGTCAACTAGCAAACGGTGGCTAGCAAATGTGATACCCACCTACAAGAAGGGCCAGAAGGAGGGGGGCAAAGAATCTAGCAGTCTAAGTTAACCCCTTGAGAACAGATCACTTCATCCCCAGTTATTCTCTCTTCACCTTGAAAAATACCAAAATGAATATTTTGCATATATTATTATTATTATTATTATTATTTGTTTCTGATGAAACCAGTGTATGCAATCACACAGTCTGTGTGTATTTCTGTATATCCTTCTTGCAACTTTTGGACTTTCTGTCTAATTTCAGTCAAGACTAGAGCTCCTACAGAGTATCCCTTGAAACCAAAAAACTAGGTAAATGTGAATTCAGGATTGAAAATTCACAAGTGTGAACCAAATTATCATTGATTCTGTTTGTAAAATACAGTATTGAAAGTCAAATATGGCATCATGTGTTACTTCCAAAATTCTCTATGAGAAAGAACGCTTTTAGATACAAGCACAGATAGCAGAATATATTATCATAATTTGATTTAAGGGTCAATCAAATAAAAGACATGGACCTATAGGAAATTAAGTTATATTCATTTAAAATTGAATGTGATTGCAACTGAATAACATGAGTGACACCATAATTTTTACGACTGCAAACTTCCATTTAAATAAACTTACAGTTTATAACATGAAGTAGGTATACAGGGAAGTTGTAGTTTTAGGGAATACTATTCAGTGAATTCATTCAGCTGTAGACATCAGAAGTGCCTTGCTGAGAATCAGTTCCAGTTTCCATTGATGTACTTATAGACTTTTAAGGTGGACTCCATTTCAGAAGAACTGATTTCCTTAATGTTTTCAAAGGCAGAAGAAATTCACACTTCCCTGAATACCACTTGACTGCAACTAAAAATGTTAACAGCTTGTGAGAGTGCTAATTAGAGCATCATAAAATTTATTGGGCTTCTTTGACACTAACTTAACCAGAAGATGAAGCTCAATCTGTTATGAAAATCTCAGGATTTTACTTCCATCTTGCCTGAGCAAGGAATTTTAAAAACCTGAATTCCGTTTTAGTTCATATGATCACATTTTTTGTTACATGTCATTTCATCATATGCTTCTGTAAGTCCAGGTTCCAGAGTCACTTATCACTGGCTGATCTGTTAGGTATGTACTGGAAAAGAGAGATTCATTATAGCATTTTCCTCATTCAGCTCTTTAACATGGGGCACATACACCTGCAAACATGTACCCCCATCCAATTAATAAAATTAACACAAGACATACATAATAACAGACATAAATATGCACATAAATGTCTACAGCAAAGGGACACTTAGTTCTTGACTTTTATAATTGCATATACACATACAAACGGGGACAAAACTTGTTATTTATTTTTGAGCAGACACTTATTCAGAGATTCTGTTTTGGTGGCTGTCTATACAGTGCCTTGAAGGGAAAGCTAAAAATACAGCAACATTGCTTTCTCAGTGAGAAGGGGCTGAAACTTTAATCAAGGAAGTAACTGTGCCTGTATGGTAGGTCAAAACTGGGTAAGAGTATTTCATATAAAGTTGATAGAATTAGGTAAGATTCCAAGAAGGTCTCAGGGAAGAGATGTCTGTCATCTGCCTTCATTTCTGTCACAGGCTGTCCCTCTGGAGGCCTTCAAAGGTTCCTGTTCTCACTGGTCTTTATAGACACATATAGAGTCACATGTGGTACTTTCACATAAAGTCTTACACACATGGAACTTCCACAGCTTCTACCTGTTATCTCACTGCCAAATATTCACACACAGATTCACTTCCCTGTTAGATGAGCTGGGACTCCACATCCCTGATCCACACACGGCAGCAAGGGAATCTTTGTGAAATCTAGTTGGTTGGAAATTATTTTTCATGTTATATTTTAGAAACAGTTTTACATATCAGGCTTGTTGCAACAACTACATGTCATAGCTAATGTAGCAGCTCCCATTGTTTTTTGCTATATTTTCTTCAAGTTACGAATTCAATTTAGGTCAATTTTTCTTAAATGAGACCCAAAATCCTCTGAAAATCTGACCTCAGTTGCTCAAGAAGAGTTTAAAATCTGAATCTTAGTATCTGGAAACTACTAAAAGATCTTGTTCTCTTCTTATTATGACTTAGCTTATGCAGGAAAAAGAGTGATGCTTGATTTCAGTCTACCCCATGTAATTTTAATTCTTTGATGAAACAGCACTCCTGACAGAGATAAAAACCCGTCTTCTTTGTATATTCAACAAAGCCAAGTAAGTTCTTTAAAAATTGTTAGTTCTTTATTTAAAACAATGTACAAAGGTATAAAGAAAAAATAAATAAATAGATAGATAGATAGATAAAAGAAAACTGTGAACAACTGACATTTTTAACTTAATTTAAAACATTATTAGTTGCATTCTACAATAAAATGTGGATTTGAAATCCAAGTTGTCTGTGGCTGGGTGTGAATAGAAATGTCTTTGGAATATTTGGGGGGGTTCTGCATGAATCATAGGGTGTTTAGAAGAAATTTTAAACACTTCCATTAATACAGCTAACAATTTATTTTTAATATACATGCATTAGTAGAGACAATGACAACTGGGGATTGTTTGAAATGTTGAATTGCTTAATTAATTTGTATATCTAATTATTCATGTTTTAATTCCCAAAAGGCACAGTGCATGTGTGGAAAGACTGTTTTCTCAATACATATACACCAAGATATCTACAGTTTAATTTTTACCATATAAATCACTGTGCTAACCTGTACAACACACACACACACACACACACACACACACACAAACCAAAAAAACTAACCTTCATTTTGTAAACATTGTTGTTGCTTTCATTGATAGCAGAAAGCATAAGTTCTTTTGTGAGGAAACACTCAGAAAGAGTGTCATGAAAATGTCACACAAACTTCATTTTTAATGATGACTGTTACTCGCTCATCACATGACAAAAAGTGAGTACTTTTCCTACAACACTGATTTGACTTTAGATAGTAATTTGGTCTACTTAAAATGCTTTTACTGACACATCTGAAATAGAAACAGGAAAAATATCTCTAAAAACATCTCTCACATAAGAAAAAAAACTGTTTATGCTTCCACAAAAGTATATCTCATCTGCACAGCATCACCTAGGAAAATTCGTCACTTATGAAAATTGTGACTCAGGCCCTGAAAATGGAGAGTTGTTTTGTTTTGTTTTGTTTAAGATCAATATATTTTTTAATTGTCTGCTTGAGTTTTTCCTGTTCTTATCTGAAAGCTTTCTGTAAGATTCAGAAAGGTTAAATATGTATTTATTTTAAGTCTTGAATAGAGGAAAAGATTGCAGGAGCTAGGACTTGAAGAATGCCAACTGTCCTGAATCTTGAACACAAAGAAATTGCGTAAATTGAGCTATAAGAAATGCTTGAAAAAAAGCAACTGGAAAAATAGCATTCAGGAGGTCTAACCAGGGCACATTTCATAATAACTGTCTATACAAGAGAAAGTGTGAAATTGGCCAGATGTAAAATGCTTCAAAAACACAAAGCCAACAAAATGAATTCTCTCTGGCTCCTTCAGCTATGACAGTGACACTATCTCTAGAATTAGCTATGATCATAAAATTATTCAATATTTATTGATTTATTTAAAATGTTTTTGCTATATCTATCAATATAATTGGGCTTCTATGCCTATACATGTTATTATGCATTATATATATCATGACAAACTATATTAAATGACATTATATATAATATATATATATAATATGTCTACATACATGCAGTCTAAGATGAGAATATACACAAATTAGGAAACAGAAATGATTCCTAGAAACTTTCAATTTTTTTCAATGGACTTGTGAGCATTAAAATGCATGCACTATGTTACAAAATAATGAACGCTTATTGTAGAAAGAAACAGGAGCATAAATGCATGTTATTTACACTAGGAAGGTGTTGTTCCAGGAGTCATGTGCAAATGGGCTTTTAACATAAAGACTTGACTAGCAACAATGAAGCAGCATATGTGGCTTTTTGCTAGCAAGTAATATTTTTGTCTGGTCTCATAAACATCATTACTCCCTTATATCCAGTTGTTAATGACATCAGAAACACTTTCTATTCAGCACTGATAATAGATTGTTAGGAAAAGATGGGAAACACACCTAAATTTCTTGGTTTAAAAACTTATGTACATATTTTATTTTATTTTATTTTATTCTATTCCATTCCATTCTATTTTATTACATTACATTACATTACATTACAGTATTTTGGAAAGTTTTCTTTTTTTTTTTGTCTTTTTTTGGCAAAACGAATATTTTCCGCATCCTTGGAATGAGTATTTCCTACACTATTGCAGACATCTGGTGTGGTCTTGGTCAACGTAATGTTCATTTTCACTTAAAAAAATATGCTTTTCTGTCTACAGGAAACAGTTCTGTTCTAGAATAAATTATCTGATTTCCCTCCTACATCAGTTCCTTTTGCTATATGGATGTTGTCACAGAAATACATTTTATTACAAAGCATGTTATCTGGAATTCTTTTCGTTGCTAATGTAATCTTTTTCATCTTCTAAATATGAGTTTCCCACAGCAGTCCCTATACATGTCCCTACTCTAGACATGTAAATAGCCCTTTGGAATTTACAGTTTCGCTCACTTCCAGTAGCATAAAAGAGTTGCGGTGTCATTTGGCTTCACATGCATTAAAATGAGGGAGAGCTTTTCTCCAAGTTTCTGCAAACCCTTCAAAAGCAATCCATGATTTATGCAGACATTTTAAAGCATTAAAGTTACCGTTCTACCTTTCTGTGTGGCCCTGAGTACAAAAAGAGTGGTTTGGTATTCAGGCTATAATCAAAGCTCAAAGCTGGGTTGTAGACAAAACATGACCATTGGAATAATTAATAAAACCAAACAGCAATAGCCATGTTTCCCTTTCTATGATAATAAAATAAGACATGCAAGCACACACAGAGAGAGAGAGAAACATGATGACAGAGTAATTAATTCTGCATGCCTTGTTCTGAAGTAGTTGCCAGAGCATCTCTTTGATTTCTTATGATCTTATGTACAATTGAAAGATGTCCCCACCTATGCTTCTAACCATGGAAAGCTGCAATAGGCTTTTACAAAATTCTATGCAAGTTACATCCTAAAAAAAGTTTTATGGATCTCAGAAGGTTGCATTTTTTTAGTGTCCAGTAATCAATGTTTATGTATATGTTTGGAACTTTGGGGGGGTTATATGTACACAGCATAAGCACTGATGCACCCTTGTCTTCAGGTCATTGAGTATTTCATTATACAGATATAGTAGTCCACATAAGCATACTGTTTTGTTAACTCCTAGTTGTAGGAATCTGTTGGTTATAGTGATATCACACTTAGATTAGCAAAAGTCTTAGAAAAATAGTCATGTAAAACTGTAAACAATGCCCTTTATAGACTGGGGTACTGTTCACTCTCCTATATTTACAACTGGTTGATGTAAAACACTCCTCATTGCTGCTTCTGCCTTAGTGCTCCACATGTTCCTTGAGATATGCTTTCTCTTAATATTTTTAATTAATATCATAAGTACCTTGCAACTGTAACAAAGTCAACAGAGTGATGCAGTATTCTAGTTCTACAGTAAAAAACAGGTACTGTACATAACCACAGAGTGGATATTTAAGAAGATATCAAGATTTGTTATAAAAATAATACTAATGATTTTTAAGAAGAAACGATTATAAAAGGATTTTTGTTGCTAAAATAAAAAGATTCCTGGAATCTCTTCATAACCACTATCATTGAGAATAGGTCTCTAATTTAGTCTATGCATCAGGTAACATTAAGCAAACAAACTTTCTCTTTTTTTCTTTTTATCTTTTTTTTTTTTTTCATGCTCGTATGGTAACAATGTGAGGATCAAGCAAGTTGACCCACTATCCATAAGTAAGTATCACTGTCCTGCAGGAGTTAATCCACAGAGATGAAAATAAATAAATAAATAAATAACAAAAACAATAACAACGACAACAACAACAAAATAGAGAATGTGCTGGGTTACTATCTAGTTATGAAGATATTTCCACTCATTTCTATTAGCTGTATCCTTGCACATGGCTTTTCCCTTCATCATTGCTCTGAAACACTGAGTGTGCCTGACTGACTATCTTGCTTCATCTCAAACATATAAGAAAGGCAGATGGTTCACAGATACTTAAACAAATAAAAATAAAAATAAAAATAAATCATAAAAACTGTTTGAATGCTTTCACCAGTAATGGGGAAAAAAATGATAAAATTTGAAATCTAGAAAAGAATTGCGTTAAATAAGGATGGACTTTAAATTCCCATATTATTTCCAACCATGCTGCTTTTTGGAATATGCATTAAAATCAGTAAATACCTACTTTTTACTCTCTGCAAATTGTTCAGCTATATTGTTACCTACGAAAGCATTTGAGAAGCTTAACTAAACTAGATTATTCTGTGACCTGTACTCATTCAGAACTGCAACTGCTCAGATAGGAAGCTCAACTGAGCTCATATAAATTTGATGGGAATCATAAGTACACACAAGCCTAACTACGGCAAGGTCTAGACATCTGATATTTGATCTATGATCTATGGATAAAATATTTTATAGAAGGTCAATATAACATTGCTGTTATTACAAGGATCTGTTTAACATCTAGAAGTAAGCTACCTTTAGTTATTTTATAAATATTTATATGTGGTATATTTTTAGCCTGGAGTTGCACCTTGCTTAAACTTTGGCTTAAACTTTGAAATAGTATTATTTGAATGAATCTTATGATGATATAACAGATGTGCCATCGGAGTATAGGAAGAAAAAACAATGGCATTACAGTGTACTACCTATGCATTTCAGGTATTCTGTATGATGTTTATTATCGAGTAATTTTAATTTTGTCTTCCGTGGGTTTTTTTTGCAATTTCTATAGTTTAGTCTTTTCAGAAACTAATATTCTGCTTCCTTTAAATAGATTTTTAAAAAGTGTGAGTGAATGAATGAATGAATGAATGATTTTTTATTTTTTTTGTGCAAAATCACACTCTCTTCATGTAAGGAAAAATAAAATAAGGAAAAATAATGGGGGGGTGGGGGGGAGAGAGACCAACCCTTACTTTTTGAATCCTGGTTTCTCCCTTCTATCTTTTTGGATCTCCAGAAAAATCTTTGGCAACTCTATATGCATTTCCAAAACTTTGTCTATTCATTTTAAGAATATTTTACTTTGAAAGAAGTAAAGTCTAAAATTAATTGTAAGTAATTAATGTCAGATGCCTCTTTCAGTTGCAGAGTCTTTTGGGATGATATTCAATTCTTTCACTTTAATATATATCATGGGATTCTGAAATAGGAAAGTTGTGAATATTTAAGGTTTAGAATTGTGGTTTTTTTGTTTGTTTGTTTGTGTTTCTAATTTAAAATAATTTAAGGAAAAGAGACATCCAAATGAGCAGTATAATGTTTCCTGTAGGTACCTCAGCTCCCTCAGCAGAAAAAAACAATAAGGAAGCCAGAACAGCCAGGACAATTGCATTGTTATAGATTTCAGCACTCAAATTCCAGTAGCTTATCAAGGTTTAAAAAAAAAAAAAAAAAAAAGTTAAAATCCCTGGGGTGCAGGAACACTTGCCTGTGCACACATATCAGCTAGAATAAGACCCTTCCAGCCTTTTGCACAATTCAGGAGTGAACTCCAACAAATAGCATGGCTTTTCCCAGTTGCTGATCCCTGACATTTCAGTGATGGGTCATCAGTTCATCAGTTTGCTTAACTGCAGTTAGTTTTGAATGCTTTGAAAACAGAGTTCAGTTTTTATTGTCATTTGTAGAGAGGTCAGTTTTCTCAAATGTTGATTTTTAACTCATCTAAATAGATGAATGTATGGCTTCAAGGTAATTGATACTTGATTCATAGTTCTCTACAAAGTCATTCCCTTGAAGAGAACTGCAGGAAACAGGAACATCAAGGATAATTGCTTTGCAATGGGCTTCAGCTCTCAGCTCTACTCTTTTTCAAGATTAAGCCCCAAGGATATAGGGAGGAAAAGTCCCTGCCCACCAAACAGCAGAAACCCTCTTCTCTTACCCTTATTTTAAGAGTAACCTGTAACATACATGTGAGTTCTGTATTGTGAGTATGTGGATCAGAAGTTATTTCCATGTAGAGTCAGTGAAGGGTAAAGACTTAATTCATTACAGGAGTTCCTTGATGGCAAATGGAAGAAGTAAAACCATAAGATTGGAAATACAACAGCTCTGTAATTACTCTAGCAGTAATTACTCTTCTTCCAGAAGGATGATCTTGATCAAGTTATTAATTTAATTATGTATCATAAAGCAACTATAATCAGTAATCTCAATGCATTGTCCTTCCAATTTATCCTATGGGTAGAAAGCCCTGTCATTGGCAAGTAGAAGTGGTCACATTTCGTGCATAACATGGTAGGACTGCTGTTCTCTCCCTTACATCCTATTTGCATGATAAGAAGAAAATATTTATCTTTTAGGAGAAAAGATCTTTTTCATTAATAACTAGCTAGCTCCATTCCTATAAGCAGCACAGACTGCAGTTTGCATTGCTTTAACATGTCAAGGGTACAGGGGAATACCTTTATTGCAATTATATCTCGGGGCAAGGATATATTAGAAAACCATATTGTAAAACAGGTCACTGATATATACTTGTAATATGGGCAATAATCTTACACCTGTATTGACAGTGCCTAATGTTAAGCCTTTGTCTGAGATGTCTCTCATGCTGACTCACAAGAAGAAAAGAATGACAAAATTTGTAAGCAGTATTTTTTATTTTCTCTTGTGTCCCTAGCAGTTATTCTTACACTCAGTCTATGCTCCAAAATTCCAGCCAAATTTAGGTGTGAATAATAATTATAATACAAATAAAACATTTTGCTTTAAAAACATACTCTAGAACTCTTTTTTTTTTGGGGGGGGGTGGGGGAAGAAAGTATACATATAGTTAGGTTGAAAACATAACTAAGAATATATATAATATATGTAGAAGCCTCTGATGCATTCAGATTACATTTGCACAGACAGAAAAAAAAATACAGTAAATTTGTTTTAAATGTATCTTCAATGTAATGCATTCATAACAGGGAAATATAAGGAAGTCTGCATCTGATTATTAAAATAATAAGAAAGAAAATATACTTGCATGCCATTCACTGAGAAGCATTCAGTCTGAATGATTTAACAGAAATATTCTAGTAGGATTATTGGATAGAAGCTTTCCAGTCAAAAAGCCTAAGTACAAAACAAATGACTTGCATGCTGTGCTTACATTCAGGTAATAGACAGAAATGGTTGCTCACTCAGGGGTTCCCACTCTGACTGATTGCAAAGCTAGCTGGTGGTCATGACTCTCCTCCACTTGTGCAGCATCTGGTTTGTTCTTTTTCCCTCCTGAAATGATTTAACTGACATGTTCAAATAAACATTGTTTACTCTTTGCCCACTCTCTGTTAAGAAGCCCAACCTTATTTTCCCTCCTGGAAAAGCATATTTGTGCCAGCCACAAAAACTCCTGGGATGCAACTGATATAAGGGCTGACAACATATGGGCTAGCTTTGGAAGACTTCAGAATATCACCGCCCTTCTCATACCTGCTTAAAACTTGAGCAAGATGAAGAGCTAAATGCATGCTTATTAAAAGCACGTTTTAAGAACTGGTTGAAGTATGCATCGGGACATCATACCACACATATATCAATGAACACTGATGTTTTGAAGTGCTGAAAGTCAAAACCAGGTAAGAATATCTTTCCTAGCAGTGAGAGGAATAAGAAGAGCCTGAGGATTGCATCCTGAGCACCTCACTTTCTTCTCCAATACTCTGTGAATGTAATTTCTTTATGAATATTCATGTTCTATTAAGTGGTGCTTTATTTTGTGATATCTTATATCGAAAGATTATAATATTGAGGGTTAATGAAAATGGTTAAAATATTGGTAGTGTGTTTTCATCCTCACTCAGCAAATATCAATGATGTTTCATCTAATCAAACTATTATGAGAGAACCACAGTTGGAAGAAACTGATATAAAATCACTAACAGCCTTTAAACACTGAATTGTGACAGCCATCTTGTGATTTGACATTCAATCCTAAATATTTCCTTCCCTTAGTAAGGGCCACTGTAGTTTTCTAATAGGTGCAACACCTATGAAATTGAATGTTAAAGGTACAAAAATGCACTGACAGATTTTGTCCTCGGTGGATAATTTTGTATCTCTGGATATTCTGCAGTTTTATATGCTCAGAAATTAGACTATGAAGCTTTGACCAGCCAGACAGTTGTACTGAGCTGTTGAACTGTACATCTTAGAAAGGGAAACTGCAAGCTCATACTGAACTATGGAGCTGTAGGCCAACAGAGCCACCCTAGTGGGAGAAAGAAAGCAATATTAATTTTGGAAATTACTTTATTTCTACAACAAAACTAATCTCAAGAGAGCTGCCAGAACAATCAAAACTACATTCATGCTGTCAAGGTGTTAGGATGGATTTAAGTAATCCTGAACTTCTCTGCAGTGGTTCATAGAATGCATTACAAAGACAGAATTCAGAGCATAGCTGCACAATAATAAATGCCATGGAAAATACACAGAGATACAGAAGGAAAAAAAAAAAAAAAAAAAAGAGAGAGAAGCAGAAAAAAAAAAAAAAAACAAAAGAGAGAGAAGCAGAGGTTGTTAAGAGAGAAACATGACTACAGAAGATAAAATATCTTTCTAAAAGCAATTGTACTCATATGCAGAGGGACAGAGGTAATATTGATTACAGGTAATATTGATTACAGAGGTAATATTGATTACAGTAAAAAATAAAGAATAATGCAGTATACAGATATTTGGTTGCAAGTAAAAGAAAAAGAAAATTCTTTAAAATGCACTAAAATTAGCCCTAAAAGAAGATTGCAATGATAACTAAAACTATTCTAGGAGGTTTCTTATTAAGAGTGCTCTTTGTGTCATGGGAAGGATAAGAAGAGTTAAACCTAGTCCTGCCATTGCAGAAAGAGGCTCGATTGGCTTTAAAGTAATTTTCTTCTGACATAATGAATTGCACAGTAAACTCAGGGTGCAGCTAAAAATATTTGCAAGACCATCAAATACAATGATCTATGATGTAGCAAAAAAAAATGTCAGTTGATTTGTGAAGCTATTCAGAGTGGAAAAGCTCAAAATCGTATAAGAAAGAAACAGGAGAAGAGTGAAAATGTGTGATTTGGTCTTCTATAGACAACAGTGGAGGACAGATGTAATAAACCTGGCTAAGCAGAATTGAATCTTGGCATCTATTATAACTAAGGAAATTAAGAGTAAGGGAGGAAGGTACATGAAAGTATCCTCTGAGAGATCTCTCAAGCCTGGCTTTCTGCGGGTCTGAGCTGGCTACCTTGTAGGAAGTGTATTAGGTAAGCTGAATAAAATCAACACCTTCAAATAAACCTGTATCTTTCCATTGGCTTCATGTGGTGTAAACTTTTAGTTCATCTGATCTGAATTATTCTGTTCTGGCCTTGTGCCCTTTTTAAATGTTACAATATCTAGAGGTACTTAGAGAAGGTAGTTAGATTATGGTCTATACATCCTTTATTTTCTTTGAGGTAAGTGAACCACTATCATATAGCCATGCTGGCTCAGAGGAAAGATTCATCTCATCTCAATGGTAGAGGTACTGAGAAAGAAATCATAATCTTCAGTTTCATTAATCTGCAGCACAAAGTCTTCTTTATGTTGAATAGCTCACGTATTCAGATTTTTTTTTATACTGTCTCTTGGAAATGGCCAAATCTCCTAACTTTTTTCTTGTGTGAGCTCCCTCCCATCAGGACTGATTACAGACACCAAGAATGGTCTTTTTTTTTTTTTCTTTTTAAATCCATTATTCCATTGCTGTTATTCCATTATTCTGTTGCTGCTTTTTTTTTTTCTTTAGTATCATGAATGTTATCATTTCATAATCACTTTTGCATAAATTCACATAATAAAACATGACCTGGGCTGCATCAAAAGAACCATGGCCAGTAGGTCAAGGGAGGTGATTCTCACTTTCTACTCTGCTCTCATGAGATCCTACCTACAGTAATGCATTCAGCTATGGGGCCCAGAAGAACATGTACATACTAGAATGAGTCCAGAGGAGGGTCGTGAGGATGATCAGATAGCTAGAACACCTATCCTATGAAGACAGGCAGAGAGAGTTGAGCTTGTTTACACTGGAGAAGATAATGCTCTGGGGATACCTTATAGTGACCTCCCAGTACCTAAAGAGGGCCTACAGGAAAGCAGGACTAAAAAAAGAGGGACTCTTTTTCAAGGAGTATAGTGATAGGACAATGAGTAATGGTTTTAAACTAAAAAAGGGCAGATTTAGACTAGATATAAGGAAGAAATTCTTTACTCTGAAGGTAGTGAGGCACTAGAACAGGTTGCCCAGAGAAGCTGTAGATACCCCATCCCTGCAGTGTTTAGGGCCAAGCTAGATGGGGCTTTGAGCAACCTGGTCTAGTGTAAGGTGTGCCTTCCCATGGGAGGGGGGGTGGAATTATATGGTCTTTCAGGTCCCTTCCAATCCGGACCATTCTATAATTCTATGATAAATTGTCTTCCCCGGCTTCCAGTTTTCATCCAGTCACTGGGACTTGGTTAGAATTAAACAGAATCAAACCTAAAACAACTGATCTTAATTACCAATCCTTGGTATTTTCTTTATTACTTTCACATGCTACAAAAACTTCGGAAGTGTCTCTTTTTTATGATAATAGAATTTGATATAATGTTACTCAGAAAACAGTTTCCTGTTTCTCAGGAAACATATTTACTATTATTACCAATCCAGACTTTTGATATCCACCCTACATTCAAAGAAAAAAGAAATCTACCTGCTAGTACAAGGATCTGGGATAGACTTCTTCCACAACATTTTCCATCTCCCTTCCTTTTGTATTTCACTCAGCAAATTTTGCCATACCTCCTCTCATCTCTCTGGAACGCTTTATATACCGTACTTTCTTCTTGATGTTTTTCCTGATCAAGTTCTGTGTTAACTTTCCAGCCCTGACTTTATCTCACTAAATCTAAGTGATGTCACATGACTTCCTTGTTTGTTTATTTTTTGTGTATGCTAACATTGAGGTTTCTTTTCATTTACTTCCTATTGCAATGTATACATAGCTAAGAGTTCAACAAAATATGTTGCTCCGTCCACTTGCATTTTTTGATAATTTTTTTTTCTTATTTAGGTTTCAAACTAAGAGCAAGATTTTCTCTCTCTTTCTCTCTCTCTCTTTCTCTCTCTCTCTCTTTCTCTCTCTCTCTCTTTCTCTCTCTCTCTCTTTCTCTCTCTCTCTCTTTCTCTTCCGTCCCTTTTCTTCCTTCCTTCCTTCCTTCCCTTTTCTTTCTTTCTTTCTTTCTTTCTTTCTTTCTTTCTTTCTTTCTTTCTTTCTTTCTTTCTTTCTCTTTCAACATGTGAACATTGTCATTGGTCCCTTACCTGTACTTTAAATTTTAAACTTATAAATAGGTCAATAACTATCTCCTGTCTCAGCAGATACATCATGGTAGCAGTCATCTGTTATGGAATATCATGCAATGCAATATAAACAAAACTTACCAGGGAAAACTGATTTTGGAGGATTCTTAACTTAGCTTTTCACAGTAGAAGGTAGAGTCACTCAAAATATTGAAGTTTTACTGTTGTGCATATGATGACAACCTCACCTTTTCTAGAAAATTACTTGTTAAATGTGTCCAAAAAGTGAAAGTCCCCTATTAATTCTTCATTTTACCTTAGCTGACCTCCAATACATGTTTTTCAGGAACTGTATCAAGTTTTTAACATGAATAACAATTTGGGAAGGACCCCCAGCTCATTAAAAAAAAATGGAATAAATAAATGAATATGTTTAAAGATGTTATGTGCTTCTGCTGGTCATTTCAATAAACAGCAGTATTTGTCTTGGGAATTGTGAAAGCCTGTACTAAATGTTTCATATAACAGTCTATATCATACAGTTATAAATAAGCTAAATAGCTATGAGCTGCTGAAATTTGGTGGATCTGTGAAAAATTCATACAGTTTCTAGACTTATCTTTGCAGTTCATATGGAATAGCCTATATAAAAAATGAACACTAGAAAACAGAGGAACCAATAAAACTAGAATGTTTCGAGTATTAATTAACAAAGTAAATAAAGCTCTCCCACAAGAAGAAGAATTTTGAAACTGGGAGAAGTAACTTCTGCTGCTGCCACCATCCTAAAAAGGACAGAAAAGCAATGCCCTTGCACAAAATAGGGTATAAAAAATGCGTAACAAACTCTCAGGGTAGCCCAGAGAACAAGTGTAACATTCTGCACAGTCTACCTATTGCATTCTCTGACAGTTACAGATTATGAAACCTTTTTTTCCCAATTTGGGAAATCACTAAGATTCTACTAGTGCTTAACCTATCATCTGCACAATGATAATGATGGTAGTTTTACAAATTTATCTATCCAGATCCTCCTCATGTATTTATGTCCCTAGAGAATTAATACTCAGCAGAATAATGAACAATAGACAGAACCTGTACGTACATAAATAAATAAATAAAATAGCATTTAAAAAATACAAAAAAAAAAATATTCAAATTGTAAGTAATCCATTTTAAACTTGAATGCAGAGCTTGGTTTCCAGAAGTCCTTTACAACCTTAATTCCATATAAACATGGTGAGGAACTGGATGCTTAATAAATCAGAAAAATACAACTCATAATCATCTCAAGATTAAGAGTAATGTAGTGATGATAATATATTTAGACTCACTTTTTCCCACACTCTTTTGAGAAAGGTTTTTTCTAGTCGTAATATTAATGGGCCAGTTTGGTCAGATGTTCAAAAATTTAACAATGAAAAACATATTTTTTGCAACCGGTATAAAAGATATTAATTCAATCAATATTTCAAAAGTAGACCAAAGTTATCATCTTCAAAATCTAATAGAATGAAACCTTCAGATATCTATAAATTTCATGCTACACAGAAATTATTTTAACTTTTCAAGCATTTTTTTCTGGTCTTATTTTGGAATGATAGTGAACAGAGGGAATTTGAAATCAGATACAATTTTTAGATGAATAGCCACAATAGAAGTCATGCAACACATACACGCAATAGACAAAAAATGCTATGTGAACTGCTAGACAACTTTGGGGAAGTTGATTATTCTGTGATTCCACTGTAGTCCACGTCTAGGATTTCTTACAGAAAGCAAAACATATAAGGAAAGTTGGAGAGAAGAGATTGGTGGATTTTCAGTTACAGTTTCAGTTTCTAGACCTATCTTTGCACTTCACATGGAATAGTTCCATTGTAGGATTGGAAGTGGCCAGAATGCAGACCCAGAAATAAGAATGTAGAAGTGCTCCAGACCCACATATTCACAGCACATGCCAGGGAGCTAAACCTAATATATAAATGACCCATGGTATTTCTGTCCAAATGTCTGCACCAAAAAATGTTCAAAAGCCAACAGTGTCTTCTAAATCAACTTATTACCTGGAACAAGTGAAGTCTGTTCAGACACTCATGCTAAAGTCTTGAAAAGAACAAGACCAGATCCTTTGAACAACCACTGCAAAGCAAGGCAAAAAGCATGCAGCACCTAAACTACCCTGACAACCAAGAGCATTTCCCAGCAGAATCCCCCTTTCCATCCTGTAGTCATTCCTGTGAAAGGCAATAGATAGTGCAAGATGAAATGAAAGCTCCAGTTCTCCTTGTCCAACTCAGCAGCT